>NC_030835.1:9035000-9660000 GCF_001704415.2 Capra hircus | reverse complement strand
TGATTTGTTGTTGCTCAGTTGGTAAGTCATGTTCAACTGTTTGTGACTCCATGGAGACACATGCTAGGCTTCACTATCTCTTGGAATTTGCTGAAATTCATGTCCATTGAATATGATGCACCATGGGGTTGCAAAGTGTCAGACACAACTAAGTGACTGAACTGACTGATGTTCATTGAGTCAGAGATTTCATCCAATATCTCATTCTCTGTCACCCCCTTCTCTTCCTACTCTCAATTTTCCCCACCATCAGGGTCTTTTCCAGTGAGTCAGTTCTTCATATCAGGCCAAAGTATTGGAGCCTCAGCATCAGTCCTTCCAATAAATATTCATGGTTAATTTCCTTTAGGATTGAGTGCTTTGATCTCCTTGCTGTCCAGGGGATTCTCAGGTGTCTTCTCCAACACCAGAATTCAAAAGCATCAATTTTTCAGTGCTCAGCCTTCTTTATGGTCCAACTCTAACATCTGTACATGCCTAATGGAAAAACCATAGCTTTGATGAAATGGACCTTTGTTGGCAAAGTGATGTCTGCTTTTTGATATGCCATCTGGGTTTGTCATAGTTTTCCTTTCAAGGAGCAAGCAGTTTTTTAATTTCATGGCTGCAGCCACTATGCACAGTGATTTTGGATCCCAAGAAAACCGTCTGTTACTGTTTCCACTCTTCCCTCATCTATTTGCCATGAAGTGATGGGACCAGATGCCATGATCCTAGTTTTTTGAAGGCTAAGTTTTAAGGCAGCTTTTTCACTCTCCTCTTTCACCCTCATCAAGAGGCTCTTTAGTTCCTCTTCAGTTTCTGCCATTAGAGTAGTATCATCTGCATATCTGAGGTTGTTGACATTTCTCCTGGCAATCTTGATTCCAGTTTGTGAGTCATCCAGCCTGGCATTTTGCATGATGTATTCTGCATATAAGTTAAATAAGCAGGGTGACCATACAGAGCCTTTAGGTACTCCTTTCCAATCTGGAACCGGTTAATTGTTCCATGTCTCGTTCTAACTGTTGCTTCTTGTCCTGTATACAGGTTTCTCAGGAGGCAGGTAAGGTGGTCTGGTATCCCTCTTTAAGAATTTTCCACAGTTTGTTGTGATCCACACAGTCAAAAGCTTTTGCATAGTCAATGAAGCAGAAGTAGATTTTATTTTTGGAATTCCCTTGATTTTTCTATGATCCAACAGATGTTGGCAATTTGACCTCTGGTTCCTCTGTCTTTTCTAAATCTAGCTTGCAGACCTTGAAGTTCTCAGTTCATGTGCTCTTGAAGCCTAGCTTGAAGGATTTTGAATACTACGTTGCTAGCATGTGAAATGAGGGCAACTATACAATAGCTTGAACATTCTTTGGCATTTCCTTTCTTTGGCATTGCCTTTTCATTGGGATGAAAACTGACCTTTTCCAGCCTTTGGCCACTGTTGAATTTTCCAAATTTGCTGGCATGCAGAGTGCAGCACTTTAACAGCATCATCTTATAGGATTTGAAATAGTTCAGCTGGAATTCCATCACCTTCACTAGCTTTGCTCATAGTAATGTTTCCTAAGGCTTTACATCATGCCGTTGACCCACACTTCATTCTACAGTATCCTATTAAATAATATATTGATTACTCTACTTAAGTTTTTTTTTTTTTTTTTATGGGAGAGGGATACTAAGTGAAGAATTTTACTTTCATATTTTGCCTATCTATTCTTTTGAATTCTGAGGAAACCTAGTTTGGTCACAACTGGAACTCAGACATGTCCAGAGGACCAGGGATCCCTTCCATCAGGGAAGGCACACACAAGAACAAGAGGAGCTACTGACTGCTTTTGTGTCCTGGTGACATAGGGTGTAGTTCATACTTTAGCTCAATACTCCTAACTCCAGAGCTGCCCCCCTAAAATACAAAAAGGAGCCTTGCAGAGAATCACTGGTGTGAAAATATTAGACTGCTTCTGAAAACCTCCTTTTCCAGGACCTCATCCCTGTGAGGTTAGCTTCATTCTTATGGAAAAGAGCAGTCTCACATTAAAGATTTTCCCTCAGTCCCAAGCTGAGTGTGAATACTGTTGCAGCACTGTGGGAGACACAAATAAAAACAGTTCTCAGTTACTGTAGTAATCCAACATTATGCCATGAAAGCTTGGGAACAACCTCAGGAACCCAAGTGCTCAGGGTTCAGGAACATTTCTCAGATGTGCCCTCAGTTCTCATCCTTTCTTGCCCCACATCCTTTATTGCCCCACAGTTTAGGAGAGAACAAACTAATTTTCACCCCAGTCTCTCATCTTCATTGCCTAGGAGATAAACCAATTCTTTAAGGATTTCTTCCCCTCCAGCCACTAGTCCTCCCCTGCAGGTTAATTTGCATTTGTATTTAGTTGTTATTTATGAGGTGGTAGAGATTACCTTTCAAGAGCAAAGTTGTATTTGGTGCTGAAATTCGTAACTACTTTTCAAAAATGAAATTTCTTAAATAAGCTAAAAAAAGGAGGAATTGTTCCTAGGAAGATGTTGACTTGGTCATAGGGTGAAATTCTGCACAGTTCTTGATTATGGTCATTACTCTCCAGTTCTCAGATACTAGTACTCCATGAAGTTGAAGTCTTGGAACTACAACTGCAACATGATTAAAGGTGAGCAATTATTTCTAGAGCTGTCTTTTTTTTTTGTTTTTTAATTAAAGTAGAAGACAGAGTTTTAAAATCTGGCTGGCTGCTTTAGAGAAGGCTTTGACTAAGCCAACCAGTAAGCTCTTGTCCTTAGGTTTGTTCCCCAACAGTGCCCAAAATAAGAGATAGATTTGCAAATACCAGACCCTGATGTATTAATTTACGATGGGGGGGTTCTCTTTTATGGATTCTAGAACAATCAAGCCTATTATCCTGAGCATTGTTTTCTGAAATGCAGCTCTACTTAGGGAAGGAGTCAGTGTAGTTGGAGTCTAGTGAAGAGGATTCCAGGTAAAGAGATTCAGATACTTTTGCAGGATACAGACAAGAAACAGAAGGATATTCTTGCACTGATGGGAATAATTTGTCTTCCTTTAAAGCACTTTGGAATTAGCACTCAAATGTACTTGAGTTTTGGCTCTACTCCACATAACCCTCACTTTTGCATAGATTTCACAATTATATTGCAAAGAACGGTCTTCAGCATTTCATCAACAACACCATACTCATACCCATCTAGGTTTGTATGTGTAAGTGCAGAAAGTCCATAGCTGAGTGCTCAGACAAGGAGACTTGATCAACTTAATTCTAACACATGTTTTCTAGACGCTTTGTGTTCATTTTTCTTAACCTTTCTAAGTTGTTTATAGATGTTTCCACATCTATAAATGGACTAAGCTCTCCTATCTCATGGAGTTATACTAGGAAGAAATAGATTCTGTGAAGTGCTAAGCATGTGTGGTATGCAGCCTTTATGGTGACCCAGTGATCCTCACTTCTGGGTATTCAAGTCCTAACATAGTGCCAAGATATGCAAACAGCTCATTTGACTCAATAAAACAAACAAACAATGCAATCAAAAAATGGTCAGAAAACCTAATAGACATTTCTCCAAAGAAGATATCAAGATGGCCATTAGGCACGTGAATAGATGCTCAGCATTGCTAATTATTAGGGAAATGCGAATCAAAACTACAACGAGGTAGCACCTTACATTAGTCAGAATGGCCATTATTGAAAAGTCTGCAGATAACACATGTTAGAGATGGTGTGGACAAAAGGGAACCTTTTTAGGTGGGAATGTTGGTGCGAATGTAAATTGGTGCCCCTGCTATGGAGGTTCCTCCAAAAAACTAAAAATAGAGTTGCCATATAATAGCAATTCCACTCCTGGGCTTATATCTGGACAAGACTATAATTCAAAATGATACATTAACCCTTATATTCATAGCAGCACTATTCACAGTAGCCAAGACATGAAAACAGCCTAAATGTCTATTGACAGATGAATGAGGAAAATGTTGTATGTCTACTTATCTCTGTCTGGACATACACGCAATGTAATATTACTCAGCCATAAAAAAGAATGAAATAATGTCATTTGCAGTTACATGAATGACCTAGCCACTATTATACTAGCAGAGTAAGTCAAAAAGAGAAAGACCAATACCACACGGTATCACTTGTATGTGGAATCTATTAATAGAATATGACACAATTGAATTTATCTATGAAATAGAAAATGACTCACGGACATAAAGAACAGACTTGTGGTTGCCAAGGAGGGGTGGGTGCAGGAGAGAGGTGGATTGGGAGTCTGGGATTAGCAGACACAAACTGTTATATATAGAATGGATAAACAACAAGGTCCTGCTGTACAGCACAGGGAACTGTATTCAATACTCCATAGTAAACCATAATGGAAAAAAATATGAAAAAGCATATATATATATATATATATATATATATATATATATATATATATATATATAAAATCAATCTGATTTTGATATTGACCATGTGGTGACATCCATGTGTAGAGTCTTCTCTTGTGTTGCTGGAAGAGGGTGTTTGCTATGACCAGTGCATTCTCTTGGCAAAACTCTATTAGCCTTTGCCCTGCTTCATTCTGCATTCCAAAGCCAAATTTGCCTGTTACTACAGGTATTTCTTGACTTCCTACTTTTGCATTCCAGTCCCTTATAATGAAAAGGACATTTGTTTTGGGTGTTAATTCTAGAAGTTCTTGTAGGTCTTCATAGAACTGTTCAACTTCAGCTGCTTCAGCATTACTGATCAGGGCAGAGACTTGGATTACTATGATGTTGAATGGTTTGCCTTGGAAATGAACAGAGATCATTCTGTCATTTTTGAGATTGCATCTAGGTACTGCATTTCAGACTCTTTTGTTGATTATGATGGCTACTCCATTTCTTCTAAGGGATTCTTGCCCACAGTAGTAGATATAATGGTCGTCTGAGTTAAATTCACCCATTCCAGTCCATTTTAGTTTGCTGAATGTTGATATTCACTCTTGCCATCTCCTGTTTGACCACTTACTATTTACCTTGATTCATGGACCTAACAATCCAGGTTCCTATGCAATATTGCTCTTTACAGCATCGGACTTTACTTCCATCACCAGTCAATATTCAGAAAACTAAGAAACAGTGGAAACAGTGACAGACTTTATTTTGGGCTTCAAAATCACTGTGGATGGTGACTTCAGCCATGAAATCAAAAGACGCTTGCTCCTTGGAAGAAAAGTTATGACCAATGTAGAGAGCATATTAAAAAGCAGAGGCATTACTTTACCAACAAAGGTCTATCTAGTCAAAGCTAAGGTTTTTCCAGTGGTCGTGTATGGATGTGAGAGTTGGACTATAAAGAAAGCTGAGCACTGAAGAATTGATGCTTTTGAACTGTGGTGTTGGAGAAGACTCTTGAGAATCCCTTGGACAGCAAGGAGATCCAACCAGTCCATCCTAAAGGAAATCAGTCCTGATTATTCATTGGAAGGACTGATGTTGAAGCTGAAATTCCGATACTTTGGCCACCTGATGTGAAGAACTGACTCATTGGAAAAGACCGTGGTGTTGGGAAAGATGGAAGGTGGGAGGAGAAGAGGATGACAGAGGATGGAATGGTTGGATGGCATCACGGACTCAATGGACATGAGTTTGAGTAAACTCTGGGTATTGGTGATGGACACGGAGGCCTAGCATGATGCAGTCCATGGAGTTGCAAAGAGTCGGACATGACTGAGTGACTAAACTGAACTGAACACCCACACCCACACCCACACCCACACACCCACACACACACACACACACACACACACACACACACACACACACATATATATATATACAAACTGAATCACTTTGCTGTACTATGGAAAAGAATATATATATATAACTGAATCACTTTGCTGTACACCAGAAACTAACACAACATTGTAAATCAACTACACTTGAATCAAATAAATTTTAAAAACATAATTAAACTTTTATGATTATTTGGAAAATTGGTTTCTCTCTGAAAAATATAGCTAGGTTGCAATATTAAATGACAGAGACAAATTTTACCCACAAATAAATAAAAGGAAACACTACCTCCCCTGGGAGACTAGATTGTAAAGTCAAGCAGCTCTTGAGGTGTCTCCCAGCTACAGCTTTACACTCTCCCAGCCTGATCCATGGGGACATTCATATAAAAGATTGTGCCGTAGTCGTATAGAAGCACAATCTCATATAATCAGTAGTCTCAAGGCAGGAAAATTAGGTTGGATTCTAATCCAATTTCTTCCCAGCTGTGTGGTTTTGAGGAAACTAATCTCTGCGAGCATGAGCTTTCCTAAATGAGAACAGAGTAGTAAATCATCTCAAAAATCTTTGTAAATGACATGATATATGTGACTATGTATTTTCAGCACATGGCTTAGCATGGACATGCGGTAAAAATGGCGTCTGAAGCTGAATGAATAGAGATTATTTGAAAGTGCTGAGGAAATGCGCTCACGAACATACTTGCCTAGCGAGTGAAAGACTTGGTTGCATTCCTTATCATGGAACATGTGGTTCACGTGAAGAAAGTTTGGCAGGTTTCCTCCTGTCCTCATTGGTGCCGTGGAGTTGGTTTTATCTTCATTATAGCACCAGTTGTCCTGAACCGCAATAATATTTTATGAACCTCTGGTCTCCACCAGGTTCTGAAGCTTTCTTTGGGAAGAGACATATATTTATTTATTAACTTATTATTTATTTAAATATATATGTCATTTATTTATTATTACTTTTTAAACATCCTCAAGACTTGGCACATAGTAGGTTCTTAAGAATTGTTTGATGAGCAAATGAATTTTACAGGTATTTAAACTAAGCTCTTGTTCTTAGAACCACAGACACCGCTGTGAAGTTTCTCCAGCCCACAAGGCATGTAGCAATTGTTAATTTAAAAAAGAAATAAAAAAATGGAACTGATGATAGCTGAAAAAAAGTGAACGTTTCGGTAGAAACATATCACTGTACTTAGTGACCTTGAACTGAGTCTAATTATGTAGGATTTAATCAATGCAGATGAATAAGCCCTTTATAAAAAGCCTCAAAAGCCTGTGCTTGCATGAATTGCCATAAGGATTTTTTAATAGATGTGCAGATTGCCCAGGGAAAGGGACTTCCCCCAATAATTAACCTAAGCTCTGAATTTCGTTAGCACAAACACAAGCAGTTAATGTATATGAACTTTTTTAGCCCAAGTTGGAATGCACAGGGGGCAGAAGAGAAAGCCCTCATTCACAGTTGTGAACATCAGCAATAGACATGGAGAGTTGGGGGGAAATAGGCCCCTCTGCAACCTGCATAACTTGTAATGAAATGTAGACCACCTTAAGTGCTTAAATACAATGATGCAAAATGCAGATAATCATGTAATTCATAAAAAAAATACATCAACAACAAAACCCTTTCTCTTGCACAAGTAACTGAAAAGGACCAAGGTTAAAATATTAAGACATACATTAAACCATTGGTAAATAATAAAGTGGCATTGCTTTCATGCTTAATTACTGAGGAAGTGGACTTGATAACACAGCTGTCTGCAAAAGGAAGGCAACTGGGAAAGATAATTCTACCATTTTAGTTCTTTCTCCCAGATGTACTATTTTAAAAAGAACACTAGTTCTTCAAAATGCTCTCTAAAACTATGGGTTCAAAGAAATTTGTAGAATATTTAATACTAAACCTGTCATTTCAGAGAGATACAATGGATTTTTCTCGAGTGTCAGATGGATTTTTAAAAATTATTACAAAAGCAATATGGGCTCATTTTGTGAGGTGGGGGGAGGGTTGGGAAGGGTTGTGGGGAAACCAAAACTCAGCAAATAGAAAGGAAAGCCTTCTGCATATGTCTTTGGAAAACTTCAGTTTCTTCCTAATTGCTAAGTTCCACTCAAGAATAGGAAACAACCAAACCAGTTTCTTTATATGCCACATGTAGACCCAAATAATTTGGCTAATAGCACAGGATTTGGAGTCAGTCTGTCTGGAGGAAATCCTGGCTTCTTTACTTGTTATGAGACTTTAGGTAAGTTAAGAGATATTTAACACCTTTGTAACTCAGTTTCCTTATTAGAAGAATTGATCAAAACAACAATGCCAACTTTACAGTGTTGTTAGGCTTATAAGAAATAACACTGGTAAAGATTTTAAAAAACTTTACAGATAATGAAACGTTTTTTTTTTTTTTGTGACAGTATATATAGATTTATGTTATTGTTTTTAACAATTGTGTAAAATTCAACTTTATGATATGTAACATTTCAGTGGTTTTTAAAAAATCTAATGTAGAATGGAATAAGTCTTTTTAAACATGGCATGAAACTTGGGAAGAATAGAAGAAAATTGCTGAATTTGATTACATATGATTTAACATTCACAAACAAGAACAAACCTCTTGAACTATATTTGAAGGCAAAGGGCAAAATAGGAACAAAATTGTAATTTATAGAAAAAGACCAACTACTTTAAAATATGGAGAACCTTTCCAAATAAATTAGAGATTAACTCAGTAGAAAAATGAGCAAACTAAGTACTTTTGACACATGTATGTGGCAAGTGTGAGTCATGAGACACTAGTCATTTCCTATAAAATTAGCAAGTATCAGAAGAATGCTAATATACAGGGTTACTGAGTATAAGAAAATGGAAATATCAGTGCAATTTTTGTGGATGTAAGTTGTTATCATTTTTGTTGGAGTTCAAATGTGAATTTGAATTTTAAAAATGAATAGGCCATTTGAGCCAAGAGTACCACTTCTGAGGCTCTACAGATCTCCTGATCTGTAAGTGTAAGTGTAAGAAGGTTACACTTAAAAAAAAAAAAAAATGCTCCCAAAAGACTGGACATAGAGTAAGTAAGGCTCAGGGAAGTTTTATGGTAAACCCACACAAACAAACCCTGGCCACTGAATTCTGATTTAAGAGTAATCGCCATTAAAATCCAAAGGAAGGAGAATTCTGTAAAACACCCTTTTGAAAATGCTGATGTTCAAAAAATTCTTCAACTATTATCTCAGGCTGAAATTTTGAGAATTATATGTAGGAACTTACCTACACACCATGGGACTTTGAATCTTGAGACCCTCAGGCACTCACTCCTGGAAGAAAGGAAGAAGAATTTTTTAACCCTGTGGAAAGCACATTACTTTAACATTTACTCTAAAAAGGACAGAGGACTTCCACTTTTCAAAAAGATGTTGAAATTCTAAAGACCGCATTCCACCCTCTGTAAGGAAGCTGCTGTTGCTGCTAAGTCGCTTCAGTCGCGTTCCACTCTGTGCGACCCCAGAGACGGCAGCCCATCAGGCTCCCCGTCCCTGGGATTCTCCAGGCAAGAACACTGGAGTGGGTTGCCATTTCCTTCTCCAATGCATGAAAGTGAAAATTAAAAGTGAAGTTGCTCAGTCATGTAGGAAGAGGAAATGCCAAATCATTACAAGGTGTTAACATTCCTTGAGCTCATCAGGGAGCTAGTTCCCTGAGGTCCTAGTTTGCCTGAGGCTGAGGGTGAACTAGGGCCCCCACGCCCGGCCCCACCAGAAGCCCAGCATCCATGTCACGTCACAGGCTGCTGCTGTGCAGGGGTAAACTGAGGAGAGAGGGCCGTGTGAAGTGTAGGCAGGGACCCCTGAAGCATCCTCAAGGAAGCAGTGCTGAGAAAAACCCAGAGAGCCCTAAACCCACCAGGTGGCTCAGTGGTAAAGAATCCGCCTGCCCATAAAGGAGACGCAAGAGACTATGGGTTCGGCTCCCCGGTCGGGAAAATTCCATGGAGTAGGAAATGACACTCTATGCCAGTATTCTTGCCTGGAAAATTCCATGGACAATGGTGCCTGGCGGGTTACAAAAGAGTAGGACATGACTGAGCAAGTGAGCTGCTGCTGCTACTGCTAAGTCGCATCAGTCGTGTCCGACTCTGTGCGACCCCAGAGACGGCAGCCCACCAGGCTCCCCCGTCCCTGGGATTCTCCAGGCAAGAACACTGGAGTGGGCTGTCATTTCCTTCTCCAATGCATGAAAGTGAAAAGTGAAAGTGAAGTCGCTCAGTAGTGTCCGACTCCTAGCGACCCCATGGACTGCAGCCTACCAGGCTCCTCCGTCCATGGGATTTTCCAGGCAAGAGTACTGGAGTGGGGTGCCACTGCCTTCTCCGCACCCTAAACCCACGCCAAGCGCATATAGTAGCAGCACCCGACCACTAGGGGAATTCAGATTTGTAGAGCCCTGATCTTAACCTCGGAGAAGGCAATGGCAACCCACTCCAGTGTTCTTGCCTGGAGACTCCCAGGGGCAGGGGAGCCTAGTGGGCTGCCGTCTCTGGGGTCGCACAGAGTCGGACACGACTGAAGCGACTTAGCAGCAGTAGCAGCAGACCTTAACCTAGCAACAAAACCCCCAGCTCTGCTCAATTCCCTACCAGAAGGACTTTATCCATACCCTACATCCCCCACAGACCAGACATAACTGAGGAAACAGTGAGCAATGAAGACAGACCAATAGAAGTTATCCAAACTGAAACCCAATGAGAAATGAGTCAAGAAAAAGGACAAGGGCTCTCCCTGAATACTGGCTGGAAATCTAAGAATTTAGAGTGCTTTTATTAAATTATATTCTTGATAAATAATTCTGCCTTGGCATTCTTCCCTGATTTTTTGGAGCTATTACATTTTGAAAGATGGCATGAAATGGATGTCAGTGGATGTGTTCCTAACACATTACAAGAGGAATTGTAAGTTCCCAATATTAGAAAGACATGAGAAGTTCCTTAAAAGCCAAAACAGTATAAATAAACTGCATAAAGTTTGGTAAACTTTGCTTCCAATCTCTGTTGTGACTGAAGTTTACAGTGCAGGAGGAAGGTTTTGTTTTGTTTTGTTTTTCCACCAAATGACTATATCATTTCCCTTTGGAATTTTATTATTCAAACCAATCTATGCTATGCTGAGGATATTTTTATAGTCTTCTGTGTAATCATTTTTCTTTACTATATCATTCATTCCAGAATCAATAGCACTTTTGCCTTTGTTTCCCCTAAATACTTGGCAGGAAGCAAAAAACTCATCATATAAGTGATGAAACCAAGATTAAAGGAGGTTGTGAGTATTTTATGTTAAAAGAGACAGGGGGAAAAAAATCCCCCAATTCATTGTCTTTGACTAAACTATATAGCTGTTCAATTTTTTTATTTTAGCAACTTCTCATTTTTCCCTGGGTCAATGACTGCTTGTGGAAAAGAGCAAGTCTATATTTGCCCAAGGAAAAAGATATGATCTGAATGCCAGAATACCATTGGTACATGTAACGATATTGGTCTCCTGTTTATAGTTGCTATTTTCACATTAAGATGAAACAGCTGCCAATTCAAAATTGCAGCCCTCAAGCAAAACCCCTTGGCATTATAAAAAGGCATATACTCCTGGCACTCTCCAGCTGTCGGTATCAGCACTCACCTTTCTTTTCGCATTTTATTATAGATGTTTTGACCAGGATTTATAATGTAGAAGCAGCAGGGGAATTCACCTGTTCTCTGTCACAAAATACCACACCGATTGAGAAGATAGGGAAATCAGAAGAGAGGCTTGGTCTCTGGAGAATGATTTTTGCCTGGAGAAGACCCAAGCTTGCCTTCTCTACAGATGAGGTGGTATAGTGGTTAGGCTTAGTGATCTATGCAGGTCTGGGTCTGACTCCTGGATCCTATTTCCTAGCAACAAGACGTAGAGCACTTTACTTGGTATCCTTGAGTTTCAGTTTCTCATATTTGACACTGGGATTAGATATATAGCTTACTGAACTTTGGGGAGGGTTACGTGATAAAATGTGTGTGTATCTTTTGGCATAATCCTTGAGTCAAGAACTTATTTGGTATTGAGATAAGAGACTGAGTGGATGCTGTGGCTTAAAGATTCTGCATGCCCACAATGTTATAAAAGGTATTTTGCAGGGGGTGGGAGAGACCCGACAGTAGTGGGGAGGATGCAAGCTGACATGGCTGGAAAGCCTGGTGGCAGGTCCTGTGTGACTCTGAGGTTGTTTATTAGCCATAGAGAAGCCTGGTAGGGGAATACAGAGTCCAGGCAAGGAATAGGTCTCAGGAACATCAGAATGATGCCTGGAAATAATGAGATGAATAAGGGAGTGTACTTGGTCTTGGGAAAGAGTATGAAGGAAGATAGATACCCTAGTAGGGAAATGGAGGTCCCTTGTAA
Source organism: Capra hircus (assembly GCF_001704415.2). Lineage (NCBI taxonomy): Eukaryota > Metazoa > Chordata > Mammalia > Artiodactyla > Bovidae > Capra > Capra hircus. The sequence continues at coordinate 9,647,799 of NC_030835.1, read as the reverse complement.
GGAGACTTTCATCATTAAGAACAAGGGACTAATCAATTTCTACCAATGGGTCTAAGATAAAAACTGGGCTGAACTAGCATTCTTGAAGTCTCTCACAGGTGAGGAGTTTGGAGACTGGAGCAGGATGAGATCACCAGAAAGATTTAAGTAGGTCTACTAAGAGGTTTCTCTGGTGGCTCAGACTGTAAAGAACCCACCTGCAATGCAGGAGACCTGGGTTCAATTCCTGGGTTGAGAAGATCCCCTAGAGAAGGGCATGGCAACCCACTCCAGTATTCTTGCCTGGAGAATCCCCATGGACAGAGGAGCCTGGTGGGCTACAGTCCATGGGGTCACAAAGCGTCGGATGCGACTGAGTGACTAAGCACAGCAGCACCTAGGGTGGAAGGGCCATGACAGCTGTACAGAGAATCAAGCAGGAACTGCAAACTTTGGCTTTGCACACCCTATCTGAATAATATTGCTTTCCTACCAGAAGTTAGCAACAACTCCACATTTCCTATTTTACTTGCATTGCTGAAATTATGTTCTCCACTAATTATGGATACCTATCAATAATGGCCGGTGGGTGGGTTATAATTCAGTAGATTCAGCATAATTTTCCAACAGAATCCTCCATTTTAATGTCTCTTTTCTAGTTCAGTTACTCCGCCCTTGAAAATCTCTCTTTGTAAGCTGGGCTCTCCCCAGTTTACATTCTGCTTAGGGGGATGAACTTGTAGATAACACTCTTTATGGCAGAGAAACAAGGATTGGCCTCTTTATTCTCAGGTGCTGTTTGCTTAGGACCCTGGTTGTGGGGTGCATCTCTGGAGAACTGCCTCCTGCTCATGTGGGAGAAGTGCCCTCTGTGCTCACATCTCTGCAGATCCATATGACTAGAGGACAGTTCAAACGGCTGCTTGCCAGAATTTTGGCCCTCACTTGTGCCTCCAAATCTGGTGATCCAATTTCTGCATCACAGATTTTAAATATGGCTGTCCTCCAGATACAAATGATTAAAATTCAAAACAAATAGAAACATCATGTTAGGAGATGATGCTTTTTTCTTTAAAAAAAAAAGATAAAAAGCAGATAAATCATGTATGTATCTTACAGTTGCAATAATAGCTATACTAATGTTTACGTCAAATCTCAAAGGAGAACAAATAGCTTAGCTAATGGTGTGTAACAAAAACTCTCCCAGTGTGAAATACAATAGGACTTGTTAGTTCATAATGTAGGGTACCTGGGGAAAAATGGATTTTGAGTTATCTGGGATGAACTGATCTTTTATTTTGTAAATAGCAGGAGAATAGCAGTAACTTTGAATTTAACATGCTTTAAAAAGCAATAACTTATAACATTTTATTTTGTGGAGGTAAAGTTCTCAGTAATGAGAATATTTTGGTATATTTATAACTTCAACTGCAACATATCAGTTGTGTGTTTTTTAAGTGTTTCATATACATATATGTGTGTTTTGTCTGTATGTATACTGTATGCCAGTGGGTTATGTGTATGTGTTTGAGAAAGGGACTACTCTTCACTTGATTGGATAATTCAGTTGAGTCAAATCATGAAACCTTATTTCCAAACTCCAGGTATTCCAAAGTCACTATTTTAGATTTGAAAATATAAGCTTTACAGACATTATAAAACTTATTTTATAGACTCATTTGATCTTGAAAAATGGCATTGAGTGGTTTATTTTCTTTGAGTCACATACTTAAAAAGGCCAGAATTGTGAAACATTGAAGAAAATAATACTGCCCTCACTTCCTTGCTAGGGATGATCTTGATGATATAAGGCTGGAGTCACAGAAGAGTATTTCTGACACCATTGTTAATACACAAGAAAGATGCTGTGTGGAATCAACTTTGTTTTTTTTTGTTTGCTTTCATTAATCAGAGCATAGATGAGATGTTCTAGTCATCTCTTGAAATAATTCTTTAATAATATGCATATTATGTAAATTTATTTATGATAAGTGAGTTCAGTTTATCGATGGAATCCAAAGGTTTGCTACTAGATAAACTTTGATAAGACAATGTGATGTGTCTTTATCTCCCTAGGGTTCCCTTGGTTACATTCAGGTCCTACAGACTGGATGAATATGTAACATAAAAGGATTTGGGGCTTAGAGAGCCAGCCAAGGAGCACTGATTGCCAACATCTCTTAGCAAAGAAAGTGGGACTGTGCCCACCTGGCAAGGAGTTTTTGCATTACACTTGTAACTTTTAATTCAGTTTATGAAAAACTTGGTATTTTGGAAGATCATCTTTGGCATATGGCTATTACACTGTATTATTATAATTTTTGGCATGCCACATAGCTTGCCTGATCTTAGTGCCCTGATCAGGGATCAAACTCAGGTCCTGGGAGTGAAACTGCCAAGTCTCAACCACTGGACTGCCAGGGAATTCCTATATTCTCTGCATTTTAAAAGTATGAAATAATTTTAGTAATATATGTCCTGGAGTTCATCAGTCTAGATTGATTTTTCCAATTAACTATATACTTTTTTCAAAATCAAGATTCAAATCTTCTTTTGAGGAAAAATGTTTTATTTTTTTATTAAAAAAATTTTTTTTACTTTACAATACTGTATTGGTTTTGCCATACATCAACATGAATCTGCCATGGGTGTACATAAGTTCCCACTCCTGAACCCCCCTCCCACCTCCTTCCCCATACCATCCCTCTGGGTCATCGCAGTGCACCAGCCCCAAGCATCCTGTATCCTTCATCGAACCTACACTGGCAATTTGTTTCTTATATGATATTATACATGTTCAATGCCATTTTCCCAAATCATCCCGCCCTCTCCCTCTCTCACAGGGTCCAAAAGTCTGTTCTGTACATCTGCATCTCTTTTGCTGTCTCGCATACAGGGTCATCATTACCATCTTTCTAAATTCCATATATATGTGTTGGTATACTGTATTGGTGTCTTTCTTTCTGGCTTACTTCACTCTGTATAATCAGCTCCAGTTTCATCCACCTCATTAGAACTGATTCAAATGTATTCTTTTTGATGGCTAAGTAATACTCCATTGTGTATATGTACCACAGCTTTCTTATCCATTCATCTGCTGATGGACATCTAGATTGCTTCCATGTCCTGGCTATTATAAACAGTGCTGCAATGAGCATTGGGGTACACATGTCTCTTTCAATTCTAGTTTCCTCAATATGTATGCCTAGCAGTGGAATTGCTGGGTCATAAGGCAGTTCTATTTCCAGTTTTTTAAGGAATCTCCACACTGCTCTCCATAGTGGCTGTACTAGTTTGCATTCTCACCAACAGTGTAAGAGGGTTCCCTTTTCTCCACACCCTCTCCAGCATTTATTGCTTGTAGACTTTTGGATCGCAGCCATTCTGACTGGTGTGAAATGGTACCTCATTGTGGTCTTGATTTGCATTTCTCTGATAATGAGTGATGTTGAGCATCTTTTCATGTGTTTGTTAGCCATCTGTATGTCTTCTTTGGAGAAATGTCTGTTTAGTTTTTTGGCCCATTTTTTGATTGGGTCGTTTATTTTTCTGGAGTTGAACTGCATAAGTTGCTTCTATATTTTTGAGATTAGTTGGTTGTCAGTTGCTTCATTTGCTATTATTTTCTCCCATTCCGAAGGCTGTCTTTTCACCTTGCTTATAGTTTCCTTTGTTGTGCAGAAGCTTTTAATTTTAATTAGGTCCCATTTGTTTATTTTTGCTTTTGTTTCCAGTATTCTGGGAGGTGGATCATAGAGGATCCTACTGTGATTTATGTCGGAGAGTGTTTTGCCTATGTTCTCCTCTAGGAGTTTTATAGTTTCTGGTCTTACATTTAGATCTTTAATCCATTTTGAGTTTATTTCTGTGTATGGTATTAGAAAATGATCTAGTTTCATTCTTTTACAAGTGGTTGACCAGTTTTCCCAGCATGACTTGTTAAAGAGATTTTCTTTACTCCATTGTATATTCTTGCCTCCGTTGTCAAAGATAAGGTGTCCATAGGTGTGTGGATTTCTCTCTGGGCTTTCTATTTTGTTCCATTGATCTATATTTCTGTCTTTGTGCCAGTACCATACTGTCTTGATGACTGTGGCTTTGTAGTAGAGCCTGAAGTCAGGCAGGTTGATTCCTCCAGTTCCATTCTTCTTTCTCAAGATGGCTTTGGCTATTTGAAGGTTTTTGTATTTCCATACAAATTGTGAAATTATTTGCTCTAGCTCTGTGAAAAATACCGCTGGTAGCTTGATAGGGATTGCATTGAATCTGTAGATTGCTTTGGGTAGTATACTCATTTTCACTATATTGATTCTTCCAATCCATGAACATGGCATATTTCTCCATCTATTAGTGTCCTCTTTGATTTCTTTCACCAGCGTATTATTGTTTTCTATATATAAGTCTTTAGTTTCTTTAGGTAGATATATTCCTAAGTATTTTATTCTTTTCGTTGCAATGGTGAATGGAATTGTTTCCTTAATTTCTTTTTCTACTTTCTCATTATTAGTGTATAGGAATGCAAGGGATTTCTGTGTGTTGATTTTATATCCTGCAACTTTACTATATTCATTGATTGAAGGGAAGGGAAAGTCGCTCAGTCGTGTCCAACTCTTTGCGACCCCATGGACTGTAGCCTACCAGGTTTCTCAGTCCATGGGATTTTTCCAGGCAAGAGTACTGGTGTGGGTTGCCATTTCCTTCTCCAGGGGATCTTCCCGACCCAGGGATCGAACCTGCATCTCCCGCATTGTAGACAGACGCTTTTACCCACTGAACTACCAGGGAAGCCCAATATTCATTGTTTAGCTCTAGTCATTTTCTGGTGGAGTATTTAGCATTTTCTATGTAGAGAATCATGTCATCTACAAACAGTGAGAGTTTTACTTCTTCTTTTCCAATTTGAATTCCTTTTATTTCTTTTTCTGCTCTGATTGCAGTGGCCAAAACTTCCAGAACTATGTTGAATAGTAGCGGTGAAAGTGGGCACCCTTCTCTTGTTCCTGACTTTAGGGGAAATGCTTTCAGTTTTTCACCATTGAGGATAATGTTTGCTGTGGGTTTGTCATATATAGCTTTTATTATGTTGAGGTATGTTCCTTCTATTCCTGCTTTCAGGAGAGTTTTTATCATAAATGGATGTTGAATTTTGTCAAAGGCCTTCTCTGCATCTATTGAGATAATCATATGGCTTTTATTTTTCAATTTGTTAATGTGGTGAATTACATTGATTGATTTGCAGATATTGAAGAATCCTTGCATCCCTGGGATAAAACCCACTTGGTCATGGTGTATGATCTTTTTAATGCATTGTTGGATTCTGTTTGCTAGACTTTTGTTGAGGATTTTTGCATCTACATTCATCCATGATATTGGCCTGTAGTTTTCTTTTCTTGTGGCATCTTTGTCAGGTTTTGGTATTAGGGTGATGGTGGCCTCATAGAATGAGTTTGGAAGTTTACCTTCCTCTGAAATTTTCTGGAAGAGCTTCAGTAGGATCGGTGTTAACTCCTCTCTAAATTTTTGGTAGAATTCAGCAGTGAAGCTGTTTGGACCTAGACTTTTGTTTGCTGGAAGATTTCTGATAACAGTTTCAATTTCCATGCTTGTGATGCGTCTGTTAAGATTTTCTATTTCTTCCTGGTTCAGTTTTGGAAAGTTGTACTTTTCTAAGAAATTTGTCCATTTCTTCCACGTTGTCCATTTTATTGGCATGTACTTGCTGATAGTAGTCTCTTATGATCCTTTGTATTTCTGTGTTGTCTGTTGTGATCTCTCCATTTTCATTTCTAATTTTATTGATTTGATTTTTCTCCCTTTATTTCTTGATGAGTCTGGCTAATGGTTTGTCAATTTTATTTATCCTTTCAAAGAACCAGCTTTTGGCTTTGTTGACTTTTGCTATGGTCTCTTTTGTTTCTTTTGCATTTATATCTGCCCTAAGTTTTCAGATTTGTTTCCTTCTGCTAACTCTGGGGTTCTCCATTTCTTCCTTTTCTAGTTGCTTTAGGTGTAGAGTTAGGTTATTTGTTTGACTTTTTTTCCTGTTTCTTGAGGTATACCTGTAATGCTATAAACTTTACCCTTAGCACTGCTTTTATAGTGTCCCACAGGTTTTGGGTTGCTGTGTTTTCATTTTCATTCATTTCTATGCATATTTTGATTTCTTTTTTGATTTCTTCTGTGATTTGTTGGTTATTCAGAAGCGTGTTGTTCAGCCTCCATATGCTGGAATTTTTAAGTTTTTCTCCTGTAATTGAGATCTAATCTTAGTGCATTATGGTCAGAAAAGATGCTTGGAATGATTTCGATTTTTTTGAATTTATCAAGGTTAGATTTATGGCCCAGGATGTGATCTATCCTGGAGAAAGTTCCGTGAGCACTTGAGAAAAAGGTGAAATTCATTGTTTTGGGGTGAAATGTCCTATAGATATCAATTAGGTCTAACTGGTCTATTGAATTATTTAAAGTCTGTGATTCTTTGTTAATTTCCTGTTTAGTTGATCTATCCATAGATGTGAATGGGGTATTAAAGTCTCCCACTATTATTGTGTTATTGTTAATTTCCCCTTTCATGCTTGTTAGCATTTGTCTTACGTATTGCGGTGCTCCTATGTTGAGTGCATATATATTTATAATTGTTATATCTTCTTGGATTGACCCTTTGATCATTATGTAGTGTCCTTCTTTGTCTCTTTTCACAGCCTTAGTTTTAAAGTCTATTTTATCTGATACGAGTATTGCTACTCTTGCTTTCTTTTGGTCTCTATTTGCATGGAATATCTTTTTCCAGCCCTTCATTTTCAGTCTGTATGTGCCCCTTGTTTTGAGGTGGGTCTCTTGTAGACAACATATATAGGGATCTTGTTTTTGTATCCATTCAGCCAGTCTTTTCCTTTTGGTTGGGGCATTCAATCCATTTACGTTTAAGGTAATTATTGATAAGTATGGTCCCGTTGCCATTTACTTTATTGCTTTGGGTTAGGGTTTATACACTTTTTTTTTGTATTTCCTGTCTAGAGAATATCCTTTAGGATTTGTTGGAGAGCTGGTTTGGTGGTGCTGAATTCTCTCAGCTTTTGCTTGTCTGGAAAGCTTTTGATTTCTCCTGCATATTTGAATGAGATCCTTGCTGGGTACAGTAATCTGGGCTGTAGGTTATTTTCTTTCATCACTTGAAGTATGTCTTGCCATTCCCTCTTGGCCTGAAAAGTTTCTATTGAAAGATCAGCTGTTATCCTTAAGGGAATCCCCTTGTGTGTTATTTGTTGTTTTTCTCTTGTTGCTTTTAATATTTGTTCTTTGTGTTTGGTCTTTGTTAATTTGATTAATATATGCCTTGGGGTGTTTTGCCTTGGGTTTATCCTGTTTGGGACTCTCTGGGTTTCTTGGACTTGGGTGATTATTTCCTTCCCCATTTTAGGGAAGTTTTCAACTATTAGATCCTCAAGTATTTTCTCATGGTCTTTCTTTTTGTCTTCTTCTTCTGGGACTCCTATAATTTAAATGTTGGAGCATTTCATATTGTCCTGGATGTCTCTGAGGTTGTCCTCATTTCTTTTAATTCGTTTTTCTTTCTTCCTCTCCGATTCCTTTATTTCTACCACTCTATCTTCTATTTCACTAATCCTATCTTCTGCCTGCATTATTCTACTATTTGTTGCCTCCAGAGTGTTTCTGATCGCATTTATTGCATTATTCATTGTATATTGACTCTTTTTTATTTCTTCTAGGTCCTTGTTAAACCTTTCTTGCATCTTCTCAATCCTTGTCTCCAGGCTATTTATCTGTGATTCCATTTTGATTTCAAGATTTTGGATTATTTTCACTACCGTTATTCTAAATTCTTTGTCTGGTAGATTCCCTATCTCTTCCTCTTTTGTTTGGTTTGGTGGGCATTTCTCCTGTTCCTTTACCTGCTGAATATTCCTCTGTCTCTTCATCCTGTTTATATTACTGCGTTTGGGATGGCCTTTCTGTATTCTGGCAGTTTGTGGAGTTCTCTTTATTGTGGGGTTTCCTCACTGTGGGTGGGTTTGTATCAGTGGCTTGTCAAGGTTTCTTGATTAGGGAAGCTTGTGTTGGAGTTCTGGCGGGTGGAGCTGGATTTCTTCTCTCGGAGTGTAATGATGTGTCCAGTAATGAGTTATGAGATGTCAGTGGTTTTGGAGTAACTTTGAGTTGCCTGTATATTGAAGCTTAGGGCTGTGTTCCTGAGTTGCTGGAGAATTTATGTGGTATATCTTGCTCTGGAACTTGTTGGCCCTTGGGTGATGCTTGGTTTCAGTGTAGGTATGGGGGCATTTGATGAGCTCCTATCAATTAATGTACCCTGGAGTCAGGAGTTCTCTAATGTTCTCAGGATTTGGACTTAAGCCTCCTGCTTCTGGTTTTCAGTTTTATTTTTACAGTTGTCTCAAGACTTCCCCTTCTATACCACACCATTGATAAAACATCTAGGTTAAAGATGAAAGGTTTCTCCACATTGAGGGACACCCAGAGAGGTTCACAGAGTTACATGGAGAAGAGAAGAGGGAGAGGGGAGTTGGAAGTGACCTAAATGAGATGAGGTGGAATCAAAAGAGGAGAGAGCTATCTAGCCAGTAATCACTTCCTTATGAGTGCTCCACAGTCTGGACCGCTCAGAGATGTTCATGGAATTATACAGAGAGGAGGAGAAGGAGGAAGGAGACAAAGGTGGTCAGGAGTATAAAAGAGGGGAATGAAAAGGAGAGAGACAGATTCAGCCAGTAGTCAGTTCCCTAAGAGTTCTCCACCATCTGGAACACACAGAGATTCACAGAGTTGGGTAGAGAAGCGAAGCGAAGGGGGAGGGAGGAGACAGGGGCGATCTAGTGGAGAAAAAGGAGAGTCCAAAGGAGGAGAGAGCAGTCAGGCCAGTAATCTTGCTCTCAAGTATAAATGGGTACTGAAGATTGGGTTTTTGAAGGTACAAAATTGACAACAAATACCAAAAAGCAAAGATTAAAAATCTAGAGTAGAGGTTGGATTTTCAAAAATACAATATTAAAAAATAGAAGAAGAAGAAAAAAGAGAAAAAGGATAAAAAAACACAAAGTCACAAGAAGTATTTTTAAAAAGGAATAAAAAAATTAAAAAATATATACACAAAGTTTGCTTTAAAATTAGGGTCTTTTTTTGGGGGGGGAAGTAATAGTAGGTTATAAAAATGAAAACTAAAGGAGAAATAGAGGACTAAAAAATTAAAAAGTGTTACAAAATGAAAAAAGAAGAAGAAAAAGAAAAGTAGGAAAAACAAACATCAAAAAAAAAGAATGATTGTAAAAATGCTAAAGATATATCTAGGACTTTCTCTGGTGTTGTTGTGGGCAGTGTGGGGTCCGTTCATTTTCAGATAGTTCCTTGGTCCGGCTTATATTTCTCAAGATCTATAGGCCCCTTCCTATGTAGTGGGTACTAATGACAGGATTTTAATCTATTGCACCTGTCACTTCCAAGGTAGGTGGTTCCCTCTGTTTTAGCTTCTTCTATTTGCTGGTCTCTTCAGTGTCCGATTTCCACCCTGACACAAGGTGGGCGATGGTAGACAGCTTTTTTTAGGCTCACTTGTTCAGTCGCACTGTGAGGAGGGAGGGATGCTGCAAACAAATAACACTGGCGAGTGTGCGCAGTGTCCCAGCCACACTGGGCCTGCCCCGGCTCACAGCGCATACAGCTCAGGCTCTAGGTTGCTCTGCTGGGAACTGTGCGAGGCCGGCCCTGGGCTGCATGCACCTCCCAGGTCTAAGCCGCTCAGGCTCAGGCACTCAGGTAGTCCCCAGAGGCGCAGACTGGTTGGGCCTGCGTTTTGTGCCCTTCCCAGGTCCGAGCAGCTCAGGTGTTTGGCGAGCGTGGTCGCTGCGACTTATCGCCTCTCCCGCTCCTGCTGCTCAGTTTTCTGGGTGTACAGCTGGCGCACTTTCTCAGGTGGGTGATGACTGTCCAGAACCCCAAGAAGTCTTAGTTAGCAAAGAAGCCTGTTTGCAGTTTCGTAGGTAATGTCTCTCTGGGGCTGCGATTGCCCCCTTCCGGCCCTTCCTACTCTGGCTGCCTGTCACTGGAGGAGGATGATCTGCAGACGAATAATTCTGTTCTGTCCTTTGTTTTGTGCACGGTCCTGGCTGTGTCTTATGTTAGAGCTTTTCGCGTGGTAGCTATCCCACAGCCTGGTTTGCTAGCCCAAGTTAGCTCGCTCTGGTTACATTCAGAGCATTCGGGGTGTTCGGCCTGATCCTTGTAAATTAATGCAGCCCACGCCTCCCTGACCAGCCTCTGCTTGCTAGTGGTGGATGCAGGTGTCTGCCCTGCTTCTCCGCTGGGGGGGCGGGGGGGGGGCGGTTACAGTTGGGCTCATAATCTATGAGTTTCAATTATTTATTTATTTTTCCTCCCTGTTATGTTGCCCTCTGTGCTTCCAAGGCTGACCACAGACTCGGCAGTGAGAGTGTCTCCTGGTGTTTGGAAACTTCTGTCTTTTTAAGACTCCCTTCCTGGGACTAAGCTCCCTCCCTACCTCTTTTGTCTCTTTTTTTGTCTTTTATATTTTTTCCTACCGGTTTTTGAAGACAATGAGCTGCTTTTCTGGGTGCCTGATGTCCTCTGCCGGCATTCAGAAGTTGTTTTGTGGAATTCACTCAGTGTTGAAATGTTCTTTTGATGAATTTGTGTGGGAGAAAGTGGTCTCCCTGACCTAGTCCTCTGCCACCTTAGGACCGCCCCCCAGAAAAATGTTTTTGAACTATAAATTTAAACATAATTTCTGTTTCTTTTCCTTTTTATTATTATTTTGTTGTTGTTGTTGTTTAGTCATTGGAAGGGTTATGATGCCTGGGAGAAACTTGAGACATTCTGGCTATCTCTCCATCCTTCTCACTCAGCTACTCTCTAACTCCAATTCTGAATGCTATTGATTCTCTTCATAAACTATGAAAACAGCCTACATTCCAGGGACAGTGTATTGATCTACTTTGGTATAATTATTTTGCCTACGAGATCTACACCAATTTTAATTTTGCTTTATATTTGCTGTGCCTCCATGATATGGGATACATAGGGCCTCTGAGACCTGGCTGTTAAGATATTGATTAAAAATTATTTAATATGGTCTCCAAAATATTTAATCTCTGCCAGAGCCATCCTCCTAAAAGAGCACATGCTAAAAGGCCTAGGAGCAGCGGTCCTAAGATGGCGGAGGAATAGGACGGGGAGACCACTTTCTCCCTCAAAAATTCATCAAAAGAACATTTCAATGCTGAGTAAATTCCACAAAACAACTTCTGAATGCTGGCAGAGGACATCAGGCACCCAGAAAAGCAGATCATTGGATTCAAAAACAGGTAGGAAAAAATATAAAAGATGAAAAAAGAGACAAAGGAGGTAGGGAGGGAGCTCCGTCCCGGGAAGGGAATCCCATCCCAGGAAGAGACTCTTAAAAAGAGAGGTTTCCAAACACCAGGAAACATTCTCACAGCCGAGCCTGTGGCGAGCTTTGGAAGCACAGAGGGCAACATAACAGGGAGGAAAAAGAAATAATTAATTAAAACCAACAGACTATGAGCCCAACAGTAACTCCCCCAGCGGAAAAGCAGCGCAGACGCCTGCATCTGCCACTAGCAAGTGGGGGCTAGGCAGGGAGGAGCGGGAGGTGCAGGCGGCAGTGCTTTTTAAGAATCAGGCCGCGGGAGGCGCGGGCTGCAGTGCTTTTTTGAGAATCGGGCTGGAACGCCCCGCGCGTGGACAGAGCGAACTAACTTGGGCTAACAAACCAGACTGTGGGATAGCTACTATGCGCAACGCTTGAACATAAGACATTGCCAGCATCCCTCACAGAACAAAGGACAGAAAGGAATTAGCCGGCTGCAGACCATCCCCCACCAGGGACAGGCAGCCAGAGCCTTAAGGGCTGGAAGGGGGCAATCGCAGCCCAAGAGAGACATTACCTACCAAAATACAAGCAGGCTTCTTTGTTAACTAAGACTTCTGGGGGTTCTGGACAGTCATCATCCGCCTGAGAAGGAACGCCAATGGTACACCCAGAAAAGTGAGCAGCAGGAAAAGGCTGTAAGTCTCAGCGATTGTGCTCGCCAAACTCCTTAGCTACTCGGGAAGGTCACAAAACACAGGCCCAACCAAATCTGCGCCTCTGAGGGCTTCCTGAGCGGCGAGCCTGAGTGACTTAGACCGGGGAGGTGCATGAAGCCTAGGGCCGGCCTCAGACGGTTCCCCGGTGGAGCTACGTAGAGCCTGAGTGGTGTGCGCGGCGAGCAGGGGCAAGCCCAGCGTGGATGAGACACTGCAAGCACACACCAGTAATATTTGTTTGCAGCATCCCTCCCTCCCCACAGCGTGACTGAACAGTGAGCCTAGAAAAAAAAGAAAAAGAAAAGTGTCCACCACCGCCCTCCCTGTGTCAAGACGGAAATCAGACACTGAAGAGACCAGCAAACAGAGGAAGTTAAAGAGGGAACCGCCTTGGAAGTGACCCCACACAGCCCACAACACCAGAGAAAGGGTCAGATATACCTTTACTACTTTCACAATCATTCTTTTCTTTTTTTTTAGAGTTGATGTGGTTGCGTGATTTTTTCTTCTTTTTTTAACTTTCTTAAAATTTTAAGTACTCTATTTCTCTAATTATTGTTTTATAACCTATTATTACTTTTCAAAAAAAAAAAAAGACCCTATTTTTAAAGCAAACGCTGTATATAGTCTTTTTGTGGTTGATGTTGTTTTTTAATAATTCTTGTGGCTTTATTTTTTTTTGTTTTTGTTTTTTTTTGTTTGTTTTGTTTGTTTGTTCTTTGTTTTCTTCTTCTTCTTCTTCTTTTCTTTAATATTGTATTTTTGAAAATCCAATCTCTACTCCAGATTTTTAATCTTTGCTTTTTGGTATTTGTTGTCAATTTTGTACCTTCAAAAACCCAAACTTCAGTACCCAGCTTTACCTGAGAGCGAGATTACTGGCTTGACCACTCTCTCCTCCTTTGGACTCTCCTTTTTCTCCACCGGGTGGCCTCTGTCTCCTCCCTCCCCCTTCTCTTCTCTACCCAACCCTGTGAATCTCTGTGTGTTCCAGACGGTGGAGAACTCTCAGGGAACTGGTTACTGGCCGGATATCTCTCTCTCCTTTTCGTTTCCCTCTTTTATCCCCCTGGCCACCTCTGTCTACTTCCTCCCTCTCCTCTTCCCTGTATAACTCCGTGAACACCTCTGAGCAGTCCAGACTGTGGAGCACACATAAGGAAGTGATTACTGGCAAGCTAGCTCTCTCCTCTTTGATCCCACCTCATCTCATTCCAGTCACCTCTAAATACCCCCTCCCTATTCTCTTCTCTATGTAACTCAGTGAACCTCTCTGGGTGTCCCTCAATGTGGAGAAACCTTTCGTCTTTAACCTAGATTTTTTATCATCAGTGCTGTATAGATGGAGAAGTCCTGAGGCTATTGTAAAAATAAAACTGAAAACCAGAAGCAGGAGGCTTAAGTCCAAATCCTGAGAACATTAGAGAACTCCTGAATTCAGGGAACATTATTCAATAGGAGCTCATCAAACACCTTCATACCTACACTGAAACCAAGCACCACCCAAGGGCCAACAAGTTCCAGAGCCAGACATACCATGCAAATTCTCCAGCAACACAGGAACATACCCCTGAGCTTCAATATACAAGCAGCTCAAAACTACTCTAAAATCATTGATGTCTCATAACCCATTACTGGACACTTTATAGCACTCCAGAGAGAAGAAATCCAGCTCCACCCACCAGAACTCCAACACAAGCCTCCCTAATCAAGAAACCTTGACAAGCCACTGATACAAATCCACCCACAGTGAGGAAACTCCATAATAAAGAGAACTCCACAAATTCCCAGAATATAGAAAGGCCACCCCAAACGCAGCAATATAACCAAGATGAAGAGACAGAGGAATACTCAGCAGGTAAAGGAACAGGAGAAATGCCCACCAAACCAAACAAAAGAGGAAGAGACAGGGAATCTATCTGAGAAAGAATTCTGAATATTGATAGTGAAAGTGATCCAAAATCTTGAAATCAAAATGGAATCACAGATAAATAGCCTGGAGCCAAGGATTGGGAAGATGCAAGAAAGGTTTCACAAGGACCTAGAAGAAATAAAAAAGAGTTAATATATAATGAATAATGCAATAAATGAGATCAGAAACACTCTAGAGGCAACAAATAGTAGAATAATGCAGGCAGAAGATTGGATTAGTGAAATAGAAGATAGAATGGTAGAAATAAAGGAATCAGAGAGGAAGAAAGAAAAACTAATTAAATGAGGACAACCTCAGAGACATCCAGGACAATATGAAATGCTCCAGCATTCAAATTATAGGAGTCCCAGGAGAAGAAGACAAAAAGAAAGACCATGAGAAAATACTTGAGGATCTAATAGTTGAAAACTTCCCTAAAATGGGAAGGAAATAATCACCCAAGTCCAAGAAACCCAGAGAGTCCCAAACAGGATAAACCCAAGGCAAAACACCCCAAGACATATATTAATCAAATTAACAAAGACCGAACACAAAGAACAAATATTAAAATCAGCAAGGGGAAAACAACAAATGACTCACAAGGGGATTCCCTTAAGGATAACAGCTGATCTTTCAATAGAAACTCTTCAGGCCAGGAGAGAATGGCAAGACATACTTCAAGTGATGAAAGAAAATAACCTACAGCCCAGATTACTGTACCCAGCAAGGATCTCATTCAAATATGCAGGAGAAATCAAAAGCTTTCCAGACAAGCAAAAGCTGAGAGAATTCAGCACCACCAAACCAGCTCTCCAACAAGTCCTAAAGGATATTCTCTAGACAGGAAACACAAAAAGGGCGTATAAACCCTAACCTAAAACAATAAAGTAAATGGCAATGGGATCATACTTATCAATAATTACCTTAAACGTAAATGGATTGAATGCCCCAACCAAAAGGAAAAGACTGGCTGAATGGATAAAAAACCAAGATCCCTATATATGCTACGTCCAAGAGACCCACCTCAAAACAAGGGGCACATACAGACTGAAAATGAAGGGCTGGAAAAAGATATTCCACGCAAATAGAGACCAAAAGAAAGCAGGAGTAGCAATACTCATCTCCAATAAAATAGACTTTAAAACAAAGGCTGTGAAAAGAGACAAAGAAGGACACTACATAATGATCAAAGGATCAATCCAAGAAGAAGATGTAACAATTATAATATGCACCCAACATAGGAGCACCACAATATGTAAGACAAATGCTAACAAGCATGAAAGGGGAAATTAACAAAAACACAATAATAGTGGGAGACTTTAATACCCCACTCACACCTATGGACAGATCAACTAAACAGAAAATTAACAAAGAAATGCAAACTTTAAATGATACAATAGACCAGTTAGACCTAATTGATATCTATAGGACATTTCACCCCAAAACAATGAATTTCACCTTTTTCTCAAGTGCTCACTGAACTTTCTCCAGGATAGATCACATCCTGGGCCATAAATCTAACCTTGATAAATTCAAAAAAATCGAAATCATTCCAAGCATCTTTTCTGACCATAATGCACTAAGATTAGATCTCAATTACTGGAGAAAAACTATTTAAAAATTCCAACATATGGAGGCTGAACAACATGCTTCTGAATAACCAACAAATCACAGAAGAAATCAAAAAGAAATCAAATTATGCATAGAAATGAATGAAAATGAAAACACAACAACCCAAAACCTGTGCAACACTATAAAAGCAGTGCTAAGAGGAAAGTTCATAGCAATACAGGCATACGTCAAGAAACAGGAAAAAAGTTAAATAAATAACCTAACTCTACACCTAAAGCAACTAGAAAAGGAAGAAATGGAGAACCCCAGGGTTAGTAGAAGGAAAGAAATCTTAAAAATTAGGGCAGAAATAAATGCAAAAGAAACAAAAGAGACCATAGCAAAAATCAACAAAGCCAAAAGCTGGTTCTTTGAAAGGATAAATAAAATTGACAAACCATTAGCCAGATGCGTCAAGAAACAAAGAGAGAAAAATCAAATCAATAAAATTAGAAATGAAAATGGAGAGATCACAACAGACAACACAGAAATACAAAGGATCATGAGAGACTACAATCAGCAAGTACATGCCAATAAAATGGACAACGTGGAAGAAATGGACAAATTCTTAGAAAAGTACAACTTTCCAAAACTAAACCAGGAAGAAATAGAAAATCTTAACAGACCCATCACAAGCATGGAAATTGAAACTGTTATCAGAAATCTTCCAGCAAACAAAAGTCTAGGTCCAGATGGCTTCACAGCTGAAGTCTACCAAAAATTTTGAGAAGAGCTAACACCTATCCTACTGAAACTCTTCCAGAAAGTTTCAGAGGAAGGTAAACTTTCAAACTCATTCTATGAGGCCACCATCACCCTAATACCAAAACCTGACAAAGATGCCACAAGAAAAGGAAACTACAGGCCAATATCACTGATGAACATAGATGCAAAAATCCTCAACAAAAGTCTAGCAATCAGAATCCAACAACACATTAAAAAGATCATACACCATGACCAAGTGGGCTTTATCCCAGGGATGCAAGGATTGTTCACTATCCACAAAATCAATCAATGTAATTCACCACATTAACAAATTGAAAAATGAAAGCCATATGATTATCTCAATAGATGCAGAGAAGGCCTTTGACAAAATTCAACATCCATTTATGATAAAAACTCTCCCGAAAGCAGGAATAGAAGGAACATACCTCAACATAATAAAAGCTATATATGACAAACCCACAGCAAACATTATCCTCAATGGTGAAAAACTGAAAGCATTTCCCCTAAAGTCAGGAACAAGAGAAGAGTGTCCACTTTCACCGCTACTATTCAACATAGTTCTGGAAGTTTTGGCCACTGCAATCAGAGCAGAAAAAGAAATAAAAGGAATCCAAATTGGAAAAGAAGAAGTAAAACTCTCACTGTTTGCAGATGACATGATCCTCTACATAGAAAACCCTAGAGACTCCACCAGAAAATTACTAGAGCTAAACAATGAATATAGCAAAGTTGCAGGATATAAAATCAACACACAGAAATCCCTTGCATTCCTATACACTAATAATGGGAAAGTAGAAAAAGAAATTAAGGAAACAATTCCATTCACCATTGCAACGAAAAGAATAAAATACTTAGGAATATACCTACCTAAAGAAACTAAAGACCTATATACCAAAAACTATAAAACACTGACGAAAGAAATCAAAGAGGACACTAATAGATGGAGAAATATACCATGTTTATGGATTGGAAGAATCAATATAGTGGAAACGAGTATACTACCCAAAGCAATCAACAGATTCAATGCAATCCCTATCAAGCTACCAGCAGTATTTTTCACAGAACTAGAACAAATAATTTCAAGATTTGTATGGAAATACAAAAAACCTCTAATAGTGAAAGCAATCTTGAGAAAGGAGAATGGAACTGGAGGAATCAACTTGCTTGACCTCAGGCTCTACTACAAAGCTACAGTCACTAAGACAGTATGGTACTGGCACAAAGACAGAAATATAGATCAATGGAACAAAATAGAAAGCCCAGAGATAAATCCACACACATATGGACACCTTATCTTCGACAAAGGAGGCAGGAATATACATTGGAGTAAAGACAATCTCTTTAACAAGTCGTGCTGGGAAAACCGGTCAACCACTTGTAAAAGAATGAAACTAGATCACTTTCTAACACCACACACAAAAATAAACTCAAAATGGATTAAAGATCTAAATGTAAGACCAGAAACTATAAAACTCCTAGCGGAGAACTTAGGCAAAACACTCTCCGACATAAATCACAGCAGGATCCTCTATGATCCACCTCCCAGAATACTGGAAATAAAAGCAAAAAGAAACAAATGGGATCTAATTAAAATTAAAAGCTTCTGCACAGCAAAGGAAACTATAAGCAAGGTGAAAAGACAGCCTTCGGAATGGGAGAAAATAATAGCAAGTGAAACAACTGACAAACAACTAATCTCAAAAATATAGAAGCAACTTATGCAGCTCAACTCCAGAAAAATAAACGACCCAATCAAAAAATGGGCCAAAGAACTAAATAGGCATTTCTCCAAAGAAGACATATGGATGGCTAACAAACACATGAAAAGATGCTCAACATCACTCGTTATCAGAAATGCAAATCAACACCACAATGAGGTACCAATTCACACCAGTCAGAATGGCTGCGATCCAAAAGTCTACAAGCAATAAATGCTGGAGAGGATGTGGAGAAAAGGGAACCCTCTTACACTGTTGGTGGGAATGCAAACTAGTATAGCCACTATGGAGAACAGTGTGGAGATTCCTTAAAAAATTGCAAATAGAACTGCCTTATGACCCAGCAATCCCACTTCTGGGCATACACACCGAGGAAACCAGAATTGAAAGAGACACATGTACCCCAATGTTCATTGCAGCACTGTTTATAATAGCCAGGACATGGAAACAACCTAGATGTCCATCAGCAGATGAATGGATAAGAAAGCTGTGGTACATATACACAATGGAGTTTTACTCAGCCATTAAAAAGAATAAATTTGAATAAGTTCTAATGAGATGGATGAAACTGGAGCTGATTATACAGAGTGAAGTAAGCCAGAAAGAAAAATACCAATACAGTATACTGACACATATATATGGAATTTAGAAAGATGGTAATGATGACCCTGTATGTGAGACAGCAAAAGAGACACAGATGTATAGAATGGACTTTTGGACTCTGAGGGAGAGGGAGAGGATGGGATGATTTGGGAGAATGGCATTGAAACATGTATACTATCAGGTAAGAAATGAAGTTCCAGTCTATGTTCGATACAGGATACACGATGCTTGGGGCTTGTGCATGGGGATGATCCAGAGAGATGATATGGGGTGGGAGGTGGGAGCGGGATTCAGGATTGGGAGCTCGTATACACCTGTGGTGGATTCATGTCAATGTATGGCAAAACCAATACAGTATCGTAAAGTAAAATAAAGTAAAAATAAAATTAAAAAATAAATAAAAGGCCTAGGAGCTTGCAAACCTGGACCATGCTGCTATTCTTTTCCACAGCTTCCATCACACCCATGGTACACAGTACCTCACTTCTAGCCAGTGACGTGTTGGTGCATCTTTAACTGTTGGCTCTTTAGAAGGAAAAACAAAACAAACAAATCCCAAACTTACAGCCTTTGCCAATTTCTGTAGTATAGATACTCTCACCATGACTGATTTCAGGTTACAATGTGACATCACTGAACATGGAGTTAGGAAGAGTCACAGTTGGCTCTTACAAAGCAGATGCAAGGACAGATGTGAGATATGAGCTTGCTCTAGCACAATACTGCTCCGAGCCTAGAAGCTCCACTCTTAACCTCTGCTTTGCTGCTTCAAAGGCTGAAAATCTAGTGAGGTTGAAATGATTTAAGCTGTTTCCCTAGATTGAACTCTGGGAAACCTGTCAGCTGGAGAGAAGGAAGCTGTCTTTTGTGTTTCTATGTGGTAGCATACCTGCATGCATGGTGCTGGCATTAAAACCAAGACATACAGACCAATGAAGCAGAACAGAAAGTCCAGAAATAAACCCATGCATATGCCGTCAACTAGTATTTGACAAATGAGTCAAGTATGTGCAAAAGAGAAAAGATGGTCTCTTCCATAAATGGTTCTGGGAAAACTGGATATTCACACACAAAAGAATGGAACTGGACTCATATCTTACATCATACACAAAAATGAAATGGATTAAAGACTTAAATGTACCCAAAACTGTGAAACTCTTAAAGAACAAAAAAAAAAGGGAAAAATTTCCTTGACATTGGTCTTCACAATGGTTTTTTATGGATATGACACTCAAAGTGCAAGCAACAAAAGCAAAAATCAGCTGGGAATATATCAAACCAAAGAAACTTCTTTATAGCAAAAGAAACAGTCAACAAAATGAGAAGGCAACTTATCAAATGGAGAAAATACTTGCAAACTACATACCTGATAAAAGGTTGATATCCAAAATATATAAGATGTTAATATAATTCAGTGGGCTCCCCTGGTAGCTCAGCTGGCAAAGAATCTGCCTGCAATGCAGGAGACCCCAAGTTCAATTCCTGGGTTGGGAAGATCCCCTGGAGAAGGGATAGATGACTCACTCCAGTATTCTTGGACTTCCCTTGTGGCTCAGATGGTAAAGAAGCTGCCCACAATGCAGGAGACCTGGGTTCAATCCCTGGGTTGGGAAGATCCCCTGGAGGAGGGCATGACAACCCACTCCAGTATTCTTGCCTGGAGAATCCCCACGGACAAAGGAGCCTGGTGGGCTACAGTCCATGGGGTCACAAAGAGTCGGACACAACTGAGTGACTAAGTACAGCACACAGCAATACAATTCAATAGTAAAAAACAAAACAAAAAACAAATAATCCAACTTAAAAACAAGAAAATGACCTAGACAGATATTTTCCCAAAGAAGATATTTGAATGGTCACCAGGTACATGAGAAGTGCTCAGCATCAGTAATCATCAGAGAAAGGCAAATCAAAACCACAATGATATATCATGGCATGCCTGCTAGAGGGGCTATTATAAAAAAGACAAAAGATGCAAGTATGTATGAGGATGTGGAGAATAGGGAACATGTGCACTGTTGGTGGGATTTTAAACTAGCACAGCCTTTGTAGAAAGCACTATGGATGTTCCTCAAAATATTAAAACTAGATCCATCATATGGTGTGGCACTTCCACTTCAGGTTCAAAGGAAATTCAAAGGAAATGAAGTCACTACCTTGAAATCAAACTTGCACTTTCGTATTCATTACAGCATTATTTACCAAGACATGGAAACAATCTAAGGGTTATTTGATAGATGGAGGGATAAAGAAGATGTGAGATTATGTATATAATGAATAGTATAAGTATTATTCAGCTATGCAAAGGAGGGAGATCCCACCCTTTGTGACAACATGGATGAAACTTGAGGGCATTATGCTCAAACAAAGACAAATACTGTGTGATCTCACATATATGTGGAGTCCAAACAACTGAATTCACAGAAACAGAGAACAGGTTGGTAGTTGCCAGGGGTAGCAGGTGGGGGTGGAGGTGGATGCAGGGATGAGGAGTGGGGGAAATTGATGAAGGTGGTCAAAGGGTACAAACTTTAAGTTATAAGATGAATGTGTTCTGAAGATGTAATGTATAGCATGGTGGCTACAGTTAATTATACTGTATTCTATATTTGAAGATTTAAAAGTTCTCACCACATGTACACCCATGGCTGATTCATGTCACTGTATGGCAAAAACCACTACAATATTGTAAAGTAATTAGCCTCCAATTAAAATAAATAAATTTAAAAAATTTCTCACCATAAACACACAAAATTACAACTAACTATATGAGGTGGTGGGTGTGCTAACAAACCTCAGTTTGCAATACACACACAATAAAATCACTATGTTGTACGTCTGAAACTTACAATGATTACATGCCAATAGTATCTCAAAGCCAAGGGAAAAGGATATTTAAGTTTTAATCTTGTTTTACTTTTAAACAAGTGACTGGGTTCTTCTGGCTTTCAAGAATCTCTTTTATTATTCAATCCAAAGGTAGTTCCTAGATTACAAAAAGAAAGTCTAAGCCATTCAGAGCAATGTAAGAGGAAGATATGAAGGCTTGGACATAGAACCCAATAAAATGGTTTCATGTTTGTCAGTCCTGTTTCACTTATTATAAATGCTCAGTATACCTATGACTTGTATGTATTATATACTGTCAGACATTAACAACTTTGAACAGCTGCTATACAGGAGATTTATTTTATGACCAGTGAGCTGGCAGTCTTTTTGGGTTTTACCTCATGTGTGAAAACAGTTTTGATCCCATAGAATCCCAGAAATGATCTTAGGTATTCTCAGGAATTCCTGGGGGCTATAATTTGGGAGCCACTGATCTAACCTAATTATGTCAAGCATGCTTATCTTTCCAGAGGTTAGTACAATTTGAGCCAATGATGGTTAGGGAAGGTTTGTGGAGGCTTGTGAAGGAAGAAGTTTCTTGACACCAAAAGAGCCATAGGAACGAACCTCCTCTTCTTTCCAGATGTGAACCAATAAGTATACAGCCTCATTTACTCCTGGCATCCACCTTGTGATCTGGGGTGAAACCAGCTTTAAACTGACTCTAACTCTGCATGTGGGAGAGGAGAAATGAAGACACTTTAGTCCTTGATGATGTTATTTAACTACTGGATGAGTCCATATGGAAGTCTTGAAATGACTCAAGAAGGTTTGAGTTGGGTTCTTGTTTTACATGATGCCAAATGCATGAACAGTGGCATTTTTTTTTTAAACTTGTATTTTTATGGATTTTCAGTAGATGACAACGTGAGTTCCTATAACCTTCCCAGTCGCTTGTGTAAACATTAGGCAATTAAGATGAGAGATGGGAAATTGGTAACAAAATGGATAAACACTTCGATGAGCTAGAAACATAAAGGAAACATAGAGTGGGGCATAGGTTCTGAAACTGAAGCAACCCACTGGATTTGGGGATGAAAACAGAAAGTGGCTACAAGTAGTTTAACTTCTGTGAGAAACAGGAATAAAACATGGTACATACATGGCCTGGGAGTGGAGCCAAATACCGTGTGAAATGGGGCAGTGGTAGGGGGTGAGAAACGATCCTCAAGAAGGATTGAAGTCTGGAAAACATCTGTGAATGCTTTTTGAACCTGAAGCTGCTAGAGGTTTCACCAAGAGAGTGGCTGGATTGAATAAGAACTATTACACATCAAGCAAACCTAGCGAGCCTGGTGCTGGCCTTAGGGCACTGACCTTTGATATCCTGTTGAAAAAGAGACTCTGAGCACCTGGGAGAGATTTGGCTTAGATCTTTTTTTATTTTATTTTTTTTTATTTTTTATTTTTTATTTTTTAAATTTTAAAATCTTAAATTCTTACATGCGTTCCCAAACATGAACCCCCCTCCCACCTCCCTCCCCACAACATCTCTCTGGGTCATCCCCATGCACCTGCCCCAAGCAAGCTGCACCCTACGTCAGACATGGACTGGCGATTCAATTCTTACATGACAGTATACATGTTAGAATTCCCATTCTCCCAAATCGTCCCACCCTCTCCCTCTCCCTCTGAGTCCAAAAGTCCGTTATACACATCTGTGTCTTTTTTCCTGTCTTGCATACAGGGTCGTCATTGCCATCTTCCTAAATTCCATATATATGTGTTAGTATACTGTATTGGTGTTTTTCTTTCTGGCTTACTTCACTCTGTATAATTGGCTCCAGTTTCATCCATCTCATCAGAACTGATTCAAATGAATTCTTTTTAACGGCTGAGTAATACTCCATTGTGTATATGTACCACAGCTTTCTTATCCATTCATCTGCTGATGGACATCTAGGTTGTTTCCATGTCCTGGCTATTATAAACAGTGCTGCGATGAACATTGGGGTACATGTGTCTCTTTCAATTCTGGTTTCCTCCGTGTGTATGCCCAGAAGTGGGATTGCTGGGTCATAAGGTAGTTCTATTTGCAATTTTTTAAGGAATCTCCACACTGTTCTCCATAGTGGCTGTACTAGTTTGCATTCCCACCAACAGTGTAGGAGGGTTCCCTTTTCTCCACACCCTCTCCAGCATTTATTGCTTGCAGATTTTTGGATCGCAGCCATTCTGACTGGTGTGAAGTGGTACCTCATTGTGGTTTTGATTTGCATTTCTCTAATAATGAGTGATGTTGAGCATCTTTTCATGTGTTTGTTAGCCATCCGTATGTCTTCTTTGGAGAAATGTCTATTTAGTTCTTTGGCCCATTTTTTGATTGGGTCATTTATTTTTCTGGAATTGAGCTGCAGAAGTTGCTTGTATATTTTTGAGATTAGTTGTTTGTCAGTTGTTTCATTTGCTATTATTTTCTCCCATTCAGAAGGCTGTCTTTTCACCTTGCTTATATTTTCCTTTGTTGGAGGAATCAACTTGCCTGACTTCAGGCTCTACTACAAAGCCACAGTCATCAAGACAGTATGGTACTGGCACAAAGACAGACATATAGATCAATGGAACAAAATAGAAAGCCCAGAGATAAATCCACACACATATGGACACCTTATCTTTGACAAAGGAGGCAAGAATATACAATGGAGTAAAGACAATCTCTTTAACAAGTGGTGCTGGGAAAACTGGTCAACCACTTGTAAAAGAATGAAACTAGATCACTTTCTAACACCGCACACAAAAATAAACTCAAAATGGATTAAAGATCTAAATGTAAGATCAGAAACTATAAAACTCCTAGAGGAGAACATAGGCAAAACACTCTCAGACATAAATCACAGCAGGATCCTCTATGATCCACCTCCCAGAATTCTGGAAATAAAAGCAAAAATAAACAAATGGGATCTAATTAAAATTAAAAGCTTCTGGCTTAGATCTTGAGCCACTACTGGCCTGTGTTTAGGCACCTGCGATTATATGAAACAGGTAGGAGTGATACAGAAAAAAGATGCTCTCATATAAGGATATATAAGAATTCCAAAGCATACAAAGAAAGATAACCAATACATCTGACAAATTAAAAAGGCCTGAAAATCACCTCCTGAGGAAATGAAAATAAAAGAACATTCTGAAAAAAAAATCTTCTTTAAGACAGTGTAAAATATTCAAATGTATTATATATGCCACCCATTGAAAGAACAGAAGGTTATGCAACAAAATGGGCTGATACAAATTTAAAGAAATAAATGTGTGAAAAATTTCAGTATACAGAAACATGCACTAATGAGAGGAAACCATATAAAATATTATTTCTGTTTTTAACTCTTTAAGTGCTTCCTTAACACCGAGAAATAGTTTTATATGTATGTGTGTGTGTGTATATATATATATATACACACACACATATACATATATTTTAGTTCATCGTATTACAGAAGTACTATTGTGTTTTAAGTATTATTTCTACTCCCTTTTACCTTGCTAAATTTTTTAAATTGCTTTTTTTTTGTCATTTTGGGGGTAACCTTGGTAATATTAAATTTGTAAATAACATTTTTTGATTCAGCTATTTTAGGCAACAGAAACATCAGTCAGTCTCATAGGGAGCACTTCCCTACAAAGATGTCCCTTTTCTGATAAGAAAACTAGGCTTTTTCACTTCACATTATTAACCAAACAGTCACCAGGTGCAGGCTAACCTGGGAGTGGGCAATACCTTGGGCAAGGTGGCTTCCCAGTATGTGTTTGGGTTCAGTTGACTGTCTTGTTCCTTTAAACTTCAGTGCCGTAGGCATCTCACATTATCGAAATAAGGGGACTTTACCCAGCTTGTATATTGGCATTGGTCCTCTAGAAAGCAGAACTAAGGCGTGGATGAAAGTGCTAATCCTTAGTAACTGACAGCTCGGGACAGAGGGATTGTGGGTAAAGAAAGCCGGGAGGCCAGGAAAAGTGTAAAGCTCTATCATGCTCTCTCTGTGTTCACGCACCGAACGCTGCCTCAACACACACCACAAAAAGACACAGCTGATGTGGTGCATTCTGAGCGGGTGCTTGCTCCTGATGCGGGCTTGATAATTTCCACAGAACAGTCACATCTTGCAGCAGTCTGGGAAGAGGAAATCGAAACGAGTATATATTTACCTAGTTCCTTCCATCCTTTGTTCACCTTTGAGATTCACCCCATGAGAAATCTAACTAGGTCTCAGATAGGTCCTTCTGGAGCTCCTATTGTTTGTGTCTTAGACCAGAATTGCACCATCCGGCATCTCAACCGCACCTCAAGAAACTAGAGTCCACATTTTGTTTTGCGGTATTTCGTCTAAAACCGAAATCATTGGACAATTCATCTCAAGTGAGCTATTAACTAAGAGAAATAAGAAAGAGGCAGAGAAGGGAATCTCAGCTGGCACACAAAACTTATGCAGTTTACTTTGCTCCTGAGTGGAGAAACCTTTTCCTTTATTCCCAAATCTGGAAAGTAAAGGGGGTTTTTGAAGTTTTGGTATCCAGTGTGTATTTGCTACAGGAATAGTGGCTCTTCTTTATTGGTTTATGGAAATTACTTAGTCTGCTACTTTTTTTCTTTTTGTTTTTAGTAAAATGACAAGGTGTTGATTTTTTGAATAGTCTGTATTTATGCATGAAAATAGTCTTTTTCCTTGCATTTTCACCTTATTTCTAAATTGTGTTAATATACTTTCTAATGCTAAGATTGCATTCTTG
Organism: Capra hircus; assembly: GCF_001704415.2. Taxonomy (NCBI): domain Eukaryota; kingdom Metazoa; phylum Chordata; class Mammalia; order Artiodactyla; family Bovidae; genus Capra; species Capra hircus. Next base: position 9,621,540 of record NC_030835.1, on the reverse strand, counting down.
GGATAGAGATTGCTTATGGGTAGCCTATTATTTTTTAAAACACATGCTGAGATCAAGTTATTAATATTTTTATCTATGGTATTTATTTCTTAGTTAAGCTTGGTCCATGATTATATTTTATTACTTCCTTTCATCAGTTGTTTGTAATGAGGTTATATGTGCCTTATAAGAGGTTTGGAGAACTTTCCAGCTTGAGATTCTGGAATAATTTGTATAAAATTATAATTATCTGTTCCTTGAAATAGTACTGAAATTTTTGAACTCCATGCTTTTCAGGGGTAGGAGAAATTTATTACCAATTCTATTTTTTTCAACAGTTATTGGATGAATGACATTTTCAAGTTTTTTCTTGATATATAAAATTTTATTTTTATAAAAATTTTTCCATTTTATCTAAGTTTTCAAACTTATTGTCTTAGAGTTGCTCATAATGCTATTTTTTTTACATCTCAAATGTATATATCAGATTAAGTACTTTTTTCATTTGCAATATAGGTTATTTTTTGTGTATCTCTTCTTTTTAATTAATCAGGCTTGCCAGATATCTATTTATTAGCTCTTTCAATAAATATTTTTGGCATAACTGGGGAAATTTTATTATGGACTGTATATTTGATGATTTATAGAATTACTATTAGTTTAGCCATAAATATAGCACTTTTGATTATGTAGGAGAATACCTTTATGTTTAAGAGGTATAAGCTGAAGTGCTGAGCGATGAATATTATAAAGTATTGGGGAATAGGAGAAGAAGGTGTGGGGGCAGAGGGAGAAGCAGAAGGAGAGAGGGAGAACACAAGCAAATGGGCTGAATGCTCACGAGGTACAATGAAAAACTCAAATTATTATGTAAGTATTGTATTTCAAAATATCTAAGAAACTCCATGTGGAAAATGCCGCTGGTATTGTTTTATACTTATAAATCATCCATAAAATATAAACTTTTAATATTAACTAAATGATTCTTTATCACTAGGGTAATTTTTTGCTGTTAGAAATACGCCCCCCCCTCAAATTCAGTGATTTAAGTAAGATAGGGGGTCACTTCTCTCTCATGTAATAACATCCAGGGTTCTGTAGTTTGGAGCCATTTTGGTTGCTTCACTATCATTTCTATATTTTGCTTTATCATTTTTAACATCAACTATGTATATTGGACCATTGTTGCCTGAGCTTTAGAAATTACACTAATATCTTAAGAAAGTAGAAAAGAGGAAGAGGCAAATTTAGAATAACTTCTTGAAGACAATTCTGCCAAGTGGCTAGCATTTAGTCATATGGCCACTAAAACTTACAAGAAAGGCTGGGAAATGTGCTTTTATTCTCAGCTAAAATTATCTACTTCTGTTTTATTGACTATGAGGATCTCACAGTCGGTTGACTGTGTGGATCACAACAAACTGTGGAAAATTCTGAAAGAGATGGGAATACCAGACCACTTGACCTGCCTCCTGAAAAATCCAACAGTTAGAACTGGACATAGAACAACAGGCTGGTTCAAATTAGGAAAGGAGTACATCAAGGCTGTATATTGTCACCCTACTTATTTAACTTCTATGCAGAGTACATCATGAGAAACACTGGGCTGAATGAAGCACAAGCTGGAATCAAGATTGCCAGGAGAAATATCAATAACCTCAGATATGTAGATGACACCACCTTTATGGCAAAAAGTGAAGAAGAACTAAAGAGCCTCTTGATGAAAGTGAAAGAGGAGAGTGAAAAAGTTGGCTTAAAATTCCACATTCAGAAAACTAACATCATGGCATCCAGTCCCATCACAATAGATGGGGAAACAGTGGAAACAGTGACAGACTATTCTTTTGGGCTCCAAAATCACTGCAGATGGTGACTGTAGCCATGAAATTAAAAGACACTTGCTCCTTGGAAGAAAAGTTATGATCAACCTAGAGAGCATATTAAAAAGCAGAGACATTACTTTGCCAACAAAAGTCCGTTAGTCAAAGCTTTGGTTTTTCCAGTAGTCATGTATGGATTGAAGAGTTGGACTATAAAGAAAGCTGAGTGCTGAAGAATTGATGCTTTTGAACTGTGGTGTTGGAGAAGACTCTTGAGAGTCCCTTGGACTGCAAGGGCATCCAACCAGTCCATCCTAAAGGAAATCAGTCCTGAATGTTCATTGGAAGGACTGATGCTGAAGCTGAAATTCCAATACTTTGGCCACCTGATGCAAAGAACTGGCTCGTTGGAAAAGATCCTGATACTGGGAAAGATTGAAGGTGGGAGAAGAAGGGGACAATAAAGGATGCGATGGTTGGATGGCATCACTGACTCAATGAACATGAGTTTGAATAAAATCCAGGCATTGGTGATAGACAGGGAGGCCTGGCTTTCTGCAGTCCGCAGGGTTGCAAACAGTCAGACATGACTGAGCGACTGAGCTGAACTGAAAATGTATCTAGCCAGTAATCAGATTCTATTACTAAGGAAGATGATGAGAAATAACACTAGAGCAAAAACTAGCAGTTTGTCTCCCAGACTGTTGTGATAGCTGTGTAAGATATCGGGAATATCTTTTACTTCTGGCTGTATGTTGTCATATTTCTGCAACTGATAGTAACAAATCATCTTGTTTTGGGCACTGAAAAGGAGGGAAGCTCTCCCCCATTTTGACTACCTGATCTTTCTGGTGCACTTAGTGTGGTCTCTTTCCAATCTTTCGATTTTATTGGGTTGGTCAAAAAGTTCATTTGGCTTTTTCTGTCACATCTAGAGGCCATAAAATACTTGCAGTCTTGTAAATTACCAAACACTTGGTGATTACAAATAAGGAAGTTTTATATTTTCTACAATGGAATTCGGTTTCCTTCCATCTTTTTCTCTTTGCCTAATTTTATTGTTCATTTTATTTCTTTTTAATTGTTTTGTTTTCCTTTAAAGAAAGTCCTTTTTAATCACCCTTGTATCCATTTTGCTCATTGCTCCTGTGTAGGCTTCCTACCTTGGGGTTTATTCCACTGTTACAGAACATCATATCACAAACTCCATTTGTGTTTATCCTGACTTTTTAGGTTATGTCAAAATCATTATTTGATTTTTTCCCCTTCCTAATAAAGAATTAAATGTTTTATGTCTGCTTTCAGTCAGGTTTTTTTTTTTTTTTTTTTGCCCTTTCTAGGATAAAAGTGAATGATTTATGGAGAGGAAAAATATTGACTGCTATCTGAAAAGCTACTGTACCGTTCTTTTCAGATAAAATAAATTTTAGGTCAGACGCGCAGCTGCAGATGGAAAAATTTCCCCAAAGATTAATAAGGATTTAGCAGTTCAGAACTGCAGTGTGGTTAGCCTGTCTGTCATGGGTGTTTCAGTCGGCTTATGCCACCTGTTGGGATGCAAGCCTCCATCACCATTCACAGTGCTGCTTTTCTCTATTCCCCTTGTTCTCATTGATGAATGGCTGTAGTTAGAAAACAGCACTGCTACTAATTGACTAGCTGCAAAAAGATATTGGAGGCCCTGATAACCTTTTAAGGATGTTTCTTGGTGTTTTATGATAGCTCTTGGATGTTATACTGTCTATAGTTTTTAAAAGATTTGTCAGAGTCAATTCACAGGGCAAATTGAAAATCAATTATTATTTTTCAGCAGCAAAATCACAATCTGTGTAACATAGACATTTTTCAAATGATTTTTATGGTTGATCTCATATTTCATATTTTCATAACCTTGTGTGCTATTGCTACCATTTGACGGAGAAAACAGTGGCCAAAGAGGTTATGTGATTTATCCGTGGACAGCTCTGTTAGCTTCTACCTCGACTCTTGGTGTCAGTACCCTAGGTACTCTCTTTCGTGTCCAGATTCGGACAACAAGTAAGTCAGTCCCCTACTTCTCCAGAACAGTATCCCAGCCTCCTAAATTCCAGTTTATCCATCTTAGGAATGAGATGCAAGTTACCTTTCGGTAATGGCTTCTCTAGCCTTAAAGTCATGATGTTTAATCCTCACTGGGATAGGAGAATTCCTATGGGCATAACTTTTTGTTTTCTGTCGGAGATTTTGAACAGTTTTCATGCAGTTTCTCCTGAAATAACACGTCTTGAGGGAGCAGTTTCATAAATGTGCTAAAAGTTAAGACTGATAAGAGGTTTGATATATATGACTCAACATTGAATACGTTAAGCTCAGAATAGTAAGCTACATACACTATAACTTAATTTTATATGTTTTGCAACTTTCGTTTTTACTTGTGCTATTACAGATTGGATTTGAAGCACTGAGATGGGGATGTTGTAACTTGTTATAAAGAATGAAAACTAAGCTTACTAATTTTGTTCATGGCTTTCACTCCAGCAACTAGCTCAATGCCTGATTTGGCATATAGTAGGCACTCAACAAATATTTGTTAAATGTTTGAATGACTAAATGAATGCATCACAAATGATTTTCTAAGGAGCTAATAATATAAAATTATTTGGGACATGGATGATTCCCAATGAAATGCAAAGGAATTACTATGTAAATTAGATGACAACAAATGTGAATACTTTAACTTTAGTGAAATATCAGAGCTTGTAAATTTGCAAGAGCATCTGATGTTGGAATCCCTGCCAGTACAACCTATGTCAGTCATCCCACCATATTAATTTCTGATGCTTTAAAAAATTGAAATGTGGAATAGCTACTTTATGTTAGTATAGTTTGGACATTTGAATAAACAAGATAATTCAAATTGCCTATAAATGTTTATGATGCTTGTAAAACATGATACTTTAGATGAAATTTTGTATGGGCAATGTATTTCTTTTTTTAAAGAACACAAATAGCATGGGAATCTTCTATTAATAGCGTTTCTCATGATACCACAGCCAAAGGCATAAAGAATTAGTTTGAATAAGCATAAGATACTAATAAAATTATTTTATTTAGAAGAGCACTGGAGATTATACTTTAAAAAGTTGACTTTAAAAGTAAAAGAGAAAGTGAAGCATCTGGTTTGACATTGGGGTGTGCATTCATGCTCAGTTGTGTCCAACTCTTTGAAACCCCATGGACTGTAGCTTGTCAGGCTCCTCTATCCAGGCAAGAATACTGGAGCAGGCTGCCATTTCCTACTCCAGGGGATCTTCCTGACCCAGGGGTCAAATCTGCATCTCTTACACTGACAGGTGCCACCTGGGAAAGTGACATTGGTGCATGCTTTATCAACCGGGGTAGAAGTTCATAGTATGTGTAAGTTTGTCTAGTGCTCTTGTTTAAATAATAGAGAATAAAGACATGAATGTCAAAATGGCCTTCTTATATACTTCATTACTTTTTTTGTTTCCAACTGTCTTGTGTCTTGTTAAAACACAGGCATAATTTCATGTGCAGCTGCTATTAGAAATGAGTACAAAGATGAAGTGCCAGTGGGTGTTTGTAAAGTCTTATCTCCATGCTGCAAATGTGCTTAGAGACTGTGCAAATGAAATTCTTCAGAAGCTTTCCAGGGTAGTTCCGCTATTGCTGCATGCCCAACTAAATGCTTCCTTTCCTATATCAGAAATTTTTGCAAAAACTTTTGGCTGCTCTCTCTTTTCCAAAGCCTATGAATGTGTGGATTCAGTGAATTGAGCCACGTATTTTAATTTGGGTAAATTTGATGACAAAGTATATGTTTTCTATAGAAATTTGCACCTACAGTTTCACTAGTCCCACTCCAACATCCTGTTGGGTTGAGCTGCACTGGATATAATACTTTTCACCATGCATTAATAAGGGAGATCCTCTGAATATCACTGAAGGGAAAAACTCACTAGGCTCATGGAAGCCTTGTCCCGACTGAATAAGCTGCACTGCTGGACTTCTCTGGTGGGTTCAAGCAGAGGTCTTAGTCTGGCATCTTGGTCCCAGACCTTTGTTGTTCTCAAAGCTCCATGATTTGCTATAGGAGGAGGCTTTTCACAGAGAAGAGCCTTTCCAGTTGAGTAAGCAGAGCAGGAAGAAAGGAACATGGTCTAGGAGGACCCTTGTGCTTTTGAGGGATACACAGAAAGGATCTGTCGGGAAGTCATGGGACATGAGGTTGGATAAAACTATCAGAGGGCAGGAAAGCAGAGCTCCTCTCATCAGATGCATAGCTCTTTGTCTAACACTGTCTGTATGCTTCAAGGATATGTTCACTGTTCTATGGCCTACTTCTGGAAGACTAGCATCATCTTATACTTATGAAGTGCTTTAAAATAAAATTGGTTTTAAATATACAAATCCAATAATAATTGCTATAATTTACAAGGATCTGACTGTATATGGAAAATGTACCCTATGTACAATAGTTCCCCTTCTCTGTGGGGGATTTGTTCTAAGACCACCATTGGATGCCTGAAACTATGGATAACGCTGAACCCTATGCATACTATGCTTTTTCCTGTTATATACCTATGATAAAGTTTAATTTATAAATTAGACATAGGGGCTTTCCTGGTAGCTCAGTGGTAAAGAATCCGCCTGCCAATGCAGGGGATACGAGTTCAATCCTTGGTCCAGGAAAATTCCACATACCGTAGGAAGACTAAGCCTGTGCACCACCACTACTGAAGCCCATGTGCTTACAGCCTGTGCTCCACAACCAGAGAAGCCACCGCAATGAGCCCTAGCACTGTAACTAGAGAAAGCCTGCACACAGCAAGGGGGGACCCAGCACAACCAAAGAGTAAACAAATCTTAAAAAAGATCAGTTAGGCACAGTAAGAGACTACCAACAATAACCAATAGCAAAATAGAAAAATTATAACAATATACTGTCATAAAAGTTATGTGAATGTGGTCTTTCTCTCAAAATGTCTCATAATACAATTTTAATGCCTTTCTATCTTAACTAAAACACTTAGCCTGCACGGTGGCTGAACTTTCACAGCCTGAGATATGACAGCAAAACTAGTGTGAATTTCTTTACCTTTACAGTTTCAGAGTTAGAAGATTTGTTCTTAACGTGGGTCTTAGAAACCTCAGCATATTTTTTTTTTCTTTCCTTATTAAGTTGAGAACTTTTACCTTTTCACTTAAGGAGGAACTTGGCTCCTCTTTGGCGTATCTGAGTTGCCAGCATCACTACTCTTGAGTTTTGGGGCCATTATTAAGTAAAAGAAGTGTTAGCGGAACACAAGTGCTGAGACAGTTGCTCTGAGAACCAAAGTGGCTACTAAGTGAGTAACAGGGGGATGTGCAGGACAAAGGGGTGATTCACGTCCCCTTATGGAATGGAGCAGACAGCCTGAGATTTCATCCTGTCACTCACAATGATGTGAAATTGAAAACTTATGAATTATTTATGGAATTTTCCATTTAATATTTGTGGACCACAACTAACTATGGTTAAATGAAACAGAAAAACAAGACCGCAGATCAGGGAGATGATTGCATTATCTAATAAAACCTTCAAAACAACTCTGTGAGTTAGGTAGTGTTACCTTCTTCTGTTAGAGGGAGAAACGGAAATCTATTTAATATTCACAAAATCCCTTGGTTTTCAAAGTATGTAACAGATCATTTGTTTAGCACGGTGCAGTATTGCTGCTGCTAAGTAGCTTTAGTCGTGTCCGACCCTGTGCGACCCCATAGACAGCAGCTCACCAGGCTCCCCTGTCCCTGGGATTCTCCAGGCAATAAAACTGGAGTGGGTTGCCATTTCCTTCTCCAATGCATGCATGCATGCTAAGTCACTTCAGTCATGTCTGACTCTGTGTGACCCCATGGACAGCAGCCCACCAGGCTCCTCTGTCCACGGAATTCTCTAGGCAAGAGTACTGGAGTGGGTGCCATTCCTTCTCCGCATCATGCAGTAAAGACTGGGCAAAGGTACGACATGAATATGGACTTCCAGCCTCTAAGTGCACTGCCTCCACTGATACCTAGATGCAAACATATTCTGAGGCTAAAAGCAGGAGGGCAAGTACAGGCTCTGGTTTTGGAGGACACAGACTTGAATGGCAGGCGTGCTGCTCCCTAACTTCAGACCTGAGTGAGCTAATTCACCTTCTTGAGTCCCAATTTGCTAAATTGTTAACATCTGAATAAGTGCAGCACTTCCTCAAAGGATTGTTTGAAAGATTAAGTCCTATAAGGCACTTCAGGTGCCTGGCACACAGTAAGTGCTTAATAAATATGAGGTCTTCAACTTCACCATTACCTTTGTTGTTACTTTTATCTAAGGACAACTCTGAGTCTAATTCAAGATGAAATAAATCCATTTAGGAATGACTCATAAAGGGTCTGGAAAAGGTGGGTGTATCTCTTCAAGTCCCTAGGAATAATTTATTAAGTTTTAATTGTCCCTTTCAACATCAGTAGCTTTGCTAATATGTTCTTTTAAAAATAGAATTAGATCACATTTGGTGTAAGGTAAAACATCTATGCCTCTCTCATCTTATCCAATTCATCTCTGAAATTTAATTTTCAGATGAAAAATTTAGAGATCTTCTTAAATATGCATTATAGACAGTGGTAGCCCATGATTTGGATATTTGTGTTGGTTAAACTCAGATTTACCAAGTAGGCTGTGAAATAAACACATGGAAAATATGCTTAAGTAAAATGCTCCAACTGCTTTTGAAGTCTATTGAGATACATAGCTGCTGAGGAACTATCAAGAAGACAGGGTCAGTTTTCAAAAAAGAATGTTTCTTCTCTTCTAAGAAAATGCAGTATGTTATCATTATAAAACAACTGGAAAAATAAAAAGGAAGGAAAATGTGTGTATGTATACATGTCTGTGTTGTATTAGTATAACAAATTCAATCTCATTAACTGGGGTGTGCAGACCAGTTTAGAATTTATTCCTTTATAACTGTCCTTGTTTTCTGCATGAGTTCCCTTCCATCCTACAGTGGGGTGGGTAAAAAAAGAAAATAACTGTATTTAGTCCAAATTTATAATCTGTGTTCTTTCCAATAATTTAAACTGCCTTTCAAAGAAAATGAGTCTCTGCTTGGATGACTCAGGCAAATGCTTATGCTCATGCTTGCCTTTTCAAAGATCATTCATAGTAGTAGTTTGGGGGAGGGAGGTGATTGAGATGATAAACTTTCTGAAAACGGAAGAGGTGGGATCCTTGGATCTACTCAGTGTTATCTGGCTCATTTTGTGCGGCTGCCATGGAATGACCAAGCAGAACTGATCTCTCCTTGGTGACTTCTGCGGTATGACTGGTTCCACCTGACTTTTTGTGGAGATACGAAGAAACTACACACTGCAATGAACAGTCACCATTATTTGCCTCTGATATCAATTTTCTCATATCTTGAGGGGCCTTTGCTTGAAACTGGGACTCTTCTGGCCTGCCTATCCTTTTAGTACCTCCATATCCTCTAACAGATTTGGGTACACAACCGAGTCTCTGGCGTGTGCACTCAGGTTGAGGGAACCAGGAGCTGTAGAACTACCTCTGTCTAGCCCATCTGCTGCTACACCACGGGGAGCAGAGCTGGCGAGACATGACTTCTCATAGTCTCTTCCTTCTTCCGTCTGCCTCGTCTTTGCATAATTCAACTGCGATCAAAAGTACATATATTTTTTTCTTTTTTTCATGTGTTCTTTTTTCTCTTAGTTTCTCTGATCTAGTTTCATCCTCTCTAAGTCCTAAATCTCCTTTTTCCTAAATCTAGACTCAAAAGTAAATTAATGATAGAGTACATGGAGCAAGAAAACCAGTTGTTGATAAAGGGACAGGAAGCGTTTAAAAATATCTTAGCCGATTTCTGTCTTTCATTTCTCTCCTAGGAATGAAGATATACATATAATGCAAAGCAGAACCCTAATTTGCTTTATAAATAAATCTAGATAGATTTCATGATTCTGAATTCTGAAAGTGATGAGATTTGGGGACAGAGTCCTATTTCACATCATACTGAAAGAGAGAAAGAGAATTCTCTCTTGACCAAATAATTCCATGTAAAACCCAGGTTTACTATGTTAATTATGTGATTTATTAATGGCAGTGGAATTTCTAGAAAATATATCCCATATGACACCAGAATTATTAACACATTTGGTCACTAAAAATTCATATATCCTAAAACATCACTAAAAATTGAGACAAAGTGGCAAACTACTGTTGTAAAATCTTTGCCAAAAGGTTATTTTCAAAAATCTTCTACAGAATCTTGATCAATAAAAGCCTCAAACCCTATGGAACATAAGTAACAGTCATAATTAAGGAATTAACAAAACACAAGACACAAAGAACTCACTGAGTTTATGAAATCTTGTTCAATCTCACTAAGATCCAAATAAAATTCTATTCATTCCAAGATATTCTAGATTCCTATATGTCAAATGGGCAGTTTTCTCTAATCCTGTGCTATCATTCTCTGCTGATGGATGTGAACTTTCCTATATAGCATCACAGCAGTGTGTTAGCTATTTAACCACACAAAACCTTGTCACTAATAATTCCACTTCTACAAATTTTACCTAAGGAAATCATTGGAAATGTGTGCAAACATATTTTTCCACTTCTATTTCTTACAGCATTTGAAAATGACTTCAAACTAGAAATGTCCAAATTATCAAATATCCAGATTAGGTAAATAAAGAAATATATCCACATAGTGGAATACCATGCAGACATTAAAAATGCTGTTGTAGGGCTTCTCTGGGGGGCTGGTGGTTAAGAATCTGCCTTGCAGTGCAGGGGACGCTAGTTTGATTCCTGGGCTGAGAAGATTCTACATGCCACAGAGCAACTAAGCCCATAAACCACAACTACTGAGCCTGCACTCCAGAGCCAGCAAGCCACCACTCCTGAGCACGAGCGCTGCAACCGCTGAAGCCCGTGCACCTAGAGCTAGGGGTCTGCAACGAGAGAAGCCGCCGCAATGAGAATCCCGCACACTGCAACTAGAGAAAGCTCTTGTGCAGCAACAAAGACCCAGCACAGCCAAGAAGAATGTTGCTGTAGAAATGCCAACATGCTAACAATACATTGTTTATGTAAAGAAAATAGGTTATAAAATATATGGTATATTTGAAACATACGGGTGGTGTGTGTGTGTATGTATTTGTATATATGTGCTATATCCTAGATGATAAAATTTCACCCTATTACGCCCTTCTTGACTTGTGTGCCAAAGCTGGCTATTCCTGTGTGTAGGCTGAAAGTCACATGCAAGTGCAATCACATCAGTATTTTTTATTAACATTTGGTTTTATTAGAATTTCCCTAGACTGGAATTCGAAGCTGCCTGTAACTACTACTTCTAACCACCTCACTGGTTCCAGCTGGCAGCTCAGCTCACACCTCGGCCTGCAGTGAAGGCTTTAGGAGCAGTTTCTGTGAAGCTGGTGGCTAGGGATTTGCTTGGGTCTCTCCACACTTGCCATTCTAATAGAGAGCCTGGCCCAGCCTTCATAAGCTCACAACGTGCTGCCCTCTCAGGGAACTTACCTCAGCAGTCAAAGGTAGGCAGCCTGCATTGGACATATTGGAGGAGAGAGAAGCTGTGTATGAGGCAAACAAATGTTTCTGAGGCAGATAATTATGTTGTCTTTTCATCCCAGCAAAGATAAGGGCCAGAAAGTGTGTTCTTGAAGCTGAGCAGTCTGAATGTTGACATCGCCGCACAAGCTTCATTAAATGAACTATGTTTAAAACTATGGATCTTCCCCACCCAGGGATCGAACCCTGGTCTCCTGCATTCTAGGCAGACACTTTAGCCTCTGAGCCACCAGGGAAGTCCATAGAGGCTTCAGGAATCTTTATATTTAGTGAGAATTAAAGGACGTACCTTGACCACAGTATTTCTTTCAGTTCAGTTCAGTTCAGTCACTCAGTCGTGTCCAACTCTTTGCAACCCCATGAATCACAGCACACCAGGCCTCCCTGTCCATCACCATCTCCCGGAGTTTACTCAGACTCACGTCCATTGAGTCCGTGATGCCATCTAGCCATCTCATCCTCAGTCATCCCCTTCTCCTCCTGCCCCCAATCTCTCGCAGCATCAGAGTCTTTTCCAGTGAGTCAACTCTTCGCATGAGGTGGCCAAAGTACTGGAGCTTCAGCTTTAGCATCATTCCTTCCAAAGAAATGCCAGGGCTGATCTCCTTCAGAATGGACTGGTTGCATCTCCTTGCAGTCCAAGGGACTCTCAAGAGTCTTCTCCAACACCACAGTTCAAAAGCATCAATTCTTTGGCGCTCAGCCTTCTTCACAGTCCAGCTCTCATATCCATGCATGACTACTGGAAAAGCATAGCCTTGACTAGACAGACCTTAGTCGGCAAAGTAATGTCTGCTTTTGAATATACTGTCTAGGTTGGTCATAACTTTTCTTCCAAGGAGTAAGCGTCTTTTAATTTCATGGCTGCACTCACCATCTCCAGTGATTTTGGAGCCCCACCCAAAAGAGCCTGACACTATTTCTACTGTTTCCTCATATATTTCCCATGAAGTGATGGGACCAGATGCCATGATCTTCGTTTTCTGAATGTTGAGCTTTAAGCCAACTTTTTCACTCTCCTCTTTCACTTTCATCAAGAGGCTTTTTAGTTCCTCTTCACTTTCTGCCATAAGGGTGGTGTCATCTGCATATCGGAGGTTCTTGATATTTCTCCCAGCAATCTTGATTCCAGCTTGTGCTTCTTCCAGTCCAGCATTTCTCATGATGTACTCTACATATAAGTTAAACAAGCAGGGTGACAATATACAGGCTTGATGTACTCCTTTTCCTATTTGGAACCAGTCTGTTGTTCCATGTCCAGTTCTAACTGTTGCTTCCTGACCTGCATACAGATTTCTCAAGAGGCAGGTTAGGTGGTCTGGTATTCCCATCTCTTGAAGAATTTTCCACAGTTTATCGTAATCCACAGAGTCAAAGGCTTTGGCATAGTCAATAAAGCAGAAACAGATGTTTTTCTGGAACTCTCTTGCTTTTTCCATGATCCAGCAGATGTTGGAAATTTGATCTCTGGTTCCTCTGCCTTTTCGAAAACCAGCTTGAACATCAGGGAGTTCATGGTTCATGTATCGCTGAAGCCTGGCTTGGAGAATTTTGAGCATTACTTTACTAGCATGTGAGATGAGTGCAATTGTGTGGTAGTTTGAGCATTCTTTGGCATTGCCTTTCTTTGGGATTGGAATGAAAACTGACCTTTTCCAGTCCTGTGGCCACTGCCGAGTTTTCCAAATGTGCTGGCATATTGAGTGCAGCACTTTCACAGCATCATCTTTCAGGATTTGAAACAGCTCAACTGGGATTCCATTACCTCCACTAGCCTTGTTCATAGTGATGCTTTCTAAGGCCCACTTGACTTCACATTCCAAGATGTCTGGCTCTAGGTGAGTGATCACATCATCATGATTATCTGGGTCGTGAAGATCTTTTTTGTACAGTTCTTCTGTGTATTCTTGCCACCTCTTCTTAATATCTTCTGCTTCTGTTAGGTCCAGACCGTTTTTGTCCTTTATTGAGCCTATCTTTGCATGAAATGTTCCCTTGGTATCTCTAATTTTCTTGAAGAGATCTCTAGTCTTTCCCATTCTGTTGTTTTCCTCTATTTCTTTCCACTGATCGCTGAAGAAGGCTTTCTTATCTCTTCTTGCTATTCTTTGGAACTCTGCATTCAGATGCGTATATCTTTCCGTTTCTCCTTTGCTTTTCACCTCTCTTCTTTTCACAGCTATTTGTAAGGCCTCCCCAGACAGCCATTTTGCATTTTTGCATTTCTTTTCCATGGGGACAGTCTTGATCCCTGTCTCCTGTACAATGTCACGATCCTCATTCCATAGTTCATCTGGCACTCTATATATCACATCTATTTCTCAGTTTCACTGTATAATCATAAGGGATTTGATTTAGGTCATACCTGAATGGTCTATTGGTTTTCCCTACTTTCTTCAATTTGAGTCTGAATTTGGTAATAAGGAGTTCATGATCTGAGCCACAGTCAGCTCCTGGTCTTGTTTTTGTTGACTCTATAGAGCTTCTCCATCTTTGGCTGCAAAGAATACAATCAATCTGATTTTGGTGTTGACCATCTGGTGATGTCCATGTGTAGAGTCTTCTCTTGTGTTGTTGGAAGAGGGTGTTTGCTGTGACCAGTGCATTTTCTTGGCAAAACTCTATTAGTCTTTGCCCTGCTTCGTTCCGCATTCCAAGGCCAAATTTGCCTGTTACTCCAGGTGTTTCTTGACTTCCTACTTTTGCATTCCAGTCCCCTAGAATGAAAAGGACATCTTTTTTGGGTGTTAGTTCTAAAAGGTCTTGTAGGTCTTCATAAAACTGTTCAACTTCAGTTTCTTCAGTGTTAGTGGTTGGGGCATAGACTTGGATAACTGTGATATTGAATGGTTTGCCTTGGAGACGAACAGAGATCATTCTATCGTTTTTGAGATTGCATCCAAGTACTGCATTTCGGACTCTTTTGTTGACCATGATGGCTACTCCATTTCTTCTGAGGGATTCCTGCCCTCAGTAGTAGATATAATGGCCATCTGGGTTAAATTTACCCATTCCAGTCCATTTTAGTTTGCTGCTTCCTAGAATGTCGATGTTCACCCTTGCCATCTCTTGTTTGACCACTTCCAATTTGCCTTGATTCATGGACCTGACATTCCAGGTTCCTATGCAATATTGCTCTTTACAGCGTCGGATCTTGCTTCTATCACCAGTCACATCCACAACTGGGTATTGTTTTTGCTTTGGATCCATCCCTTCATTCTTTCTGGAGTTATTTCTCCACTGATTTCCAGTAGCATATTTGGCATGTAATGACCTGGGGAGTTCCTCTTTTGGTATCCTATCATTTTGCCTTTTCATACTGTTAAGTAGTTCTTTACTTAAGACAAAAGGAATTTTAAAATATGTCTATACCATTAAAAAACAATATAGAAATGATTCTGCATGTACTATTAGTGAAAGTGAAAGAGTAGTCACTCAGTCGTGTCCGACTCTTTGTGATCCCATGGACTGTAGCCCTCCAGGCTCCTCTGTCCACGGAATTCTCTAGGCAAGTATACTAGAGTGGGTTGCCATTACCTTTTCCAGGGGATCTTTCCAGCCCAGGGATCTAACCTGGGTCTCCCCCATTGCAGGCAGATTCTTTATTGTCTGCACCACCACGGAAGCCCATGTACTATTAGGAATGTACTTAAAAATTCTGACTTATGTGGTGTCATCATCTCTTGTAGCCACTACTTTCTGGACATAATGACATAAAAGAACGCAAATTGAGCAAATCCTGACAGTTACAAAATCCCTAGCAGGAGTTTTTGTCCACCTTCTGCAGGATGCATTTAAACCACAGATTAGTTGGTAATTTTAAGAAGTGCTATAAAACAGTTTCAGTAGAGCACTAGTTGTCTTTTAATTGATGGCTCATCACAATTTGATTTTTTACGTGTGAGGGACATTTCAGATCAAGAACATACTTATTGCTTTGTACATGATATAACCCATAAGGGATTAATATCCAACATATGTAAACAGCTCATATTATCTCAAAATCAAAACAGCCCAATTAAAAATGGGCAGAAAAACTAACATTTTTTTTCTGAAGAGAGCACGCAGATGGCCAGCAGGCACATGAAAAGATTCTCAATATCACTAATCATCAGAGAAATGCAAATCAAAACTAATACAGTGTGATGCCACCTCATACATGTCAGAATGGCTATCATCAAAAAGAACACAAAGCACAAATATTGGCAAGGATGTGGAGAAAAAGGAACCCTTGTACACTGTTGGTGGGAGTGTAAACTGGTGCAGCCACTGTGGCAAGTAGCATGGAGGTTTCTTAAAAAACTAAAAATAGAACTACCAAATGACTCAGCAATTCCATTCCTAAGTATGTATCTGAAAAAAACAAACACAGTAATTAAAAAAGATTCAAGACCCCCAAGGTTCATGACAGCATTGTTTACAGTTGTCAAGAGATGGAAGCAACCAAAGTGTCCATCAACAGATGAATGGATAAAGAAGAGGTAATGTGCGCACACATGCACACACACTCACACACACACACACACACACACACACACACACACAATGGAATACTACTCAGCCATAAAAAAGGGTGAAGTTTTGCCATTTGAGCAACAAGGATGGGCTTGAAGGGCATTATACTTGGAAGGCATAAGTGAAATAAGTTAGACACAGAAAGACAAATACTGTGTGATATCACTTGAGCAGGGAATTGAAACAAATGTAACAAACTAGTGATTATAATGAAAGAGCAGTCTTATAGAGAAGAAACTAGTAGTTGCCAGTGGGGAGAGGGAAGGGGGGAGGGAGGAGCAGTAAAGGGACAGGTGATTAAGAGGCACAAATTATTAGGTATAAAATAAGATACAGGGATATGTTATACAACACAGGGAATATAGCCAACATTTTATAATAACTATAAATGGAATATAATCTTTAAAATTGTGAATCAAATTATTGTGCACCTATAACATACAGTATTATACAGCAAATACACTTCAATGAAAACGAATGTATTTGTTGCAAGCACATACTTGTGTGTTTAAATTATCTTTCAAGACAAATGTGTGAGTTCATCCTGATGTTAACAAGATTTACCAGTACTGAAAATAGTGTGATAGGTCAATTTGCACTGATGTTTCTATTTCTTTCTGTCAGTGCTATTCAGAGGTGGAGTAATGAAGCCTTGTTTGTTAAACAAAAAGTTGAAGGAAATCAGGTCATGGATTTGAATGTACAATATAGAAGTTCACAATTTTGGACAATTCAGTAGAACCTCATTTTTCTCACTATTTCCTTATTTGCTCAGTGACAGGCTGGAAGAAGAATTAATGAGAAGTTTTATCACAAGTGTTCCATAATGTTCATATTAAATTAGATGCCACTTAAATTTGGAATATGTTTTCCAGTTATTGTTTTATTATTATTATTGACTGGGAAAATGATGAAACATAGCATCCTTGAGTTATGGATGTACACATTTCACTTCAGCTTTTTAATAAAAATGCTTGAGCATCTGTTAGGCACCCAACATTCTTCATGTACTCTAGATAGAGCATGCTATATATAGAGTGATGAATTAGGCATAGTTTCTGTTCTAGAGAGACTTGTGATCCAGGAGACAGGACCTTAGAGATTTTACTAGTCCACATTATAAATGAGGAAATTATCTGATTCCCTTCCTAAACTAGAAGTCAACAAGACTTCCAACATAAACTTCCCTGTTTATGTCTGTCTCTGAGAGGGGGGATGTTAACAATGTGGTGGAGAGTGACTGCTTCATCAGACTGGTCACAGAGCAAATGGCCCATTTATAATTCAAGACTATCTTGAGTATTCTTGACCACTCATTCTTATAAAAGATTCCAACATAATTTCTGGAGAGAAAGGATGGTATTGTAAAATGAGAATAGATTGAGGAATCAAAGACATAGCTTCACATCCTTGTTGTGTACTGCATGAACATTTAATGCTTGGGACAAATGACTAATGTTTCTGAGCCTCAGTTTTCTCATCTGTACAATGGATATATGCAAAGTGGTTGAGATAAAATCATAAGCAAAAAGCAACATCCCAGTTCCTTATTCCTAGTAGGTATTCAAGGAGTGTAGATTTTGTTTCTTAGGATGAGGCATAGGAACAGGAAGATGTTTGGGTAAGGGGCGTTTAAGAAAGCCATACTTTCAATGGAAAGAAGAGAATTCAAGACCATCAGATTTTCTATATGTAAGGTTATGTGATTGAAGACCATAGATCAGAGATGAGAACTCCAAAAACGTGTATGGCGTGGATTGCCAGAACCTTTGTCATTTCCCTGCATAGGTTTTCTATATTTTTTCTTCACATTCTTCTCCATCTCTTTTCTCAGACAGAAGAGCAATGAATGTGTTGAATAATTAAATTCTAGTAGTAAAGAACCTGCTTGCCAATGTAGGAGATGTAAGAGAAGCAAGTTTGATCCCTGGGTCAAGAAGATCCCCTGGAGAAGGAGCTGGCAATCCTCTTTAATTTTCTTGCTTGGAGAATTACACGGACAGAGGAGCCATGGGGTTGCGAAGAGTTAGACACGACTGCAGTGCATTAGTACATAGCACACGTGCATTTATACTCCAGAACAAGGAAGGAGACTAAAAGGCAGGAGGATTTAAGACAGAATAAAGGCGAAAGTAACTACAGAGAGAGAGGAAGTCCTGAGGCACAGAGGAGAAAGTGCGTGGAGTGAGAAGATGACTCTGTGATTAGATCAGGAAGCCCTGGTTTTCAAACAATGGCCTGGGGAGCAGTGTGAGATGGCAGGGTTAGAGGTAAAAGCTGGAAACTTCCCCTAGAGGCTTGACTCTACTGGAGACTTCTCTACTCCTGCATGCCTGAGGAAGCTGGAGGGAATTTGTTTCCATCCTGGAAGTGAAATTTTAATAATCAGGAAAAACCACACTTTGCAGGCAGAGAAGGTGTAGGAGTGACAGCAGCCACCAGATTGAAGCTGCCAGCAGGGCTGTAGTGTCAGCCTGAGGTTGAAAAGTTTTCATCCCGATAAATGGGATTCTAATCACTCCACGTTAGTATAAGCACAAGAACTCTGCTAGGTTTAATAAACATCCTTATTTTCATCTTTTACATAATATGTGTATAACATTTATAATTTGTACTAATCGCCTTAACGTCCAGAGAGGTCTCCAAGAGAAGAAGTCTTCATTCAGCATGCTAAATGGATTATGATGATCGCCTTATTTGGGTTAGTAATTGATTCAGATGAAAGGGACTAGAAGACTAAATTCGAATTTGTTAATTGGCCCATTGTGACTTAGGAGAGGAAAAACCTTACACTTTAAATTGTTGCCTATTTGACTGTAGGAGGAGATTTAATATCTCTAAAATGGAAAAAAGTAACACTCTAAATAGTCTATTTTAAGTGGAAACATTAAGCACTGTTTCCCTGGCTTTTTGTCTTCTTTTTAAATATAGATATGTTTCTTGTCTCAAATTTCTAATCAGATACAGATATATCATTGTTACACTGAATCATGTATCCATGGATCCTGACACCCAATATACTACTCCTTATCCTTCCGATGTTCTTAGCTTGACCTAAAGAAGTAAACCTGTCAGTTAGCAGAAGGAAGGGAAGGAGTGTTGTGCAGTGGTTAAGGTTCTGGTCAGAGATTCAAAGACTGGGTCGCTAGAGCAATTCTGATCCACTTCTTTATTTGCTATGTGATCTTACATAAGTTATTAAGTCTCTTTCAGCTGCTTATCCATGGATAAACTTAGATAAAGTGTTATTATTACATCAGATAATGTTTGTAAAATACTTTTCACATTACCTGGTACTTGGTAAACACAAATGTTTTGTGTCATTATTAGAAATCTTGATGGTGATAGTTATAATTGTAAAAGGTTATTTATGTGAAATCAAGCAGGAAAAAAGCAAACAACCCAATTAAAAAATGGGCAACATATCTGAACAGACACTTCAACAAAGAAGATATGTGGATGGGAAATAAACATATGGAAAGATGCTCAATATAATATGTCATCAGTGAAATGCAAATTGAAACAATGACATTCCACTCACTACAGACCCGTTAGAATGACCAGAATCTGGAACTCTGACAATATCAGATGCTGGTGCAGGTATGGAGTAACAAGAACTCTCATTCATTGCCAATGGAAATGCAAAATGGTACAGCCATTGTAGAAGACAGTTTGGTATTTTCTTAAAAAACAGTTTGGTACTTTATTATAAAACAAGACATAGTATTAAACATATTCTAAGCATCACTTCACTGACAAAGGTCCTTACAGCCAAAGCTATGGGTTTTCTCCAGTAGCCATGTATGGATGTGAGAGTTGGACCATAAACAAGGCTGAGTGCTGAAGAATGATGCTTTTGAATTGTGGTGCTAGAGAAGACTCTCTGCAAAAAGATAAGACTAGTCAATCTTGAAGGAAATCAACCCTGAAAATTCACTAGAAGGACTGATGCTGAAGCTGAAGCTTACATATCTGACTGTTGGCCACCTGATGTGAAGAGCTGACTCATTGGAAAAGACTTTGATGCTGGGAAAGATTGAAGGAAAGTTTAAACTGCTCAACTCAGCTGTAGTGTGAAAGCATCTGTGGACAATATGTAACTGATGGGAATGGCTCTGTTCTATTGATAATAAAGCTTTATTTACAAAATCAGAAAGAGGGCTGGGCTTGACTGCCTGGTCATAGTTTGCCAACCCCTCTTCTATATTATGAAAGAAAGTGGAGTTGCTCAGTCATGTCTGACTCTTTGCAACCCTGTGGACTATAACCCACCAGGCTCCTCCATCCATGGGATTCTCCAGGCAAGAGCACTGGAGTGGGTTGCCATTTTCTTCTCCAGGGGATCTTCCCGACCCAGGGATTGAACATGGGTCTCCTGCAGTGTAGGCAGACGCTTTACCATCTGAGCCACCAGGGAAGCCCTTCTATACTTCTGTACTATGGAGAGTTTTTAAAGAGTTTTAATCAAGCAAATGGACATCAGAATATTTGAGTTTTAGAAAAATTACCTGAATGGTGGTACAAAGATGTATCAGGCAACAGTAGGACTAGAGAGAGGAGGGTTAGTTGAAAGACTTTGACAATAATCTGTGCAAGATATAGAGAAACCATAATCTCAGGCATTGGTGATGGGGATAGTAGGCAAGAGATGAAATATATGTACAGAGAGTAGACAATAGTATGGTCATGGGTTAAAGTACTTGAAGTTAAGGAGGGTTGCTTTAGCTTCAGTGATACAGTATTCCTTTCACTGAGACAAAATAAGAGAACATGAAACTACGTTTTGTGGAAAGTTATTGAGGTTCCTGGAGTTCATCCAGAAACCTGGGATACTGTTACATAAAGGACCCAAAGTGGTCTCTGTATATTGTTTATTTCTAGGTTGTTTATTTCTTCACAGCAGGCTGAGACCCACAGTGCAAAAGCCTGCAAATGCCAAATCCAAAGTTTTACATATCTGACTGTTTTAAATATAAACCAAGCAAGCAAATTTCTAGCGATTTAGAGCCTGCCTGCTTTGCATACCCCATGAAACTGCACCCAACACCTGCTAGCTATAGATAGATAAAACCCCTGGCACTATTAATATAAAGCCCCAAGCTGCTTCAGCCCTTTGGAATTCTCTGATTCAGAGATTCCCGTCTGCACTTCTGAGAGACATCATTTAGGCTGTAAGCCCCACCTCCCACCACTTTCTCTTCTCCAAGGGTTCCCTGTCCTCATCCCCAGAGTCTCCTGCTGTGAGGCACTCTCCCCGTATGAAACCTACCATAATATCACCAAAACGATGCTGGGGGTGCTACTGCCACCTCATGGTCATATCTGTTTCCTGGATCAGCTCCCAATCCTTTCAAAGTCCTGATGCCACAGTAATAGATGCAAGGATTATTTGGCATATATGGGATGTTTCAAATTAAAGGAGCAGGTGATTTTTCCCATGGAGACCACGTAGAGTGAGAAGAAGTTAAAGACAAAAGCTTACAGTGTCCTCAGGAAACATCATTACGCAATGGCTATGAAAAGATGAGTGGCTTGAAAAAATTATGAAGAAGGAAATAAGACAATCAGTTGAGAAAGGCATAAAGGAAAGAGGCAATTTCAAGAAAAGTGGGATAATCTAGCATCAAACTCCACAGAGAGGTCAAATAAGGCCAGAAATGAACACGATTCCTGTGGATTTGGATGTTGCTGCTGCTGCTAAGTCGCTTCAGTCGTGTCTGACTCTGTGTGACCCCATAGACGGCAGCCCACCAGGCTCCCCCATCTCTGGGATTCTCCAGGCAAGAGTACTGGAGTGGGTTGCCATTTCCTTCTCCAATGCAGGAAAGTGAAAAGTGAAAGTGAGGTCACTCAGTCGTGTCCGACTCTTAGCGACCCCATGGACTGCAGCCTACCAGGCTCCTCTGCCCATGGGATTTTCCAGGCAAGAGTACTGGAGTGGGGTGCCATTGCCTTCTCTGGGATTTGGATGTTAGGGGTTCTTCAACTGAGTACTTTCAGTGGCAGCATTGAGACAGATACCTGCTGATAGCAAGTTACAAAGTGACTAGTTAGTGAGTAAAGTTTTGAAAAGCAGGCATTGGGGAGTGAATAAAGTGTGAACACTGAAATGGACTGCTGAGTGACGTAGATGTTTTTGATGAGGATGGAGAGTGAGCAGCAGCTCACAGAGTGTGTGGTTTCCTCTAGTGGTCCGTAAAAATAATCAGGGAAGAAAAGACCGTGTTGATCCAAGGAGGAAGACTTTAAAGGCAGAAATCTTAGATAAACAAAGATGTAAAACCTTTGGTAGATGTTGAAGAGGGTATGTTTGGTGTGTTGAATCATAATGTTTACCTTGGATAAGAAAAAAAATATGATTCCTTGACTAGATCACAGCCCTAAAATAAGAAATAAGCTAAAAGACATGGGTTTCCAAAAAAAAAAAAAAAATCAACAACAGGAGAGTTGGGAGTGAGGGCAAAGAAAACTGGGTGGGCAGGATGTCATAAAAGCTCACATGTGGTGCTTTGGAAGGAGAACTGTCTTAAAATCAAGCTAAGAGCTAACTTGTGGTTCTCTCACTTCCCAGCTGGCTGACCCTTGATGAATCACTCACTGCCTCTGAATTCAGTTGAGTGGTAAAATGGAAACATTTATTTCTCTATGGCATTCAATTGGTATGAAGAGGAGTAACAGGTATGATGATGCTTTATGCAGATGTAGGCTGGTGCAGTTATGGTCCCGGGGATGCTATGTCCATATCACTCTTGATCCCCTTTATGTCAGGAAACAGAAAGATTCAAATCAACAGTTCTGAAGCCTGACTACTTATCATAATTTTTTATAGAGCTTCTTAAAAAAATACATACACTTGGCTCTTCATTCTCATTCCAGATTTAAAAGGGGATTTGTATTTTTTTTTTTTTAAAGAAAAAACCTCTACAGGTAATTAGCATCTGTGACTTTAACAACAAGAACACTGAACTCATGAAACTGAACTAGGGAAAGCAAATTCCTGATTTGGTTGTGTTTCTGAAATAGCAGAATCTTTTATTTGATTGTGAATGAAACAAATAATGTGAGAAATATTAGATATATTCTCCCCTCAAGTAATATTAAGGTGTGAATTATCTTATTCTACTCTACAATTTCATGACTTGCTTTTGGCTTATAGTCCTCATAAATACAGTCCCATTTAAAACATTTTTATGGTAAGTAAGTGGCAAGAGTATTACAATCTTTAGAAAGTGACAAAAAAGTCATCAAATAAAGACCAAATACTTGGGACGATTTTGTTTAGAACTCAATGTCAGAAGGGATGGTAAGTTAAATGCAGCTTTTTGAAATTTTGCATTTTAATATAATTGGCATTTTATCACGTTACTATTTATATATTGCTGTTGTTGTTGTTCAGTCACACAATGCTGCCCAACTCTTTGTGATCCCATGGACTGCAGGCTTCCCTGTCCACCACCAACACACAGAGTTTGTTCAAACTAATGTCCATTGAGTCAATGATGCCATCCAACCAAATCATCCTCTGTTGCTCCCTTCTCCTTCTGTCTTCAGTCTTTCCCAGCATCAGGGTGTTTTCTAATGAGTTGGCTCTTTGCATCAGGTGGCCAAAGTATTGGAGCTTCAGCTTCAGCCTCAGTCCTTCCAATGAATATTCAGGACTGATTTCCTTTAGGATGGACTGGTTTGACCCCCTTGCTGTCCAAGGGACTCTCAAAAGTTTTCTCTAACACCACAGTTCAAGAGCATCAATTCTTTGGCCTTCAGCTTTTTTTATGGTCCAACTCTCACATCCTTACATGACTACTGGAAAAACCATAGCTTTGACTCTATGGACCTTTGTCAGCAAAATGATGTCTCTAGTTTTTAATATGCTGTCTAGGTTTGTCATAGCTTTTCTTCCAAGAGCCAAGCTTCCTTTAATTTGATAGCTGCCATCACCATTGGAGCCCAAAAATTAGTGTGTCACTGTTTCCATTTTTTTCCCCAACTATTTGCCATGAAGCAATGGGACCAGATGCCATGATCTTAGTTTTTTGCATGTTGAGTTTTAAGCTAGTTTTTTCACTCTCCTCTTTCACCTTCATCAAGAGGCTCTTTATTTCTCCTTTGCTTTCTGCCATAATGGTGGTATCTGAGGTTATTGATATTTCTCCTGGCAATCTTTATTCCAACTTGAGCTTCATCCAACCTGACATTTCACATGATGTACTCTGCATATAAGTTAAATAAGCAGGGTGACAATATATAGCCTGATGTCCACCTTTCCCAATTTTGAACCAGTTCATTGCTCCATATGGAGAAGGCAATGGCACCCCACTCCAGTACTCTGGAAAATCCCATGGATGGAGGAGCATGGTAGCCTGCAGTCCATGGGGTCGTGAAGAGTCGGACACGACTGGGCGACTTCACTTTCACTTTTCACTTTCATGCACTGGAGAAGGAAATGGCAACTGACTCTAGTGTCCTTGCCTGGAGAATCCCAGGGACAGGGGAGCCTGGTGGGCTGCCGTCTATGGGGTCGCACATAGTTGGACACAACTGAAGCGACTTAGCAGCAACAGCAGCAGAATTGTTCCATATCCACTTCTAATTGTTGCTTCTTGACCTGCATGCAGGTTTCTCAGGAGGCAGGTAATGTAATCTGGAATGCCCATCCCCTTAATAATTTTCCACAATTTATTGTGATCCACACAGTCAAAGGCTTTAGTGGAGTCAATGAAGCAGAAGTAGACGTTTTTCTGGAATTCCTTGCTTTTTCTATGATCCAAAGAATGTTGGCAATTTGATCTGTTTCCTCTATCTTTTCTAAATCCAGCTTGTACATCTGAAATTCTCAGTTCATATACTGTTGAAGCCTAGCTTGAAGGATTTTGAGCATTACCTTGCCAGCACGTGAAATGAGTGCAGACCGCCAGGCTCCTCTATCCATGGAATTCTCAAGGCAAGAATCCTGGAGTGAGTAGCCATGCCCTTCTCCAGGGGACCTTCCTGACCCAAGGGTCAAACCTGTGTCTCTTATGCCTTCTGGCGCAATTGGCAGGCAGTTTCTTTACCACTGGTGCCACCTGGGAAACCCAGTTTTTGATGAGAGGGAAATTACATCTCTTCAAGAAATGGTGCTATAAAGTCTCCTCTGTTGGCGGTCATTTCTTTCCAACAGATATACCAGAAAAACATACTGATGAAAGAACTAATGGATGAAGGTTAATTTTATGTGGATAAAAAAAGGCCACTTGAGAAATATTTATTTATTAACAATTGTTTATTGAGCACCTGTGTGCCTGTTCAGTCACTTCAGTCGTGGCAGACTCCTTACCTCTATGGACTGTAGGCCTGCAGGCTCCTCTGTCCATTCTGCAGGCAAGAGTACTGGAGTGTGTTGCCATGCCCTCCCCCCGGGGATCTTCCTGACCCAGGGATTGAATCTGCATCTTTTATGCAGAGCCTGCATTGGCAGGCAGGCTCTTTACCACTAGCGCCACCTGGAAGCCCTATTGAGCACCTATTATGTGTCAAAAAGAGGAAGATGGGCCATGGGACAGATTTTTTGAAAAAAATTATCCTAATACTTTTCATGAGTACATTTAGACTGTCATACTACGTGAAGAGGGGACTCCACAGCTGCCTCCTAACTTGGACCCTGTTAGTTAGAGGAAGGGGCCCCTGCTCCCGTTAACATCTTGCCTTCATAGTATGCTCAGGAAAACAAAACTCTGGCAAGCTACTGAGTATGTATTTCTTCCTACTCCATGCAGTGACTTAGAAGTCCAGCAAGGAAAAATAAAAACCTAAACTGACATTATTGCTTCATAAGTTTTGAAAGTTGTGGAAAGACTGTAGCTCTGAAAGAAACTCTCTCTGAATTTCTGAAAGTGAAGTCGCTCAGTTGTGTCCAACTCTTTGCGACCCCATGGACGGTAACCCACCAGGCTCCGCGGTCCATGGGATTCTCCAGGCAAGAGCACTGGAATGGGCTGCCATTTCCTTCTCCAGGGGATCTTCCCAACCCAGGGATCGAACCCAGGTCTCCTGCATTGCAGATAGACGCTTTACCATCTGAGCCACTAGGGAAGCCTCTGAATTTCTGAAAGACTATCTTATTGATCATCTCAGACAATCATAGGCTTTCCCCACCCTCCCGCCTGTGAAGATAGGCAAACACAGAGGAAAAATTACCAGAGAGCAAAGCATTTCAGGGTTTGAAAAGGTTGGCTTAATTCAAGGAAGCAAGGCAAATGACACATACGGGGTGCTATACGTAAAAGAAGGAAAGATGAGAAAGTCTAATTCAAATCAGTTAAAGAGAGTGAGAGAAAAGACTGCAATGAATAAAAAGTGAAATAATCTGACACCCAGAAAGTTTGCTTAGAAATGAAAAATGTGGTTTCCAAAAATTTGAAGTTAATTAAAGGGGGCAGAGAAAAGTGGATTATATTCTGTAGAAATGCAAATCATAAAATGTGATGACAAAATAAGAAATTCTTTTGGGCTCAGAGAAAAAGAATGAGGTAAATAAGTGGGGAAAAGGTTTTAAATGACATGGAGGGTATATCTGGAATCTTTATATTTATTTCTCATTGGAATCATAGAACAAGAGACAGGGAGAATGCCTATATTATAAAAGCAGACATTTATTGAGTGGTTGCTACATGCCAGACCCTGTTCTAAGTTCTCAACATGTATTTACTTGCTTACTTCTCATAACAATCTGAACTGATAAAATGCTATTATTAATCCCCCTGTTACAGCTGAAAAAAATGAGGCACAAGGTGTACCTTGGGCAAATTAAGGAATTTTCCTAAGGCACACAAAATGGACAACAATCTAAATTTAGGATTGTAAGCACGATGCTGTATTATCTTTGAAAATTAAATAAAATATAAAACAAAAATGACTCAGTTTTATCTTTGTCATCCGATTGAAAGAGATTTATTTGTAAGTAACTTGGTTGCTTCTCAATTGGTTTGAAAGGACAGATGTGCCATGAGATTATTTAAATGTCATGCTTACTATCTCTGGGTACTTTATAGTCTTATATTTGGCTGTATTTTTTAATCTGTCTGGACTAAGTGCTAGTACATGGAGCAAGGTGAAGATGAAATATAAATATTTCCAAATAATTAAACTATTATCACAGTCCATTTATTGAATTTTATAATTTGCCTAATGATTTGATATGTCATCTATATGCACTAAACTTGATAAATTCACATTCCTGCTTAATCCTGAATGTAGTTTATAATTTTAAAAGTTTCTGTATAATTATCCACTTAATTGAGATTTTAAAATTTATTAACCTAGAGTTGTATATAGAATTCTATTTTACATATAACAATTTCTTCTGCATCTCTGATTATACACTTTAAAACATTTTTCAGCTTGGGTTATTTATTTTGGACTGACAAAGATTTTGGCAGAAGGATCATACAGGATTTTACTTACTTCACTGAAGTTAAACAAATTGGATGCTGGAAGGAATTTCCCAGAACTTCTTTTTCAAATTTTATATGAGATCATGAACAGTTACCTGTGCTGGGCTGCCTCCATGGTGCCCCCAGCATGTGTGTGAGCCTGAATGATAGAATGCCTGTAGCCTGAAGCTGGGGTGCCAGTGGGCCCCCTGGGCCTGGGTGCTTCTGATAAGCATGCTTTGCTTTGCTCTGAAGCAAGTATTGTAACCATGGCATCCTGACCAAGCTCCAACTTCGTTCTGTACGGTCAGACACCAGAGACTGTTGAAAAAGACGTATTCCTCTGGATTTATGCTACAAGCATAAAAGGTGGCAGTAGTATTCAGGATGTACGCTCCCAGAAGAATCAGAGTTTGCAACACATTGGTGGAGTGTGCATCCACCATGCTAAACATCACGGTGCTTTGTTTTATTTCGTTTTCTTTTTGGATTGGGAGTCTGGGGTTAGTAGATGCAAACCATTACATATAGAATGGATGGACAGCAAGGTCCTACTGTGTAGCAAAGGGAACTATATTCAGTGTCCTGGGATAAACCATAATGGACAAGAATATTAAAAAGAATGTACATATGTATAAAACTGAGTCCATAGCTGTGCAGCGCTTTACTTTCTAAAGCTTCACGCAGCTCTCACAGGCTCCCGGTTATCTGCATGCACGGTAGGGAGCTGAATATCTGTGAATACTTAATGTATATTATGCTTTTTGTGGGGATGATCAGCAATTATTCCTCTGCAAAGTTTATAGGCTTGACCCTGTGCTCAAGCTTTATACAAGGGTGTTCATTTCTCAGCTGTTTATTATAAAACAAAGAAGCAAAGAGCCAGAATGGATAATAGTATGAAATCAGCAAAACAAATTCTTCCAGATGCAATTAGATGTAGCAGGCAGACTTGTGGTTCCCATAATCTCTGCACCCTGGGTGGTGCCCACGTGGTTACATTATGTTACATGGCAAAAGGCACTTTGCAGATGTTCCTTTTAATTAAGGTTACTAATCAGTTTATCTTAAGATAGAATGATTGTTCTGGATATTTAGGGGTGCCCAGCAGATGAGCCGGGTAGGCTGCAGTCCATGGGGTTGCTAAGAGTCGGACACGACTGAGCGACTTCATTTTCACTTTTCACTTTATGCATTGGAGAAGGAAATGGCAACCCACTCCAGTGTCCTTGCCTGGAGAATCCCAGAGATGGCAGAGCCTGGTGGGCTGCCGTCTGTGGAGTTGCACAGAGTCGGACACGACTGAAGCGACTTAGCAGCAGCAGCAGCAGCAGTGTAGTTATGCAAGCCCAGAAGTTACAAGCAGAAGAGGAATACAGAGAAATTTGAAGCATGAGGATCTAATGCCCTGTTTTGGTTTGGAGATAAAAGGGACCCTTGTGTCAAGGAAACAGGAACACCATTTCTATAGTTTCAAGGAACTGAATTCAATCAACCATTAGTGAGCTTGGACATGGAGCCAGGATCCAACTGAGAACTGCTGTCCCTGCCATATAAGAACATTCCAGCCTTATATAAGAACTACAGGAATTGTGGGATATTAAATGGGTGTATTTAAAATGCTAATTTGTGATAATTTGTTATGGCTGGTAATGGACAAGTAACAAATCTTGTGAAATATCGTATCTCTCCTATAGTTATGTTAGAAATCATCATGAATAGGATTGAAAAACTAAACTGAAACTATGACTCTGAAATGTGGAGAAAATTTACTCTTCTTAATCTTTTAATAATGTGTACAGCCTTCTCTCTCGAGCCCCATCCCACAAGCTGGTGTGAAGAATGGCCACCTCTCAGTCTAGATTTAAGCCAAGCCAGTCCGGTCTGATAACTTAGTCACTTTGGGTAATAGCCACACTTTCATAAAAATAACCAGTTTCTCAATTTCTTCTCCTGTTCGCTCTCTAAGTCGCTATGCATTTGAAAGGACACCAGGTTGGATAATTTTGGAGAACTCAGGGCATTAGAAGAGAATGGGGTTGATCCTCTTATCTCCATGGTGACTTTGAATCTACGCTTGATCTGCTGGTCTTTGGGGCAGTGTTTGTTCTGCCTGGATTCTATGGGCCTGCTGGCTTTCAGGACAGAGCATTTAGGCTGACTGTGCTGACCCTCTTTCCCCAACCTTGTCTCCCTGGCAGAGTAAGACTCTGCACGGTCTGCCAGTGTCTCTGCTTAAAGAGAAAAGCAGAGAAACTGCTTTATGATCACTGCTAGAGCATCCCCGTATTCACTTTCTGGTACACCCTTTAACAGGCTCCACACAGCAGGATGTGCAGTTTTTGGGGATCCTGCTATGTCACAGAGAAACTAAAGGTAGTCAGGAAAAGCCGGATCGCCCTGGTGTCAGGACAGGTCCAATCCTGAGATAGAACCAGAGCACACATCTATTTGCTTATCTCAGTGTGTTAGTCGCTCAGTCGTGTCTGACTCTTTGTGACCCCATGGGCCATAGGCTCCTAGGCTCCTCTGTTCATGGATTTCTCCAGGCAAGAATACTAGAGTGGGTAGTCATTCCCTTCTCCAGGGGTTTTTCCCAACCAGGGACCAAACCCAGGTCATCTGCACTGCAGGTGGATTCTTTACCGTCTGAGTCACCAAGGAAGCCCCTGTTTATCTCAGTCCCTTTCTTTTTATGTCACCTTTCTCCTTTCCTATTATATCCCCTATGTCATAACCTCATATCATCAAGAAGAAGGCATTCTGAATTTATTGGTGTGTATAGAAGGCATATCTCTGCAAACTCTGGGAGGGCTCTAGAAGCACAATCCTTGAGGCATTGTTGTTGCAATTTTAAATGGGGGATAGATAAAAGAAATTTGAAAATCCTATCTCAACAGAGCTTGCCTCTCAAGTTAATTTTCTCATGGCAAAATGCTAGTTTTCTTATCAGAAGCTGATTATTGCTTTGTTCTCTCTCATTTCATTTTTTTTCTGAAATGCATGTTCAATTCCCTGCAGGAAGATGGATAAGGTAAGGGAGAAAGCATATCAACAATGTTCAAAATACCAACATATTAAAACTACTTACTTATGATCATAGTAAAATGATCACATCTTATTAAATAAAAGAATCAAGTTACAAAACAGTAAGCAAGCTCTAATGCTATAAAAAACTGAAAACTTGAGTACTAAAAAGTCAAATTCAATTGCACAGTAGACAACTGTGGAGATTCTGAATTATCTTTTGTGCCTTTCTTTTCCAACTTTTGTGCTGTGAATATAAATAGCTTTTGTAATTGATAAAGCAATGGGATGTTATATTTAAAACACAGGATATTTAATGTACACATTTTGCCTTTTTTGCGTTCGAAGTTCCTCTAGTAAATTTCCCCATCTCAGGTTCTCAAGTGCCATCTTAGCAACTCAGAGTTGTCATGCAATTTCAAGTTATGATTCAATGTGAACTGAGAAATTTTCAGCATAAGTCCATGGCTATCACAGAATGTTAATAAATCCAACTTCTTTCATCTCTTGAAATGCATCATTATTCTGCATGTTTATTTGGCTTTATATTATTTTACTACGTGAATAGCTAGATTCTTATAGCTCAGATGTAGTCTTCTTAAATAAGAATCTAATTCAACAAATTCAACACAAATCAAACACAAAATGAGATATCACTTCACACCTGTAAGAATGGCTGCTTTCAGAAAGACAAGAAACAAAAAGTATTAGTGATGGTATAAAGAAAGGGAAATATTTGAGCACTGGTGGTGGGAATGTAAACTGGTGAAACCATTATGGAAAATTGAATAGACATTCCTTAAAAAATTAAAAATAGAACTACCATACAATCTAGGAATTCCAGTTCTGAGTGTTTATCCAAAGAAGAAAATGATTAACTCAAAAAGATATATGCACCTCCATGTTCATTGCAGCATTATTTATAAGAGACAAGACATGGAAGCAACCTAAGCTTTCACAAAAGGACAAACAGATAAAGAAAATGTGAGATACGCGTGTTGTTGCTGTTAGTCGCTAAGTCATATCTGACTTTTTTGCAATGGACTATGCAAAAAGCACAGGATATTTTCCGCCAGGCTCCTCTGTCCTTGGGATTTTCTAGGCAAATGGAATAGAGTGCCATTTCCTTCTCCAGGGATCTTCCCGCCCCTGGGATCAAACCCATGGCTCCTGCATTGTCAGGTGAGATTCTTTGCCATTGAGCCACCAGGGGAACCTGATATATGCATAATTCAGCCATAAAAAGAAGGAATTCTTGCTATTTGAGACAATGTGGATGGACCTTGAAGGCATTGTGCTAAGTGACATAAGCCATAAAGAGAAAGAGAAATACATATGGTCTCACTTATACGTATATCTTGGAGAAGGAAATGGCAATCCACTCCAGTACTCTTGCCTGGAAAATCCCATGGACGGAGGAGCCTGGTAAGCTACAGTCCATGGGGTCGCAAAGAGTCAGACATGACTGAGCGACTTCACTTCACTTCATATGTATATCTAAAAAAGAACCCCAACACACACACAAACACACGAGTTCACACATACAGAGAACAGATTGGCAGTTGCTGGAGGAAGGGGTATGTGGTATAAGAAATGGGTGCAGTCGGTCAAAAGGTACAGACCTCCAGTTCTAAAATAAATAAATCATAGCATTGTAATATGTAGCATGGTGACCATCATTGATAATACTGTATTTTGTAGTTACTTAGAGAATAGATCTTAAACGTTTTCATCACGAGAAAAATTCTGTAAGTTCACGTGGTGATGGGTGTTAATCAGACATTGTGGTGGTCATCTTGCAGTATATAAAAATATTGAACCATTATGGGTACATCTTAAGCCAATATAATGGTATATGTCAATTATACCTCAAAAAATAGAATAAAATTCATTGTTAAAAATCCCCAAATTGTATTAGGTCTGGGCAACAGGAGAACGTACCAGTTATTTGAACAGAGATGATTTAATAGAAAGAACTGTGAACTAAACTGTAAAGGGTATAAAGTCAACTGTAAAGTTTCAGGGAGGTAGCCGCTGTAGCAAGCAACTCCTACTCTTAGGGCTGGGGGATGTAAAAGAAAGCAGCCTGAATTATTAAAACTTAGTAACCAAAAGAGGAGCTTCTCCGAGCTGAAACTCGGACCTCTGAGAGAGGGAGCATTGGGCGGCTAGTGCTGGTGTCCCTAAGACTGTGGGAAAGATGAGGCTGGTTTTTTGAGTGACAGGAAAGTGGAAAACTGAATTGAGCTGCTGCTACTGATGCTACCAGGGCAAAGAAGTAAGCCTATGTGTCACTCTAACAGTTGGCAGTCAAGAGCAAATATTACTAGAAAAGACACTTCCACCACTTCCTTCAGACCCATAGTCGCCCTCTACTGCCCTCTGCTGGCAAACACTAGCAAAGGCCGCTGACAGAGCTAGAATGACGATTACACCATTTCAGCTTCAGCTTTATTTAGTTCGGTTCAGTCGCTCAATTGTGTCCGACTCTGCGACCCCATGGACTGCACCACGCCAGGCTTCCCTGTCCATCACCAACTTCCGGAGCTTACTCAAACTCATGTCCATCGCGCCGGTGATGCCATCCAACCATCTCATCCTCTGTCGTCCCCTTCTTCTCCTGCCGTCAATCTTTCCCAGCATCAGGGTCTTTTCAAATGAATCACCTCTTTGCATCAGATGGCCAAAGTATTGGAGTTTCAGCTTCAGCATCAATCCTACCAATGAATATTAAGGACTGATTTCCTTTAGGATGGAATGGTTGTATCTCCTTGCAGTCCAAGGGCCTCTCAAGAGTCTTCTCCAACACCACAGTGCAAAAGCATCAATTCTTTGGTGCTCAGCTTTCTTTACAGTCCAACTCTCACGTCCACATACTACTGGAAAAATCATAGCTTTGACTAGACATTTCTTTCTGGTAATGTCTCTGCTTTTTAATATGCTATCTAGGTTGGTTATAGCTTTTCTTCCAGGAAGCAAGTGTCTTTTAATTTCATGGTTGCAGTCACCATCTGCAGTGATTTTGGAGCCCCTGCCCTCAAAATCTCTCATTGCTTCCACTGTTTCCCCATCTATTTCCCATGATGTGATGGGACCAGATGCCATGATCTTCGTTTTCTGAATGTTGAGCTTTAAGCCAACTTTTTCACTCTCCTCTTTCAATTTCAACAAGAGGCTCTTTAGTTCTTCTTCACTTTCTGCAATAAGGGTAGTGCCATCTGCATATCTGAGGTTATTGATATTTCTCCCAGCAATCTTGATTCCAACTTGTGCTTCCTCCAGCCCAGCATTTCTCATGATGTACTCTGCATAGAAGTTAAAGAAGCAGGGTAACAATATACAGCTTTGACGTACTCCTTTTCCTATTTGGAACCAGTCTGTTGTTCCATGTCCAGTTCTGTCTTTTATTGTTGCTTCCTGACCTGCATACAGATTTCTCAGGAGGCAGGTCAGGTGGTCTGGTATTCCCAGCTCTTGAAGAATTCTCCACAGTTTATTGTGATCCACACAGTCAAAGGCTTTGGCATGGTCAATAAAGCAGAAATAGATGTTTTTCTGGAACTCACTTGCTTTACTGATGATCCAGAAGATGTTGGCAACTTGATCTCTGGTTCCTCTGCTTTTTCTAAATCCAGCTTGAACATCTGGAAGTTTGCAGTTCACATACTGTTGAAGCCAGGCTTGGAGAATTTTGAGCATTACTTTACTAGCATGTGAGATGAGTGCAATTGTGTGGTAGTTTGAGCATTCTTTGGCATTGCTTTTCTTTGGGATTGGAATGAAAACTGACCTTTTCCAGTCCTGTGGCCACTGCCGAGTTTTCCAAATTTGCTGGCATATTGAGTGCAGCACTTTCACAGCATCATCTTCCAGGATTTGAAATAGCTCCACTGGAATTCCATCACCTCCAGTAACTTTGTTTGTAGTGATGTTTCCTAAGGCCCACTTGACTTCGCATTCCAGGATGTCTGGCTCTAGGTGAGTGATCTCACCATCGCGGTTATCTGGTCATGAAGATCTTTTCTGTACGGTTCTTCTGTGCATTGTTGCCACCTTTTCTTAATATCTTTTGCTTCTGTTAGGTCCATAGCATTTCTGTCCTTTATTGTGCTCATCTTTGCATGAAATGTTCCCTTGGTATCTCTACTTTTCTTTTTTTGCCTTGCAAATCTCTGTTCTTTATTTATTAATAATAATTATTATTATTTTTACTTTAGAATACTGTATTGGTTTTGCCACACATTAACATGAATCTGCCACGGGTGTACACGTGTTCCCAATCCCGAACCCCCCTCCCACCTCCCCCCCCCGCCACACCATCCCTCTGGGTCATCCAGTGCACCAGCCCCAACCATCCTGCACCCTGCATCAATCCTAGGTTGGTGATTTGTTTCTTATATGATATTATACAAGTTTCAATGCCATTCTCCCAAATCATCCCACCCTCTCCCTCTCCCATAGAGTCCAAAAGACTGTTCTATACATTTGTGTCTCTTTTGCTGTCTTGCA
This sequence comes from Capra hircus, assembly GCF_001704415.2. Lineage (NCBI taxonomy): Eukaryota > Metazoa > Chordata > Mammalia > Artiodactyla > Bovidae > Capra > Capra hircus. The sequence goes on along the minus strand of NC_030835.1, from coordinate 9,586,642 downwards.
TACAGGGTTATCATTACCATCTTTATAAATTCCATATATATGTGTTAGTATACTGTATTGGTGTTTTTCTTTCTGGCTTACTTCACTCTGTATAATCGGCTCCAGTTTCATCCACCTCATTAGAACTGATTCAAATGTATTCTTTTCAATGGCTGAGTAATACTCCATTGTGTATATGTACCACAGCTTTCTTATCCATTCATCTGCTGATGGACATCTAGGTTGCTTCCATGTCCTGGCTATTATAATCAGTGCTGCGATGAATGTTGAGGTACATGTGTCTCTTTCAATTCTGGTTTCCTTGGTGTGTATGTCCAGCAGTGGGATTGCTGGGTCATAAGGCAGTTCTATTTCCAGTTTTTTAAGGAATCTCCACACTGTTCTCCATAGTGGCTGTACTAGTTTGCATTCTCACCAACAGTGTAAGAGGGTTCCCTTTTCTCCACACCCTCTCCAGCATTTATTGCTTGTAGACTTTTGGATCGCAGCCATTCTGACTGGTGTGAAATGGTACCTCATTGTGGTCTTGATTTGCATTTCTCTGATAACGAGTGATGTTGAGCATCTTTTCATGTGTTTGTTAGCCATCTGTATGTCTTCTTTGGAGAAATGTCTATTTAGTTTTTTGGCCCAATTTTTGATTGGGTCGTTTATTTTTCTGGAGTTGAGCTGCATAAGTTGCTTGTATATTTTTGAGATAATTTTTTTGTCAGTTGCTTCATTTGCTATTATTTTCTCCCATTCCGAAGGCTGTCTTTTCACCTTGCTTATAGTTTCCTTTGTTGTGCAGAAGCTTTTAATTTTAATTAGATCCCATTTGTTTCTTTTTGCTTTTATTTCCAGTATTCTGGGAGGTGGATCACAGAGGATCCTGCTGTGATTTATGTCAGAGAGTGTTTTGCCTATGTTTTCCTCTAGGAGTTTTATAGTTTCTGGTCTTATGTTTAGATCTTTAATCCATTTTGAGTTTATTTTTGTGTGTGGTGTTAGAAAGTGACCTAGTTTCATTCTTTTACAATTGGTTGACCAGTTTTCCCAGCACTACTTGTTAAAGAGATTGTCTTTAATCCATTGTATAGTCTTGCCTCCTTTGTCAAAGATAAGGTGTCCATAGGTGTGTGGATTTATCTCTGGGCTTTCCATTTTGTTCCATTGATCTGTATTTCTGTCTTTGTGCCAGTACCATATGGTCTTGATGACTGTGGTTTTTTAGTAGAGCCTGAAGTCAAGCAGGTTGATTCCTCCAGTTCCATTCTTCTTTCTCAAGATTGCTTTGGCTATTCAAAGTTTTTTATATTTCCATACAAATCTTGAAATTATTTGTTCTAGCTCTGAAAAATACCGCTGGTAACCTGCTAGGGATTGCATTGAATCTATAAATTGCTTTTGGTAGTATACTCATTTTCACTATATTGATTCTTCCGATCCATGAACATGATGTATTTCTCCATCTACTAGTGTCCTCTTTGATTTCTTTCACCAGTGTTTTATAGTTTTCCACATATAGGTCTTTTGTTTCTTTAGGTAGATATATTCCTAAGTATGTTATTATTTTCATTGCAATGGTGAATGGAATTGTTTCCTTTACTTCCCTTTCTGTTTTTTCATTACTGGTGTATAGGAATGCAAGGGATTTCTGTGTGTTGACTTTATATACTGAAACTTTACTATATTCATCAATTAGCTCTAGTAATTTTCTGGTGGAGTCTTTAGGATTTTCTATGTAGAGGATCATGTCATCTGCAAACAGTGAGAGTTTTATTTCTTCTTTTCCAATTTGGATTCCTTTTATTTTTTTTCTGCTCTGATTGCTTGGGCCAAAACTTCCAAAACTATGTTGAATAGTAGTGGTGAGAGTGGCACCCTTGTCTTGTTCCTGACTTTAGGGGAAATGCTTTCAATTCTTCACCATTGAGGATAATGTTTGCTGTGGGTTTGTCATATATAGCTTTTATTATGTTGAGGTATGTTCCTTCTATTCCTGCTTTCGGGAGAGTTTTTTTATCATAAATGGATGTTGAATTTTGTCAAAGGCTTTCTCTGCATCTATTGAGATAATCATATGGCTTTCATTTTTCAATTTGTTAATGTGGTGAATTACATTGATTGATTTGCAGATATTGAAGAATCCTTGCATCCTTGGGATAAAGCCCACTTGGTCACAGTGTATGATCTTTTTAATGTGTTGTTGGATTCTGATTGCTAGAATTTTGTTGAGGATTTTTGCATCTATGTTCATCAGTGATATTGGCCTGTAGTATTCTTTTTTTTGTGGCATCTTTGTCAGGTTTTGGTATTAGGGTGATGGTGGCCTCATAGGATGAGTTTGGAAGTTTACCTTCCTCTGCAATTTTCTGGAAGAGTTTGAGTAGGATAGGTGTTAGCTCTTCTCTAAATTTTTTGTAGAATTCAGCTGTGAAGCTGTCTGGACCTGGGCTTTCGTTTGCTGGAAGATTTCTGATTACAGTTTCCATTTCCATTCTACTTTTCTTGAAGAGATCTCTAGTCTTTTCCCATGAGCAGATAAAAAGTTGTGGAATTGAAAGAGTAGCTTAATACCTGGAACAGATATAAAATAATGGAAAAATCTTTATTTAAATAAGAGAACCATCCTAAATTTCATGTATCTGTTATAGGAAAAGAGTATCATAGGCAGATAGATAATGAGATAGCTATTTTAAATAAACCAATTTATTCTTATTGAATAAAAGAACAAATGAATGGATAAATGAGTAGATGAAATGGGAGGGGATGACTGACAACCAAAGCCCTCCTTGCGGTTTCCATCTGCCTGTCTTATTAACTTGTTTTCATAGGGTTTACATAGAGAGTTTGTCTTAGTAGAATGCTAACCATCAGTCTAGATTCTCAAATGCTTTAATCATCACAAGCCATTTCTATACACAGTATTTAGTTCTGGTTGCATTCATGGAAAAGAAGAGATATTTCATAAAAAATGTTTTGGACACATCTGTGTCTTTCTCTTAGAATCATAGGAAGATACCTTGGACCCTATTCTAAACCATATGAGATTAATTTTTTTACTAAACAGGAATAAATGAATGAATGAGAAAAATGTATGAATAATGTTTATGTTTTAGAATAAAGAAATATTCATTATTGACTCACATGGCTTATTTTGTAGTGGAATTTCAGCTTACTGCCTTGGTTAAAAATCAATTTTATGGCAGTGGAGAAAGCACAGAATAATAAACTAAAATCCAAACTCCATTTATGAGCTCTACCTAAAACAGCTTTCTACTTACTTTCAGAAGATATATCCGAAACTTTTGGACAAACAGATAAGAACTTCCTTTGGCATTTACCCATTAAAAGATAAGGTTCTATTTTCCTCATGATTTTTGAGCCCATAAAATCAAATAAGAAGCTAAAGCACATTAAATACTACATAGAGGCTTTTTAACACAATGAAAAAAATCCATGCCTGTATTTGGTGTTATTTCTTTTTGTGTGTGTATTTACAATATTGCAAATGAAAAACAAAAAGCAAGCCTAAAAAACTTCTACCCCACCAGTTCCAGAGTATGCACTCATTTCTTTTACAAAGTAAAGGATTTTTTAAAAAATATTTTGAGTAACAGTCCTCTATTCAATGTCTTCTACAATTATTTTCTCCCAGTCTTGTGGCTTATCTTCTTATTTTCTTGACATTGTCTTTCACAGAGCATATGTTTTAAGTTTTTATGAAGTCCAGCTTACTAATTATTTCTTTAATGGATTGTGCCTTTGCTGTTGTATTAAAAGGTCAACACCATACCAAGGTCTTCTACATTTTCTCCCATGTTATCTTCTAGGAGTTTCATAATTTTGCATGTTACATTTTGTGCTATGATCCATTTTAAGTTAATTTCTTGTGAAGAGTGGAAGGTCTGTGTCTAGATCCATTTTTTTTGGCATGCAGATGTTCAGTTGTTCCAGCACCATTTATTGGAAAAAGACTATCTTTGCTTCATTACATTGCCTTTGCTTCTTTATAGGAGTAAGGTATTTTTCCAAATGGAATATTGGAAGTAATGCTAGATTTGAATCAACATTAAGAGCATAGGTCATGATCATATAGATGGTCAAGAGGCACATGAAAAGATGCTCAACAATGCTGATTCCTAGCGAAATGCAAATCAAAACAATAATGAGATATCACCTCACACCAGTCAGAATAGCCATTATTAAATAAATCTGCAAATAATAAATGCTGGAGAAGGTGTGGAGAAAAGGGAACCGTCCTACACTTTTGGTGGGAATGTAAGTTGGTACAGCCACCATGGAGAATAGTATGGATGCTCCTTAAAAAACTGAAAACAGAGCTACCATCTGATCCAGCAATCCCACTCTTGGGCATATAGCCAAAGAAAACCACAGTTCAAAAACATACTTCGTCTCAATATTCACTGTCCCAGGTGGCTCAGTGGTAAAGAATCTGCCTGCCAATGCAGGAGACACAAGAGATGTGGGTTTGACCCCTAGGTCAGGAACACCCCTTGGAGGAGAAAATGCAACCCACTCCAGTATTCTTGCTGGGATAATCTCATGGACAGAGGAGACTGACAGGCTACAGTTCATGGGGTTGCAAAGAGTTGGACATGACTGAGTGACTGAGTGTGTGTGCGTGCATGTGCACGCACACACATACACACACACATGCACACACACACAATGTTCATTGCAGTACTAATTACAATAGCCAAGGAGAATAATACCTGAGATCTAGCAGACATCAGACTGCAACCACTCTCTACAGTGAGCCCCAAGGAAGCTCAGGATGTGAAAAACACAGGATACTGGCCCAGGATAGCTGAGATGCATACGAAAGCAATGATCTCAGTGAGCCCAGGCTCTTGCATCTTCCCATATACACAAAAGCACTGTATTTCTTAACTTGGGATATCTGGTTCTCTTTAATTAACAACAATATTCTGATGTCAAGACTACCTGCCCTTTGTTGCAAAACTTCTATATAACCTGGCTCCTCCCCTCACCTCCTCAGAGCAGTTCTCTCAGAGACACTTGCCATGCTTTCTCCTGGGGTTGAAGTCCTAAAAATTCCCATTGAATATAACATAACTGTCAAAGTTTGGGTTGTGAATATTTTTTAAATTGACACATATATACAAGGGGATATTACTCAGCCATAAGAAGAATGAAATAATGTCATTTGCAGCAACATGGATCAATCTAGACATTATCATACTAAGTGAAGTAAGTCAGTCAAAGACAGATATATGGTATCACTTATATGTGAAATCTAAAAAAATGACACAAATGAGCTTATTTACAAAGCAGAAAGAGACTCACAAACTTAGAGAACAAACTTCTGGTTACTGGGGATGAAGGGAGAGGGGGAGGAATACATTGGGAGTTTGGGACTGACATGGACACACCGCTGTATTTAAAATGCCCTTCCATAAAAAAATGTAAAAATCATACATATATCACGGGGTTAAATGGGCTGGTCTCAGAGTCATGCTTTGTCCTTTTCTATCCATAAGACCTTAGGGAAGTCACTTAGACTTAATTATTACTATTGAAGCTGATGATTATAATGCGCTAGTATGAAATAAACTAGTTCATGTATTAAACGTGCTTTTCAACTATGGCATAATATGAAATATACACACTAGGCTGACTGGTGACAGATATCAATCCATCACGAATGCCATGGAAATGGAATAATATAGAAAAATACTGTGCAAAAATCTCTGAACTGCAGTGATTTTCAGTGTAGTACCTGAATTAACAGTATTGAGATCATCTTGGTACTTGGAAGAAAAGAAAAAGTCTCTGGACATGAGTTGCTGCTGCTGCTGCTACTAAGTCGCTTCAGTCGTGTCCAACTCTATGCAACCCCATAGACGGCAGCCCACCAGGCTCCCCCATCCCTGGGATTCTCCAGGCAAGAACACTGGAGTGGGTTGCCATTTCCTTCTCCAATACATGAAAGTGAAAAGTGAAAGTGAAGTTGCTCAGTCGTTTCTGACTCTTAACGACCCCATGGACTACAGCCTACCAGGCTCCTCCGTCCATGGGATTTTCCAGGCAAGAGTACTGGAGTGGGGTGCCATTGCCTTCCCCACTGGATACGAGTTAGATCTATAGAAATTCCAGACATAGGGTCTAGCAGTCAGTGCTTACATTAGTCCTCCAGGTTATTTTGGTGCACTCCAAAGTCTGAGACCCACTGCTGTACTGGAAACCTATCTGTGATTTTGGGCAAACTACACCCACTCTCTGGTAATCAGTTGATCCCTATAACATGCAGTATTAGATCACATGTTTATTAAGGTCTCTCTCACCTCTGACAGTCTGTAATTCTGACCTTAAGAACTGCTAATATATTTATGAATAATTCTTATGTGCCAAGCATTTTGTCAGCTGCATGACATGTAATATTACAAATAATGTAATACAACAAATAACATAATATTACAAATAATCACAGAAAATCTGTAAAATATAAAACTAAGTTTTAGTTCACTGAGGTTTTGTTCAGGGATAGTAAAATATTTCATTATGAAGTTAGTCACCAAAAATGTCTCTAAAGCTGTGGGCTTAACTACTTTGCTACCCAAACCCATGGGAATGGTCATCAGCATTGCTCATCCATTTCTTATTCTGAATCATAGGAACAATGTATTCCAAGTTTTGGCCAGTAGTCTTTCATCAAATTTCCAATAGATTGCACTCAGGCCTACAAGGTTCTTATAGTGAAACAAGTAATTTTACAGGTGTATACAACATAGTCTTTAGCACAAAGAAGTAGCTAAACACACATTTAATTTAAACATTAAAATGAAATAAATGGACTCTATGTTCACTTCTCTTTTCATGTTGTCAACAAACGCTGTCTCTGAAAACATTTTGCATTTTAGCAAGCAGAACCTTAACCGTCTGTTAATGTTTATGTTTGTTTTCTCACTTAAAACTTTCAGTAACTTTAAAAATGTTTATGTAATTTTTGTGCTGTGCTGTGCTGTGCTTAGTCACTCAGTCATGTCCAGCTCTGTGCAACCTCATGGACTGTAGCTCACCAGACTCCTCTGTCCATGGGATTCTCTAGACAAGAATACTGGAGTAGGTTGCCATGCCCTCCTCCAGGGGATCTTCCCAACCCAGGAACTGAACTGGAGTCTCCTGAATTGGGAGGCAGATGCTTTACCAGCTGAGACACCAGGGAAGCCCATGTAATGCTTAATATATTCCAAACTTTGGGTTCAATGTTGGGAAAATCAAGAGCTTACTGTTAAGGGATGCAGTCGGACTCACATATAAAAATTCATTTATAACAAATATGGTAAGTCCCATAAGGAGTGTTATGAAATGGGTGGGTTTAACTGATACCTAAGTGACATAGTCAATAGGATTTGATGACTATTTTACTGTGGGTGGTGAGAAAGAAGTAGAAATCAGGGACTCCCTTGATTTGGGAAGCTGGTTTTATAGTGGTTTCATTCAGTGAGACAGAGATTTTGAAGACTAGTAGGTTTACATGGGAAGGTGATACATTTTGTATAGAATGCAATTGGTTTGAGGAGTCTTTAATATACTCAAATTGAAGTGCTAATTGGTAAATTGATTTATGTAAGTTGAGCTCCAGAAATAGAGTTTTGACTTTGGGATTAGGATTTAGGAGTCATCAGCATATAGATAATAACTTTTCCACCTTCATAGTATGACAATCATATAATCCTCTTGCAGGAGAAAATATGCTTGAAATGTAAGAACTTGTGAGCATTTTTAGTCAACGTTCAGGGATTCTTCTTTAAATGGACTAGGTAAGCACACTATTCCAATACTAATGAAGCCTGAACAGGGTTGACCCATCATCTTTCATCATTCAGATGTAGATTTATATAAAGGCAGGGATATATTTTCAAATAAACTGAAAGTTCATTTAAAGAGATGAATTGAAGTTGCATAGGCCAAGAGAGAAATATTCACCAGCTCCACTGAAAAATCTTCTTTTTAGTCACAATTCAGCAATCTGAGAGAAAATAGGGCTTAACAAGCAAGTCATTGTTTAGATGCTGAGGGAGCAAAGTTGGGTCGATATTTTAATTTGAGTCCTACAATCGTGAATCCAGATAGCATTTCTCGACACTGTGCTGATTCTTAATAACCAATGATCAGCACACATTTCATTTTAGATCAGTTGCTCTTGGAGACCCATTTAATATAAAATGTTCTCCCAAAAATCTGAATTTGTAGACTTTAGAGGTTCTGATTTCTATCACTCTCTCTCATCCCTCACCTCCTGTTTATTTGTTAAAACTTGTTTAGTGATATTAAGACATTTGAAATGTATTAGCCCTTAAGAAGGAAACATGTATTTTTGTTGATCATTCATAGGGATAGAATTATAAAAATATAATTATATGAAAAGTTGTTTTCATTTATTTGTGATAAAGGCAGTCTGAACCAAAATAAAGCAGTTTGATTTGTCCACCTATTATGATGGCACAAACAAAGTTTCAGAATTCCATTGAGTGGAAAGATTCTGGAAATTACATTACTGTTGAAGGGAGTATACAGTTGATATAGCCCCATTTAGAGGGCAATTGGATCATACCAATTGAAACTTCAGATGAATATTCTCTTTGATTCAAACAATTTGGAAATTATCCTAAATGCTTATTAATTTATGTGGAAATATATACATATTTACCATCTGTGTAATGATACTGCTGCTGCTAAGTCGCTTCAGTCGTGTCTGACTCTGTGCAACCCCATAGATGGCAGCCCATCAGGCTCCCCCGTCCCTGGGATTCTCCAGGCAAGAACACTGGAGTGGGTTGCCATTTCCTTCTCCAATGCATGAAAATGAAAAGTCAAAGTGAAGTCGCTCAGTCGTGTCTGACTCTTAGCGACCCCATGGACTGCAGCCCACCAGGCTCCACTGTCCATGGGATTTTCCAGGCAAGAGTACTGGAGTGGGGTGCCATTGCCTTCTCCAATATGGGCAATTAATTTAACTTCCATGTACTTCATTTTTCTTATTTGTAAAAGTATGATAATAATATTAGCTACCTTATAAAGTTAGTGTGTGGCTTAAACTAGCTATTGTATGTTACTGTATATAAATTACTTAGAACAGTGACTGACACATAGTGATAATGATAATATCATTAACAATATACAATATTTGTATTACAAGTTGCACTTATTACAACATTCCAATACTGAAAAACAACCACTGAATAAACAACCATTAACATTTATCAGTAGGATACCAGTCGAATTAATTATGATATACTCAGTCAGTGACATACTCTGTGTGTGTACTGAGGTAAATGTTTCAATAATATATTATGAAGTGGACATAGGGAAATGCAGAACAGTGTATAACCTAAACTTGCATTTATATGAAGAAGAAAGGATACATGTTATATATGAGGGTCTATAATTTTTGATGGGAGTTACTGATGTAGATGGGATGCAAGAAATTGTTTAAATTGCTTGCATTCTTAAGTCTTCTGTTATTTTTATAGTGATAAAAGCACTGTCATAGTAAATATAAAAAGAAAGTATTTATTGATATGAGAAACCACTCTCGATATAACACTAAATGAAGATAGCAGACTGCAACAGTAAATATTTATTCTACTATTCTACATGGATAGTAGAATGATTCTACATATAGTTTTGGAAAGCTATATAGCAGCATATAAACACTGATTAATTCTGAGTAGTTGTATTCTTGGAGGTTCTATTTCTGTAGAAGGTCTGCTTTACTTCTATAAATGTTAAAAATAAAATAAAATATTATTTTGACATGAGGCAAACAATTTTTAAAGATATATGCATACATACATATATAGAAAAACATTAATATTCATTCTCTTGTAAATATAAAATTAGCTGCTTAAGTCTTTATGATTTCCTTTATCTTCTATAAACTTTCATAATATTTAAATTATAAAAGAGGCATATTCTAGGCTTAATTTCAGCTTTGAAAATTCCTAGCCATCTGAAATTATATTGTTTAAATATTCCCCGCATCCTCCCCCCCACCCTCCGAGTCTTTGTTGGCTTATCTGCAAAACTTGAGGATCAAATTAAAAACAAGTATGTAAACCATCTGACAATTTGGTCAAGTCCTTACAAATGTTAGTCGCTTATGTTACTGATATTATAAACTTATATGAGAGCATCATTTTCACTGATGGTTGAAAAAATTTCATTCATTAGAAAATATACAAGCATCCTACTGCAATTAATTATTTATTGCATAGCTGGTCATATTCAGAAGGTACACCTGTCCTACCAATTCCCCCTGCCGCCCTCTGACAAAACTTAATTACCCCAGCAAGCAGTTATGTTTCTTTTGTTTTCACATTCAGCAGTATCTAAAACAATTTGTTTAACCTAAGAAAGGATCCAGTTAAATTTATCTGAATTATGTGGAATAAGCTTTACTAATCATTATTTTTACCTAAAATAAATAATTTTGTGGGAATTGCAACGTGCTTGAAACCACTGAAGTAGTCACTCCTAGCACTAAAAGTAGTTACTTTAGCAAGATTTGGCAGTTTCTGTTTAAGGTCCTTATACATATCAATAGATGGTACGTGGATGATGATCTTTGATCATGAGAAAGATTGCTCCTGATTTTTTTTCACTGTTTTTTAATCCACAGGGTAAACTATCTTTGTATTTCTTTTATTTCTTTATAGGCCTTGCTCTTTTGACTTCACAGCATTTGACATTGTTCTAGTCTTTAAAAAAATAATTTTATTTAACTCTTTTAAAAATATTTCTTTGTTTATTTTGACTGTGCTGGGTCTTAGTTGTGGCATGTGGGATCTTTACTTGTGGAATGTAGGATCTTTACCTGTGGCATATAGGATCTAGTTCCCTGACCAACGATTGAACCTGGGTATTCTGCATTGGGAGTGTGGCGTCTTAGCCACTGGGCCATCAGTGAAGTCCCTAGTTTTTCTAATCAGGAAAAAATGGCACCAGCTGGCTCTGGACTCAAACTATTAGTATTTAAACACCAGTTCTAGCGTTTTTTAATTGCATGGCTTCAGTCAAGTAACCCAATTTCCTTATGCCTTAATTTCATCACTTGTTCTATGAGGAAAACAAAGAATGCTTACTTCATGAGGTTGTTGTAAAGATTAAGTGAAATTAAAATATAGAGCACACAGAATAGTACCTGACACATTGATCTGCTGGTGGAATACTTGTTATTATTCACTCTGTTTGATAACCTATTCAGTTCAGTTCAGTTCAGTTCAGTTCAGTTCAGTTGCTCAGTCATGTCTGACTCTTTGCAACCCCATGGACTGCAGCATGCCAGGCCGCCCTGTCCATGACCAACTCCTGGAGTTTACTCAAATTCGTGTCCGTTGAGTCAGTGATGCCATCCAACCATCTCATCCTGTCATCCCTTTCTCCTGCCTTCAATCTTTCCCAGCATCAGGGTCTTTTCAAATGAATTATTTCTTTATATCAGGTGGCCAAAGCATTGGAGTTTCAGCTTCAACATCAGTCCTTCCAATGAATGCTCAGGACTGATTTCCATTAGGATGGACTGGTTGGATCTCCTTGCAGTCCAAGGGACTCTCAAGATTCTTCTACAACACCACAGTTCAAAAGCATCAGTTCTTCAGTGCTCAGCTTTCTTTATAGTCCAGCTCTTACATCCATACATGACTACTGGAAAAACAATAGCCTTGACTAGAGGACCTTGTTGGCAAAGTAATGTATCTGCTTTTTAATATGCTGTCTATCTTGGTCATAACTTTCCTTCCAGGGAGTAAGCATCTTTTAATTTCATGGCTGCAATCACCATCTGCAGTGATTTTGGAGCCCCCCCCACAAATAAGTCAGCCACTGTTCCCACTGTTTCCTCATCTATATGCCATGAAGTGATAGGACAGGATACCATGATCTTAGTTTCCTGAATGTTGAGCTTTAAGCCAACTTTTTCACTCTCCTTTTTCACTTTCATCAGAGGCTCTTTAGTTCTTCTTTTCTTTCTGCCCTTAAGGGTGGTGTCATCTGCATATCTGAGGTTATTGATATTTCTCCCAGCAATCTTGATTCCAGCTTGTGCTTCTTCCAGCCCAGCATTTCTCATGATGTACTCTGCATAGAAGTTAAATCAGCAGGGTGACAATATACAGCTGTGATGTACTTCTTTTCCTATTTGGAACAGTCTGTTGTTCCATGTCCAGTTCTAACTGTTGCTTCCTGACATGCATACAGGTTTCTCAAGAGGCAGATCAGGTGGTCTGGTATTCCCATCTCTAAGAATTTTCCACAGTTTGTTGTGATCCACACAGTCAAAGGCTTTGGTGTAGTCAATGAAGCAGAAGTAGATGTTTTTCTGGAACTCACTTGCTTTTCTGATGATCCAGAAGATGTTGGCAATTTGATTTCTGGTTCCTCTGCATTTTCTAAATCCAGCTTGAACATCTGGAAGTTCACGGTTCCTGTACTGCTGAAGCCTGGCTTGGAGAATTTTGAGCATTACTTTACTAGCATGCGTGATGAGTGCAATTGTTCCGTAATTTGAGCATTCTTTGGCATTGTCTTTCTTTGGGATTGGAATGAAACTGACCTTTTCCAGTCCTGTGGCCACTGCTGAGTTTTCCAAATTTGCTAGTATATTGAGTGCAGCACTTTCACAGTATCATCTTTTAAGATTTGAAATAGCTCAAGTGGAATTCCATCACCTCCACTAGCTTTGTTCATAGTGATGTTTCTGAAGGCCCACTTGACTTCACATTCCAGGATGTCTGGCTCTAGGTGAGTGATCTCACCATCGTGATTATCTGGGTCATGAAGATCTTTTGGTTCTGTGTATTCTCACCACCTCTTCTTAATATCTTCTGCTTCTGTTAGGTCCATACCATTTCTCTGCTTTGTTGAGCCCATCTTTGCATGAAATGTTCCCTTGGTATCTCTTATTTTTTTGAAGAGATCTCTAGTCTTTCCCATTCTATTGTTTTCCTCTATTTCTTTGCACTGATCACTGAGGAAGGCTTTCTTATCTCTCCTTGATATTCTTTGGAACTCTGCATTCAAATGGGTATACCTTTCCTTTTCTCCTTTGCTTTTTGCTTGTCTTCTTTTCACAGCTATTTGTAAGGCCTCCTCAGGCAGTCACTTTGCTTTTTTGCATTTCTTTTTCTTGGGGTTGGTCTTGATCCCTGTCTGCTATACAATGTCATGAACTTCCATCCGTAGTTCATCAGGCACTCTATCAGATCTACTCCTTTAAATCTATTTCTCACTTCCACTGTATAATCATAAGTGACTTTATTTAGGTCATATTGAAAAGCAGAGACATCACTTTGCCAACAAAGGTTCGTCTAGTCAAGGCTGTGGTTTTTCCAGTGGTCATGTATGGTTGCGAGAGTTAGACTGTGAAGAAAGCTGAGTGCTGAAGAATTGATGCTTTTGAACTGTGGTCTTGGAGAAGACTATTGAGAGTCCCTTGGACTGCAAGGAATTCCAACCAGTCCATTCTAAAGGAGATCAGTCCTGGATGTTCTTTGGAAGGAATGATGCTAAAGCTGAAACTCCAGTACTTTGGCCACCTCATGCGAAGAGTTGACTCATTGGAAAAGACTCTGATGCTGGGAGGGATTGGGGGCAGGAGGAAAAGGGAACGACAGAGGATGAGATGGCTGGATGGCATCACCGACTCGATGGACATGAGTTTGGGTGAACTCTGGGAGATGGTGATGGACAGGGAGGCTTGGCGTGCTGCGATTCATGGGGTCGCAAAGAGTCGGACACAACTGAGTGACTGAACTGAACTCAATGGTCTAATGGTTTTCCCTACTTTCTTCTTTATTTAAATTATACTTTGGGAATATCTTTCCAGGTTTGTTTACTTCTTAAAGTTTTAAGTATAACAGAGAGCCCTCTGATTTCCAGAAATTTCCCTATTCTTATTGTAGGAAATTTAAAATTTGTTGATGAAGAAGATCAAATGTTGGGCTTAAGATCCATTTATTTTCCCTACATGTTATTTCTTTTTTTATTTCTATGCCATATACATATGCAATATATACATATGTGTGTGAAAGAGAGAGCAAGCAAGAGAGAGAAATATACATATATATACATGTATGTATGTATTTCTCTATCTCTTCCTTGATTTGGTCCTTTTATTTATTTTCATGGGCTTTCCTGTTTTTCATTCTACCTTCTCACAATTCGTCTTAATTTCTTCTTAGTGATTAGGTAACTTTCAGTTCAGTTCAATTGCTCAGTTGTGTCTGACTCTTTGCAACCCCATGAATCACAGCACGCTAGGCCTCCTTGTCCATCACCAACTCCTGGAGTTCACTCAGACTCATGTCCATCGAGTCAGTGATGCCATCCAGCCATCTCATCCTCTGTCATCCCCTTCTCCTCCTGCCTCCAATCCCTCCCAGCATCAGAGTTTTTTCCAATGAGTCAACTCTTTGCATGAGGTGGCCAAAGTATTGGAGTTTCAGCTTTAGCATCAGTCCTTCCAAAGAACACCCAGGGTTGATCTCCTTTAGAATGGACTGGTTGGATCTCCTTGCAGTCCAAGGGACTCTCAGGAGTCTTCTCCAGCACCACAGTTAAAAGTATAAATTCTTTGGCTGTCAGCTTTCTTCACAGTCCAACTCTCACATCCATACATGACCAGAGGAAAAACCATAGCCTTGACTAGACGGACCATTGTTGGAAAAGTAATGTTTCTGCTTTTGAATATGCTCTCTAGGTTGGTCATAAATTTTCTTCCAAGGAGTAAGTGTCTTTTAATTTCATGGCTGCAGTCACCATCTCCAGTGATTTTGGAGCCCCCCATAATAAAGTCTGACACTGTTTCCACTGTTTCCCCATCTATTTCCCCTGAAATGATGGGACCAGATGCCATGATCTTAGTTTTCTGAATGTTGAGCTTTAAGTCAACTTTTTCACTCTCCTCTTTCACTTTCATCAGGAGGCTCTTTAGTTTCTCTTCACTTTCTGCCATAAGAGTGGTGTCATCTGCATGTCTGAGTTTCTTGATATTTCTCCTGGCAATCTTGATTCCAGCTTGTGCTTCTTCCAGCCCAGCATTTCTCATGATGTGCTCTGCATATAAGTTAAATAAGCAGGGTGACAATATACAGCCTTGATCCACTCCTTTTCCTATTTAGAACCAGTCTGTTTTTCCATGTCCAGTTCTAACTGTTGCTTCCTGACCTGCATATAGGTTTCTCAAGAGGCAGGTAACTTTAGACCCAGTTTATTGTTGTGAAATTTATATGGTTTTTGTAGTGCTCTGTTTTTTCCCTTCAACTCACAAATTATTTTGGCAAAGACATTCACGTTCTACCGATAGTTATATCTAGTTTTATACTCAAATTTATGTCTCCCTGCTTCCCATGTGTACTCTAGTTCTTTTATACCAAGAACTCTCACCTCTTTGTACTTTTATTGTGATTTATCTCTCTCAGTTAGTATAACTTTTTAAAGGGAGGAATACTAGTAGAATATTTATGCCCCCTTTGTATATAAAAATGTATTTTGTCATCTTAGAAGTATCCAAAATATAGCAATGCAATATAGTTGACTATTGAATACTTGGGTCATACATATCTTTTTCTTCAAACCTCTATAATTACTTTTGTTTTATTTTTCATATTCCTGAATGATCTAGGAAGCTGCTATCAAATTAATACCAAATGATAGGGGGCCTATCTTTGGATGTACATGTTGCAGCCACTCAGAAGGATCATCATGCCCACACAGCCTGTACAACTCTGAAGAGTGTACTGTAACATATGCATTTCCTGCATCCATCTGCCTGTCATCTTTTGGTTCCTTGCCTCTAGTTATACCATTTAAAGTCACTTCAACTCATCTCTGATTCTTATCCTCTCCCTGCTCTTCTCATCATTAACTCCTCTTGAGCAATGGAATAGAAATTCTAATTTTCTCTTGCATACTGTCCTGAAAGATAAACAACTCAGTTGTGCATAGGGAAGGACATTGTAAGTAAAAGAAAAGCCTTCCAGCTAGCAGCAAATATTGCAGTGGCCCCATCTTTCCTAGGGCTTTCCTGGTGGCTCAGACGGTAAATTGTCTGCCTGCAATGCCGGAGACCCAGGTTTGATTCCTGGGTCGGGAAGATCCCCTGGAGAAGGAAATGGCAATCCACTCCAGCACTCTTGCCTGGAAAATCCCATGGACAGAGGAGCCTGATAGGCTACAGTCCATGGGGTCGCAAAGAGTAGGACATGACTGAAAGACTTCACATCTTTCCTATTGAAAGGCGAGGTTGAGAAAGGTTAATTCTTTGCCCCACGATAGGATATGGCAGGACTACTACATGGTATGGAAAAAGAACATATAGCTTCTCAGGGAAGGAATGGCGGGAACCCAGGCAGGAGCCATGAGGAAACTTGATAGGTTTAGAGACTAGTGCTGAGACAGCCCCATTCAGGCTGGTACTGAGGAGGCTCAGACCTTGGTTGGGCACACAACCCAGCCAGGATCAGAGCAAAGGTAGGGGTGATAGTCCTCCTTTATCCTCTCTGCAGGACTGAGACACCAGGGGGACTGTGCTATGAGGTCAGGGCCTGCACCTTCTGGGGTCACTGTCTGCCTTGACCATCAAGTATGAAGATAACTTTGGAATTTTCATAAATTCCTTCTATCAGCATGAGAAAGTTTTTCTCTATTCCCAGTTTGCTGAGTTTTTTTTTTTTTTTTTTTTTTTTTTAAATCATGAGAGTGTGTTGGAAATTGTCAAACGTTATTCTGTATCTATGAGATGATCATGTGGTTTCTGTCCTAAATTCTATTGATATGGTATAGTACATTAATTGATCTTAGAGACTTAAACTAATCTTGCATTTCTGGAACAAATCCCATTTGACCACATTGTGTAATTCCTTTTTTCCATTTTGTTAAATTTTATTTAAAGGGTAATACTGGCTTCATGAAACTCTTTCTTTGGAGAGTTTGCAAAATTTTATATAATTCTTTACATGTTTGGCAGAATTGACCAGTGAAGTCATCTGGGCCTAGTTTCTCTTTGCAGGTTGTGTTTTAATGGCTAATTCAATCTCCTTCCTTGAAATTGGTCTATCCAAAAATAAATGTTTCCTTCTCTTCTAGTTTCTTAATTTGGAAGGTTAGGTTATTGACTTGAGATCATTTTTTTTAATATAGGAGTTTACTGTTATAAAATTTCCTCTAACTTCTGCTTTAGTTGCATCCAATATATTTAGGTATACTGTGTTCTCATTTTCATTCAGCTCAGAGTAATTTCTAATTTTTCTTTTGAATTATTTTTTGACCGATGGGTTGTTTGGGAATATATTTTTAATGTTAATATGTGTGATATTCTCAAACTTCCTTTTAGTATTGTTTTCCATTTTTATTCTATTGTCAAAGTTTATACTTTATATGTTCTTGATCCCTTTAAATTTAGGAATGCTGGATTTTTGGCTTAGCATAACAGGCATCTGGGAGAATACCCCAAGGTTTCTTGAGAAGAATGTATACTCTGCTATTACTGGGTGGAATGTCCTATAGACATCTATTAAGTCAGGTTGATTTACAGTTTGTTCAGGTCTTATTTTCTTCTTAATCTTTTGTCCACTTGTGCTATTCATTATTGTGAGTGAATGTTCAATAGTTATTATTGAACTATTATTGTTGAATCATCCATTTCTCCTTTCAGTTCTGTCAATTTTTGCTTCATGTATTTTAGTGCTCTACTATTAGGCATATATATATCTTTTCCACTAAGCACAGGCTCTGCTCTTTACTGAGAAGTGACCTGACTATTCTAAGCCTCAGTTTCCTCGTCTGTAACAAGGGAATCAGCGGAAATTCCTGAGGATGGTATGTTCTGCCCTCTTAGATCAATCTGGCTGGATCAACAGCTGGCTTCTGTTGGCTTCCGAAGGATGGAATTTTTCTCAGACCCCTGCGTCCCAAGTCAACCCGTGCATATTCTTGCAAACATTGTAAAGGCAGCTCTCTCAACCCTGGGCAAATGAGGCAAGCCCCAGCTCTTTGATTAGGGTTAACAGATTAGCAAATACTAATATAGAATGTTACTTAAATTTGAATAATTTCTAATGACTTATGTATATGCACATTGAAATAAAGTAAAAATGTTGCATTGGTATGTTAATTTAATCTAATAAAATATAAAATTTCTAATTGTTCATCTCAAATAAATTATACATTTCTAAGTTTATAACATTTTCTGTATAGTTCCTTGATGATCTGACTTCCTTTAATAGTTCTGTGTTTTGCAGATTTTGCTTGTAAAATCCCTTGCAACTATAGCCTACATTCCATTTATATTGTAACATGGCTTCTTTAGTTGTCGCATACAATTTATTTCATTCCTTTGTCCATTTAATTTTCATTAATGAGAAATATTATCAACATTAGCCTTATGAGTCGGCCACTGAACAGTTTTAATTTTAAAAGTTACTACTCTGAGAAAACTTTTATGTTAGATGTGTTACAGTATATAGTGCCATTTTTCATGGCATAACTTGCTTTTACACTTTTTCAGGATCATGTTATATTTCTGGATTAATGGCTTTTAAAAAATATTTTTCACTGGCAAAAAAAAGCATTTTTCTCTTCATCTTCAATACATGCATGCATTATGAATCCACTTGTGCCCATGTTGGAACAGTATTTAGTAACATCCATGTAAAAGGAAAGAATTCTTCAAGAGAGAAAATCCATTTGAAAAGACAGTCATGGCATATGAGGTAATAATTATTCTCTTCAAATAAGAATTTCTTTTCCTATTCATGAGTGATGTTATGCCTAGTAAGAAAAACCTTGAGACTTAAATTTTTCATCAATTCTCTCTTTAACCCATTCACCATATTCCTTTGAGCAATGTAGTACTTCAAAACACTGTTTGCTCTTCTTTCAATTTGCATAATCCTTTTGCCGAAGAGATCTTGAAAACTATGAACAAGAAATAAACAGGCTTCACTCAATGAATTATTTAAAAAGTCAACAAGAATGTTTTGGGCCATCACAATTAAAGTATGATTTTAGTGCTTCAAAATAAACTTGAGGATTCTCTCAACTGCATTTGTTAATGGGAGCCAACAGGTTTTTAATTTGGGAGAACTGAAGAATAATGAATGCAAGCAAAACATAAAATATTTTAATTGTTCAGTTGGAACAGTGCTGAAGTAAGAACAATTTTATGACTTCAGTGTCAACAGAAAGGATAGAGATGTGGTTTGACTATCATTATGCAGGACATGGTGGGTTTCCTGGTGGCTCAGTGGTAAAAAATCTGCCTGTGATGTAAGAGACACAGGAGACTCAGGTTCAGTCCCTGGGTTGGGAAGATCCTCTGGAGGAGGACATGACAGCCCACTCCAGTATTCTTCCTGGAGAGTATCACTGGACAGAGGAGCCTGACAGGCTACAGCCCATAGGGTCGCAAACCGTTGGACATGACTGAAGTGAATTAGCACATGGGCTCAAACACAAATGCAGAATATGGACCAGACAACAAACACATCCGTAGAATCATTCAGGCCTAGCTTCAGTTTTGAACAAAATTATTTGTATCTCTACTCCCAAATTTATATTTTGATCACTTCCAACAAAAACAGCACAATTTAAAAAAAAATCTCAATTAAGATTTTTCTACAAATATCTGCTTTTGTTTCTGAAGTCTCATCTGGAAGGAATTTTACTTGAAGTAGCCTAATACATCATAAGAAATGCTGGGCTGGAAGAAGCACAACCTGGAATCAAGATTTCCAGGAGAAATATCAATAACCTCAGATAGGCAGATGACACCACCCTTAGGACAGAAAGTGAAGAGGAACTAAAGAGCCTCTTGATGAAAGTGAAAGAGGAGAATGAAAAAGTTGGCTTAAAGCTCAACATTCAGAAAATGAAGATCATCGCATCTGGTCCCATCACTTCATGGGAAATAGATGGAGAAACAGTGTCAGACTTTATTTTTTTGGGCTCCCAAATCACTGCAGATTGTGATTGCAGCCATGAAATTAAAAGATGCTTACTCCTTGGAAGGAAAGTTATGACCAACCTAGACAGCATATTAAAAAGCAGAGACATTACTTTGCCAACAAAGGTCTGTCTAGTCAAGGCTATGGTTTTTCCAGTGGTCATGTATGGATGTGAGAGTTGGACTGTGAAGAAAGCTGAATGTGAAAGAATTGATGCTTTTGAGCTGTGGTGTTGGAGAAGACTCTTGAGAGTCCCTTGGACTGCAAGGAGATCCAACCAGTCTATTCTAAAAGAGATCAGCCCTGGGTGTTCTTTTGAAGGACTGATGCTGAAGCTGAAACCTCAATACTTTGGCCACCTCATGAGAAGAATTGACTCATTGTAAAAGACTCTGATGCTGGGAGGGATTAGGGGCAGGAGGAGAAGGGGACAACGAGGATGAGATGGCTGGATGGCATCACCGACTTGATGGACATGGGTTTGGGTGAACTCCGGTAGTTGGTGATGGACAGGGAGGCTTGGTGTGCTGAGATTCATGGGGTCACAAAGAGTCGAACACAACAGAGTGACTGAGCCTAATAAATCAGCTCTTTTCATGAAAAAACTATTGCACAGGCAATGGAAAAAAAAATTTTGCATTGTGATTACTTGCAATCATGGCTTTATCATAAAAAGGTGAGACATTTAGATCATTGATAATCACTGTAATAGTAAAAGGAGCTGTTTTGTTTTTTATTATTACAGTAGATTTTGTCCTGGCACTCAAAAAATTATTTGCAATTTTGAAATCCAAATATACTTATGGTAGTGGTACGTTCAAACAGTTGTTTGAGCTGAAAGACTGATAATGATATACAGCATGGGAAGGCATTATAATTTCTACTGTGATTATCTTTATCTGAATTTCTCTTACTCAAAAAATTCATTGTTTTGTCACTGCCTTTGGTAGTAGTGGAGAAATCATAATCTCTTATGCTTAGCTGTTAGTATATGCTGGCTTATAACTGACTTTCAGTTTTCCATACTGAATAACAATTATGTACTACTCAAAGAGGTTTCCCTGGTGGCTCAGATTGCAAAGAATCTGCCTGCAATGCAAGAGACCGGGGTTTGATCCCTGGGTTGGGAAGATCCCGTGAGGAATGGAATGGCAACCCACTCTAGTGTTCTTGCCTGGAGAACTCCGTGGACAGGAGCCTGGCATGCTATAGTCCATGGAGTCACAAAGAGTCAGACATGACTGAGTGACTTTCACTTTCACTATTCAAATAACTATAAAATGCCATCTCCTTCATTTAATAAATGATCATTCCTCAGAAAATTCATCATAAAATTTACACCTATGTTTTGGCATTTGGGGATTCAAATACACAGAAAGAATGGGTGATAGTGACTCAGAATTGAAAAGATAGCTAATCTCATTTCTTCTACAGGATATATCTACTCATAAATCCAAATTTGTATCTAATAGTCAACAAATGTCGATACTGAAAGAATTGAAAATTTGTGAACAAAAATTAGACATCTGATGTGAAACAAGGTGAACTTCCTGAGTGTCTGCAAGGGAGAGCTGCAGTAGTCAGGCATAATCTTCCTCAACAAAATGAAGGCTGATTTGATTGAAGATTTTGGGGAAGCCAAAGTTTCAAGTGTTGGTTGATTTACAGAAAAGCAACAGTGTTGAAGGGTTGATGGATTTCCACCTGCATAATGTGGTCACTGGATTGAGGCTACTGTTCACAGTCTGGCTTTCATGAATGTGGCCATTGGAGAGAGGCCTAGAAGTTTGGAACTGTTGAGAAGTGTATACAACTGTTTCTGACTGGCTAAACTTGTAGATACTCATTACCGGAAATGATTGATTTCAGAACAAGTATACTGCCCGTATGTTCTGTCTGACAGCAGTTGCTAAGTAGGACTTAGGACTTTGACCAGAGAAGAATCTTGTTCTTTGCTTGAATATAACAAACAAGTACCATCAATTCTCTACCTTACTCCTTTCCGTCTCCCACAACTCCCTTCTTGGTCATCCCCTAGCCAAACCTGGCAGCTTAGATGGCAAAGAATCTGTCTGCAAAGCAGGAAGCCTGAGTTCAATCCCTGGGGTGGGAAGATTCTCTGGAGAATGGAATGGCTAACCCACTCCAGTATTCTTGATTGGAGAATTCCATGGACAGAGAAGCCTGGTGGGCAAAATGTCAGATATGGCTTAGTGACTAACATTTACAATTTTAGTCAAATCTGCAGAAAAGAAATTAAAGGGATTGCTCAGATTTGTAGAGGCTTGATTTTCAGGTACTCTTGGTATTTAAGTGAGTTAAGGGCCAAAAATCTCTGGCAGAAAAGTATCTCTAATTTTTGATATTTTTAATTTATTGAAAAAAAAAAACCTGATGACAGGATATGTAGGGCACCTTGACAAAGTCAATATAGGCAGCAGGACCGTCCTATACCGAGTGTGTTGTGTACGTTCAGAATGCTTGTCCATCTTATCTCCGATGGCTGAGAGCAGAACTGTGCTTTCCTGAGGGCCCCCTCCATCCCAGCTTTGATCTCCAGGGTCAGCACACACTGAGATGACTCTCCTGTTTTCCTCCAGCCAGGATAGGCTGACCCTCAGGCCTGGGAGCAAAGCCCCACCCTCTGTGCCTGTGACCTGAGAGCTTCTACCAGGCATGCATGGCATTTAAATTTTAACCCCTAATGATGGATGACTTCTCAAGTGCATGCTCTAGTCTTGTGAACTCATTCTGTGCTGACCTGAAATAAATAGACTGCTAGATATTTCTCCCTCAAAGATGAGTTTATTTGATATCAGCAGATAATTTCATTCACTCTCTCTCTAATATATATACAATCAGTTTCCTATTTTCTTCTTTATTTCAAAGAACAAGTTAAAGAATAGCTTGGCATCTTTGATACAGGCACCAGGCTCCTTTGGGGGATGTGCACACCATCAACTCTCTTTCTCAGGGTTCTGTATTTTTAGTAACGCAGAGATATGCCATGGAGTTGGATCCAGTTTCTGTGGTCTTCCACATCACCAAATATAATTCTTGGATGGTATCTACTTATCCTCTGTGACAGAACCCCACATTAATTTTTTTCTAAAAGAAAGTTGTTTCTTTAGTTTTGTTGTAGTTACGATTTCCCTTGTTTTTTTGTTTGTTTGTTTGTTTTAATCTAGGAAAATATCTCACAACATTTCTCACATGAGTGTGGTCTTTCCCTAAATTTAGGTCTGCTGTCCATTTCTTTCATATTTTTTTCTATTCATCTGAGTATTTTATAGCGATTAGAGATAATTCAGGTTCCGTGTTTTCAGAATTATCAAATCCAAAGTCTCCATTGGTGTTTAACATTATTACAAGGTTAAATACATGTTATTTGAGAAACATACAGGCTATCTTGAGCTTTGCAACTTTTATTTAATGTTACTTTGGCTATTTCCTATATTTCCTCTCAGTATTGACTTTAAAAAACATTTTAGATTTTTTTTTTTTTCAGAAATTAGTGTAATTGTGTCTGACTAAATAGTCAGGATTAGAGGGAGGCCGCTGCCTCCACCTCCTGCCCAGGTGCTAGAGTAGCGGTAACATAGATAAGTTGGAGTCTGGGCAGGAGGTGGTGGAAGAAGGCTGTCTCGAGCCTGACACACATGTCAGGTTTAATTGTAGACACATCTGTGAGAGTGATTTAGATAAGCGATGGGCAAATGTTTCCTGTAAAGGTTCAGATAGTAGGTTTATTGGACTTTGCAGGCAGTTTGGTCTCTATTATAACTATCCAACTCCGCCATTGTTTTACAAATGCAACCCTAAACAGGAAATAAAATTGGGCATGGCTATGCATCAGTAGACATTTAATTACAAAGAGTTGGTGGGCCGTAGGTTGCTGACCCTTGATTTAAACAATAATCTTTGAATTATGACTATTTGGTAATTAGTTTTTAAAAAGATATAGTGTTTGAATATTAAAAAGCTCTAGAAAGCAAAATTTAATTATTTACTTACTTTTGGATAGGTTAGATTAGTACAATGAGAATAAGGATTATACACATATTATATATATATATATGTTATATAGTTTCCTCCTGCCCCCCCCACCCCAACTCCATCCCATACATTCAGCTTCAAGGCCTTTACCTGGTATATACTAGGACTCATTTGCTTTTACAAAAGAGTAAATAAATGTGGATTAGTGAATTAGTGGACATTACTGGATTAGTGCACATTACTAATCCACTCTTCTCTGTAGCTCACATTATTTGGAATTATTGACATATCTGTCTTGCTCTTCCCATATTCACATTTAATCGGTGGTTCCCTTGACACTGAAAACACTTTCTTCCAAGACACATAGATACATGGACTTCATTTCTATCCTGCCCTGTAAATTTGCTGTTACCAAAACTTTCCCTTTGGTTTCCTTCAACCTTTCTCTTGTCTCCCACCTTATTTGCTCCAACACCATTCCATTCTTAAGCCTCACTGTACATTTAGCTGCAAGAGTTTTCCTAAATTATTGCCAAACAGATGAAGAACAAACTTCTTTCAATTTTCAAAAATCTTGGGCTGACTTTTAGGTCTTTTACACTAACTACTTACTGGGTGTGGTCTACAATGCATGAAATGCCATTCTTTCTACTCCCATGCGTGAAATGCCAGTATTGTGCTTTTGAGGCTCAGAAAATAGATAGACCATGAAACCCTCAGATATTCTTCACTTTTATTATCTATCCTTCCCATCCTTTATGATGTCAGATCTCTCTCCATGGGCCACGTTATTCCAGAGAGACTGTTTCATCACATAGGCTTCCTTTCTGTCTACTATGACAATAGAAAAAGCTCTGCATGGCTCTTTCCTGACTTGCCTAGCTTTCTGGAAGGGAATATCTACTGTCCTTACTATCTTATTTACTTAGTGACATAACCACTGGCACAGTCCTATCCCTTCCACGAGCAAGGAAAACTTCTTTGCTTCAGGATTTCAACAAGCTCTTGGTCGATCATTCCACATAGAAAATGTTCTCCCTCCCAGAGTTACCTGAAATTCCATGAAAGCTGGCCTATCCCCGGTAGAACCCAGTGCTCCTAGTTAGTTCTGAGACCTCGCAGACTCTAGTGCCAAAGACATCACTATCAGCATCTGTCTGGTGTGTACATAGATGGGATTGTTGGCGCAAAACAGTGAACTCAGTATAGAATTCTTTCTCCAGCAAATCTGGTGGAAAGGGGCCTCTGGATCTCCAAAATTGTGCCAAATGACCTCAATATGGTGACTCTTGAGAGTTTCTGATTCAAAACATGGGTCAAACTTTTGGGAAGCCAGTTTACACTCAGCACAGAATATTGGACTGGCTGGACATGTCAACTGGTATATATTTAGGAATCAAGGTTAGTCCTTACAGGTGTGTACATGCTTGTCAAAGGGCACAGGCTAACTCCATAAAAAGACAACTTCCTGTTCACTCGGGGGAGCACCCCAACTGCCTGAGAATTCTCTATGTGGCAATTCCATCGCTACAAAGAATCCACGCTAAGGTTTGGATCTACCTGTCCACTCTCAGTACATGTCCCCATTAGCCACCCAGGTAAGACTCTAGCTGTCATACTTTAGGAGGCTTCTCAAACTACTGTTTAGGTTCTTGAAGGTCCAAAATATGGACAATTGTACCCTAGCTTTCTGACTGAAATTAGCACTTGATGACAACCCTATGCTTCAGGATACTCAGCTGTGGTTCCTCCTGAAGTATCAAGGAAGTGGCTGTAAACATCAGAGTTGCCTGGAGATCTTATGGTCAATGCAGAGGTGTGAAGATCAGATCTAGAGTGTCTGAATCAATCAGTGTGGGGTAATCTAACCGTCTCTCAGCTGATTCTGATGGAGGTGTTCCAGAGAGCTCGCATTTATAAAAGGTGGGCTGTGGAAAAGATTGATTCAGGGATCCTGAACAGTGAGAGATGGTGCCTTTGAGGCAGGGGCACATAGGGTGTCTACGGATAGCTACTAACTAGGTAAATCCCATCTTTCATTCTCTTGGCATCTTCAGAAGCAGACTGAATTAAGAAGATATCTGTGGTGAGGGACAAATGGGGGATTGAGATTGACATATACATACTACTATACGTAAATAACTAATCAGGACCTGTTCTACAGGACAGGGAACTCTACTCAGATCTCTGTGATGGCCTATATGGGAAAAGAATCTACAGAAGAGTGGCTATGTCTTTATGTGCAGCTGATTCACCTTGCCATACACCTGAAACACAATGTTGTAAATCACCTATACTCCATTTAAAAATAAAATAAAAGTTATTCTTAACCAAAAGCAAAAGGAAAAAATCTGAGTAGATTTTCTCTCCCCATTCCAGGTCTGAAGAAATATGTACATCCAGCCCCAACAGGCTGAGTGATTCTGAGTGCATTGACTCTGCACAAAGAAGAGGTCCAGGAACTTCAGGATGAGTTCAGTTTGTTCCTATTTCAGAGTATGGTTCTTGGAGATGGAGCTTCAGAGGGCAGAAGCGAGACACTTCAGAATTCAGAAAAGAAGGAGCATAGGACTAGGTGGGGCTCCATGAGAACACAGAGAAGCTTGTATTAGAATACTGTAAGGATGGTTTCCTTTGATTAAGAAAAGAGGAATATTTTTTTCTCACTACGAATCACCCAGCTTGTTTGGCCTGACCATTGTATTTATAGGCTAGTGTTTCTATATGTGGGTTATACATTTAGCTGCCTGAATGAAATACAGGAAATGATACAGGATACCTAAACACCATCTATAATGTTTGCAGTAATGAATATACAGGCAATTTGATGCAGGTCTGGGCCAGAATTAGCATGCTGCTTTATACCCCAGAGTTCCGGGCAAACTGTAGTTGGGAAGGAGGAAAAGGAGCATAGGAAAAATAAAGAAATAGAACCCCCTTCACAAAAGTCAGATGAGCAAAAGGAAAATAGACCCAGGGGATATGCTTGGAGGAAGTCTGCTCATCAGGCAAAGCCTCCTATCTGAAAACAGCCCAAGTTGAGCATTAGGAATTCTCATTTTTTAAAATTACCTGGGGTATATTTTTATTTTTTCCTAATTTTTTTTAAATTAAAAATTTTTTTTTTTACTGGGATATAGCCGATTAATAAGCAATGTGATAGAACAGAGAAGGGACTCAGCCATATATATACGTGCATCCATTCTTCCCCAAACCCCCTTCATCCAGGTTGCCATATAACATTGAACAGAGTTCCATGTGCTATACAGTAAATCCTTGTTGGTTATCCATTTTAAATATAGCCATGTGTAACCGTGCATTTCAAACTCCCTAACTATCCCTGCTGCCACCCTTCCCCCCGACTAACCTAGGTCTCAACGCCTGTGAGTCTGTTTCTCTTTTGTACATAAGCTCATTTGTATCATTTCTTTTTAGATGCCACATATAAGGGATGTCATACAGTATTTTTCCTCTGTCTGACTTACTCACCCAGTATGACACTCTCTAGGTCCATCCATGTGAGCATTACGAAGTCTTATTTCAGTAAAATGGCATGTCCTAACAAAACGACTGAACCTAGTAACAGCCAGGAAATTGGCATCCAGGAAGTTACTGGTGTGGACTGCTGCAGTATGGCTGAGGTTCATGTGTGTAAACCAGGGCAAGGCATAAGCACTGTTAGCCAGGCTGGGTCAGAGGAAATAGTGCAGAAGGGTTTGGGTTAGGTTTAATTCTGTAGACTGGGCTGCTGCTGCTGCTAAGTCGCTTCAGTCCTGTCCGACTCTGTGTGACCGCAGAGATGGCAGCCCACCAGGCTCCCCTGTCCCTGGGATTCTCCAGGCAAGAACACTGGAGTGGGTTGCGATTGCCTTCTCCGGTAGACTGGGCAGGAGGCCTGAAAAGGGTAGGGGCAGGCCTGGCGATGAGACAAACACTCAAGTCATGCCCATTGGCTTTGTAATCGAATCAGTTTCTCCAAAACACATTGACACTGAACTCTCTTCCCACTCCCACTCCAGTTTTAACTGTTCCCATCTGCTGCTTGTTCATAACTTTGTCTGCCCTAGAGTATTTCAAAGAGCCCCTGGAATCCACACTTCTTGTCTTGTTAATCATCTTAAAGTTCAAAGCTGCTGAAAACAAAATCTTCATTGATGTACAGCCTGGTTTAACTTCACTTTCAGACTCCGTCATGTTGTAGTTTGCTAGCTCACTATAAATCTCATGAAAATTGCTTGTAATCTTTTACCAGCTGCTGCTCTCCACTCATTCAGTACTGACTTGTACGAGTTTGCTTTTCCACTCGGTGTTTGTAGGTGGCAGCCCATTAAATAGACTCAATTTAGAGTTCACCTTTTTCCTCTTTTGTTTCTCTAATGGATAGAAAAGCCGTATTTATATGTCTAAGGGGAATACTTGGGATTTGAAGTTTCGGTCTTTTGAGCTGAGAGCTAAAGCATTACCCAACCCATGTGTAAATTTTCCCATCATATTGCAGATCTTTTAGGATAGTTTCTTTCCGGAGAGGCCTAAAGTTTATCTGTTGAGGAGTCAACTGAAGGAAATCATGTTTAGATGATGATAAACCTGTTTATTTCTCCCATTGGAGCTCAGTGGCCCATAATTGAAATTTTTTACTGGGGAGTCAAATGTGTTGTTTGACATGGCTTGTTGATATTCTGTGCAGGTTAGACGAGAGGTTGGGTATATGAGTAAATGCCTATAGGTTATATGGTTCATAATTTTTTAAAAAAATTTATTAGTTTTACTGAATATCTGCTCTATGCCAGGATTTAGTTAGGCATAGGAAATGCAAGTGTTAATAAGAGAAAATATCTTGGGTGTGGAATATTTACTGTGGGCCTCTAAACACCAGCTACTGTGCTATATGCCAGTTACAAGCACATTGGTCACTTATTATTATTATTTATGTATTTGTTCATTTATTTGAAGTATAGTTTTATACTGCTATATAGTTTTATCCTAGTTTCAGATATATGACATAGTGATTCAATGTTTTTATAGATTATACTCCATTTAAAGTCGTAAAATATTGGCTATATTTCTTGTGCTTACAATATGCCATTGTAACTTACTTATTTTGTGATGGTAGTTTGTACCTCATAATCCCTCACCCCTTTTTTCCCCTCCCCATCCCCTCTCCCATTGATAACCACTAGTTTGCTCTTTGCATCTGTGAGTCTGTTTCTTGTTTGTTATATTCACTACTTTGGTTTTTTTTTTAGATTCCGCATACCAGTTATATCATACAGTATTTATTGCTCTCTGTCTGACTCATTTCACTAAAGCTTAATGCCCTCCAGGCCCATCCATGTTGTTGCAAATGGCAGAGTTTCATTCTTTTCAAGGCTAATACTCCACTGAATAATTGTATATATGCCACTTCTTCTTTACTCATTCATCTCTTAATGGATACAGGTTGCTTCCATATCTTGACTACTGTGAATAATTCGCTGTGAATACTGGGGTGCATATATCTTTGCAAATTGGTGTCTTCATTTTTTGGATATGTGCTATGCTATGTGTGTGTGTAAGTCACTTCAGTCGTGCCCGACTCTTTGGGACTCTGTGGACTGTAGCCTACCAGGCTCCTCTGTCCGTAGGATTCTCCAGGCAAGAGTACTGGAGTGGGTTGTTGTGCTCTCCTCCAGGGGATCTTCCCAACCCAGGGAAGGAACCTGCATCTCTTATGTCTCCTGCGTGGGCAGGCAGGTTCTTTACCACTAGCGCCACCTGGGAAACCCCAGGTACTACACTTGATCTTAACCAAAAGGCCGAGAAGTGATGTATTTTTTTGGATGTATATCCATAATAATAAATACATTGTTAGGGATATTATTTAATAGGAATAATACTTACATAACAAATAAAATTAAAATACAGGCAAAACTGATTTTTGTTGGTGTTTATGTGACTCATAGCTGGCAGATTTTAATTTTTGATTGTTGTGGGCAGGAAGAAAGCAGTCAGAGCTGTCAGAGAAACTTAAAAGCAGAAATGATATTTTTTTTCCTTTGAGCCTTTGCTACCAGAGTGAATTTTTCCCGGTCTCTTAAATCATTGGGCTTCAGTCCTTTTATTATAAATTGATTCTCCTTTTCTCATCTTCTCATAGAAGCCGAGCCCCAGCAGTAATGATTAGTACCTCTACAATGTGATGATAATATATCACAGCATTTAAAAGCTTGTCTTAAAATGTATATATTTCTGCTGTAATATGCCCACTAGTCTTTGCTGATTTCTTAAAAATTCACTCCAGTTGAGTCCATCAACAGTTTTTGAATATGACTTAGAGATTTTTAGTGGTCTGATCCCTGGGTCAGGAAGATCCCTGGAGTATGAAATGGCAACTCACCCCAGTATTCTTGTCTGGAAAATTCCATGGACCGAGGAGCCTGGTGGGCTATAGTCCATGGAGTTGCAAAGAATCAGACATGTCTGAGCATTCACACACAGGCAGTGGCAATAACAACTAGATTGAAGGACAAGCCATCTGTCTAAAGCAGTCTCCTTTTCTTCTACTGGATTATCTATTTTATTAATTATCTATTAACTAATAGATAATTAATTTAATTGTCAATTAATGTCTTATCCACAGTATTTCTCTCTACGCCAACTTTTGCCTTTATTTTCAGGGTTTGTATCATCCAAGAAGAAGAAAGATATACCAATCTGGTTTAATTCTTTGAAGCTTGGTCTCCTCAACTCCTTCGAAATTTCTTTGCATTTCAGCCACTCTTTTCAATAGCCTTTCCCTAGAAATATATTTCTATTCTTCCATATTATGTGTTCATATACACTCTACTTCAGCCTCTGTGAGACCTCCAATCAATGAGGCCACTTTCTTATGATCTTCTAAAATCTTCTGCCTTCCTTTTACTGCTATTTACCTGGGTTCCATGGTCCACTATTATGATATGCTCTGGCAAATATGTTCCACTCATTGCCTATTTCCACCATTCCATGTGCCTGGCAAAAGCCTATGCTCTGCATTTTCAGATGTGGGAGTGTTTTAGGCAGAGAGAACAGTATAACAGTTGGAACCTCTTTCTAACTACACAAGCCCCTGACTACATCTGTGAACTTTCAGTCCAGCACCAAGCCCTAGACACTGTGAAAACCCACCAGCTTCCTTCCTTTCTCTCTCAAGTCATTTTTGAAACAGATTGAGAGGGCCTGCTCTGTTGTCCCCAGGTAGAATCTTTTCATATCTTCTTGGTGTGTGTATGCGTAGTGTCATCACTCTCAGTGTCAGAAGAAATGTTGTTTGGAGATCCACCCGTGTCTGTAAAGAAGCCACAAAAAATTTATCCAGCAAACAGTCTCAAATGCTCAGGGAATACAAGGTGTGATATTTGTAGATCATGGTGAGGATACTGGAATTTTTTTTATATGTCAGGATTCTAAATTGTTTACTTTGATTGCTTTAAGGAAAGTTGATAATAGGTATGCAGGCATGAAAACAGCAAGAACAGTTATCAGGCAATGCACTGCTTCAGTTGAGAGATGATGGTGGCTTGGCTTAAAATGAGAGTAGTGGAGAGCAGTGTTAAAGCGTTAGTCACTCAGTCATGTCTGACTCTTTGTAACCCCATGGACTGCGGCCCTCCAGACTCCTCTGCCCATGGGATCTTCCAGGCAAGAATACTGGAGTGGATTGATAGTGCCTTCTCCAGGGAGTGGAGAGCAGGATCATGTATATTTTGAAAGTTTGAACTAAAAAGATTAGCTAAACATTGCAATAGTGGGAGATACTGGTAATGGGGCAGTTTCAGATTCATTAGGAGGGTAATTATTGGAAAAGACCCGGATGCTGGGAAAGACTGAGGACAAGAAGAGAAGAGGGCGACAGAGGATGAGATAGTTGGATGGCATCACTGACTCAACGGATACGAGTTAGAGAAAACTGAGAGAGATGGTGAAGGACAGGCAAGCCTGGTATGCTGCAGTTCATAGGGTCGCAAAGAGTTAGCAAATGAACAACAGAAAGGTAACTAAGAATTTCATTTGTGGTAGTTCGAATTTGAAATGGCTACCAGACATCAAAAAAGAGATGCAGGGTATACAGTTGGAATCAGAAGTCTGGAGCTCAGAATTAGGGGCAAAATTCTGGGCACAGGCTAAAATAGACTGCAAGTCATTCTCACAGTTGTTCCTGAGTATCTGTGGGAGATTGGTTCCAAAACCCTATGTGCTAAATATCTTCGGTCAAGTCTGACTCTGTGCGATCCCATGGACTGTAGCTCTCTAGGCGCCTCTGTCCATGGGATTCTCTAGGCAAAGGTACTGGCGTGGGTACCTTTTGCCATTTCCTCCTCTAGGGGATCTTCCTGATCCAGGGATCAAACCCGTGTCTCTTATCTCCTGCATTGGCAGGTGGGTTCTTTACCACTAGTGCCACCAGGGAAGCCCAAGACCCTATTGGATACCAAAATCCATAGACGCTCAAGTCTCTTATGTGAAACGTTTTAGCAGTACAATAGAAAATCTGTTATCTATGGATGAGGAACCTCTGATACTGAAGGGCCAACTGTAAAGTCAGTGATCTCTAAAGGGAATTTACATATGAAAGCGCAGTCTAACACATATGCTAATAATAAGTTCTTTTGTGACTAAATTCTTGTGGAACTCTGACAATATAAAAATATGGACTCACACAAATTTAAGGTTGATTTCAAAAGTCTTATGACTTTTCTGGAAAGTAATTTGGCTACACGCATTGACTTTGTCTATTATCTTTTGTAAGTTAGGCTTTATAAATATGTTTAAAAGCCTTAAAATTTAGCTCAATTTTAAATCTGCTTGTAGGGAAAGATAAAGAGTGGCTATAGTACCTGTGAAAATAATTACATAAGAATTTTATGGAAAAGAAAAACTCAAAGACTTCTATTTGTCAGTGTTTTATCTTCCATTGCTGTTGTCAATTATTGTATAAAATTCAATCTAAATAGTTAGATATTCTTTTTTTTTTTTTTTAATTTTTTTATTTTTTTTTTAATTTTAAAATCTTTAATTCTTACATGCGTTCCCAAACATGAACCCCCCTCCCACCTCCCTCCCCACAACATCTCTCTGGGTCATCCCCATGCACCTGCCCCAAGCAAGCTGCACCCTACGTCAGACATGGACTGGCGATTCAATTCTTACATGACAGTATACAAGTTAGAATTCCCATTCTCCCAAATCATCCCACCCTCTCCCTCTCCCTCTGAGTCCAAAAGTCCGTTATACACATCTGTGTCTTTTTTCCTGTCTTGCATACAGGGTCGTCATTGCCATCTTCCTAAATTCCATATATATGTGTTAGTATACTGTATTGGTGTTTTTCTTTCTGGCTTACTTCACTCTGTATAATTGGCTCCAGTTTCATCCATCTCATCAGAACTGATTCAAATGAATTCTTTTTAACGGCTGAGTAATACTCCATTGTGTATATGTACCACAGCTTTCTTATCCATTCATCTGCTGATGGACATCTAGGTTGTTTCCATGTCCTGGCTATTATAAACAGTGCTGCGATGAACATTGGGGTACATGTGTCTCTTTCAATTCTGGTTTCCTCCGTGTGTATGCCCAGAAGTGGGATTGCTGGGTCATAAGGTAGTTCTATTTGCAATTTTTTAAGGAATCTCCACACTGTTCTCCATAGTGGCTGTACTAGTTTGCATTCCCACCAACAGTGTAGGAGGGTTCCCTTTTCTCCACACCCTCTCCAGCATTTATTGCTTGCAGATTTTTGGATCGCAGCCATTCTGACTGGTGTGAAGTGGTACCTCATTGTGGTTTTGATTTGCATTTCTCTAATAATGAGTGATGTTGAGCATCTTTTCATGTGTTTGTTAGCCATCCATATGTCTTCTTTGGAGAAATGTCTATTTAGTTCTTTGGCCCATTTTTTGATTGGGTCGTTTATTTTTCTGGAATTGAGCTGCAGAAGTTGCTTGTATATTTTTGAGATTAGTTGTTTGTCAGTTGTTTCATTTGCTATTATTTTCTCCCATTCAGAAGGCTGTCTTTTCACCTTGCTTATATTTTCCTTTGTTGTACAGAAGCTTTTAATTTTAATTAGATCCCATTTGTTTATTTTTGCTTTTATTTCCAGAATTCTGGGAGGTGGATCATAGAGGATCCTGCTGTGATTTATGTCTGAGAGTGTTTTGCCTATGTTCTCCTCTAGGAGTTTTATAGTTTCTATATTTTAGTTTCCAGTATCGTCATGGTCCAGGTGCGGGTTGGAAATGAATTTCCAGACATGAGACGGAATGAGAGGGCAATAAAGTTTATTAGAATGGGAGACACTGTTAGAATAACGGGCCAGCTCAAGGGAAAACCAACACTGAACAGGGGTCTTTGGTCCACTTTTGTACCCAGGCTACAAGG
Organism: Capra hircus; assembly: GCF_001704415.2. Taxonomy (NCBI): domain Eukaryota; kingdom Metazoa; phylum Chordata; class Mammalia; order Artiodactyla; family Bovidae; genus Capra; species Capra hircus. Next base: position 9,552,272 of record NC_030835.1, on the reverse strand, counting down.
AGTGGGATAGGGGTCTTGTGGGTCATTTGCTGATGGATGAGGCACGTACACTGGGTGGAGGGAAGAGTAGACAAAAACCTTCCTCCTATGGAGTAGGAGGGGAGACAGGTTATATTGCTCAGGAAGACTTGAAATCTATTAATAGTTACAACATGGGGGAGGGAAGGACAATATGAGTCCAATTTTTCCATTCCTGGATTCCAAGACCATCCTTGGTATTATTTGCTCTTTCATCCTTGGGTCACCACAGGTATGTTTCCCATGAGGAGATTAAATTGTTTTCTTCTTTATAAAGACTGGTAATATTGTATTCATGGATTAGTAGGAAGTATCATCTGTTACTATATAATTATGAGTTAGAGGGAATTTGTACTAAAAGAAAAATTAACACCAAATTCTCAGAAAGAATTACATTGGCTGAGCTTGCAAGTCAGGCAGTGGTATTTTGCCTTTTATTTCCTCCTTAGTAGCTCAGTCTGTTTTTTAAGGGAACCTTTGCCTGTGCTCTGCCTTTCTAAGCGGTCAGTCAGGCAGTTCAGTTGCTCAGTCGTGTTGGACTCTGTGTGACCCCATGGACGGCAGCACACCAGGCTTCCCTGTCCATCACCAACTCCCAGAGCTTGCTCAGACTCATGTCCATTGAGTCAGTGATGCCATCCAACCATCTCATCCTCTGTTGTCCCCTTCTCCTCCTGCCTCCTGCCTTCTAAGCAGTAAGTGTACAAAATCAATGAGAACAAACATTGTGGAAATTTTTTATGTCCAGACAATCTATGAGGATGAGATTGCCCCTTTCCTGTACTCTGTCTCAGGTGAATGAAGGAAAGATGGTTATTTGCAATGGAAAGCATTGGTTTATTTCAAATCTTCTGTAAATTTATTTGGAGTAATGACTTATATAACTTGGGTCTTATTTGTGCAGCTCACAAAGTAGAGAATTCTATTAAAGCAAGCTACTACAATGTGACCAATCTCTACTCTTTTAAACTTCCAAAGAATTTTATTCAGTATACCAAAGTATATAGAGATGGATATGGTACAGTGATAGTAGGCTTATTTTCTTAAGTTCTAGAAGAATTGATTAAATTGTATCGGCAAAGAAAATATTAAATGCTTTAACTGCCTATTGGAAATTATATAATTATAAAAGTATAACTATGTCATAGGTCAGGCAATAAATAAACTAATAAATTTTAATGTAAACAAATTCTAGCATTGTCTTCGTTATCCTCAAAAGTGCAAGAAGTTGAGAAAGGAAATAAGGTTTTCAGAGACAAAAGGGATAAAATCTGTGATAAAACAGATCTATATTGTCCTCAGGGCTTATCTTTCACCAAAAAAGAAAATCCATCTTTTCACTAATTGAATTTAGCCCAGAATGATAATTTTGTTTAATCAAACCTGAAAATAAAAGTATAAAACAAATAAATAAAATCAAATCATAAATTCCATGAAAGAATAACCTTGTATAGGCTTACAGACTCAACTGTTTTCATTACAGTAGAAAAAACATAGTATTTTTGTTGCCTACATTCATGACTACTAGCATAATCTCTCAAAATTTAGCCCACATTTGGCATATCTGCTTTTAGTCAATTCCACATGTAAAAAATCAAAGTTTAAGATTTTATGTGGACATGATTACTAAGCCTGACAGCTCACTTAAAATAGAATTAATGTCCTCTATGGACTGCTTATCCTCTTGCCATGAAGACAGAAAAATGTAGGTTGGGTCAGAAGACTATCCTCTTAATCTGGTTTTTATTACTGGACTGCCTCCCATTTTGACAGAAGAACATCAATGAGAAATGTTAGGAAAGGGATTGATACTACAATTTTTTCTTTCTAGGACTTTCTCTTCAGAGTCAGTGACCAGTGTATACTAGATATTGCCTGTTTATTCCTGTTGTCCCAGTTATTAATAACATTTCCTTTCACCCACAAACAGGACTTCCCCGGTGGCTCAGATGGTAAAGCGTCTGCTTATAATGCAGGAGACCTGGGTTCAATCCCTGGGTTGGCGAGATCTCCTGGAGAAGGAAATGGCACCCCACTCCAGTACTCTTGCCTGGAAAATCCTATGGGCAGAAGAGCCTGTTTGGCTACAATCCATGGGGTTGTAGAGTCAGACATGACTGACTGACTTCACTTTCACTCACGAACACAGTCTGGTTTGGATGATAAATTATATGGTCACCCCACTTCTAAGTTGTTTCTTATAAATGATTCAGTTTGGGACAAATTTTGTGTAAGTTTATCCTCCTCCCCCCTTTCTTGTGAGAATTTTCCTAACCTGGCTGCTATCTTCAACATACATTGACGTTCTACTTTGAGCAACCACTTTCTCTAGAGTTTACATCAACAGGCTCACCATGCTTATGCTGCCAACCTTCCTATTTATGCAAAAGTGTACAAAGAATTACCAGATCTCCAACTTGCAACATCTGTGTCCAACCACTAAGCCAAAGGTAAATGTTTTGTGTATTATTTTGAAAGCACCAAGTCCTGTATTATTAAGGATAGATTTGTGTAACAAGTAGATCTAAGTATATAGTAAATTGAAGTTCTGATATGGCTGAGTAAGCTCTTAAAGATCAACCTTCCTACTGATGTAGACAAAATTATAAAAAAGAGGAAGACATTAAAAGTCAACTTCCTGAAGGCATCTGAAGACAGACAAAAGTGGAAGTTTCTGAAGGGAAGTCAACATTTGGAAAGAGGGAATGTCACAGGGAAATTTCCCTGTTTTTGTAGCTTTTTGCCTGAAAGTTGTCCAAGTTTGGTGCAGCATAGGGTAGCTCAAACCCCAGCAGTCTTTCTGGAGGTTAGGAATTAGAGCAACATAGCAGCAAGAAAGTGAAGACTGGGAGAAGGAGATAAAGACAGAGGAAGAAATTCTGCTTTCTCTGCCCAACTTGGGCTAACACATGATCTCAGTTGCTGGGGTAGGTTGCAAGTAACCAAGTTAAGAATAAAGAACTGAAATGAGATTTGAGCTGATGTTGAAGAGATGTTTGCAGTTTGGGTCTATAAAAATTAATTACCTGTTAATATGAATGAGCAAACAGAAGACTTTTTTTTGGGGGGGGAGGGGAGAAATTTGCCAGAATCCTGAGTCTCTGCAACATAGCATTACCAATGTCTAGGATGTGACCCATAATTACAAAGAAGCAGGAAAATGTAAACCAGTCCAGAGAGACGGGGGGGGAAAACCATTGAAAATAATCCAACTGTGAGATGACCCAGATGGAATCAGCAGAAAAGGATTTTAAAGTTGCTGTTAAGCTATTCTCAGTGATGTAAAGGAAAACATATTCAGACCGAATCAAAGAAATACAAACTGTATAAAAAGAACTAAATGTAATTTCTATATCTGAAAAATGCAGTATCTGAATTAGCAATTCCCTAGTTGGGCTTGGCAGAATAAAGGTGATAGGAGAATAAATACATGAATGTGAAGATAGATCATTAAAAACTACTCAATCTGAAGGAGATCCAAAATGATTGAACAAAAATGGCAAAGATTTGGGTACTTTTGGGTCAACGTTAGATGTTCTAGCATACACGTACATTTGGTTCAGAAAGGAGAGGAGAAGAAAGAAAGAATGAGAAGAAAAAAGAAAGAATGAGCAGAAAATAATATTTGAAGAAATAATGATCAGCTGAAAGCAGAAGTCAGTTCTCCTCACTAATAGGAACTTGAAAATATCCAGACTTGGACAATAGAAGATGCGACACTCCCATTACAGGCAGCAAGGGCGCGGGATATCTGACTGTAGCTGCATCATCGCAAGAACTTCTTTTTGCCTATCAGCCTGCCTGATGCAGAACATCCCCTAAGGAAGCAAACTTTTCTGTGAAGATGAGTTCATTATAAACCGGTACTCAAGGACATTATTTTATGAAAGTGCAAAAGCAGCCTTAGCAAGTCCTAACCAAACCTTGAGTTTGTTGACACAATCAGCAAAGAGGTACAAAGCGGGCTTTGAAGGATGTATGTGCCTTTCGTTTAGAGGGATGAAGAAGGACTGGGCTTTCAAAGAGCTTGCAGATCCATGAATTAGAGAAAAAGAGAGTTGCTTAAATATTTTTTCCCTGAAAACATTTCATGTTCCTGTCTTCCTTCCTTAGAAACACCATTTCCATCACATCAATTTTAGAACTTATCAAAGTCACAGGAAGTCATCCTTAGATAAAGATAAGTAGAACTTATTTAATAGAGGTCATTATTACTAATTAAGAAGAGTGGATGCAATTTATTTTCTTTCCTTTTATTTGCTATTCTTTTTACATATGTAAAAAGTTATAATGATAAATATCTTCATATGGTGAATATCCACCTTCCTCTTTACACCCTACCATAAGTTCTTAAATTCCCCTATTATTTATTAAAATTTTAAATTTTAAGAACCTCACCCTCAGTGTTGGGGAGTGATTGCAATACTTTAATTCTTTGTTTGGAAGTATAATGTCTCTTTACAATAAAACATGGAGAATACAGGGGAAGAAATAGATATGTTGATTTGTTTGACCAAATCACCAAAACATCACTTTAGCATCTTGCCACTCAAAGTGTTTGTAGATTACCTCAGTTCAGTTCAGTTCAGTTGCTCAGTCGTGTCCAACTCTGTGATCCCATGAATCACAGCATGCCAGGCCTCCCTGTCCATCACCAACTCTCAGAGTTCACTCAGAGTCACGTCCATTGAGTCAGTGATGCCATCCAGCCATCTCATCCTCTGTTGTCCCCTTCTCCTTCTGTCCCCAATCCCTCCCAGCATCAGAGTCTTTTCCAATGAGTCAACTCTTTGCATGAGGTGGCCAAAGGACTGAAGTTTCAGCTTTAGCATCATTCCTTCCAAAGAAATTGCTAGGACCTTGCTAAAAATGCAAAATCCCTGGTCCCACTCAGGACCTACTGAATCAGAATATGCATTTTAATGCCATAGGTGATTCTTATGAAAATTGAATTTTTAGTAGCATGGCTCTAACACAGCTTTTCCACCTTAAAAAAATATAATCTTTAGATTTCTTTAATTTCCATATCTTCATCTTTCACGTGTTAACTGACCATTTCCTTCATATAAGTCATTTCAGTATGTGGCTCATTGCGCTTTAATGGTCCATGGGATGAACAGTCAGCACGACAGAGAGTATAAGCAATGCAAGTTGATAAATCTGAGGGGCATGGTGAATGTCCTGTAATCTTTTGAGTGAGTTCATATCTAAAAGGGTAGATCCCTCCTCAGTGTCTGATAGATGTTCCCAGACATTAACTGGGCAGATTCTATGAACTGAAACAAAAAATAAAGGTCAGAGTAGAAATAGGGTAGGTGGTAATTATGTAGGGGAGATGGCAGGGAGGACCCTTGCCAAGCATTTCTATTCCTGGAAAGACCTTTAATATAAATTAAAGAGTCTTGAGGTTTTTTTTTTTTTTTAAATCAGATGAATTGAATCAAAATAAGGAGTCTGATGGTAAGCAATCTGATATTTTCCCTTGATGTTAGTATTGTTGATGCTTTCCACTAATGAAATTGTCTCATGTTTGCTCACACAGTATTCTTTTCAAAGGAGAAATCAAATAAATTCTAACACCTACACGAATGCACATATGCATGCGCTCACTGGCACAGCACTGATTAAAACAGGCCTAGTGACTGACTTTGGATACAAAAGGATTACTAATGCATAACTAGGTCAATAATCATAACCCAGACTTCCAAAATGTGAGGCTGAATTCATATTTCAGCACCCAGACAATCAATGCCCTGCTTTGATTCTTGCATTCCCTTTTATTAATTCTGGGCTGACACATGGCCTACTCTAATTAGTCCATCTTTAATGGAGGCAGTAACTGAATATCAGCACCAGGGTAGGTCACCAAATGCCACTTCTGCTCTTAGAAACCAAGGAAACAGCGGAGACAGCACACCAAAGGCAACGGAGAAACATGGAACAGTAAGAACGTGGGGGAGGAGGAGGTGTTGCTAATGAATGATAATGAAGTGAAAGAGGCCAAAGTCTGTTACAAGCTCTGAAGTTAATAACAATTTTCTTTTCCATTTAATGAGGTAGGGCAAGGCTTCAGAGGAAAGGTAAGACTGTGATGTCAGAAGCAAAGCAATGTAGACTAGAAAGAGGCCAAGTGAGGGCTTCCTTGCAATAGTGCGAGTTAAGAGTGAATATACAGAAGGCAAAACTTGTGCTCAAGAGTTTTTAGATTGGTATTTTAGTCCTTTAAAATCATACAATACTTTGGAAACTGTTTCAGCTATGGTGGAGTGAATGCTTACTGCATGCTCTTTGAGTAGTTTGAGCAGTATTTTGGGGGTGCAATTTCTTATCATCAATTTGATTAATTTGTCTTTTACAATGTTCCTGTCCATGGATGCTGCCATACAAACAAATGAGCAAAAAAAAAAAAAAAAAAAAAAAGAAAGAAAGAAAGAAAAAAGAAAAAAACCAACAAAAAACAACCCTGAAGTACAAATATTAGGGAGAAAATATTTGTGAAGTGAGTTATTCCTTATAAAAGATATTCTGCACATATACAGATTATTTACTATAGTTATGTGCCTTCTATTATTCTCAATAGAATACAAATCTTTCAATTGGGAAAAATGTCCAGCCTCCCCTACAACATATATCTATGGAGATTTTTTACATAGTTGGTTCTCCCTAAATGTGTTAGAAGTTTCCAATGTTCATTTTAATTATGAAAATATTATTTCATTGTTTATCATAACACAGGTTCTCTCACTGAGCATTAAATATTTGAATTCCAAAATCAGTTCTAGGGTTTATAAAGGATTTCTTATGGATTATATCATAGACTGATACTATTATTTGACTATGTTAATTTGAAGTTTTTCTATAAAGATAAGTTAACTTGGGATAGGAGATGGCAAACAGAATATTATAAAAATCAAATCTTTTCACTAATATTTTCTCATGGGTTTTTAAGACTGATATCTAATGTTTCAAGACTCACCTAATGTAGTGAGACAAAGCATCTTTGAATGTCTCAGAATTTAAAGTAGCTGTGCTCTGAGGGTTTTAACAATATTCAAGATTATTTTTTCCTGCTTTTAGACAGATATACAAACTCTAAGCTTAAAAATGTGGTTTTGAGCCTTTTAATAAATTCCACCATGGTTCTGCATATATTTAGAAAAGTCATCTTTAGAAAGATTTGCCTAGTACATAGTAGTAGCTCAGTAAAAACTGGTCAAATGAAAATATCTGTAATATTTCCTTCAATTAGCCTTGTAATTTGGAGTAAGTGTTGTAGTCTCTACACATGAAAGTTAGGCAAGGAGTAAGTGCTGAGATCCTACAGCTTGGTTTTTGCTCCTGAAGTGATCTCAGTCTAAGCAAATAAGACAAATACGTCAAGAACTAGGAAAGTAGCATGATGTAGGTTGAGATAGATTGTTGATGGTATTAATGTCTTTGTGTTTATGTTTTGTGTTTTGTAACTATCTGATTCCTTCCCATTCTGACTCTGGGCTGGCCTTGTGACTCTCTGCAGATAATAGAATGTGGTAGAAGTGATAGGGTGTGAGTCTAAGACTGCATCTCAAGATACTTGCATCCCTTTGCTTAGATCCTCCCTTTTTTTTGCTTATTCTCATCTTCTGTCCATACCATGTGACCACCTGGAGAATCAGACACATACGGGGAGAAGCCACAATGGCTAACTGAGAATCAATGAACTGTCAGAAGCATATGTAGCCCTCCCCAGGCAACCTGAAGCTTACGACAGAATTGGGAAACCGCCTGAAACCAGAAGAATTTCCTAGCTCCGTGTAGTTTTCAAGCAACAAAATCACGAACTAAAAGTATGGCTGTTGTTTAAACTTTGAAATGTGGTGGTAGGTTGTTACACAGCAGTAACTAACTGATACATGAGGTAAAGAGCTGTGGACCTTGGAAATATTTGCTGCTCTTTCTAAAGAAACAGATTGCTTAATGTAATGTGAGTTTAATTTGAATTTAAAATGATTGGAATATCCTTATTTTCTTTAGTTGCGATTATAAAATTTGAATTACTTTATTAGGGCTCAAGGAAAGAATTTCAGCTTGTGACATCTAGGAAGACCTTTTTGATACATAATAAAATCCCATCTGTTAATGGTTTGAGATGCATCTTGTGCCTAAAAGATAAAAATAAGGGTATATTTGCAGCCCATGTAACATCTTTTTAAATGTTTGTCACATGGAATCACAAAGTCCAATTTCCAATGTCAGAGATTTCATTGTAAATTACATTTAATGTGGTCTAGCTTAAAAATGCCATTTTTACAAGCCATTACTTGGTTGTCTGCCTTTAGGCCAAGGATGACCCTCATGGAATAATAAATTTTGATTGAAATTTGGCTTATTAACAGTCCCAAATTATGATGCTAATTGTCCCAGGGTTATAGAGATTGCCATGTCATTATATTCATAAGAGTCTCCTGCATAATCCATGGAGAGTTAGGGCACTAATGCTGCCACATGATATGACAAAGCACCATGTTCCCTTGAGCTTGTAGAAAACACCTAGGACTGTAGACTGGATTTCATATGATGGTATTACTGCATTCCAGATCTTGTTTCTGAGCTTTACTCTCATACATCCAGTGAATAAACACTCAAGAGGCCCATATTTACCACAAATTTGGTGTAAGTTAACTGATCGTCTTCCTTTTGATAACAGAAGAGCACTCAACAGAAAGATGAACAAATAATTTACTGAATCATTTCATAAAATAGGACATTCAAATGGCAATTAGTCATATGAAAACACACTCACCCTCACTTGTTAATCAGTGAAATAAAAATTAAAGCACAAAGAGATAGTACTATACACCTACCAACTTGGCCAAAACTAGAAAGAAAGTACCAAGTGTTGATAAAGATATGGAGCTATGGGAACTGTCATTTATTTCTGGTCGGGGTATAGATTTTAGTAACCACTTTGGAAAAGTATTTAAAATTTACTGATTTAGATTAAGATGCATATTCTATAATTGAACAGTTAAATTTCCAAATGAGTGTACATGTGCAATAAGATATACACATGAGAACGTTCATAGATGCATTATTCTTATAGTTCCAAACTAAAAATTACTCAAATATAGTAATTTTGACTTTGAAATTACACATTATCAACAGTATATGATGTGTTATATTCATATGGTTCAATCTCATGCAATGATATAAATTAACGAACTACTGTTACATAGAATTGGGCTTTCCAGGTGTCGCTAGTGGTAAGGAACTCAGCTGATGATGCAGGAGATGTAAGAAACACAGTTTCGATCCCTGGCTTGGGAAGATCCCCTGGAGAAGGGCATGGCAACCCAGTCCAGTGTTCTTGCCTGGAGAATCCCATGGACAGAGGAGCCTGGTAGGCTATAGTCCATAGGGTCACAGAGTCAGACACAACTGAAGTGACTTAGTACATTGTATAGAATAGCCTGTTTGAATCTCACATGGAAAATGTTACAGGAAAGAAGCCAGACACACAAAAAAATTGACTAAACTATTTCATTTATATCAGTTCCAAAAGGAGAAAAAATAAACTACAGGGATAGAAATCAGGACTGGGTTACGTTTAGAAAGAAGACAGAGTAGTGCTTGGTAGCGAGCTCTGGAAGACAACTGGGATATTAGCAATAGTCTATTTTTGAACGTTGGTGGTGGTTATATAAGTGTTTGCATTGTGATAGCTGTTTGAATAGCTGTATACCTAGCATATTTGTCTCCCCAAATGGACAATACTTTTAACAACTCTTTCTTGTGCATGACAAAATTTTCAGTAATAATCACAAAATAATCAATGATAATCCATGTTTTCTAGATTCAGTTTTAGTTTCAAAGCACCTGAAACAGAACCTCTGATATCTTTAAGAGAATGCAGGAAGAAATAGATTCTGAGAATCAGAAAGAAAAAAGGATCTTCAATGATTCAAAAACCTTGGAAAGTATTAAAAAGGTTAAAAATACAATATAGAAAGATGCAAGTAAAAGTAAATTCAAAATAAGTTCTATTTTTGGATTCTAATTAATTGATTTCTATTTATATTTTATTGACTATTTTTATACTTTTCTTTAAGATTTTTAAAATTAATTTCTTGCTAAATTAATTTACATTTGGGTATCTTGATATGCTTAATAATAATTTTGAATTACTGATTGTCTTCTGTGTACAGTTTTGTCCAAATTCTATATTGTAGTCTGATTTACATTTTTAACAAGAATGATTTTAAAGAATGTTTTCATACTTCTATGCTTTTGTGTTTCTTTATTTGAGACGTGGTGGTGTTTTCCCTGTGGTTTTTAATATCTACAGTAATTGCAAAAGAATGACCAAAGTTTGGAATTTATTAAAATTATGTCTTCCTTTGTAGCATAGTCAGTGGCAAAATTTAACAAGTTCTGTGAAACTTTCAGGAGATATATATATATATACACACACACAACGTATGTTATACAATTTTATTTAAGTTTTATATTATTTAATTAAATCCATATCCTTAAATAATTTTTCTTGGTTCTGTCAAAAACTGAGTGCAGTATTATCAAATTCCCTACAATGATTGTGATTTTGCCAATTTCTGTTTCTTACAGATATTGCTTTACCTCTTTAAAAGACAATAGAATCTGCAATAACATTATCAGAGTAGAATTTAAATCAAAAGCATTAAAAGTGACAAAAGAATGCTTTATACTGACATTTCATGATTAACAAGCTATTTTTTTGTAGTTTGTGACATTTTATCATTAATCACAAAGCAAATGTGTACTTGTATTTCCCAGTTAAGGTAAGTGAGGTGAAGCGAAAGTTGCTCAGTCATGTCTGAATCTTTGTGACCCCCATGGACTATACAGTCCATGGAATTCTCCAGGCCAAGATACTGAAGAGGGTAGCCTTTCCCTTAAAATAGATGGAAACTTATTCTTACAGTTGTTTCTGAGTATTCGTGCAGAGATTGGTTCCAAAGGATCTTCAGTTGCATGTGACTCTTGTAGTTCTGTAGCCTCCTCTAGCCATGGGATTCTCCAGGCAAAGATACTGGAGTAGGTAGCCTTTCCCTTCTACAGGGGATCTTCCCAATCCAGGGATCGAACCCAGGTCTCCGCACATTGCAGGCAGATTCTTTACCAGCTGAGCCACAAGGGAAGCCCAGTTTTACCAGTTAAGGTTAAAAAAAAAATACTTACCAGTTTGTATAATATTAATACAATAATAAATTTATGTGTATATATGATTAATTAATAATTAGGTATGGGAAGTAAGATTTTAAAGACATATGTCCTTCATCAATTCAATTCAGTCACTCAGTCACATCTGACTCTTTAGGACCCCATGAATCGCAGCACGCAAGGCCTCCCTGTCCATCACCAACTCCTGAGGTTCACTCAGACTCATGTCCATCAAGTCAGTGATGCCATCCAGCCATCTCATCCTGTGTCATCCCCTTCTCCTCCTGCCCCCAATCCCTCCCAGCATCAGAGTCTTTTCCAATGAGTCAACTCTTCCCATGAGGTGGCCAAAGTACTGGAGTTTCAGCTTTAGCATCATTCCTTCCAAAGAAATCCCAGGGTTGATCTCCTTCAGAATGGACTGGTTGGATCTCCTTGCAGTCCAAGGGACTCTCAAGAGTCTTCTCCAACACCACAGTTCAAAAGCATCAATACTTAGGCACTCAGCCTTCTTCACAGTCCAACTCTCACATCCATACATGACCACTGGAAAAACCATAGCCATGACTAGACGGACCTAAGTCGGCAAAGTAATGTCACTGCTTTTCAATATGCTATCTAGGTTGGTCATAAATTTTCTTCCAAGGAGTAAGTGTCTTGTAATTTCATGGCTGCGGTCACCATCTGCAGTGATTTTGGAGCCCCCCAAAATAAAGTCTGACACTGTTTCCACTGTTTCCCCATCTATTTCCCATGAAGTGATGGGACCGGATGCCATGATCTTCGTTTTCTGAATGTTGAGCTTTAGGTCAACTTTTTCACTCTCCTTTTTCACTTTCATCAAGAGGCTTTTTAGTTCCTCTTCACTTTCTGCCATAAGAGTGGTGTCATCTGCATATCTGAGGTGATTGATATTTCTCCTGGCAATCTTGATTCCAGTTTGTGTTTCTTCCAGTCCAGCGTTTCTCATGATGTACTCTGCATATAAGTTAAATAAGCAGGGTGACAATATACAGCCTTGACATACTCCTTTTCCTATTTGAAACCAGTCTGTTGTTCCATGTCCAGTTCTAACTGTTGCTTCTTGACCTGCATACAGATTTCTCAAGAGACAGGTCAGGTGGTCTGGTATTCCCATCTCTTGAAGAATTTTCCACAGTTTATTGTGATCCACAGAGTCAAAGGCTTTGGCATAGTCAATAAAGCAGAAATAGATGTTTTTCTGGAACTCTCTTGCTTTTCCATGATCCAGCGGATGTTGGCAATTTGATCTCTGGTTCCTCCGCCTTTTTGAAAACCAGCTTGAACATCAGGAAGTTAACGGTTCACATATTGTTAAAGCCTGGCTTGGAGAATTTTGAGCATGACTTTACTAGTGTGTGAGATTAGTGCAATTGTGCAGTAGATTGAGCATTCTTTTGCATTGCCTTTCTTTGGGATTGGAATGAAAACTGACCTTTTCCAGTCCTGTGGCCACTGCTGAGTTTTCTAAATTTGCTGGCATATTGAGTGCAGCACTTTCACAGCATCATCTTTCAGGGTTTGAAATAGCTCAACTGAAATTCCATCACCTCCACTAGCTTTGTTTGTAGTGATGCTTTCTAAGGCTCACTTGACCTCACATTCCAGGGTGTCTGGCTCTAGATGAGTGATCACACCATCATGATTACCTGGGTCATGAAGATCTTTTTGGTACAGATCTTCTGTGTATTCTTGCCACCTCTTCTTAATATCTTCTGTTTCTGTTAGGTCCAGACCATTTCTGTGCTTTCTCAAGCCCATCTTTGCATGAAATGTTCCCTTGGTATCTCAAATTTTCTTGAAGAGATCTCCAGTCTTTCCCATTCTGTTCTTTTCCTCTGTTTCTTTGCATTGATCACTGAAGAAGGCTTTCTTATCTCTCCTTGCTATTCTTTGGAACTCTGCATTCAGATGCTTATATCTTTCCTTTTCTCCTTTGTTTTTTGCCTCTTTTCTTTTCACAGCTATTTGTAAGGCCTCCACAGGCAGCCATTTTGCTTTTTTGCATTTCTTTTCCATGGAGATGGTCTTGATCCCTGTTTCCTGTACAACTATAGAATGTAACCTCATTTTATAGTTCATCTGGCACCTTATCTATCAGATCTAGGCCCTTAAATCTATTTCTCACTTCCACTGTATAATCATAATGGATTTGATTTAGGTCATACCTGAATGGTCTAGCGGTTTTCCCTACTTTCTTCAATTTGAGTCTGAATTTGGTAATAAGGAGTTCATGATCTGAGCCACAGTCAGCTCCTGGTCTTGTTTTTGTTGACTGTATAGAGCTTCTCCATCTTTGGCTGCAAAGAATATAATCAATCTGATTTCAATGTTGACCATTGTTGATGTCCATGTGTAGAGTCTTCTCTTGTGTTGTTGGAAGAGGGTGTTTGCTATGACCAGTGTGTTCTCTTGGCAAAACTCTATTAGCCTTTGCCCTGCTTCATTCCACATTCCAAGGCCAAATTTGCCTGTTACTCCAGGTGTTTCTTGACTTCCTACTTTTGCATTCCATCCCCTATAATGAAAAGGATCTCTTTATTGGGTGTTAGTTCTAGCAGGTCTTGTAGGTCTTCATAGAATTGTTCTACTTCAGCTTCTTCAGCATTGCTTGTTGGGGCATAGACTTGGATTACTGTGATATTGAATGGTTTTCCTTGGAAACGAACAGAGAACATTCTGTCGTTTCTGAGATTGCATTGAAATACTGCATTTCAGATCCTTTTGTTGACCAAATGATGGCTAGTCCAATTTTTCTGAGGGATTCCTGCCCGCAGTAGTAGATGTAATGGTCATCTGAGTTAAATTCACCCATTTCAGTGCATTTTAGTTCGCTGATTCCTAGAATGTCGACGTTCACTCTTGCCATCTCCTGTTTGACCACTTCCAATTTGCCTTGATTCATGGACCTGACATTCCAGATTCCTATGCAATATTGCTCTTTATAGCATCAGACCTTGCTTCTATCACCAGTCACATCCACAGCTGGGTATTGTTTTTGATTGGATTCATCCCTTCATTCTTTCTGAGTTATATCTCAACTGATCTCCAGTAGCGTGTTGCGTACCTACTGACCTGAGGAGTTCCTCTTTCAGTATCCTATCATTTTGCCTTTTCATACTGTTCATGGGGTTATCAAAGCACGAATACTGAAGTGGTTTGCCATTCCCTTCTCCAGTGGACCACATTTTGTCAGACCTCTCCACCATGACCCGCCCATCTTGGGTTGCCCTGTAGGCATGGCTTAGTTTCATTGAGTTATACAAGGCTGTGGTCCTAGTGTGATTAGATTGACTAGTTTTCTGTGAGTACGGTTTCAGTGTGTCTTCCCTCTGATGCCCTCTTGCAACACTTACCATCTTACTTGCTATGTCCTTCATAAACATATGAAATTTTGGAAACCATTCTAAACTATACCTTCCTGCCTCCTTCATTCTAGGTTCTATATTCTTCTCTAATTCAGTTGTGTATGTGACCCATCAACACCTCAGTGATGAGTAATAATTCTGATGGGCAAGTGTCTGTAACTGAGAAAGTTAGAAATTTTGACTAAATGACTCTACATTTCCAGTTAAGAAATGTGTATGTTAACAGGTATTGGAGCAATTTTCTGCACCCACATGAGAGATCCCTCTGTCTTATCTTTTCCTATCTGAGTTGTTTTCTTCCTGATTTGGTATGATTGACAGTGGGAGTTGGGCCCACACTCAAAACAGCATACTGCTTTGACTTCTCTCCTGTGAATTCCTGAAGCAATGAAAGTCAGGAAAACATTGTCAGGATAGGGTCATAATAAAAGGCCCTATTGAATGCTGTTCTCCTGAGCCTGTAAATTCAGTGAAGTTTATTGTTCTTATCTTGAGTCCACAGATTATGCTGTGTGATTTAAGGCACTAAAGAAGCAGTCAGTTTGAGCAGCAGTAAAATTTCTGCAGAATAAACAAACTCATAAACTGGCACTCTACAACCTCCACACACTGCACCGTTTCCCCTCGGCTGTTTCACTCCAGGATTACAGTGGTAAAGTGATGCAAAGAACAGCTAACATCTAGGACTTAAAAACACAGGATTCACATTTAGGCAACGCATAACGAAGTACTTCCTCATTTGAATTTTTTGCTAAAAACATTTTAATGATCTAGCGCATTTTATGATAATGCTTCTGTGGTATGTCCTGTGGCTTGGGCAGGTGTACCGTCTGAGAAAGTACATTTCAGGTATGGTGACTACTACTGGCTTGCCATTTTCTTGGCTATTGTTGCAACTAACTGAAAATTACCAGAGAAGCCCCTAGTTCAAGGTAAAAAATTCTGTTGTGGATGTGGCACAATCAATTGTAATTCTTGGGTCATCCCTAGATTTTCTTACAACCCCCTTCCCTTTAAGCGGCTAGCAGTGTCCTTTTATAATGTAAAGTCTTTGTAAGTGTAAGAGTTTTTTAGCTTTTTATAAAAGATAAAACTATTTGGAGGGAGACTTCAGATGTTCTGGGATTCCCTGGTGACTCAGATGGTAGAACAACAGTTGGGGTAAAATAGAGTGACTTGAGAGGAATAAGAAAGAGATAAAGTTTTCTTCATCAGCCTGGGAAGAATATGAGTAGCAGAGAACTGTGCCCAGAAGCTTGGCTGTGCACTAGGGAGGTGAAAATTGTCTGATGGTTAACTGCGAAGGAGGTGAAGCTTTCTAGGCTCAGAGCCCAAGTATTCACAGCCAAGTCCAAGAGTATTGGCCCTAAATATGTCAAAAGCTCATCAGAACTACTGGGCCTGAAGAGATGCATGGGTACTGGAGTGATGGATCTGTTGATGGTGTCCTCTGTGGACAGATAGCTGACAAATCCAGGGGCATCCCCAATGCCTTTCAACTGTATAAGACATTGTACCTTGAGTATATTGAGGTTGGGAGCTGGAAAATCATGGGGATTTTGACTTCTCCAAATCATAATGGAAGCGTATATGCCAGAATTTGCAGTTGATTCACATCAGCTGCAAGATATTCAACTTATATGCCCTTAAGGTTTACAACAATAACTAACTACCTAGGGACATTTGCTTCTATGATACTAATTTCCAAATCTTTTGTAAAATATGTCTTTTATTACACCTTAGATTACCACTTATGAGATGATTTATTGGCAGTTTCCAAAGACTTTGTGGTGTTCTTTAGGTATTATTTACATTATGTAAGTGTATATTGTTTGATTTGATTATTATTCATCTTTGCCTCTCCTGGAGAGTGTTATAGTTTATTCTGTTTATTTTACTTCCCAATACTCAAAAAATGAGACATAGGGAGCAGCATGAAGGAAGTTTATATTAACTTATATTAACCAAAACTGAAAAGAGCAGAAGAAAGCCAAGAAATGACGCTAAATGCCAGGACTGTTTTTCTTTCACTATCTAGTGCATACATGGTATACTGGCTGCATGACTATTTTATTGAATCTAAGATGCTGTGGATTGTACCATCATCACATTTTGTACAATCATTTATGCTACCAATTAAAAGATAATGATTCTTTCTTATCACTTAGAATTTTTATTTTATACTTAAAGAATTCTTATACTTATTTAAATTTAGAGTTTTATTACATAACACTCTTGGACATGCATGAAAAAAAAAGTAAAATAAATGGGCTGAAATATTCCCAAACCTTCTTCATCTCCAAAGTTTGATTTTCCTGAATTACCTCCCAATTTAGGATTAGCAAGCCCATGTATTATTTCAACATGTACTGAGACATCACAAGCAATGATGAGGTAATATTTCTTGAGGGAATACTCTAATCTTGTTTCTAGACTTCTCACTGAAGATGCTTATATCCATTCTGCAAGTTTTGATGTGGCCACTTTACATGTTTGAATAGCCAAAGAAATGGCAACTACATCGTAATGGCTACCTGTTCGCAATGATCTTTAGATTCCATAAATTGTAATGGGTGCTTCAGCTTCAATATACTACATGTTTAAAAAGAATATTTGCTTTGAATCAATGAAACAAGGAATTAACAGTCTCTATAATTTGTTATAAAATGGATTTATAACAGGGAAATTATTTTACAGGATTAAAAAGGAAGATCTTTTACCTAGGGTTCTTCTTACATTAATATTTTCAAGGCAAAATATAGAAATTCTTCTTTAAAGTTTTCAGAAAAGTTCTAGCCCACCAAATATAGGGAAATCTATTCCTCATCACATTGCAGTGAAGTATTAAACATCAAAGTAAAAGACGGTATTGTGAGGACAACCAGAGATAAAATTCCAAAAAAGGAAAAAGAAAAGACATTACATTAAAAAAAATAGATGAACAATAAGGTCCTACTGTATAGCACAGAGATCTATATTAATATCTTGCAATAATATATTATGTCATAATATAATATACATTATTTGTTCCCTGAAGCTCAAATACTTTGGCCACCCAATGCAAAAAGCTGACTCATTGGAAAAGACTCTGATGGTGGGAAAGATTGAGGGCAGGAGAAGAAGGGGACGACAGAGGATGAGATGGTTGGATGGTATGACTGACTCAATGGACATGAGTTTGAGCAAATTCTGGGAGATGGTGAAGGACAGGGGAAGCCTTGTGTGCTGCAGTCCATGGAGTCACAAAGAGTCAGACATGACTGAACGACGGAACAACACCAAAGATGTCTTGGAGAGGTATTCAACCATTTAGATAATGATCTCACTTCAGTAAAATGTTTTTGAGCATGCACCCTCAATGTACATATGTTTGTTCATTTATTATATACATGTAGTATTGTACTAATATGCTCTGTATAAAAACACAGATGTAAGGGATGTGATAAAAATAAGTGCAAATTAAAGATATACTATATTCTTTTTAGACTTCCAAAGGGTAATCTGATTTTGAGCAAGACCTTCTTAAAGTGTCAAAATTGTGTTTCAACCTGATGAGCACTTTGCTTTTCTTTTTTTTCAAAGAAACTACAATTCATCATTTTCTCCATTTTTTTTTTAAAGCTAGTTTCTTAATGCTGGAGGGTTAATTTGTTTCTGCAAGTGAGCCTTTGATTACCAGAGTGTAACTTCCTCTTATGGCAATAGTTAGTCTTAGGAAAAGTCCCCTGTGAAGTTAAATTTTATAAATTGAGTCTGGTTCCCTGCTGACTTCATAAAATGGAAAATTTGTTTCTCTTGGGGCAGAGGGGAAACACAGCCCTTAGATGTAATAAAATCACACTAACAGTGCAGAGAAAATCTTTGAAAAGCTTAAGTTTAAAAGAAAATCATTACTTTTATGCTCAAATAATGTTACTCAAAATGAGATCAAGTCTTGATTGCAAAACAGTAGAGCCCTCACCCTGCCCTTTAACTTCCTGGAGCACTGCTAAAAGACTGAAAGGAGAAAAACATTGGAAAGAAATCAACTCCATTGACTAAATATAAATTTTCCTTTTAATTTTCTTTTTCCATTTTTCTCCGAGCTACTTGATATTCTCCTATTAAGATTATGGCAAAAAAAAAAAATCAACATTAAAAGCAATAGAATCAGCCTATATGCATATGGTTGAGTATATTTATCAAGTTAAGCACTATATAAATAAAACTTTTCCCTTTATTTATGAAGTCAGATTCTTTGGAGGAAGTGTAGAATGTGCTCCTCAGGACCCCTTGCTGAAGAGCAGAGAAAGAAGGTAGAGGCATATATTTCCTATTTTTGAATATTCATATTATTTCAAAATACTGGTTATATAGTGAATATAAATGTATCAATATCTGATTAAATCTTTAGGGGAGAATATTGAATTATTGAATCAAAGAGATACTTTTAATGTGGAACATAAACTAGCAATGTATGTGTGCTTATCTCAGAAAATATCCACTAATATTGATAATTATCTATTTTATTAACTTGTGTCAATGTGAGTTGAAAAAAAATTGCATTTTGTAGCACTACTTAACATATATTTTGAGCAATTACTGGCCATGTTAATTTTTGTGCATATATCCTCATGCTGCTGCTGCTGCTGTTGCTGCTAAGTCGCTTCAGTGGTGTCCGACTCCATGAGACCCCATAGACAGCAGCCCACCAGGCTCCCCTGTCCCTGGGATTCTCCAGGCAAGAACACTGGAGTGGGTTGCCATTTCCTTCTCCAATGCATGAAAGTGAAAAGTGAAAGTGAAGTCCTCAGTCGTGTCCAACTCTTAGCGACCCCATGGACTGTAGCCCACCAGCCTCCTCCATCTGTGGGATTTTCCAGGCAAGAGTTCTGGAGTGGGGTGCCATTGCCTTCTCCAATATATCCTCATATATGTAAGCTATTTCTTTTCTTCTATATTTTCCGCATGATGTAAAGCATCTGTACTTGTTATTGTTGCTATCATTTTATAGTATCTTTGTAAACAAAATAATATTCTTTAACAAACTTCATAAATTTTTACAGTGGTTCTCTTGTTCTGACATGCTGGAAAAGCAAATGTATAACCCTCTTAGTTATAAACTGAACAAATGGCAAATTTAAGTATAATGTATAGCTCACTTCATAACGTAATAGAGAAATTCCATTTGCCAGAAATAAAGAAGGAACTTTATTTATAAATAACATGATAAAAGCTATAAGAAAAACCAGAGCATTAAATCAGTAAATTGAGGCTATGTTGTCTTTCTAGATGATCCAGTTCAGTTCAGTTCAGTTCAATTGCTCAGTTGTGTCCGACTCTTTGCGACCCCGTGAATTGCAGCACGCCAGGCCTCCCTGTCCATCACCAACTCCTGGAGTTCACTCAGACTCATGTCCATCGAGTTGGTGATGCCATCCAGCCATCTCATCCTCTGTCGTCCCCTTCTCCTCCTTCCCTCAATCCCTCCCAGCATCAGAGTCTTTTCCAATGAGTCAACTCTTCACATAAGATGGCCAAAGTACTGGAGTTTCAGCTTCAGCATCATTCCTTTGAAAGAACACCCAGGACTGATCTTCTTTAACATGGACTGGTTGGATCTCCTTGCAGTCCAAGGGACTCTCAAGAGTCTTCTCCAACACCACAGTTCAAAAGCATCAATTCTTCAGCACTCAGCTTTCTTCACAGTCCAACTCTCACATCCATACATGACCACTGGAAAAACCATAGCCTTAACTAGATGGACCTTTGTTGGCAAAGTAATGTCTCTGCTTTTTAATATGCTATCTAGGTTGGTCATATTATCAAACCTCAAATAAGGCTCTAGTTCTACAGAACCAGACTTTAATTTCCATACAGAGAACATAGATTAGAACTTGGACACTCAATTTATGAAAAGTTGGGACTAAGACTCCCATATAAAGGTCAGGACACCTGGGGTATGAACTTCCAGGGAAAGGAAAAAAAGAAAACGTTTGAAAACTAGGCCTTTGAGAGACAAGAAAGTTCTTTTGGTACTGAAACATTAAAACAAAATTCCATGAGAAATCAAAGCCCTGAGCCTGTGCTGAGTTCATTCTTCCTTACCTGGGGCTGTAGGAATTCTCAAACCAGGAACTTAAATGGGACTCAAACTGACAATTATCCTAAAGTCTGAGAACAGCTAATGTTCTGGAAGACAAAGCCCATGCTGGAAGCCTTGATTATCCAAGTCAAGAAAAGAAGAAAAAATAAAAAAGAATGCAGCAAAGAAAATGCATGGTCAATAGAACAAAATTAAATAGAAATAAATCCAATGTGTACTTACATCAATGTAAACTCAATATATCACAGTAGTCAAAAGATCTAAAAGTAGTAAAAAGTTCTAAAACTGGATTAAAATAACAACAAAATCTAGTGACAAAATACAACTAAAATACTCTAATGCAAAAGTGGGGCACGAAAGATGGAATAAAGAAATGAATCAAGAATCAGCAAGATGGTAGAATACTTTCACTCTGAACACCTTAGATCTCAGATTAAGCTACAGTTTTTGGTATCTCTCATACACATAAATATCAGGAACTAAGAAGAAAGTTAAAACCATAGGAACAAAAGTAAGCACTCCAAATTTGGCTGTTTTTGTGGTGCCATGGGAGGAATTAATGGTGTGGCCATGACAATGTGGGCGATTCAAGTAAAATGCCCAGTAGGATGAGGAGACTGTGAAGGATCATGAAAGAAGCAGGAAACCAGCTATAAAGTTATTGAAGTTAAAGTCTAGCTGGGGACAGAGGTGTCTTTGATAGTGTTGGAAGTGGCAGGATTAATACAATTCTGAATATATTCAAAATTATGTCTGACCACATTTGTTGACTTGGCCGAGAAAAATAGAGAAGTGAGAGTTGGATTCTTAATTTGTGCATCTGAGAGGATGGATTTTTTTTTTTTTTCCTACTCAGATAGAATACCTTGGAGAAAGAGCTTGGAGAAATAGCAGGGTGTGTGGAGAAGTCAGATGTTTTGTATTGTACATTTTACAGTTGTGATGCTTATTAAACATTTCAATGGACAATTTAAGTTCACATCTGGAAATGCAGTGTGAGGGAGAGTTCTGGGCTGGATATATAATAATCTCAAGAGTCATCAGTGGTTAAGAAACTTAAAAAACAGAAAATACACTAACAAGAGTTCCAGAAGGAAAAAAAAATCAGCTAGTATTTAAAGAAAAAAAACACTTAAAAACTATAAAATCTGAGGATTAATAAGTAAGAACATTCTTAATAAATCTATTTCGCATCACACTGGAATCAAACATCAAAGTCAAAAATGGTATTGTAAGGACAACCAGAGATACAATTCCAAAAAACAGAGAAAAAGAATTCAAACTAATTGAAAGACAGACAAGGTCCTTCTGTGTAGCACAGGGAATTATATTTAATATCTTGCAATAAACTATAATGGAAGAGAAACTGAAAAAAGTATACACATATATGTATGTAACTCAATCACTTGGCTGTACAGCAGAAATTAAAACAATGTTGTAAACCAGCTATACTTCAATTTAAAAAAATTCCTTAATAATTAAATAATCTATGCCCTTTCCCCCAAAGAATAGGGGCCAAAGAGTGATGTGGGTGCCACAGGTGTGTGTATTTTTCAAGGCTCACTGCTTCGCAGTACTGTTTACAATAGCCAGGACATGGAAGCAACCTAGATGCCCCTCCATGGATGAATGGATAAAGAAGTTGTGGCACATAGACAGAATGGAATATTACTCAGCCATAAAAGGAACACATTTGACTCAGTTCTAATGAAGTGGATGAGCCTAGGGTCCATTAGTGAAGTGAAGAGCCTATACAGAGTGAAGTAAGTCAGAAAGAGAAAGACAAATGTTGCATCTTAACACACACACACATATATACACATGGAATCTAAAAAGATGGGTAGCAGAGGAGGTGCAAACATACAGAACAGACTTGTGGACACAATGTGGGAAGGAGAGGGTGAGACAGATTGAGAGAGTAGCATTGAAACATATATATTACCATATGTAAATATAGATAGCCCGTGGAAATTTGCTGTTTGACTCAGGGAGCCCAAATCTGGTCCTCTGTGACAACCTAGAGGTGTGGGATGGGGTGGGAGATAGGAGACAGGTTCAAGAGGGAGGAGACATATGTATACCTATGGCTGATTCATGTTGGCAGAAACCAATACAATATTGTAAAGCAATTACCCTCCAGTTTAAAAATAAATTTAAAAAAGACTCATTGCTTGTACACTTGAGATTTGTGTATGTCCTTGAATTAGATTTTGCATTAAAAAAACTGGAAAATAAATACTGAATTCCAGATAGTAGTACCCATGTTTAAAGAGGAAGATGTGTACTGATATATGCAATGAGAAATGAATCAGAAATAAGATGAACTAATGGGTGAAGAAAGGGATAGACAGACGTGTTATGTGGAACGTTGGTGGTGGCTATGAGAGTGTTCCTTGTACAATTCTTTCAAATTTGCTGTGTGGGTAAATTTTCATAATAAAATACTAAAAAAATAAAGAGGCTGGAGGTTTTATTTCTCCAACTACTAAGAAAAACTAGCTTCCAACTTAAAATATTTGTCTAAAAATTATAATCAAATAACCTTTCAAATTTGAGGGTGAAATGAAGATATTTTTAAACAAAGGCTGACTTTACCACTAAAAGAACTCTGTTGTTGAAAAGACATCTGAGAATTCCTTCAGGGGAAGGACTTAAAAAAGGAATAAAATACAAGAAGTAATGATAAGCAAAATAATATTTTAAACACAATTGTGCTTCTCTCACTTGTTAACACACCCATAAACAGTTTCTGAGAGTGCCTGTTTCTCCAGACCCTTTCCAGCATTCAATCTTGTCAAATCTGACATCTGAGTTCTTGTTTTAATGTTGTATTTAAACAGTAAGAGGGGCTGAGCATTTAAAGCTATTGCTTTCAGGCAATTTTTATAAGCTCTTTCCTTTTTTTCCTGCTAATTAGTGGGGCTCAAGTTTGTAACTGATTTATGAGCTACTTAGTAAATTATTTTGCTCATTGACCTTCAGGGGTATTGTACATAGGTTTTCCTTGTTTGCCACTTATTTTTAAAATTCTATTTATGGTATTTTTCAGTGTTAGTTATTTTCATATATTTTAATTATTCCAAATTCCATTATGGTTTTCATGTGATTCTTAGAAATCTCTAACCACTGTAAGAGAATAAGTAAATTCTACTGTGTTTAGTTCTAAATGCTTCACATTTCACCTCTTAGGTCTGAAATTTTTATCAGTTCAGATATTATTTTGTATCAGTAGAAGTCTAAGTTAATGTTCTTCAGTGTGATTGCATTCATTTAAATTGCATAATGAAAAATACATGGATTAATTAGAATTCATTTTACAAAATTTTCTCTAGTTTCAAAGTGGCTGTAAAGTACAGGACTTTTGTAATGCATGCCAGCGTTTCTATTTTTATGCTGCCTAAATTAAAATAAAAAGTCTTTAGTGTCAGGACATTAAAGATTCAGGATTGCACATGTAGTTGGAAGACGAGTTAATATACGAAAACATCTTTGACATTCTGATAATGACAATGTGTATAAAGCAATGCTAGAACAAATTTAATGTTCTAAAATTGGTTTTGCATTGCTGAAGATATATATTTTTTTAATACATAAAAGTATTACTTTTACAGAAGCCAAAAAATGAGAAGAGTAAGCACACACTATTGAAATCACTCCATATTTACTTACTTAATATATCATTGACTGTTAATTTCAGGGCATGGAGTTATGCATTCATAAAAATTCCTTGGGGAACTGGATTCATCAAAGGTTAATGAGCAGTTAATTTTCATGGTAGGAAGTGTGACAACAAATGTTTTCCTTGTCACTGCTTCGTTTATATTTTCAGCTGTCTTGATGATTTGGGGAATGATTTCTAAACATATATATATACATCTTTCCTTTTTCTTCCATCTTCTAAGTTTCATAAAGTCATAAGGTTGTATTTTTATTCTTATACATTTTTTGATTCTTAATTAATATTATTTTTAAGTATTGCCACTAGTTGTCACTTTTGTGCTTCAGTAAAAGTAACAAAAGGGTCTTATAAGTTTAGATGTCAATCTGAGATAACTTTGACCTCTGTTTTCAAAAGCTGATGAGTTAATATTCAATTCAGTTCAGCTCAGTCGCTCAGTCATGTCCAACTCTTTGTGATCCCAGGAATCGCAGCACGCCAGGACTCCCTGCCCATCACCAACTCCTGGAATTCAATCAAACTCATGTCTATCAAGTCGGTGATGCCATCCAGTCATCTCACCTTCTGTCATCCCCTTCTCCTTCTGCCCCCAATCCCTCCCAGCATCAGAGTCTTTTCCAATGAGTCAACTCTTCACATGAGGTGGCCAGAATATTGGAGTTTCAGCTTTAGCATCAGTCCTTCCAATGAACAGCCAGGACTGATCACCTTTAGGATAGTCTGGTTGGACCTCCTTGCAGTCCAAGGGACTCTCAAGAGTCTTCTCCAACACCACAGCTCAAAAGCATCAATTCTTCAGCACTCAGCTTTCTTCACAGTCCAACTCTCACATCCATACATGACCACTGGAAAAACAATGGCCTTAACTAGATGGCAACGTAATGTCTCTGCTTTTCAATATGCTATCTAGGTTGATCATAACTTTCCATCCAAGGAGTAAGCATCTTTTAATTTCATGGCTGCAATCACCATCTGCAGTGATTTTGGAGCCTCCCAAAATAAAGTCTGACAC
Organism: Capra hircus; assembly: GCF_001704415.2. Lineage (NCBI taxonomy): Eukaryota > Metazoa > Chordata > Mammalia > Artiodactyla > Bovidae > Capra > Capra hircus. Next base: position 9,526,911 of record NC_030835.1, on the reverse strand, counting down.
TGTTTCCACTGTTTCCCCATCTATTTCCCATGAAGTGATGGGACCGGATGCCATGATATTCGTTTTCTGAATGTTGAACATTTAGCCACCCTTTTCATTCTCCTCTTTCACTTTCATCAAGAAGCTTTTTAGTTCCTCTTCACTTCCTACCATAAGGGTGGTGTCATCTACATATCTGAGGTTATTGATATTTCTCCCAGCAATCTTGATTCCAGCTTGTGCTTCTTCCAGTCCAGCGTTTCCCATGATGTACTCTGCATAGAAATTAAAGAAGCAGGGTGACAATATACAGCCTTGATGTACTCCTTTTCCTATTTGGAGCCAGTCTGTTGTTCCATGTCCAGTTCTAAGTGTTGCTTCCTGACCTGCATATAGGTTTCTCAAGAGGCAGGTCAGGTGGTCTGGTATTCTCATCTCTTGAAGGATTCTCCACAGTTTATTATAATCCACACAGTCAAAGGCTTTGGCATAGTCAATAAAGCAGAAACAGATGTTTTTCTGGAACTCTCTTGCTTTTTTGATGATCCAGCAGATGTTGGCAATTTGATCTCTGGTTCCTCTGCCTTTTCGAAAACCAGCTTGAACATCTGGAAATTCACAGTTCACGTATTGCTGAAGCCTGGCTTGGAGACTTTTGAGCATAAGTTTACTAGCTTGTGAGATGAGTGCAATTGTGCAGTAGATTGAGCATTCTTTGGCATTGCCTTTCTTTGAGATTGGAATGAAAACTGACTTTTCCCAGTCCTGTGGCCACTGCTGAGTTTTCCAAATTTGCTGGCATATTGAGTGCAGCACTTTCACAGCATTATCTTTCAGGATTTGAAGTAGCTCAACTGAAATTCCATCACCTCCACTAGCTTTGTTTGTAGTGATTCTTTCTAAGGCCCATTGACTTCACATTCCAGGATGTCTGGCTCTAGGTGAGTGATCACACCATCGTGATTATCTGGGTCATGAAGATCTTTTTTGTACAGATCTTCTGTGTATTCTTGCAACCTCTTAATATCTTCTGCTTCTGTTAGGTCCAGACCATTTCTGTGTTTTCTCGAGCCCATCTTTGCATGAAATGTTCCCTTGGTATCTCAAATTTTCTTAAAGAGATCTCTAGTCTTTCCCATTCTGTTGTTTTCCTGTTTCTTTGCATTGATCACTGAAGAAGGCTTTCTTATCTCTCCTTGCTATTCTTTGGAACTCTGCATTCAGATGCTTATATCTTTCCTTTTCTCCTTTGCTTTTCACTTCTCTTCTTTTCACAGCTATTTGTAAGGCCTCTTCAGACAGCCATTTTGCTTTTTTGCATTTCTTTTTCTTGGGGATGGTCTTGATCCCTGTCTCCTGTACAGTATCACAAACCTCTGTTCATAGTTCATCAGGCACTCTGTCTATCAGATCTAGGCCCTTAAATCTATTTCTCACTTCCACTGTATAATCATAATGGATTTGATTTAGGTCATACCTGAATGATCTAGGGGTTTTCCCTACTTTCTTCAATTTTAAGTCTGAATTTTGCTATAACGAGTTCATGATCTGAGCCACAGTCAGCTCCCAGTCTTGTTTTTGCTGAATGTATAGAGCTTCTCCGTCTTTGGCTGCAAAGAATATAATCAATCTGATTTCGGTGTGGACCATCTGGTGATGTCCATGTGTCGAGTCTTCTCTTGTGTTGTTGGAAGAGGGTGTTTGCTATGAGCAGTGCATTTTCTTGGCAAAACTCTATTAGTCTTTGCCCTGCTTCATTCCACATTCCAAGGCCAAATTTGCCTGTTACTCCAGGTGTTTCTTGACTTCCTACTTTTACATTCCAGTCCCTTATAATGAAAAGGACATCTTTTTTGGGTGTCAGTTCTAAAAGGTCTTGTAGGTCTTCATAAAACCATTCAACTTCAGCTTCTTCAGTGTTACTGGCTGGGGTATAGGCTTGGATTACCGTAATATTGAGTGGTTTGCCTTGGAAATGAACAGAGATCATTCTGTCATACTAAAGGAGGACATTATATAGAACTCTGGAGTTTTCTCTCTGTGATGCTGTTCCTCTGTCCTTCAATGACTTGTTGCCTGGGTCTTCCCAGATTCCTGACTCCATCTACTCAACTCAGGGAGCATGTTGAATTCTTCCTGCGTATGTCTTTCTATGGTGTGACTTGGGTATTTCTCCAGCCAATAGTTTGCTGCACTCAAAGGGCTTCTTCATTTGTTTCCCATATCTTAGGAATTGCTGTCCTATGTTTTCTGATGTCCAACATACTGTCAGTGTTATACATACTTGTTCTGAGTATACAGGAGAATAAATCTGGAACTGGAAGTCTATCTAATGGTTAAAATACAAGAAAGCACTTTTTGCAGCATTTGACAAGCCTATCATCAAATTTATTTGGAAATTTAAGGAAAGGAAAGTAACCAAAACAATTCTCAAACTGGAGGACTTAAGAGTATCTGATTTGAGAACATATTCGAAAGCCAAACAATCAAAACAATGTGGTATTGGATACCACGTTAGGAATGGACACAGAAAACAATGAAACAAAAAGAAAGAGTTCAGAAATAAATCCTTATATTTATGGTCTTCTGATTTTTAACAAAGGTGGTACAATAGTCAAGTAGGGAGAGGATACTTATTTTAACAAAAAATTCTGGGACATATGAACACCCACAAGGAAAATAAACTCACAACACAAACAAAAGTTAGCTTAAAATGAATTGTAGATTGAAAAGAAATATAAAAGACAAAACACTAAAACATAAGGAGAAAAAAAAAAAGGAGAATGTCAAAAAGACCTTGGCTTGAGTAAGGAGTAATTGTATAACACAAAAGCACAACCTTTAAAATAACAAACCAGTAAACTGGACTTTATCAAAGTTAAAATTATTTGTGCTTCAAAAGACACACTTAAGAAACTGAAAAGCCAAGCCACAGACTAGGAGAAAATATCAGTTAACCTTATATCAGATAAATGACTTATATCCAGAATACCATCTGTAGCCATCAGTGTTGATGAAGCCACGCATGCGTGCATGCTTAGTCATGTCCGACTCTTTGTGACCTCATGGACTGTAGCCCACCAGGCGCTTCTATTTTCCAGGCAAGAATACTGGAATGGGTTGTTATTTTCTTCTCTAGGGGATCTTTCCAACTCAGGGATCGAAGCCATTTCTCTTGGGTCTCCTGCATTGGCAGGCAGACTCATTATGATTGGCGCCATCTGAGAATCCCTCAATGTTGCTGAGTGAACCAGAAATCTTCTGAAGTTTACCATATATTAGAGTACATTTGGTTCAAGTATCAACCAAAGCCATCACCTTTTTGTTTATTTCTAGGGGACCAGTGAATAGTGAGCTCAATACGGGGCCTCTAATTCCCCACCCGCCCCCAAGGTCCTAACCTGAAGGTGATCTTGGCCTGTATCCTATACCTTGGACATGAGAGACACCTACCCTGAACAGGAGTATATGCCTGAAACCTCTGCTGCAGCAGGCAGGGCACAAGAGGTGGTAGGAATGAGTCTGAATCATTTTTCAGGTTTGACGGTTTTCCACTGGCCAACCAACATAGCACTGGGTTGTAGAACTATCTTTTCAGGGGTCCTGGTAGTGATTAGGTCAAATCACATTTGCTTCTGGATTACTTTTACTAGACTTTTTACAGTTCATTGGAAAAACTTTTTGGGCTTCCCAAGCTCCTGTCTCATGTCTTTCCCACACTTCATTCCTATTTCTGAGATTTGTCAGTTTCTCCAAGATCAGCCAGGTAACCCAGTGTCAAAAATGTCTTGTCCTGTGGCTGAACTCAGCATAAATATCAGCATTCAGTACCAGGTACTAAGAGTGGTCTGGAGTATCTTGGCTTTCATTCATGCAATGAATGTGGCCTGATCAAGGCCTTCAAAGACAGGGACATAGATGGCCTGTCTCAGTCCAACTCCCTAAGAATTCATTGCACCTTGTTTATAGATTTTCAGAGTCCCACATGCCCAAGGAGAGCGTCCACACTGAGGAAAGCCTCTTTACAAGAAGGCTTATAAATCCAACTTGTAAGGAGTGAGCACTTTGAATCATCTGTTCCTCCCAGCGCCATACGGGCACTGTTTGAGGGCAGAGTGTGTGATGATGTTACTCAATTACTCTGCCTCTTGCCATCATCCCCCTTATCTCATAGTTGCACTCCTCATGCCTGAATATCTTCTCCAGCCTCTTGTTGGAACCTGGCAGTCACATCAATAAGCTCAGTGGGAGTGTATTTTTTCATCATAGACATCTTCTTAACTGGGGGCTGCCTTCCTAGCTGAGGCTGTTTTAGGCTTTTGCTTTCCTTTGTAAGAGAGGGCAGACAGCGAGGCCGCTTCATCTGCATCATGGACAATCAGTCATTCACCACAATATCCTCCTCTTTGTTGTCCTCACTTTTTAAGGATTCCACCTCCAAGTGTTCCAATCGAGCCTTGTCACTAACCTTGCAAAACAGCGTGTGAAAGTCACGAACTCATTATCCTGCTCTCCAACCTTCTCTGCCCGCCCCGAAGCGAGCAGAGGAGTGGACACATGCCCGTTTTTCTCTAACCTCAGCTCTTCTCCCAACTTTCTAACAGAAGCCAACCTCTCATTGGGCATCAGTGGCAGGAGAACTGCCCACAGCAGAGCCCAGCATACGGTGCAGCCATATGCTTCCCTTCCTTGCCACAGGGCACTCCGTGCAGTTTCTCAAACATGTGTGTTCCACCAGTGTCTTCAGAGTGTCCCTGAACTCAAGCAGTCCATAAGCATCTAACACACTCCTTCCCACGTAAAGACTTGTGGCTAGCTCTGGGTTTTCTCCACAGATATCTCCTTCCCTAAACCCTTTTTTTTTTTTTTTTTTCACTCTCCTGGCTGGTTTATCAACTGCTGTTTGCAATCTTAGGAGTTTCTCCAGGTGAAATTCAAAATGAGCCCCTCTATATGGAGGGCAAGGAGAGACTACAGAAAGATGCTTGCCACTTTAGATTGGAAGGTGGCAGGTTTAAAAAGGAAGGGAACTTACATATAAGGCTTGCCACTAGAGGGATAGAGCTCCACATCCCACTAATAACATTAGTTCCCTTTTAAAATAATATTTTTGTTTACAATATGTCTAAAGTGTGAGATAAATTTGGGAATATCAACTTTAGAATATATACATAATTTTAGGACTTCATTATTCAGAGTTCAAGTAAACATAACTAGACATAGTCTTATCACATTGTGGTATTAAAGGGGATAATAATAATCAGACAAATTTTGATTAATAAGATATTTAAGCAATTCTAAAAAATAAGTAGCGTCGCACACATCTATATATTCAGTAGATATAAACTTCTCATTAGGTTCTCTATTAAAGACTATTTGAGCATAAAAGAACATAGTATATAAAAGAATAGTAATTGAAATAGTAAGTAAACTGAGTGGTCAGTAAGTGATTGCGGCTTAAATATTTTTAGGAAATGTTATCTTTTGTCTGAATTGAGGCTATGGTGTACAGCAGGCTATACTCTGTCAGTTACAGGTTCCTAAAGAAAATTATAATACCTGGTTTAAAAAAATGGGACAAAAGTATGAGCGAACAGTGCAGTAATGAATAAGTACAGTGACCAATAAACACAATGAAAGTATTTGGCTGAAAGAGTACTCTGGGTGTCTGGCTAGTCACTACTAGGAGGTACACCGGGAGATAATCCCCCAAAGAGAAAAGATAATTAAGGTTTGGAAGTTAAAAAGTGGTATCATGATCTGCAACTATAAATGAGGTAAAATCAAAGAACAGAATGTTATGAGAAAACTAAGCCAATCACAGAATGAAATGCCAATAATACACATTCTAAAAGTTTGTTATTGACTAAAATTGAGACTTCCTATTTGTTCTAATGTTGAAAAAATCAAGAATGTAAGCCAAATATTAGCAAATGCCTTTTTACATTTATTTGTGTAATTTTAACATATATCTTATTTAACCTATTGTTTTGAGAAATAATATTAATACATAATCTAATACTGGAACATCCTTGAACATCTAGAATTAATTCCACTTGTTCATAACATATTTCTTAGTTTCCTTTAGGATATAATTGCTGTGTTTATTAAGACATTATAGGGCTATAATGATTCTTTTTGTTAATAGTTTTATTTTTTATTTTATAAGGTTTCTTATACAAATGTTTGCTATTTATTTTTGTGCCTACTTAATATGGCAATAGCTAAGGACACCTATTACTCTTATAAATTCTAATGTTTTTCTGTCAGTGTGCCTCTTGCATGTGTAATTTAAAAAAATCTGGTTTGATATAATAGCGTTCAGTGTATACAGATTCATGACAGTTACAACTTCATCGTGCAGTTTCACTGCACCTATCATACTGTCACTTCTTATGAAAATTAAAATTTCATTAAACCCTTAAGCCTTTCTCTCACATGCTGCAACATATGCACATACTTCTTAATTTATTCCTGCACATTTTGTGGACCCAAATAAAAGTGTCACAAGCTTTCCTGCTATATTCTCCTTGAACTGGACCTTTTGAGGTGAGAACAGATTTTTTATTCTTCTGTTTGATCAATTACCTAATCCTTCTCCTCTGTCAAGGATAAAAAGGTAAGGACTTCATATAATGCAGTATAAAATTAAGAGCATTTAAGTGCTTAATATTTACCTTTTGTTTGTAATTATACATGGTATAAATAAGACAATTAATTGTGAGTGATAAAGGACATGACAAATTATATAGATCTTTACATGAACACTTTTTAGAAACAAAAATATAAGTAAAAACAACTTTGATTTCAATCTGAAAACTCTCCCTTGGAAAGATATTATTGTTGCAAGATACATTTATGCATTTAAGTTTCAACAAAGCACTTCAATTTACATTAAAAAATATAGCTTTATTTTAAGCTATGGTATCATATTATGCATTTGTTAGCTGGGCTAGTCACGCATACACTGTACCAAGTATTTGGAAGCACTCTTTACTCGAGTGCATAGAGCATGTCAATGTTAGAGATTGTTGTCCTAATATACAGAAATCTCCATTTATCTGTTTGAAATTCTTGATTAAATTTATGAGTTGCACTGTCAACTTCTCTAACAGCCAACAGTAGAAGGAGTCACCACCATTTAAAACAAAATAGCACTAAGGGGACCTTATATATATATAAACTCTACATAATTTCTGGCTGTTTTCCTCAGAAAAAAATAACAGGACACCTGTCACACACAGTTGGACACGACTGACATGACTTACCAGCAGTAGCAGCAGCAGCAAGATGGTAGACTAAGAAGGCCATATATATGAACTGGAGGCTGCCAAGACTTTTGTGCAAAGAAATGGAAATAACCTATGTGTCTGTCAGTGGATGCATGGATAAAGAAAATCTGACATGTATATGTATATATGTATTACATTTATAGATGCTGTTTTGTTAAAAAAGTTATAATTGTTTACTGTATAGGCTATTACAGTTTGATACAATGTCAGAGTTCATCTAGTGCAATTTCACTTCAAATGGATGGGTGTTTTCCTAACTGTTAATCTTCGGAGGCTCAGGGATCCTTTGAGAATAACACAATTTATGGATTCTCCCCAAGGAAACTACATATAATCTGACAGACATTACGGGAGGTGGACAGGTGGAACAGTCCTTCTGAAAGTGTATATTGGGCCTCAGGATTTCAAAAAAGTCCATGAAAGCAGAATAAGACTCTCCTACTGCCATATTTTTGATAACTGATCATTAATACTTGAATTAATTTGCCTCACTAACAGTAGTTGATGCATGTTAACTGTAAAAACCATCTTTCTCTTGTTAATCTAAAGTTTGCTCCTTTGTACCTTTCCTTTACTGGCAATCCTTTAGCTCTCTGTGTTTATACTGGAGAAATCTAATATCAATTTCACATATTCCTCTTCAGTCAATCAAAGGCAAAAATTGTGTTCTTCATGAATGATATTAGCAGAATTAGCCAAGTAGTGACAGAACTTCCTCCAGAGAGACAGCTACTAAAAGCTGGTCCTAAAAATCCACTGGACAAGAACAAAACTGTCACAATTCCATCTATAACAATTCACTCCTAAGACTACGGTGGGTTCTGTTGTTTAACAGCTTAAACAATAAAATAGTTCTTGATGGAAACACTTGAGATTTGATGGGAGAAATGTCAGGGATAAAGCTTTTTATGATTTCAATAATACTTAGAATGAGTGACAGCAAAGGATAGGTTTCTTCCAGGTAACATAGAAACATTCTAAATCTTATCGGAAAGAGCCAACTAAACATCAAATAGACATTGACTGCTAAATGAACTAACTCCCTGAGAGATCCTTAAAGGTCCAAACACTCACACATTTCTGTTGTGTTTGCTGACAATAGTCCCTGTAGAGTCCCAATAACTTTTCTAGAAAAACAACAAGTGCTTCTGTCCTCATTGTTGTTGTTCAGTTGCCCAGTCATGTCCGACTCTTTGTGACCCCATGGACTGCAGCACGCCAGGCATTCCTGTCCACCATCTCCCAGAGCTTGTTCAAACTCATGTCCATATAGACACAGATTTTATTTCTTATTTTGCTTTCTAGTTTAGAAAACCTGAGAAACATAATCAACTCCTCAGATTCTATTAAATGACTGCAAAGTAGCACTGGGTCTTGTACATTTACCACAAGTAATACAGTACCAATTCCTTTTGCTTTCTGTTTTTGTATCAGTTAGCAATTGCTATATAATAAATGGAAATTCAGTCTCTTTAAGCAGTAGTCAGTTAGTTATACAGCTGATGGCTCTGTGGGCTGCCTGGGACTAGGCTGGTCTAAATTGCTTTGGCAGCTCCGCCAAGTTTCTCTCATTCTCCTTCTTAAACCAAGGAGCTGGTCCAGGTATGTACTTTTTATGGTAATATCAGAAGCGTTGCCTTTTTCAAGCCTTTGTTTATATCCCACTAAAGCAAGTCACAGGACAGAACCCAGGTACAGGGGTCTCACACTCTTCCTTCCTATGAAGACACTGAAAGATTACATGGCAAAGGATGCAGAGATGGAGAAATGTGAAGCATTGGTGGGGGTCATGAATGCAATTTATCACATTTTCCATTGGCCATGTGAACTTAAAATGATTTCAGTAGCATATAGTTTGAACCTTGTGTTATAAAAGCATATCCTATTGAGCGACTGAGCACATACGCATGCAGGCAACAATCAATAATATAATAGTAAGGGAATTAATGACCTTTAGAATTGACTTAGAAAAAGAGCTAACCCCTGAATAAATATAAAGCAGAAAGTTTCAAAGGGTGGTCTGGGAAACTTTGGGATCCCCTAGACCCTTTCAGAGGGCCCATTACATAAAAGCTACTTTCATAATACTGACATATTATTTGCCCTTTGTACTTTCATTCTCTCACAAATATACATTGGCCCTTTTCAAAGGAAACTTAACATGCTTTTGCAACAGACTGAATATAAAAAATATATTTCTCTTCTATTAGTTAGATGTTAAACAGGTTTGCAAAAATGCAAAACAATGCCACACTTCTCTCTGTGGTTTTCTTTTTTTGGGGAAAGTATAGTTAATTTGTATAGAAATGTGTTATTTATGTTAAATTTTAATGGGTCTATATTATTTCAAACAAATTATTAAATAAATATTTTTAAATTCCTGTTTTAATTTCTAATGTGGTAAACATCAACAGGTATAATCTGCTAAATAAAATCTATTTGGAGTCCTCTATAATTTTTAAGAGTGTAAATGATTCCTAAGGCCAAAAATTTTAGAACGTGAAAAGAACTAGAAAAACAAAGTTTAAAAACACGTATGTTCAACAGAATACAAATAGAAATAGTTTCCACAAAATGGAAGTAGAAAGTCATAAGGATAAAACATAATGCAATTTTAAAGTGACAGTTTGCAATAAAAAGTTACGGGGAATAAAGAATTATTCTAACAAAGATAAAACATAGTCACAGAATTAAAATCCCATCAGCAGCATTCAGAATAAGAATCAACACTTTGAAATAATAAGTCAATGACATTGAAGGAAATACCTGGAGGTTCCCCCAAGAATTCAATGTAAAAGGATGAAATGAATAAAATGTATGAGAAAGAGAATGATAGTTATGAGGATTAAATATACAGAAGCCTCCCTGAAGAAAAATCAGAGACACTGGAACAAAGTGACAGCAGTACACAGAATAGAATAAAACTTTCCTGAAAAGTAAATAAATCAGTGTGTGCTTTTAAGATCTCAGTATGAAGTTTGGAAAGTTTTATATCAGCTGAAAATCAAAAGAAAAAAGAGTCACAATTCTTCAAGGTCTATTGGTTCACAGTCCTCAGTATATTCATTTCCACTGGATGGAGGAGAACTGTTTGTTACTTCTAACTTTACTCATATTTGAATCAACTTCCTGCTCATGATGAACAGTTTTCTCTCTGATCACTTGGTCTCTCAAGATCATGTGTTCAATCTCTACCAAGACCCAACTGACTACTAGGAGCTAATCAAGAAACAGAGAATATTGTCAAAGAAGCTTAATTTTGTTCTAAGATTTTGGCTGAGTTGACTAGGCCGCCTGCTGTTGTTATTGAAGGACAATCCTGAGCTGACTTAGACACTTTGTTTATGTCATTAGAGAGGCTGAGTCTTAAGGGTTAAGAGAAAGAATTCCTTGCTCTGTGGGCTGTACTAACTAGAAAGATTTCTTTTGCTTAGGCTCTAAACAGATAGCTTCTGGAGTGGCTTCCAACAATCTCTGACTCCTAGTAGTCAATTATTCCCTTATATAATTCCTTCCCCTTGATTACAGCCTGGACCTACGTACTCACTTTTAAGAAAAAAAAAAGAAAACAAAATTGATGGGCTGTCACTTCCAAAGTTAGGGTACAAAAAGGCTTTCCTCTCTCATTTTCTGCAGGAAGCAAGCTTCCCTGTTGTGAGCAGCTCTATAGAGAGGCATGTACAGCCAGGAAGTGATGTTTCCAGCCCATATCTAGTAATCTTGGGATCAGTTCTTCTGAAACTTGCCATAGGCTCATGAATCGTCTTTTAACTAATCCTCCCCAAGCTGAACTCTGCAACTTCAGCAAATGTCCTGAGATGTCCTAAGATTGCTCCCTCGTGAGATACCCCAAGCCAGAAGACCAAGGTAAGGTGCTCCCAAATTCTTGATCCATAGAAACAATAAGATAAATTTTTTATTTTAAGCTGACAAATGTGGAGCCATGCTAGATAACTAATATGTTATTTAACAGTAAATAACTGATTTGTTATGCAGTGGTCAATCATACACCAAGTCAAAGACGAAAGTCTTTGAGATCATTTGACCAAGTGCTCACACACTCTGGCATCATCCTTTGCCATCTTCACAACAGGCTCACAATTTAGCTATGCCCCGCACTCTCCAGCAGGTGTCTTTAATACTTTGTGCCTCTGTAGCAGCCATAACCTCCTTTAAGAAGTCTGTCTCTGTGCTTTCAGTGTATGTGTTTGAGGAGATGGTGGTGGTGGAATCCTCTGATATAAGCTCCTTTCTGTATTAGATGTTTGTGGATCCCTCTGAAACTTCTTATAGCCCTTTTAATAGTTAAATGCCTTTTGCATGCTTGCGTGCTGTCACTTCAGTTGTGTCCAACTCTTTGTGGCCCTATGGACTGTAGCCCCCTTCTCTGTATCAGATTTTTCATACCCACATTTCTGACAAGGTTTCTAACTGAATGGATCCTGGCTGAAACTTGAGTGTTTAATTTGATAGATAATAAGAATAATGCTTACAATGCGGTTTTGCTACTTCATATTCCTGCCAACAAAGTTGATTATTCCAGTTGCTCCATGAGCTTGCTAGTTAGTATTGTCAGTTTTGTTTTAGAATAATTTTAGCCAGTCAAATATGAAGTACCTTGGTCTTCTTCTTTGGGATAAATTAGGAGGTCTGGGGTTAGCATACACACTACTATATATAAAATAGATAACCAATAAGGATCTACTGTATAGCACAGAGAACCCTATTCAATATACCTGAAACTAACATATTGTAAATCAGCCATGAAGTGAAAGTCACTCAGTTGTGTCTGACTCTTTGTGATCCCATAGACTCTACAGTCCATGGAATTCTCCAGGCCAGAATACTGGAGTAAGTAGCCTTTCCCTTCTCCAGGGCATCTTCCCAACCCAGGGATCAAACCCAGGTCTCCCGCACTACAGGCATATTCTTTACCAGCTGAGCCAGAAAGGAAGCCCAAGAATACTGGAGTGGGTAGCCTATCCCTTCTTCAGCGGATCTTCCCGACCCAGGAACTGAACCGGGGTCTCCTGCATTGCAGCTGGATTCTTTACCAACTGAGCTATCAGGGAAGTCCCCCCCAAATCAACCACAGTTCAATAAAAAATGAAAACTTAAAAAGTAAAGTTATGTTTACACCAAAATGTTTTTACTGTTCTATCTTAATCTTTTAGTTGTAGTATTTAATATATTGTTATGGTGGTTGTTGTAATGATTATAATATGCATTCTTATCTTAAAATAGTCTACTCTGAATTAATATTATTATTTGTACTTCTTTACATACGATATATGTGTAATTCTATTTATCCATCTTTTGCTTTATTTTCACATGCACTGCTTTTTCAAATGTTGAAAAATTTCATATGCATTGTTATTATTTTTGTTTTGAATATTTAGTTTATTTTTAAAGAGCTCAAGGAAAGAAAAACTAGAATTTTATATTGCCTCAAGTATTTATCATGTGACAAGTTCTTTCCTCCTCTCTGTGATCCAGATGTATATCTGATGTCATTTTCCTTTAGACTGAAGAACTTCTTTGGCATTTGTTATAGTGTGTCACAGTGCTGATAAATGTTTCACTTTTGTTTATCTGGAAATATTTTACCTTTATTTCTGGAGAATTTTGTGGCTGTTTATAGAACTTCAGATGGATAAGGGTTTTTGTTTTTCTCTCTTCCTTCCTTTTTTTCCTTCCTTTCTCCTCCTCCTTCCTTCCCTTCAGCATTTTAAATATATGTATATATCCATATCTTTGACCTCCTTTGCTTATGATGAGGTGCCAGCCACTATTCTCATTGTTTGTGTCTATATGTAATGTGATTTTACTTTACCCAGACTTCTCTTATGATTTTCATTTTATGTTATATTTTCAGAAGTGTGATCAGGATATACCTAGATGTGGTTTCCTTTGTATTCCCTGAGATTTTTAGGTCTATGGTGGATTGATAGTTTTCACTAAGTATGTTAACTTTTCAGAAGTTAATACTTTTATGCTTTATCTCTCATAATCTCCTCAGGATCAGAATTCATAAATTAACCTGATTTCTCTTGTCCAATATGTCATTTTGACTTAATTTTCTAATCTTGTATTACAGTGTACTTAAATTTGATTTAATTTGGATAACTTCTTATAGTCAATAAAAACCTGACTTCAAGTTTACTGAGACTACTTTATGAGCATCCAAACATCTGTTGAGCTCATTCAATTAATTTTTAATTTCAGATTATAATGATAAGTTCTATCTTTTCCTTTTTGTTTATTTTTAAAGTTGCCATATTTTTGTTAGTCTCTATCTCTTTACCTATTATAATTTACCATACCCTGTACATCTTAAGAAATAGTTATGAAATTAATTTTAAATAGCCTTTCTGCCAACTTCTAATATCTGGGTCATAGATATATGGGTCCTTGCATCCATGGCATTATAAGTGATACATTTTAGAGACTGGATTCTACTTTTTGTTGGTTTATTTTACCTCTGAAGAATATTATGTTTTAATTTGGCAGGCAGTTAAGTTACTAGCATATTAACTCATTTCTTTGGGAGGCTTCATTTTAGGCTTTAAAATAGTAGTTTCTTCCTCCTAAAACTTAGTCCATCAGAGTTTGCAATTGAAAGTCAACATTGTTTAAAAAGTCTCTCTTAATGCCAGTACTTTCTCTTTCCTCAACACTGAGAAGCTGCTGAAATCTCTGCTTAGTTCTATAATTCATCCAGCTGTTGCTTTGCATTGGTTTGAGGGGAGTGTTGTCTTCAGTTCAGTTCAGTTCAGTTCAGTCACTCAGCCGTGTCAGATTCTTTGCAACCCCATGAACTGCAGCACTCCAGGCCTCCCTGTCAACCACCAACTCTCGGAGTCCACCCAAACCCATGTCCATTGAGTCAGTGATGCCATCCAACCAACTCATCCTCTGTCATCCCCTCTCCTGCCTTCAATCTTTCCCAGCATCAGGGTCTTTTCAAATGAGTCAGCACTTCACATCAGGTGGCCAAAGTATTGGAGTTTCAGCTTCAACATCAGTTCTTCCAATGAACACTCAGGACTGATCTCCTTTAGGATGGACTGATTGGATCTCCTTGCAGTCCAAGGGAACTCTCAAGAGTCTTCTCCAACACCACAGTTCAAAAGCATCAATTCTTTGGTGCTCAGCTTTCTTTATAGTCCAACTCTCACATCCATATATGACTACTGGAAAAACCATAGCCTTCACTAGATGGACCTTTGTTGGGAAAGTAATGTCTCTGCTTTTTAATATACTGTCTAGTTTGGTCATAACTTTCCTTCCAAGGAGTAAGCGTCTTTTAATTTCATGGCTGTAGTCACCATTTGCAGTGATTTGGGAACCCAAAAAGATAGTCTGCCACTGTTTTCCCATCTATTTGGCATATCCACATGCAATTTGATTGTCCAGCTAGAATATGAGGGAAATTTGTATGCACACTTCATGGTTCCTTCTTTAAAGTCATCCTTCTCCATGATTCCCTACTTAAGTTCCATACTTGTACAGTCCTAAACTGTGACTTTTATTGCATCAGCCTAGCAAAACTTCTACATTCCACTGATCTTTGTGCTCTGTGCACCACCCAAATTGGGTTCCTCGGAATGAAAATAGATTAAATGTCAATCTCACCCAATTTGCATCAATGGCAATTTTGTCTATAGTTTATGGGTGCATTCAGTCAATTTGCAGTTCTTCCAATGCTTTACAGGGTTCAGTTATTATTAACAGGAAAGATTTGTTCAATCCATCTTTCTTGAATCTAACTTTAGAGCTAAATGGAGTTAGAATAGCAATTGCCCTGTACCTTTCAAGTCACTGAAGTTGAGACCAATCTCTGAATTTTCCTCAAGGATACAGTACTTTTAAAATTTATCTCTCGAGAATCTTACTTGGTCCTTTTGCTCACATCTTGTATGTATTCCTATAACTTACCATGAGATGTACTCAGGTAAAAGCTTCATTGATCATCTCACCTTAATAAGCCCCACTCCTGCCAGCTGAATGTCATAAAATCGTACATCTGCATAATAGTGTTAGCTGAAAGCCAATGTTGAATAATTTCTAAAAGATCAAGGTATTTCTCATTTTTTCCTCTCCTTTCCTTCTTTTTCTCTTTCTTTCCTCCCCTTCCCCAAATGCAAAGCCATATAGACAAAGATAACACTGGGGACATATAAACAAAAGATTAAAGTTCACATTTGAAACACTGTACATGGTCTTTCTGCAAGGATATTTGGCCTTTCCAATACTTAATTGGCTCTGGGTTTCTAAACTGGCTCAAGTCTAGAAATTGGTTGAAGTTCTTTATTATGTTTTATTATGTTAGCAAAGGCAGATTTTGATCACTTCATCTAGACTGTTTTTCATTTACTCGAATCACTAATCAATTGACCTTTACCAGAGACCTCTCTGTTGGAGAAGGCAATGGCACCCCACTCCAGTACTCTTGCCTGGAAAATCCATGGATGGAGGAGCCTGATAGGCTGCAGTCCATGGGGTCGCTAGAAGTCGGACACAACTGAGCGACTTCACTTTCACTTTTCTCTTTCATGCATTGGAGAAGGAAATGGCAACCCACTCCAGTATTCTTGCCTGGAGAATACCAGGGACAGCGGAGCCTGGTGCGCCGTCTATGGGGTCGCACAGAGTCAGACATGAATCAAGCGACTTAGCAGGAGCAGCAGCAGAGACCTCTGTAAGTTCATCCATTTTCACTGCCAGCCTAGTTCTAATGCCTAGTATACTAACCACTCTCACCTTGGATCTGAGTTACATTCAGTACTTCTTTTGACAACCATGACCCTCCAAAAGCAACATTTGCCAACAATTTACCTTGCATTTAAAGAACAGCATTAAGTCATGTTCATGAATGATGGTCCACTTTTCCCAATGTTTTCGTCAATGATTGGTAAAGAAAGTGCCTCAGTATATCCTGAAGTTATATGTAGTGTGTGGGTGAATAGATTGCAAATGATAAATCTACTTCAAAATTCTTATCTCTTTATGTTTTAGATTTTTTTCTCTATATTAAATCCAGAAATTTATTTAAAGCATATTAACTTTAACTTTTTAATTTTACAAAATCACTGCAGATGGTGACTGCAGCCATGAAATTTAAAGATGTTTGTTCCTTGGGAGAAAAGTGATGAGAAACCTACATAGTGTATTAAAAAACAGAGACATCACTTTGCAAACAAAGTTCCAGATAGGGATATCTATGGTTTTTCCAGTGGTCACATATGAATGTGAGAGCTGAACCATAAAGAATTCTGAAAACCAACTGTGGTGCTGGAAAAGACTCTTGTGAACCCCTTGGATAGCAAGGAGATCAAACCAGTCAATCTTAAGGAAATCAACCTTGAATGTTCATTGGAAGGACTGATGCTGAAGCTGAAGCTCCCATAGTTTGGTCATCTGATGCAAAGAGCCAATTCATTGGAAAAGATCCTGATGCTGGGAAAGACTGAGGGAAGGAGAAGTGGGCACAGAGGATGAGCTGGTTGGATGGTATCATCAAATCAACGGACATGAGTTTGAACAAACTCAGGGAGATAGTGAAGGACAGGATGGTGAAGGACAGGTGTGCTTCAGTCCATGGGGCACAAAGAGTCAGACATGTCTAAGCGACTGAACAACAACAAAACTCTTAAAAATATTAAAGGCTGAAGGTAAGTCTAAGTTAAGTGAAATAAAACAAAAAATATAATCAATCACAGATGAAAGGAAATGACTTGTCAATGCCATATATTAATAAGCTCAGCATGAAATGAAGGGAAGAGGGAACTGATGTGCTCAGTATTTCCATTTTTAGCAATATATATCCAGTGAAAAGGGCTTCTCTGGTAGTTCAAACTTGTAAAGAATCCACCTGCAATGCAGGAGACTCTGGTTCAATTTTTGGGTTGGGAAGATTCCCTGAGGAAGGGATAGGCTAGCCACTCCAGTATTCGTGGGCTTTCCTGGTGGCCCAGATGGTAAAGAATCCTCCTGAAAGGCAGGAGACCTGGGTTTGATCCCTGGATTGTGAAGATCCCTTGGAGAAGGGAATGGCTACTCACTCCAGTATTCTTGCCTGGAAAATTCCATGGCCAGAGGAGCCTGGCAGGCTACAATCCATGGGGTCACAAAGAGTTGGACATGACTGAGTGACTGAACTGAACTGAAGATGGGGAAACAGTGGAAACAGTGTCAGACTTTACTTTGGGGGGCTCCAAAATCATTGCAGATGGTGACTGCAGCCATGACATTAAAAGACACTTACTCCTTGGAAGAAAAGTTATGACCAACCTAGATAGCATATTAAAAAGCAGAGACATTACTTTGCCGACTAAGGTCCGTCTAGTTAAGGCTATGGTTTTTCCTGTGGTCATGTATGGATGTGAGAGTTGGACTGTAAAGAAGGCTGAGTGCTGAAGAATTGATGCTTTTGAACTGTGGTGTTGGAGGAGACTGTTGAAAGTCCCTTGGACTGCAAGGAGATCCAACCAGTCCATTCTGAAGGAGATCAGCCCTGGGATTTCTTTGGAAGGAATGATGCTGAAGCTGAAACTCCAGTACTTTGGCCACCTCATGCGAAGAATTGACTCATTGGAAAAGACTCTGATGCTGGGTGGGATTGAGGGCAGGAGAAGGGGACAACAAAGGATGACATGGCTGGATGGCATCACTGACTCAATGGATGTGAATCTGAGTGAACTCTGGGAGTTGTTGATGGACAGGGAAGCCTGGTGTGCTGCGATTCATGGGGTCACAAAGAGCCGGACACGACTGCGTGACTGAACTGAACTGAACTGAGTGACTGACATATCCTATGAAAATAGCTACAAACACACAAACATTATTTGTATATAAAGATCCTCACTATATCCTTATCATAACAGTGAAATAATGGAAATAAACGGCAACTCCAACAGTTGAGAATTGGCAATACCTATTATGAAATAAATTCAGTCATTCGTCAATTAATCATTCAGTGCTTCATTTATACATTGAAATCTGTGTGGTACTCAAGAAGATCATAGATAATAGTTATATTTAAATATGTATTATACTGAATTTCTGAAAGACTAAGTGGGAGAGAGAAGACCTGGAGACCAGATCAACTTGGCTGCTAGGTTGCTTCATGACCCTGTAGCTTTATTTTTGACTACTTTCTTAGCTCAAATTGAGTGTTAGCCTAGTGTTAGTCTAGATGATATCTAAAAATGGCTCTCAATTTAATATCCTCTGTCATCAGATTTTAGAAGTGACTTTTCCTACGATGCTGGGTTGTGGCTGCCACTCTCTGCTCCTGTCCATAACTGAGTCTGGATGTGGCAAGATGATGACAAGACATGGCAGATGGAGAAGTGTTGCGCTCCGCCAAGATTCAGAGCATATTTCTGATGGAAAACATGTCAGCAGAAAGGTCAAAGAACAGGTGGAGAGTGAAAGGGAAGTGAGACGTGGAAAAGCAGACAACTGAGAGTCTTCCTTCCTTAACCTTGAAGGGGAACATAAGGTACTGTGAGAAGAATCCTTGTTCTGTAATCACCCACTCCCTGTGGAATCCAGTACTAAGCACACGCCAGCACCCACCATGCAACCAACCTTCTGTGCCTCACGCAGATTATCCAACTTCCCACTCACAGCTGTTCTCCCACCGTGCCTCTCGTTTTTCAAAACCCAAGCCTGTTTGCCCAAGGCAGGGTGCCTTAGATCAATGATTCTCAGAATGCAGTGTGCACCAGAATCATCTGTCAAGCTTGTTAAGCACCCGGATTCACGGGTCTGATTCCCAGCTATTTTGATGTGGTGAGCTGGGGAGGTGTAGACTGAAGTTTTGACACACACAGAAGAGCTGTTACATAGCTGGTCATTGGGCTCTGCTTTGAGAAATACAACCTCAAATATAGTGTCCAGGAGTTCTTTGACTGCACAAGAAAAGCCTCAGCTTGTCACAATATCTTCATGAAATCTTTGTGTGTGATCCCTTTCCTTCAGTGAAAAGGTGTGATTTCTATTTTTAAAATCTTCCATTTTTTATGGTGCAACTTGTTATATCTTAAAGCTTTACAAGCTGCTATGTAAATTTAGTATTATATGGGTATTTATATATAGAAATAATATTCACCCTCTCAGAAACTATTTATAGGTTAGAAATGTAACATGTATCTAACTACTTATAAAAAGAGTCTGCCTATGTTCACATGTGATGTCCATGAGGAATTTAAACTTTAAAATGTGCTTTTGTTGAAAATGTGTTATATAGGTACTCGTGCTCATGCTAACTCACCTCAGTCACGTCTGACTCTGCGCAACCCCGTGGACTGTAACCCACCAGGTTCCTCTGTCCATGGGATTCTCCAGGCAAGAATACTGGAGTGGGTTGCCATTTCCTCCTTCAGGGGATCTTCTCAATCCAGGGATTGAGCCTCTATCTCTTATGTCTCCTTCACTGGCAGGCAGGTTCTTTACCACTAGCCCCACCTGGGGAGTTCTTGAACCCTTTAACTGTTTGTAGTTGCCCCGATATATGTATCTATGACTTTAACAGTTACTGTTTATTTGGTGTATAATACGCATCAATTTTTAATTGATTGATGGTATTACTTTAAAAGAAGAAGGCAACCCACTCCAGTAATCTTGTCTGGAAAATGCTATGGATAGAGGAGCTTGGTAGGCTATAGTCCACGGTGTCACGAAGAGTTAATTTAATAACCCATTGTGCTTATTATGAATACAGGAAGTAAGAAACTATGGAAAGAATAAAGGAAAGAAAATGCATGGAAGTAGTGCACTACACTTGTGCTTGTTTAATAAGCAACATGCCTCCTTTAGCAGTAGAAGGTAAGATAATAATACAAAGCATTGCTGATATAGTAGGATGCACACAGTATAACATGAGAACAGATAAAGATGGAATTAATTCTTCCTGGGAATTTGTTGTTGGCTTTACAGAAGTGGTGCTTTCTGTCTGGCCTTTAAGGATATGCATGCTTGCTAGGCACTATTCCAGGTGCTAAGAGTCCAGTGATAAACAGGACAAAATCTATGTTCTTGTAGAGCTTACACTCCAGTGAGGAAGTAAGATAAGCTGGAGGGAGTCCAGAAAATAATAAATGCTCCCATTAGCTGCAGGTAAAAGGGGAGGGATGAAGGATGATACTTTTCAGGGTCTGCTGCTGCTGCTGCTAAGTCGCTTCAGTCGTGTCCGACTCTGTGTGACCCCTTAGACGGGGGCCCACTGTCTCTGGGATTCTCCAGACAAGAACACTGGAGTGGGTTGCCATTTCCTTCTCCAAGGCATGGAAGTGAAAAGCGAAAGTGAAGTCACTCAGTCCTCCCTTTCGAGGGTCTAGAAGTTACTAAATTTACATGGACTGTAAAGTAAAAGAGTGAGAGTGGACAGAAATGGAGCTGGAGACCTAGTCGAGACAGAGGATCCTGCATCTTATAGGTCTGGATAAAGTTTTAAAAACCATCTACCCATAGAATGACAGTAAGTCATTGAAAGTGAAAGTGAAGTCGCTCAGTCGCGTTCGACTCTTTGCGACCCCGTGGACTGTCCATAGGATTCTCCAGGCAAGAATACTGGAGTAGGTTGTTATGCCCTCTTCCAGGGGATCTTCCCAAGCCAGGGACTGAACTCGCATCTCTTATGTCTGCTGCATTGGCAGCCGGGTTCTTTACCACTAGCGCCACCTGGGAAGCCCAATTTTACATGTGCTTGTGAGAAGGCAATGGCACCCCACTCCAGTACTCTTGCCTGGAAAATTCCACGGAAGGTGGAACCTGGTAGGCTGCAGTCCACGGGGTCCCTAAGGGTCAGACACGACTGAATGACTTCACTTTCACTTTTCACTTTCATGCACTGGAGAAGGAAATGGCAATCCATCCCAGTGTTCTTGCCTGGAGAATCCCAGGGACGGGGGAGGCTGGTGGGCTGCCATCTGTGGGGTCGCACAGAGTCGGACACGCCTGAAGCGACTTAGCAGCAGCAACGAGAAGAGCAGAGGCGTTTTGGCGGGGCCAGGGGGATGGTATTAGACAAAATAAAGGCTGGAGTAGCTGATGCTGATATACATTTCAACGGTCTAAACTGGAACCCTGTGGACTAGAATGAAGCAGTGGAGGACTTCAAGTGGAGACAGATTCCATAGACAAGTTTCTTAAAGTTATCTATTACGTGTATTTGACACACTGCCTTAGCTTTTACAGTTTAACGAACAACTGTGAAGTCTTAACAACATAAAACAATAAACATTTACTTCTATTTATTTTTCACTTGTACATCTGTGGATCAGCTGGGGCAGTTTAATTTCAGAATTCAGGTCCACCAGTCGCCTGGAGTGGCTCTGCGCCAGGCATTTCCTTCTGCACATGTCACTGGTGTGGAAGAGGCCACCTGAGGCATGCTCTTCTGTTGGGGACGGCAGGAGCTCCTGATGTAGAAATATATGATATTTCTTAAGGTGAGACTTAAAACAGACTCCCTGTCACTTCTGCCCACCACCCATTAACCAAACAGCAAGTCATTCCTAACAAAACCAGTTCTCCAGGAAAGTTGCTTGGGGGATGGTGCAAATAATTGCTGAATAAGAATACATTTAAATTAATAACGTAATCTAATTTGCCAGAGATGTAAGCAAATGATGAATGTTTTGTTTTCATGATACTTAGCTACCAGAAATAATTTTCATACAACTTTATTCTTATATTGTTATGTTTTGTATCCATTTATAACTATTTAACTGAAATAAATATATTTAACTTAAATAAATATACTTGTTGTTCTATAACTTCCAAAAGTAAACTGAGGACCAGTGTAATCTTGAAATTCTTTATTGAAAATAGTTAAAACAAACACATCTGTAAGAATCAAGGTAAATGTATATTTCTTTTATTTTCTCATGAAATCGTGTCAGAGTAAAATGTGTACTTCAGAATATCAATTCCATAGGGGTGGTAATAGGTGTTAGATAGAAAGTTTCCATGATACAATAAAATTCATAAAACCTAGATTTTTTAAAAAGCTGTTTAAAAATGCACTATTTAAAAAATCTTTCAGTATATAAGTGCATGTTATGAGTATCCAGAACATTAACAGCTAGAATTCCTTGGAACAGAATTTGCAAAACTGAATCATAAATCACTTTTTCTTAAAATTTTATGCTTTAATTTTTTAGATTCTGAGAAATAAAGACCTTCGGTAGTAAGTGATTTTCTGATCGGTAAATTTTAACATGAACCTTTGTTGGTGCATAGAGGCAGGTTACCAAAAAGCTCTGTTAAAATGAGTTTTTTCCCTCAGATATATACATACACACACACACACACACACACACACACATATATATGTACATATATATATATTCAGCAAACACCACTCAACACAGAATTTTTATTGTCTGTGCTAGATCATGTATCAGAAACAAGGCTAAATGAAATATGTTTTCTCATTAAAGAAATTCTTGTTAGACATAAATAAATGTTATGTTAAAAGACTGCCAATCTCCAAAGAGAGTTAGATAAAGTCTATTGGGAGTTTTGAGTTGGAAGAGATCCCTTGCACCTGGGGGGTCACCTTTAGTTTAGAAGGCAGGATTTCTGGCCATCCTCTGCTGACTCGGCCAGCCCCATTGAGTTTGAAAAGTTCTGTGGGAGACTGCGCTGCACTGGCTTGGCTGTCTGCCCTGGTGGAAATGCTCATTTCTCCATCAGCCTATACAGTAAACAAATATGCTTTATGTGCTACTTTTGTGCCTAGAGTATCTGCATGAAATATGGCTTTGGGCTGCTTGAAAATGTAACTATAAAATTTTATAGGGGATAATGTTTCCCCAGAATGCAGTCCCTTGTCTTCTTCATTCCAACAAGTTTCAGCTATACTTGATCTCTCTTGCAAAACTGAACTGGTCCAGTCTCTGACTATTAATTATTTTTAAATACAAAAAGGATTATTTAAAAATTATATTTATGCCAGTGGCAGCTTTATGAAGAAGAGCCATAATGAAATTGAGGGAGAGGAACCACTTAGGGAAGGGATATCCTACCAAGCTTCTACCAGGAGGTTTTATGTTCATCCATTATCCTTGACTGTGTGCTCACTGTCATTTCAGTGCATCCAGAATTTTGTTTTGGTCTCCTGGATTCTGGCTCATGCTTAAAAACAGTTGGTAAAATAGATCTTACATTTTGTTCTCTTTTCCTCCTTTCTTCCCCTCATCCTTTCCTATCTTTCTTTCCTTTCCTATGCTTTGAGATGAATCTTAAGCTCACTTCTCAGGTTAAGACACACTATGATCATAAAAGTTGTTTGAGTGAATAAGGTGGAGGACTGCATTCTTGCCTCCAAGTATGGCAAGTTACAGAGTAAATCAGAATAGGTTACCGTAGGCACAGATGATAGACGACAGAACACAGGAGTAATTGATGTATTCCAAATATGTCTCTTGACTACTCCCACCACTGGTGCGTATTCTCTATGTCTTCCCAACCAGGATTCGTCAATCTAATCTCCTGGGGGGGGGGGTCATTTTGTTTCTTTACTGTGACTTCTCATATCTCTTTACTGATCTAATTAGTATGTATTCTATAATAAAATCATCTCCAAGGGACAAACATGATACTTCTCACTTTCAAACTCTTAGGAAACTTGCCTATATTCCAAAATATCTGTATCTAACACCTATTACCACCCTATGGAATTGATATTCTGGAGCACACAGTTTACTTGGACACGATTTCATGAGAAAATAAAAGAAATATGCATTTACCTTGATTCTTACAGATGTGTTTGTTTTAACTATTTTCAATGAATTTCAAGATTACACTGGCCCTCAGTTTACTTTTGGAAGTAATAGAGGCAGGTTACCAAAAAGCATTTGCACCATCGCCCAATTTGATAATACTTATTGCATAATTTAACTTAAAGCCCATGCTGGGGCAGAGAAGGGAGCCCCAGTCTAGTTATTTTTCCTCTTCCCTTAAAAAAGCTAATGAGCCTCAGCTGTGTTTCTTGACTGATTCATCTCCTTAATCTTATCCAGTCATTGGTGGACACCCTCACATCTCAAAGCATTCATTTTGTTATTTACACACAGATAACTTGTAGAAAGGATATAAAGCTCAAATCACACAGAACAAGCATCATTATTATTTTGGGATCAACACTGTAATTTCTTACTACTTGTCTCAATCATTTTGAGGTCTCCTATTTGATAAAATTACCTGTTTATTTTTAATGTCACCCACTCAATATATATATTTGAAAACTGTTATTTTGTCCTTGCTTATGTATGATAAGAAAGCATGTGTCTACTCATATGAAAAATACCTTAAATATATAAATTATTTTGCTTTGAATAGGTGCTGTATTTTGCTCACTCTTTTCTCCTCCTGTTCTATGATTCTTTAACTTTTTGAGGGTAAATTGAAAGACTCTAAGGGAAGCTCTAGGCCATTCATTCTGGAAAAAATGGACATACATAATGTTTTACAAACAACTGTAGGATTTGAAGGATGCCATGGCACTTACTTATGAATCAGTCAAGCATCTGGGAATGCAAATCAAGAGACCCTCTTTTACTATTAAGAAACACCCACTCATGTTTTTTGTATTTCTAAACCCACATCCATAGCACCTGGTTTTGAATTTTGGGACTGGGCTGTATCGTCAGTTCTCTAGAACTAAACTATTGCAGCATTTTATTTTGTGCTGCTCCTATGGTTCAATTTCTCTTCACTTAGCACTGCATCTAGTTTTCGCTACAATAATGGATATACATTTTTTGGATATGAACTGTATCTTTCATAAGAGATACAGTCTTGTCTTAGCTTCCTTTATACAGATTTTCTTGATGGAAGTCACACTCTTAAATCATTTATCATTTTTTGTCTTATGACTTTCCATATCATACTAAAATTTAACTATGTGAGATGAAAATAAAAAAAGTCCAATGCCAGTTGAAATTGTAACTAATAGTTACCCTTCAGGGCTAAGTGAACAAGTTTTGGATAAAAGTTATTGAAGCCTTCATCCTATTGTTTTTAAAGGGATTGCATTTTCCACTGTACTATAAGTCCTTAAAAGCATATAAATCTTATCACCTTTGAATTGTTCTAGTGCAGAATAGATTATTCGGCATGAAACAGCATCTCATAAAACATTTGAATGGATAATGAATGATAAGAGATATTTGAAAGATTCTTTTTTTTTTTTCCAAGTAGATACTGTATTTTTCAGTTTCATGGTTCAATTACTGCTGGATTAGGTAATAAACAAACTCCATTTTACTTCTACTCTATGACTATTGACATAGAGATTAATAATTCTAGTGTACAAACATAGAAGTAAACAAAAATAGAAATTTTGTTGAAAATATGCAATAAAAGAAGGAAAAGCAATCAATATTCTATAAGTACAAAGTGTTCAGACCATTTGAGATCATTTTAAGCTTAGAAACTGATGTATTACTTTAATTTCTCCTTATGATCAGACTTCTCAAAGCTACAGTTGAAATGGTTTGCGTTGAAAAGCAGTACTTATTAGCTCTTCTGCTTTAAAATATCCTTTCTGAAACATCACAAAATAGAGGAAAGAACATGGGATTTAGAGTCAAAAGGACAGACTTACAATTCCCTGCCAGATTCACTGCTTCCTAAATATGAATTGAGACAAGTTATTTAGCTTTGATATGTCTCATTTTCTTCATTTGTAAAATTTGAAGTTTAGAATGCATAGGCTTGTTACCTTACTTCATAAGTGAAATAATATCAGATCTTCAGAATATTGCCTGAGGTGCCAGCTGTATTAATACACGGAATCTATTAGTGTTTTACTTCTTCACAATGAAGTTATACTCTGTAACAATAGTCTCTTGCTTTTATTTTTTTTTAATTTTTTTCTCTTGCTTTTAATATATATAGTACATCATGCAGAAGATGTGAAACTCATATACATATGCATATATTTATACGTAGATTTTTTCATTATATAAAGAAAATACAAATAATTACAATAAGGATAAAGGGAAAAAATACCATTGAGGTAAGAGAAGAAAAATATGCAAAACCAAATATATTGTAAAGATTGGAAATAAAACCCAACTTTCAGCTTCCTGATAGTGATGATAGCTGTTAAATGAAATGGTAGAGTTCAGAAACAGTTGGGATATGTTTCCTGTTATATTCATTCTTGTAAATATCCACACATGCCTATTTTCAGTCCTATTTGCACATCCTTCTTTAAATACCAAAAATCATGTTGACTGTAAAATGTGAATGATTGAGGAACATCTCTTTCCCCCAAATGAATGACCTACTCTTGTTCTTTAAGTCATCATTTTAAAGTCTACTTCTTCATATTGTAAACTTCATCCCTTTTCCAATTCATTGCTGTGGAGGTTTGGAGACAGCAGCAATCATGGTTGTTTTTATGTATTGATGAAGCTAAATTTAGAAAGAAATTCCTCACCTGGGTCTTTTATAGAATGTTAACGTACTTATATTTTCAGAAGTGTTAATGCCAAATCCCTTTTGTTAAAACCTGACTCTCTGTCAATCTGGAAAGTTTATAATCAACTTTCCCCAGTAATCAGTTCTTTAGATCTTTACTCCAGGACCCCTGTAGTCTGTTTCCAGCTTCTTTAGTAGTCAATCTCAACTTCTTTAAACCTGATTTATTTGAGGATTCTCCTTGGGTAATCCTCCTGTTTCCTTTCTAAGAAGATTTCTTCACATTTGTGAAATCTCTTACCTACAAGTTTGTCAGTATTTTCCCATATTCAGTATATTTTGCAGAACATTTTAAAAATAATTTCAGATATTTCCTATTTATTTTTATACTTTTGGTAGATATTTTGGAAGAAGTTCTTTTGAATTTCACGTTTCCTGTTTGTTTTTTCTTGGTCTTTTTCATGGACATTTGGAAGGGATAGCTAAGTAACTGTGCAAAATTTATCATTTTGTGTGGCAAGACTATTTTTTTCTCTTTGCAACTTTTATCATTTTGGAGAAGCAGTCTCTTCCTCTTCTTGATGGAGAGGTATGTTTAGAAGATAATATGATGTTAGGAAGAGTTAAAAGGTAACTAGATGTGGATAGACCTAAAGTCTGTCATACAGAGTAAAGTAAGTAAAAAGAGAAAAACTGTATATTAATGCATATATGTGAAATCTAGAAAAACGGTACAGAGAAACCTATTTTCAGAGCAGGAACAGAGATGCAGACATAGGGAATGGACACATGGGCATGGGGTGGGGAAGGGGAGTAGGATGAATTGGGAGATTTGGATTAACATATGTGCACTCCCATGCATAAAATAAATCACTGCAGAAACTGCTTTATAACACAGGGAGCTCAGCTTGGTGCTCTGTGGTGACCGAGATGGGTGGGATGGGAGGGAAGTCCAAGAGGGTGATTCACTTTGTATGGCAGAAACCAACACATCACTGTAAAACAACTATACTCTAATTTTTCAAAAAGGTAACTTTGTAAAAAGACTTAAAATAGAGCCTCAAACTGTATTTTGGTTCAGCAACGCCACCCAACAGAAGTATGGTTCTGAATTATGTAATTGAAATTCTGGAATTCCGGTCTTTCCATTTCTAAAGACAGATTAAGGAAGTTCAGTCTGACTTTCTTCACCAACGTCAGTCCGAGTGCTCAGTTCACTGAGAACTGTGTTCTGTTTATGGGGTCATCTTGTCCCAAGTCTGTGAGATTCTCAAGGGTGGAGTCTGTGCCTCATTTATCATTTTTACCAGGTTCCTCGTATTATGTGTAAACTGTATTAGTCAATATATGTTTGCCAAGGAAATAAGGAATTAATTGAGTGTCTCCAATTTCAGTCTTCCCCTAGAGCTACAAAGAGTTCTGTTTATTCACTTTGAAACTGTTCCAATGGTTTGGCTTATATTCTTGTTCTTCTACCCAACATGAACTCAGGAGTAGTTTTTTAAGTTGGCCATTTTGTTAATTTCCCTCTATGTTGGTACTGAGAAATATACCAAATTGTCCTAAAATGGTTATTTCCAGGACACTATGTCAGGTGACTTTCTTCAGAACTTATTTCTGAATAGTCCTTCTGTGTATGTGAACCATATCTCATCTTTGGCCATATGTTTCCATTATCACTTTCTTATTCTTTATTGCTTTGTCCCACTCCAATTTAAAATATTCTCCAAATTATTTCTTTAATTCTGATTTCCTTTTTATCACCTTCAGTAAGTTTTATCCCTTTAGACATGGCATCTTGACATACTGATGGACTCTATAGCACAAGGTTCAACTCTGAAACCAACTCTATACTCCATCCCCAGCAATAACACACACACAAAGGTATTACTGCCTTCATAGAAAGTCATAACAGCAACAATCTTAAATTCATTGAGTTGTACTACAAAGATCCAGCTTATTCAAAGGAAAGTTCCAAGCTACAGTCTCATCAAAAGAAGTAAAACTTCAACATGGGAATGATGCTTGAGGGAGGGACTTCACTGGCATTACTGTCTTTGAGAATAGAATTCTGGATCTCTTAAAAGGAACAATTTTAGTTGAAAAGTATTTGATATGCTAATATTACTATTGCCAGTATCTTACTCTTTTCCTTTTCAGATATATATGTCTTAGAGATTACAGACATCATCAATATCCCTTTTTACTGAAGGAGGAAATAAGGCTCAGAGAAGCTAAGTGAATTGCCCAAAGAATAAACAAATAAGTGGCTATCATAAGAGTTGGATTCAGAACATCTAACTCCATAAGCCATATTTTTACGATTCCTATTGGACTTTGTACTTTATACCACACTCTCACATGATCAACTTATTCAATCCTCGCAATATTCTATTGAGCTGGTATTTTCTACAATGTACTAACAAGATAATCTACCAAAAGCTCCCTAGAGTTGAAATCAGGACATATCCCAGGTTACCTGTCTCCAAATCCATGAAATTTTTACTGTCATGACTGAACTTTCTGTCCATCGTATGTGCCCCGGGAATAGTGATGAAAAGGATGAAAAGTAATGTTGAAATTATATTTAGTTAAAGTCAAAATTATCAGTGACATGAAGATTCTGGCACTGGGCTCATTGCAACTTCTCATCCCTGAATGATTTATCTGCTCAGATGGTAAATACAAGGTCAATTCAACCAATAACCAAAATGATCAGAGAAAGATGTCATTGAGTCAGCAGTTTGTTAGCTTTGAATTGTGTCCTTCCATCTAACCTCCACTTGAAGTCCTAACTTCCAGTTCTAACCTTCAGAATGTGACTGTATTTGGAGATAGAATCTATAAAGAGGTAACTAGGTTAAAATGAGGTTATTAAGGCTGACCCTTAATCCAACATGGTTGGTATACTTAGAAGAGGAAGAAATATGGACAGAGGGAAGATGATAAGAGGAGATGGCTATCTATAAGCCAAAGGAAAAGGCCTGGAACATATTCTTTCTTCTTAGCCTTCGAAGAAATTGGCCTGCCAACACCTTGATTCTGGATTTCAAGGTTCCAGAACTGTGAGAATATACATTTCTGTTGTTTAAGCCACTCAGTTTGTGGTACTTTGTTAGAGTAGCCCTAGAAAACCTATACAGTGTCCATAACTATTTAATTAAGTCAAGGACAACTTTGCCAGTCTGGAAAAAATGGAGAACTATTTTTGATAGAGAATTCCAAGGTATATATACACACGGAGACTACAATAAAAGAATATGAACCTAGCTTTCACAGTCCAGGATATTGGTAATGTGGTCAGAATTCTAGAGATATCAAGCATTAAAATCTTGAGAAAAAACTGATTAGCTTCTAGTGGTTACCTCTGTTCTATCCAAGGAAGGTGACAACCAGAGCTTGGTTACAAAAATTTTATGGGAAACAAGATATTGTGAGGTAATAGCAGAAAGTTAATTTCCTAAATTATCCTCCATTTGGTGTAGTTCGTTTTTGATCATTTGATCATCCAGGTGATGATGATCTTTTTTGACATGCTGATTTATAATCAGGGCACCAGCAGCTTTCTAATAGGTAGCAGTTAGAAGTAAAATGTTTGCAGAGTTAAATTGTTATTGTTGTTTAGTCACTAAGCTGTGTCCAACTCTGTGACCCCATGGACTGCAGCACACCAGGCTCCCCAGTGTTTCACTATTTCTGGAGTTCACTCCAATTCATGCCCATTGAGTCAGTGATGTTATCCAACCATCTCATTCTCCTCTGCCCCCTTCTCCTGTTGCCTTCAGTCTTTCCCAACATCAGGGTCTTTTCCAATGAGCCAGCTCTTCACATCAAGTGGCCCAAGTATTGAAGCTTCAGCTTCAGCATGAGTCCTTCCAAAGAATATACAGTGTTAATTTCCTTTAGGATTGACTGAGCATCAGAGATCTATTTAAAGATAATGACTATAAACAGACATATGCAACTGTAAGGAATTTCCTATGATTTTCCTAGTATAAGGAACTGGAGGAAAGGAAAATATCTTTTCTCTTTCTACCCTTCTAGATTTTTGGTTGGGCTCTTTAACAGAAGACAATTCAACAATAGGGAAACACATAGAAGTTTATTAACAAACACGTACATCTCATATACTTGGGACAAACTCAGAGATGAGTAACTCAAAGGGTAGTTAGAGCTTGGGCATCTGCACAAGGGGACAAGAAAATTTTAGATGAATGTCAAGACAAATTAAAAGAGGCTTGAGTCTCTATGGGGTGGCAGATTAGTAGTAAGGTATGTAGTAAAGTAGTAGTTAAGATTAGTAGTAAGGTAAATTAGTGGTAAGGAAACTAACAGTAGACCAAGTCTTGCTTGTAAAGTTTGTTATCTAGATTCCTCTGGTGCCTTCTCTGGGTTTATCAAGGTCTAAAGTTGTCTCTGGTGAGTAAATTTGCTTTTCCTGGTAGATAGGAGGGGATGGACACCTTGTAAATTTATATCCTTCTTTTAGGCAAATAGAGGGATGGCAGAGCACATTCCTTACACTTGCTTTTCTATTGCTTTCAGTTCAAAATAATCATTATGTCAAACTAACATATTTATGGGTGGCAAATTTTACTATCTTTCAGAAATACCTCCGGAAATGAAGTAGTAAGAAAGTCCACATGAAATTCACAGGTTTTGAGAGCTACAAGTAGTGTTAATTTATTTAGTTCAATAACTTTGAACCAGAGGTGCACATAATAATCATTTGTGAATTGTTTAAAGTCAAATATATCTGAATGTTCCACATTCAGTGGACCTGGGATGAGCCTTGAGAGTCAAGACAGAAACTGTCTTGATTCTGATGCTCGCTACTGATGAAGGACTAGGACAACCTCCTCACTTCCAGGCCCCTGCAATGACCTAGGGCTCTTGGACTGCTACCGGCTTGGACGCAGTCTTGAGATCCAGCCAGACTCTTTTCTGCTATATCATCTAAGTGTTCATCTATGAATTTCCTGTCCTTTCTTCCCCAACACCCATCATTACAACTTTCCCCTAGATTTAAATCTGACTTTGGAAAAGAAAGATGAGGGAATCACAAATAAATGTTCAACAATCAGAACAAAAGAAAAAAACCACACAAAACCTTTTGCCTCATCATCATCTTTGTTACTCCCTGGTGGGGGTGATTTCTACTTCAACATCAGCCTGGCTGGGCAGCTCCCTAATTAAATAGTTAGCTTCATCAGCTGCAGGCTTTGAGATAACAGTGAGAGCAATAAACGATGGAACATGACTCCAGAAAAGCAGTTGTAGCTAATGAATCATAATCACAGGCAGAATTTCAAGTGCACAGCTCTGGGAACACATTGAGTTAGTATATTACTACCAGAATTGCTGACAGTGCTAACTGGAACCCTGGATCTTACAAGATATTCCTCACAATCTACCCCTTCTCTTTCTTGAAGGTGTGGCTAAATTACTCAAGCTTTCTTATTCTTCCCCTTCTTTTGTGTTAAATACTAGTCATAACAAACATACTTAGCACCATGTATCTGTTGTTAGGTCATTTTGAAACCTATACATTCTTATATATATAATTGAAATGTTTGTATCTAGGTTTCCTAAAGAAAGACCATGTTTGTGTCTTCAATTTATTTTCATCGCTTAGCCATGATTTGTAAAAGATTTTCTAATTACCTCAGAGATTGGATGGTCCAGTCTAGTGAAAAGAACATTTCCCTGGGAATCCAAAGACTTGGATTTGAGTTTCATCTGCATACAAAGGTAAGGCAAGCTTGCTTAAACCTATCTGCTTCCCAAATGCAATGAAAAGCTTATAAGCTTTGGTTCATGAGTCATTAGGAGAATAAAATAAAGCATGCAAAAGTGCTTTGAGGATTACAGAATATTGTGAGCATATAAGGTTTTTCTGGTCCAGTTCTGTGGACTCACTGATATGTTCATTAAAACTGACACAATTTTAAAAAAATGACACAATTAATTCTCAAAGGCAATTTTCACATTTCAATTAGTTTTTAAAAATATAGTATTAAGGTAATTTTCTGGGTTCAGAATTGCTGTGTCTTCTATAGAAAATAATGGAAACTGAAAAATCAAAAATTAAATGTAAATATAATTAGATTTAATTCTTTGCTAATACCTTTGACTCTATTCTTTTGCACTACTGGGGTAATTGGCTATCTATTTGTTATGCAATCTTTCATGTTTATGAAACAATTGGCACTTTTCTCAAACCATAGAGAAAATGCTATGGTATCTTTGTTCCTATTGTTTTGGTCTCAGCCTAATGTTGGTAATGATCCTGCCAGAAATACCCCAGGCACTCTTTCCATGCATCTCACCCTCTCCTCACCTCTCCCCATGTTCATAAGTCTGTTCTCTATGTCTGTTTCTCCATTCAGTTAAGTTCAGTCACTCAGTTGTGTCCTACTCTTTGTGACCCCATGAACTGCAGCATGCCAGGCCTCCCTGTCCATCACCAACCCCTGGAGTCTATCCAAACCCATGTCCATTGACTCAGTGATGCCATCCAACCATCTCATCCACTGTTGTCTCCTCCTCCTGCCCTCGATCTTTCCCAGCATCAGGATCTTTTCAAATGAGTCAGCTCTTCGCATCAGGTGGCCAAAGTATTGGAGTTTCAGCTTCAACATCAGTCCTAATGAACACCCAGGATCGATCTCCTTTAGGATGGACTGGTTGGATCTCCTTGCGGTCCAAGGGACTCTCAAGAGTCTTCTCCAACACCACAGTTCAAAAGCATCAATTCTTTGGTGCTCAGCTTTCTTCACAGTCCAACTCTCACATCCATACATGACCACTGGCAAAACCACAGCCTTGACTAGATAGACCTTTGTTAACAAAATAATGTCTCTGCTTTTTAATATGCAGTCTATGTTGATCATAACTTTCCTTCCAAGGAGTAAGCATCTTTTAATTTCATGGCTGCAATCACCATCTGCAGTGATTTTGGAGCCCCCCAAAATAAAGTCAGCCACTGTTTTCACTGTTTCCCCATCTATTTGCCATTGCTGCCCTGTAAATAAATTCTTCGGTATTATTTTTCTAGATTTCATATTTATGCATTAGAATACAATATTTATCTTTCTCTTTCTGACTTACTCCACTCTATATGACAGCCTCTAGGTCCATCCATGTCTCTGCAAATTCTTATGATTATAGGACACACTTCAGAAAAGAACCATCAGAGAAATTTGAGGAACAAGATTTACTACTGACAGGTCCTAGAGGGTACACAGCATGCCTAAAGGTCACATAGCAAGGTAGATTTGGGGCAGGGGGTGGGGGTATGACCTGGGGTTTTACTTTTAATAGAATCTAATGATTGAGTTTCTTGGGGTTTCACAGGATTGCACATTATGGGCTAATTTGAAGTATGAAGGTGGGAATCAAAACATAGGAGATTGGAGACAGTCTCTCAAGCTGTAAGTTAGCTTGGTCACACAGGGCTTGTGAAAGGGGAATTTTATGGGTATGGGTGGCCTATTTCCTTATCTGGTTATTTTGTTAGTGTGTGTCATACAGCTGGCAATGTATTTAATCAAGATGGATGTCTTTCAAAACAAAAATCAGCAAAGAAAAGCTTAATGTCAGCCACTTACACTTCAGTTCAAATAAACAAGGAGGCAGAAAGAAATTGAGAGGTGGGGAACCATAACGGGTGGCTTACTTGACACCACTGGAATCATATTTATCCATGCTTTCCCCTAAAACTTCCTAATTTATCACGTCCCTACAGTAGGAGGGACCATTCCTTCAAATGGATCAAAACATCTGTTTCTGGTTTGGGACTGATTATAAAAGGAAAAGTGATCAAACAAATACTTCCTTTTTATGTTATTTTATTTGACTAGAATATTATTGTGGGCTTCCCTGTGGCTCAGCTGGTAAAGAACCCGCCTGTAATGCAGGAATCCTGGGTTTGATCCCTGGGTTGGGAAGATCCCCTGGAGAAGGGAAAGGCTCTCCATTCCAGTATTCTGGCCTGGAGAATTCCATGGACTGTATAGTCTATAGGATTACAAAGAGTCATGGGGTTGCAAAGAATCAGACATGGCTGAGTGAATTTCACTTTCACTTCTTTCAGAATATTGTGAAGTCTTAGAGACACAGAGCAAATATAATATTTATTCACTCATTAATTTTTAAAGGGAAAATTTTATACTGATTATGAGTTATATAGACAGCGGAAAAATACTGCTCACAAGAGTTAATATCATTTGGTGTCTCCTTTCAGACTTTTTTCCCCTTCTAATGTGTTTCTCTAGAAAATAAGTTCTTATGTATGATTTACAAAGAGTAGGACAGAATTTTACATATTGTTTTGCATGGTATTATTTTTATTTGATACTACACTTTGGGTATGTTTCCAAGTAAGTGTATCTGTACATCCTTTTTTATAATTTTAGCTCATTTTCTCTAATGGACTGATCAAAATTTAATTTTCCAAACACTTTTATTGGACACTAGAGTCGTTTCCAATTTTTTCAATGTTATGAAACAATGCTAAACAATGTTGAGCTTTGAGCACTGTTATCTAATCCACAAAAGAAAGGTAAGAAAGCCTACTGCCTTCTATGGGGAGGATATAAAATAATGCTTGAGTAAACCAGACAATGTATATTTATACATAATTTTTCATGTTATCTAGATTTTCAAGTGTGTTACATGAATATGGACTGTATAAATTTATATATTAAATTTTTCTCTACATCTGCATATATGTTATTTCTCTCTAAATATTTGTAGTCTCTCTTCAATACACTTGTCTGAAGTCACTAGATCATTTACTGAACAAACATGCATAGATAATTTGTTCAGTGTCAGGCACCGTGCTAAATGCTACAGATACAATGGTCAACAAGAAGACGTAGACTCTTCTCTAATGGAGTGTCCATCCTTACGGTAGATGCAGATTTTTGAAGAGTAGAAAAGCAAAGATAATGAATTTTGATAAGTATTATGAAGGAAATTAAGGTTTTGATAATCAAAATAAGAGTGAGCAGACTCAAATGAAGTGTCAAGAAAGTACTTTCTGAAGAGGTGATATTCAAACAGTGACATTAAAAAAAAAAAGAAGCTGAAAAAGAAAGAAAGAAAGAAAGAAACGAAATTGTAGTGATATTAGAACTTTGGGGAAGGATGGGAAACAGGTGGAAACAATGCTGGAGCCATAGGATGGGTTGTATAATACAGCAAGGACCTTGGTCTTTACTAAGTATAGTTGGAAGGTACAGATATCATGGATGCCTCTTTCATTTTCCTTCCTTTCGCTTTCAGTTGAAACTTTCACTTATATTACTTTTCCCTTTGTAGTGAGACAAACCAGTGAGAAAACATTTTCTTTTTTGGTATACTTCACCTAAACACTACATTTACCCATTGTGATACTTTCTTCTTAATGCTGGTGAAGTATTAACTAATTAAGAATAATGTCTTAAATTTTGTAAATTTGGAAAATTAGCCCTTTGACTTTATCAGTTACTGTGAGAGATGAGTTCAGATCTCCACATGTGATTTCTCTTTTTGATTCTATCAACTTTTGCATAATACCTTTTGATCCTGTTATTAGCTGCATACAAATGAATGACTGTTACTCTGTTAAATTTATTCTTTTGTAATTGAGATATATACTTTTACTAGAGTATTATTATTGCATTAAATTCTTGTTTACCTGCCACTGATGTAGCTAGAGAGCCTTCTCTTGGTTAGTGTTTCCATGGTATGTCTTTTTCTTAGGTATCTATTTTATGTTTTGATAATATCTCCTCCTCCTCCCAAAAACAGACTCATGGTTTGCCATTTGTTTTCTCAATTTTATATTCTAATTTACTGTGATCAGTCTCTCCAGTAATTTTATGACCTCTGGGTTCTATATCCTCCTTGGAAAGATTGACCTCACTTACAGTTTGTAAGTTTATTCCCCCTTTATGTTCAAGAATTTTTATAGCTGTGTACTCACAGCTTAAGCTTTCATTCCACTGAAATATTTTGCTGTGTAAGATTGAGATACTAATGTAATGTTTTGGGTGATAGGTGCTATTGACCAGCTGGTTATGATGTATTACAAGGGTTTAGAAAAATGTTAGCTGAATCTAAAGTTTTATGATATCATTAGGATAAATTTATATGCTTCCTTAGTCATTCTATCAATCATATATAAATATGAAGTAGATTATTTCAAAATTTTGTAATTACACTGTTGTTGCTGTTTAGTTGCTAAGTCATATCCAACTCTTTTACAACCCAATGGACTGTAGTCAACCATGCTCCTCTCTCCATGTGATTTCCCAGGCAAGAATATTGGAGTGGGTTGTCATTTCCTCCTCCAGGGGCTCTTCCCTACTCAGGTGTTGAACCCAAATCTCCTGCCTTGGCTGGCAGATTCTTTACCAATGAGTGACCATGGAAGCCCCCAAATTAAAACATTTCCTTAATATTCTAATAGTCATGAGATTTATATTTGTATCAATGTAAAGCTATTTGGCTGATAGCTATAATACTGTTATATTTTCAGGTTGAATTTTACCCTGATAATATGTAATATTATCAGATATACATCACATATATACATACACCAGATATACATCAAGGTGTATATCTTTGCACTGCTTATTTATTTAACTTATATGCAGAGTACATTATGAAAAATGCCGGGTTGGATGAAACACAAGCTGTAATCAAGAAACCGGGAGAAATACCAGTAACCTCAGATATGCAGATGACACCACTCTTACGGCAGAAAGAAAAGGGGAACTAAAGAGCCTTTTGATGAAGGTGAAAGAGGAGAGTGAAAAAGCTCGCTTAAAAGTCAACATTCAAAACATTAAGATCATGGCATCTGATCTTATCACTTCATGGAATATAGATGGGGAAACAGTGGAAATAGTGACAGACTTTATTTTCTTGGGCTCCAAAGTCACAGTGGACAGTAGCTGCAGCCATTAAATTAAAAAATGCTTACTTCTTGGAAGAAAAGCTATGACAAACCTAGATAACGTATTAAAAAGCAGAGACACTTTGCCAATAAAGGTCTGTCTAGTCAAACCTATGATTTTTCCCGTAGTCATGTATAGATGTGAGAGTTGGACCATAAAGAAAGCTGAGTGCCAAAAAACTGATGCTTTTAAACTGTGTTGTTGGAGAAGACTCTTGAGAGTCCCTTGGACTGCAAGGAGATCCAAGCAGTCCATCATAAAGGAAGTCAATCCTGAAATATTCATTGGAAGGACTGATGTTGAAGCTGAAACTCCAAAACTTTGGCCACATGATGCAAAGAATTGACTCCTCGGAAAAGACCCTGATGCTGGGAAAGATTGAAGGCGGGAAGAGAAGGGGATGACAGAGGATGAGATGGTTGGATAGCATCACTGACTCAATGGACATGAGTTTGGGTAAACTCCTTGCATTGGTGATGGACAGGGAGGCCTGGTGTGCAGCAGTCCATGGGGTCGCAAAAAGTCAGACAAGACTGAGCAACTGAACTGAACTGAACTGAATCTGATAGGGATTGCACTGAATGTGTATGGTTATTTTAAGAATACAGATTCTTTCAATTCAATAATATAAATATCTTCCTATCTTTGAAGTCTCTCATTTGATTTTTTAAATCCAGGACACATTTTCTCCCCTCTTCTAACTTCAAGTGTTTCTTAATATAATCTGGGTTTTATTTTCACATTATTATCATATAATTGTTCTTGACTTACATGTTTTTAAAGAAGAATGTTTAAGCCATGTTTTTCAACTTTATAACTACATTTCTAAGGCTTAAAATTAGAATCTCTACTTTTAAGTGGTTTGAGTTCACTTCAAAATCATTCTGTAACTTCCTTGTGGCTTACCTTATTATTTCAAACTTTCTGTGATGAGTAGACTATGTATTTGAGAATTTCTTTCATGCCATGGGAATATCTGCTATGCTTTTTGAGTCCTTGAATATGTGAAGCTATTATTTTTCTAATAATTTCAGTAATGCAATAAATGAGTATCTTTTTATAGCAAATTAAGAGTTTGAAGGATTTTTCCATGGTGGATTCCAAGTATAATATCACCTATTTTTATAATTTTTAATTCAAAAATTTTTTTTCATCGAGATCACATTAAACTTTTATCTAACACTTGGTCTTCTGGATGCGGTCATCATGGACAGATGTGAAACCTTTAAATACATATGTAGTTATAACTCTAGTTGAAACTCTTGGCTACCTTATTTCCAATTGTCATTTTATTTGCATAAGCATATATATAGTTTGAAAATGGTTGACAGTAGAGACTATTTGTGATTACACATATTTATCATGAAACTTTAAGCTTGTACCTCAAAAAATTAAATACTAATTTAACAATTTTGTGTCTATAGTACTATTAATGTGCACATTAAATATTAATGAAGTTCAAATTCTTTCCAAACACTTTTAGAAAAATAAGCACACACACATGAGTTTTTCTTTTTGGTTCCAAGAAGTCCGCACTCTGGTTTTCTGACTTTGTCATCTGTTAGGCTGTAAGCAAGGATCATATCTGACCCATTACCATTGTAATCTTCCTGTATGCAGGATCACACAGTGTCAAAAATTTTGTAGCTGCTCAGTAGATGGTTATGGAATGATCACCTGGGCTAAGAATGACTCCCACATGTGCTAAGTATACAAATGCTGAGGTAGGTATCTGGAAGGAGAAATTCATCTGCTAAAGTCACACAACCTTCATTTTAGATCAGTAAAATAGCAGTGCAGTCTCTTTCTTGCACTCCAAAGTTCAGAATAATGCTGTGCAGCCCAAAGTTCCATGGCTTCCCTATGGGAGCTGTCACAGGAATTGGGAAGATGGGGAGGGGAGAAGATACGGCTTGATATTCCCAAAATAACTTGACTCAACTTAAATTTATTTTTTCACACAAATTAAAAACAAATGATAAACACAGGAAAACAAACCAAGATAAAGTTTAAAAGTCACATCCCTGTACAATGTTGTCTTCTTTATGTTACCTGTTACTATCTTTAACTGAATTTACATATGCATGTAATAATCTTTTCCTTTTGTCTTCTAGCAGGAAATAAGTCTCTAAATGTGAGCATAGTTTATACTCATAATAAAGAAAAATCCATTTTAAAATTTTTCATTGATAATGAATAAATCATATTAAATACATTTATAGGTATTAAATGTCTATGATTCATTTAATATTACTATTAATTGATATTTTTAGCTTTTATCTTAAAAATTTCATGAGGATTGTAAAACCCCACAGCCTGGGACAGAGTTGAGTGAGACAGGACACTCCATTTCCAGGTAAAACTTTAGCTGCCTTATCCATCTTGGAGCACAGCATGGCTTTGATAAACAAGGTCAATTTTGGCAGGGTATAATTATTGAAGTGTCCACAAGATGGCAGATCCAGAGTCTCAGATGATTTATTCATTGACACATGGCAAATATGCCCACTAAGACTCATTTTATAACACTGATTGGCCAAATTGATTGCAACAGTTAAAATTAACATACTTTAAATAAAACAGACAGACAAGCAAACCCCCCACAGCTTTCTGTGATCTGTCTGTATTAGAATCCATGTCACAGTGAAGCCTTTAAGACAACAGTCTCATGCCATACTATATTGGTTACTAAAAGAATAATCAAAGCACTAATACGGTTCAGTTCTTCCTAATTATCTGAAAGTAAATAACTTTCTTCATATACATAACTCATAAACAGAGTTATAGTGTAATAATTTGCTTCTCACAAAATATATGAAAACCATATTTTTTAGAATTGTCTTATCCATAAAGTGGAAAATAACACTCTTTCTGCTCCCATAGTGTTGGGAAAGAAATATCTCCTCCTCTCACAGAAGGCCACATAGTTCACAGACTGATGGATGATTAAGCCCTATAGAAAAGTTGAAAGGACAGTTGGATGAATACCTAGGGAATCCTCACCTCAATTTCTACTGTTACGTCTTGCTTTTTCTTTGTATATACACAGGTATATTATTTGCATGTATATATCTATTATTCTTTATTTATGTTCTATATATTATGTATTTTATATATTTAATGTATATATACATATAAAGCACAGAGAAGCTGGCTTTTTGCTGAACATTTTCAGCATGATGGAGATATCATGACACTTCTCCCATAAATACTGCAGAATAATCTCCAAAAATAGGAATGTACTTCTACCTAAGCAAAATATCATTATTGCTCCTAAAAATAACATTGGTTTATTAATATCTAATGTATATTTTATGTTCAAACTTCCCCAATCATCCTAAGAACATTTTGCCAACATGATACATAAAAGATTACGTACTGTACTTTCCCATTTTATTTAAAAACATCTTATTTAAGCTGGTCTTCCCTCTCCCTTTAAGTTTTTCATGACATTAAATTCCAGAATGCGATAGCATGATGCACATTCTGTGTTTGTGTGACATTTCTTTGTGATTTGTTATTGTCATTTTGTTTAGTTGCTAAATCATGCCCAACTCTTTTGTAAGCCCTAGACTGTACCCACCAGGTTCCACTGTCCATGGGATTTCCCAGGCAAAAATATTGGAGGATGTTTCCAGTTCTTTCTCCAAGGGATCTTCCTGACACAGGGATCAAACCTACCTCTCCTGCACCGCAGACAGATTCTTTACCACTGAGCCAACAGTGAAGGTTTGAGTAAACATTTTTTTGAAAATGTTACATAGGACATTACATATTTCTTTATACAACATATAAGGAGATAAATAATGTCAGATTGTTCTATAATCAGTGATGCCAAGTTTAATCACTTTGAAAAAATGGTACCCTATATAACATTATAAAACTGCTTTTTTGTAATTAATAAATATACTTTGTCTTAGAGATTTTATAGAGTATCTGCTTTATATAAACTTTTACTCCTTGTTCTTGATATCATCTTTTGAAGCTTTTTGTAAAGTAAAATGTTAAAAATATTAATTCATGTATTCATTCCACAGATACTGACAATGTTTTCCATGTGCAAAAATTTGTGTTAACATGTAATATAAAGAATAACAGGAATAACATGCTACTTCATTCAAGAAACAAAATAGTGCATAAAAAACTATTAATGACTATACATAGAGTTTAAAAATTAAAAAATATATTTTAGGAAGAGCCAGAAAGCAAATTTACACAATGCTATGATGGAAAAGAATTATGCGTGAGTATAACTTAGACAGAGTGACTAGAGAAATTTTATTACAGAGGTGACTTACAAACAGACCTTGAAGTATAAATGGGGAGCAAGAAGTGTGGGACGTGGTGAATTAAGTGCTTGGAAAGAAGGTAAGATAGAGATCAGAACAACCTAAATAATTTTTTAAAGATCATTCTGCCTACAATGTTGAGAATCAATTTTATGAGTGTAATTTTAAATACAAGAAGACTTGTTAGAAAGGTACTGAATTAATCCAATGAGGGAAAAGGTTGGGGCTAATGAAGGTGGTGAAAAATCACAGGAGATATAACTGATCCAATAGCATCAGTTAAACATGACATTATATTATCTGAAAATGTTTATATCAATGACATAGTTTAAAATTATAAATATTTTAATCATTTATATTTAAGAAATGAGGAGACTCCTATTGAGTTCCAGTGGATTTTTTGATAATAACATTGTTTCTTATTTTGTTTCAGCCTGTGTATGTGTATTTGACTGTGTATGTATGCACTTGATTATATGTGCACACATGCACATGTGTGTGTACATTGTGGCAGAGGGTAAACAAAAATATTGAGGAACTGACTATTGATTCAAGTATAGCCACTACTTCCTCCTGCCCCCACTTTATTGAGATACAATTGACATAACACACATGTTTAAGGTGTACAATGTGATGATTAGATACATGTATG
The DNA here is from genome assembly GCF_001704415.2 of Capra hircus. NCBI lineage: Eukaryota > Metazoa > Chordata > Mammalia > Artiodactyla > Bovidae > Capra > Capra hircus. The sequence continues at coordinate 9,484,310 of NC_030835.1, read as the reverse complement.
CAGAGTTGCCCTTTGAACAACTTGAGGGCTCATGGCATCCACCTTCTGTGCAGTTGAAAATTTGAGTATATATATATATATATATATATATATATACTTTTCTCTTTCTGAGTGTGTATATATATGCATATATTTGTATATGCTCTCTCTATATATATGTGTGAGTGTATATATATATATATTAATATGTATATATGCACATGGGTTTCTCAGGTGGCACTAGTGGTAAAGAGCCCGCCTGCCAATGCAGGAGATGCGAGTTTGATCCCTAGGTTGGGAAGATGCTCTGAAGGAGAGTATGGCAATGCACTCCAGTATTCTTGCTTGGTGAATCCCAAGGATAGAGGAGCGTGGCAGGCTACTGTCTACAGAGTCACAAAGAGTCGGGTGTGACTGAAGCGACTTTGCATGCATGCAAATATATATACATCTCTCTTTCTCTGTGTGTGTGTATATATCCTCTATATGTATGTGTGTGTGTGTATATCCTCTCTCTCTCTATGTGTGTGTGTGTGTTTGTATACATATACACATATTTCTTCGTGTGTGTGTATATATAATGTACATACGTGTATGTATATACATATATTCTCTTCTTTATCCGTTTACTTGTTGAACTTCTAGGTTGTTTCCATGTCTTGGCTACTGTGAATAAGGCTGCAGTGAACAAGGGGGTACAGATTTCCTTCAGGTGCATACTTAGAAATGGAATTGCCAGATCATATGAACAATGGAAACAGTGAGAGCTTTATCTTTTGGGGCTCCAAGATCACTGCAGATGGTGATTGCAGCCATGAAATTAAAAGACACTTGCTCCTTGGAAGAAAAGTTATAACCAACCTAGACAGCATATTAAAAAGCAGAGATGTTACTTTGCCAACAAAGGTCTGTCTAATCATAGCTATGGTTTTTCCAGTAGTCATGTATGGATGTGAGAGCTGGACTATAAAGAAAGCTGAGCACTGAAGAATTGATGCTTTTGAACTGTGGTGTTGGAGAAGACTCTTGAGAGTCCCTTGGACTGCAAGGAGATCCAACCAGTCCATCCTAAAGGAAATCAGTCCTGAATGTTCATTGGAAGGACTGATGTTGAAGCTGAAACTCCAATACTTTGGCCACCTATGCAAAGAACTGACTCATTTGAAAAGACCCTGATGCTGGGAAAGATCGAAGGTGGGAGGAGAAGGGGATGACAGAGGATGAGCTGGTTGGATGGCATCATTGACTCAATGGACATGAGTTTGAGCAAACTCCGGGAGTTGGTGATAGATGGGGAGGCCTGGTGTGCTGTAGTCCACGGGGTCACAAAGAGTCGGACACAACTGAGTGACAGAACTGAACTGATGGTAGATTCATTTTTAATTTTTAAAGGAACCTCCATACTGTTCCCACAGTGGCTGTACCAAATTATAGTCCCTGCAACACTGCACAAGAATTTTCTTTACTCCACAACCTCACCAACGCTTACTGTTTTTGTCTGTTAAGCAATAACCATTCTAATATGTGTGAAGTGATATCTCACTGCAGTGTTCATTTGTATTTCTCTGATGATTTGTGATGTTGAGCGTCTCTTCACATACCTGCTGGCCTTTGTATGTCTTCTTTGGAAAAATGTCTGTTCAAGTCCTTTGTTTATTTTTTAATGAGTTTTTTTTTTTTTTTGCTATTGAGTTGTGTGAGTTCCTTATATATTTTGGATGTTAAATCATCAGAACATGGTTTGTAAATATTTCCCCCCATTACATATATTGCTTTTTTAATTTTTCTGACTATTTCTTTTACTATTCAGAAGATTTTTAGTTTATATAATTTTACTTGTCTACGTTTTCTTTTTTTGTTTGAGCTTTCCATGTCAAGCAAAGCTTGAGATATTCTTACAAGGAATTTTATATTTACAAATGTCCTAAAATATGTATGTGTACATTATCTGCATCTTATTATCTTTCATTCCCCCTTTCACAATAGACACATAAGAAAAAATTATGACATGTCTACGAAAAAATTATCCACAAAACAGAATTAGAGTATAGATGCAGAAAATAAACTTACGGTTACCAGGGCACAGGTGGGGGAGGGTAAATTAGAAGATTGGGACTGACACTTTTACACTTCAGTTCAGTTCAGTTCAGTCGCTCAGTCATGTTCGACTCTTTGAGACCCCAGGAATCACAGAATGCCAGGCCTCCCTGTCCATCACCAACTCCCAGAGTTCACTCAAACTCACATCCATCGAGTCCCCATCCAGCCATCTCATCCTCTGTTGTTCCCTTTTCCTCCTGCCCCCAATCCCTCCCTCTTTTCCAGTGAGTCAACTCTTCGCATGAGGTGGCCAAAGTACTGGAGTTTCAGCTTTAGCATCATTCCTTCCAAAGAACACCCAGGGCTGATCTCCTTTAAAATGGACTGGTTGGATCTCCTTGCAGTCCAAGGGACTCTCAAGAGTCTTCTCCAACACCACAATTCAAAAGCATCAATTCTTCGGTGCTTAGCTTTCTTCACAGTCCAACTCTCACATCCATACATGACCACAGGAAAAACCATAGCCTTGACTAGACGGACCTTTGTTGGCAAAGTAATGTCTCTGCTTTTCAATATGCTGTCTAGTTTGGTCAGAACTTTTCTTCCAAGGAGTAAGAGTCTTTTAATTTCATGGCTGCAGTCACCATCTGCAGTGATTTTGGACCCCAAAAGAATAAAGTCTGTCACTGTTTCCATTGTTTCCCCATCTATTTGCCATGAAGTGATGGGACCAGATGCCATGATCTTCGTTATCTGAATGTTGAGCTTTAAGCCAACTTTTTCGCTCTCCTCTTTCACTTTCATCAAGAAGCTTTTTAGTTCCTCTTCACTTCCTGCCATAAGGGTGGTGTCATCTGCATATCTGAGGTTATTGATATTTCTCCTGGCAATCGTGATTTCAGCTTGTGCTTCTTCCAGCCCAGGATTTCTCATTATGTACTCTGCATAGAAGTTAAATAAGCAGGGTGACAATATACAGCCTTGACGTACTCCTTTTCCTGTTTGGAACCAGTCTGTTGTTCCATGTCCAGTTCTAACTGCTGCTTCCTGACCTGCATATAGGTTTCTCAAGAGGCAGATCAGGTGGTCTGGTATTCCCATCTCTTGAAGAATTCTCCACAGTTTATTGTGATCCACACAGTCAAAGGCTTTGGCATTGTCAATAAAGCAGAAACAGATGTTTTTCTGGAACTCTCTTGCTTTTCTGATGATCCAGAAGATGTTGGCAGTGTGATCTCTGGTTCCTCTGCCCTTTCAAAAACCAGCTTGAACATCTGGATGTCCATAGTTCATGTACTGTTGAAGCCTGGCTTGGAGAATTTTGAGCATTACTTTACTAGCGTGTGAGATGAGTGCAATTGTGCAGTTGTTTGAGCATTCTTTGGCATTGCCTTTCTTTGGGATTGGAATGAAAACTGACCTTTTCCAGTCCTGTGGCCACTGCTGAGTTTTCCAAATTTGCTGGCATATTGAGTGCAGCACTTTCACAGGATCATCTTTCAGGATTTGAAATAGCTAAACTGGAATTCCATCACCTCCACTAGCTTTGTTTGTAGTGATGCTTTCTAAGGCCCACTTGACTTCACGTTCCAGGATGTCTGACTCTAGATGAGTGATCACACTATCGTGATTATCCGGGTCATGAAGACCTTTTTTGTACAGTTCTTCTGTGTATTCTTGCCACCTCTTCTTAATATCTTCTGCTTTTGTTAGGTCCATACCATTTCTGTCCTTTATTGTGCCCATCTTTGCATGAAATGTTCTCTTGGTATCTCTAATTTTCTTGAAGAGATCTCTAGTCTTTCCCATTCTGTTGTTTCCCTCTATTTCTTTGCATTGATCGCTGAGGAAGGCATTTTTATTTCTTCTTGCTATTCTTTGAAACTCTGCATCCAGATGCTTATATCTTTCCTTTTCTCCTTTGCTTTCGCTTCTCTTCTTTTCACAGCTATTTGTAAGGCCTCCACAGACAGCCATTTTACTTTTTTGCATTTCTTTTCCATGAGGACGGTCTTGGTCCCTGTGTCCTGTGCAATGTCATGAACCTCAGTTCATTGTTCATCCACTACTTTATATAAAATAGATAACTAATAAGGATTTACTGTATAGCACAGAGAACTCTACTCAATACTCTGTAGTGACCTGTATATGTATATGTAAAACAGATTCACTTTGCTATTCACCTCTGAAACTAACACAACATTGTAAATCAACTATACCAAAAAAATTTTTTTTTAAATTATGTCTTGGCTTTATGCCATCCATACCAAGAAAAGAAAAGAAAAGAAAAGATCAGGTTGTGGATATTTCAAAAGAATCAATTATATCTCTGAACCAGTTTCAATTCACTCCTGATTTAGCTTCTTTTCTCTTTCAAGTTTGCCTAAATTCTGACCTCTGGAACTGTCTTCTGAATTTATCCCTGTTTTGATCACTCTGTCTAAATCTTCCTGCTCTTAGAGGCATGAGAAGGACACTTTGCCCTTGTACTCATTCCTTGTACTCTGAGTCCCAATCTCTGGCTCTGCGTCATCTCAGTAGGTCCTCCCTGGCCTAGAATTCAGACAGATGAATACATGCTTGATTGCTATGTCCTCAAAAAGTAAGCCTAATATCTCTAGGCTTGTTATAATAGACATTGAAATAACTCAATAAATGCTCATTATGTCATTAACAAATTACTCATTTTCAAATTATAAGGAAACTCTTTTTTTGAAGAGGTGCTCCCTTCAAAATTTCACTGCTGTTTTTTTCTGCGAATGCCCTCAAATGTTGGCACATGTACATTTGCATAACTAATTTAATATTTACTTTCAGCATCAAATTTGGGGAGCCAGTGGGTGATCAAGTGAGATATTGCCATTTAATCCTTTTTAAAAAGTAGTTGTGCTATGTATGATGTGCTAAGTCACTAAGTCATATCCAACTCTGTGACCCCATGGACTACAGCCCACCAAGCTCCTCTGTCATGGGATTCTCCAGGCAAGAATCCTGGAGAGGGTTGCCATGCCCTCCTCCAGAGGACAGTCCTGACCCAGGGATGGAACTCACATCTCCTAAGCCTGCTGCACTGGTAGGCATGTTCTTTACCACTAGTGCCAATATATAAAATACCCTCCTCTGTTCCCCTGAATCAGTAGGGGAATGGTCCTTATTAACCCTAACCCTTATTCTGAGGACCATTTCAAAAAACAAATCTATTCCAAGATACAAATTTCAGATTGATCTTTCTAGGCAGGAAACACACTTGTTTTGCTTCACCCATCCTCATCAGGTAAAGCCACTTCTTGCCCCTGACCGGGCACCTTCCTACTCCTTAAATATGCAAAGCTCAAGTAGAATGCAGTGTACTTCCAGGAAAATTTTGTAATACATGTAATAAAAGTATTTGCTGGCTGTCAGACAAACTGTGTGACAATATAAGTGTTTTTCTTATAGCTGACATCACAAAAGAGGAAGTGTTACGTGTAAGAATGTGGAAATAAGGTTTAAAATCTGAGATTTGCACTCAGGAAATGTGATTCAAGCTGTGATTTTATGGATTGGAAAATATTACTTCTTTCAGCTTTAGAAATCTTTGGATTTTTATTCATCAGGGTTTTCTTTTTCTTAGTGCATTCTTGGCGCAAAAGCAGCCCTGGAGCGAGAAACATTAAGAACAGAGTTAGAATGAAGATTTGATTTTTACAAAGAATAGCATTTATAAGCATGTTCTATTCCTCTATTTGGCATTCTATTTGCACTATGGAAGAATAAGGACAGGGTGATTTTGTTCTGGGAGTTCTAGGTCACTTGCATCCTAGAAGCTCTGAAAATATTCTTTGTGATGTTTTAAAATTTTTTCTTCTATAAATAGAGAGAAATTATTATTCCTGAGATATATGATATATATAGGTCAAGTCAACATGTGGGAGAATCGGAAATTTTGGAATCGGCTCACAACAAAATTATCAAGTCAGTGACGTGTGTCTTTTGAAATGTAAACTTTCTCTGATGTAGACTTTCTAAATTGACCTTTGCTACTGGGCTGAGTGCAGTTCATTGTCCTTGGACAAGTATTCCCACCCTCTCTCCTTCCCCTAAGTTTGACGCAAGGAGAGTTTCCATTAAGTTTATTTAGAAATCCTTTAAGGAGATGAGAGTAAGATTGGGGATAATATTAAGAAATGGACATGAACAAGGCAATGAAAACTCTCTCATACAATAGATAAATATTAACACTCTTGAAACTCAGCATTCCCAGTGTTGCTGACTCATGAGGGAGGGATCTGGGGCATCACAAGACAGCAGCAGCGTTGGGGAGTGACACTGGCTGGAACTTGACACTGCTGCTAGTTTAAAAAATGTGTGAAGTGCTCAGTGTGAGCCTCTGACAGTAACATTTCAATGCATATCTATTGCTACACTTTTTATAATTATCTTTCTGAAGGGAGTCGAAGACATCAAAAGAAAGATTTCAGGTTCAAATTAGGATTTTAAGAATGAGAAAGTAAAAGGGAAATTCTCACTCACTGAGCCACTATCATATGGCAGAGACATTGTAAAGAACTTAACTGGATGGTCAAACTAATGTTCCACAGCCCTGCGAAAGACATGTAATTTTATATAACTAAAGCCACTTCATAAATATGGGAACTGACAGACAGAGATTACTATTTAGCTACGTCCTCACGTTCAAATTGAAGAAGAGCACAGATTATAACCCAGTTCTTTTTGACTTCGAGATCTATTTTACCATTTCCAATGCCTTACTGATAAGCTTTAAATCAGACCCTAATCAGCAGAATGCACTGCTGTCTACTGATGAGAGTTAAGTTTTAGAGTTATCTTCTAGTGTGTTTTAGAACAGCTGATCACAAAGGCAATCAAATGTACATCCAAGTGATGAATTTGAGCCAACAGGTACTATCGAGAACTTGTTACCTGCTGGTTGAATGGCAAGCTATCAGCATTTATGGTGTCTGACTTCATCTGAGCAAACCCATTTTTATTCCCTGAGATGCGCTGATAACTCCTCATCCTCAATTTAAGACCTTGATTATAGCACACAACACAAAGTCCTCTTCCACAGGTTTTCTTTATACTGGTACTTCCACTTGCTCTTTTGAGTAAAAATTTTTAATGCCATTTCTCTATTAGATTCCTATTCTCCAGGATAGGTATACCAAATTTGTCTGTTCCAGACCCATTAAAAAAAATCTGTTGTATGTATACTTTCAATATACACTTAAACTTTCTGATCTTTTATGCAAATTAGAAAGAAGTGTCTCTCCTTGACTTGTGTGTCAGAAATTTGTCCCAATGTAACAGTTTTAGTAGAACAATCATTTTTTTAATTTGCTTACTGAAACAAACATATGAATCTCCCCTGTCTGTCATACAGATGCCATGCTTTTGTGCAGTGCGCCGCCTAATAATCCAAAGAGTTGGCTATGAATAGTCAATAATTATTTATCAGACATGTATGTGCTATGATAATTTCAGTAAATACAAAAAGAAAGGCCAATCTTCTTTGTTTCATGGAGCTTAGACTTTGTAGAAATCACAAATAATATTAAAAAAGATAAATGAGGAAAATATATATGAAATTATAGTAAATTCTAAGGAGGAAAAAGTAAAGCAATGAAGTTAAATATAAAATGTCAGTTTTTAGGATTTACATATATCAACATATTATGCACATCATGAAGTATACACAAAAATAAAAATTAAAGAGATTAGATGAAAATAAAGATGAATGGCAGTTCTAATATTATCCTCAGCAGCTGGTCTTTCACCTCTATCTGTGGACCGTGGCTGAAGAGTTGCCTTGCTACTAATGTGCAATAGGATTTTCTGTGATGTTAAATGCTCATTCTGTGCTGACCATAGATTGAGTCTTCAAAATGTGTCCAGTGAGACTGAGGAACTGAATTTTAAATTTTCTTTAAAATTTAAATAGCCTAAATGACTAGTGGCTATCAGACAGCATAGCTGTAGAGGAAGTGAAGTTCTGCTAAGGATACAGTGTCTGAGGCAAATAGAACTTTGCCTCTGCACTTTATCTTTGAGATCCCATTTTAATTTCAGACCATAAACTTAGCCCATTTTAACCTGGATTAATGATATGCTCTCTCCCTTCAGTCTAACTTTTTCCTCCTGAATTCCAGGATGCTTAATTAACTCTGCCGAACTATGTTCACTGTACCCCTGCGGGATGTTATCTCCTAACTGTGGGTCTGTGTTATCCCTAGCTTTCACTGTGTGGTCTCACACTCTCTGGCTCCAGATATTGCCATGTGCTACCTCTCTACCAGCTCCTTCAGTTGTCCTTAGATCCCCTCTGCCATAGCAAGGCTGTCTCCAGATCATCTGAATCTCTAGAAATTGATTTTGCAACAGTTAAGATGTTAATATTAGTCCTGGGATGATGTTTGTATTGTGAACTTTTTCTGCATCTCCAGACACTCCTGGGAGCTTAATTAAAGAGTAGTCCTCTCTTCCAGTCTCATCTTAAACCATCGTTTGATGCCAATATGTTCTATTGAACAGCTTCAAAAACCCCTTCTAAGAGAGTGCTTCTATGTTTAATATTGAATTATTTAGGAGTTTCTTGGAGAAAAGGTGGTATGAAAACATTTGGTTCAAGGACAGCTGACTCAGGCTGTACACAGTTCTCCAGGCTGCTGCCACTCCAAGGAAAGCCTCATTAGAAGGACACCTATGCTATAAGAGGTTATCAAAAGCATCCCAAAAGGAGGAGAATGGTAAACAGCTTCAAATAAGCAGCTCTTTTGTCCCCCAAAGTTCTGTGCACACCTGGACAAACAGCTCATATCAGGAGGTGCTTTATTCGCAGTACATGACCACACACATTACACATCCCCAGCAGGTCATCCAGAAGCCCTAAATATAGAAAGAAAGATCAAAACTCCTGAAATCAGCCTGCGGCTTGCTCATCCAAACAGCAGGTGAGGCATCAAAGGTTGAGAAATTTTTTCAGGTATACACCACATGAACCTAGTAAGACTGATGTGAAATAATGAGGAAGTCCAAGCAAAGATATTAAAAATAATCTTGAACAAAAAAAGATTTACATGGAGTAAGAGTTACATAAAAAAATTATTTTATTTTGGGGAAGACAATGACAAAGTCATGATACTATAAAGCAGAGTAAAATAATACAAAAGAAACAAAAAGATATGAATTATATGAGAAACAAATTAATTAGAAAACTTCACAAAGAATAGTATTGATGAATACCTACAAGAATTGATTCTTTAAATAAACCAATAAAATAGGAAAATGTTTAATTAAAAATATTGAGAATGAGAAAGTGGTTATAATTCACAAGAGGATATTATATGAAGTTCTATAATAATTATGTTTTAATACCTTGACGAAATGAATAGCATTGAAAGAATATATAAATAATTATCATGGCTAAGAGATAAAGAATCCACCTGCCAATACTGGAGAGGTGCATTTGATCCCTGAGTTGGGAAGATCCCCTGGCAATCCATTCAGCATTCTTGACTAGAAAATCCCATGAACAGAGGAGCCTGGTGTGCTACAGTCCCTGGGGTCACAGGTCGGACATGACTTAGCGACTAAAGCCTCCAAACCATAAGCTGAAAAATGAATCAGAAATCTGTATAAAAATTTGCTCCAAGGTAGTTTTAAAGAAACTTCGTATAATCTTTGGGTAACAAATAATACTCATGATATTTAACAATCCCTGATTTAAAAGTATTTTCAGCCACACCAATTAAAGCCTTTATGAGACTAAGGGTCATGAGCCACACCAGGACCCATCTGCATTGGCAGGACCACTTGCGCCTCCAGGAGCATCTATACTACCACATTCAAAAGAAGAAGAGAGAAGCTAGTGTTCCGTCAGTTCAGTCGCTCAGTCGTGTTTGACACTTTGTGACCCGATGGACTGCAGCATGCCAGGCCTCGCTGTCCATCATCAACTCCCAGAGTTTACTCAAACTCATGTCCATTGAGTTGGTGATGCCATCCAGCCACCTCATTCTCTGTCGTCCCCTTCTCCTCCCACCTTCAATGTTTCCCAGCATCAGGGTCTTTTCCAATGAGTCAGTTCTTCGCATCAGGTGGCCAACGTATTGGAGCTTCAGCATCAGTCCTTCCAATGAATATTCAGGATTGATTTCCTTTAGGATGGACTGGTTGGATCTCCTTGCAGTCCAGGGGACTCTCAAGAGTCTTTTCCAACACCACAGTTCAAAAGCATCAGTTCTTCAGTGCTCAGCTTTCTTTATAGTCCAGCTCTCACATCCATACATGACTACTGGAAAAATCATAGCTTTGACTAGACGGACCTTTGTTGGCAAAGTAATGTCTCTGCTTTTTAGTATGCTGTCTAGGTTGGTCATAACTTTTCTTCCAAAGAGCAAGTATCTTTTAATTTCATGGCTGCAGTCACCATCTGCAGTGAGTTTGGAGCCCCCCAGATTAAAGTCTGTCACTGTTTCCACTGTTTCCCCATCTATTTGCCATGAAATGATGGGACCAAATGCCATGATCTTCATTTTCAGAATGTTGAGTTTTAAGCCAACTTTTTCACTCTCCTCTTTCATTTTCATCAAGAGGTTGTTTAGTTCTTCACTTTTGGCCATAAGGGTGGTGTCATCTGCATATCTGAGGTTAATGATATTTCTCCCAGCAATCTTTATTCCAGCTTGTGCTTCATCTAGCCCAGCATTTCTCATGATGTACTCTGCATAAAAGCTAAATAAACAGGGTGACAATATACAACCTTGATGTACTCCTTTCCCTATTTGGAACCAGTTCTATGTCCAGTTCTAACTGTTGCTTCCTGACCTACATACAGATTTCTCAAGAGGCAGGTCTAGTGGTCTGGTATTCCCATCTCTTTAACAGTTTTCCACAGTTTCTTGTGATCTACACAGTGAGCTTCTGTTGTGGCTCAGCTGGTAAAGAATCTGCCTGCAATACAGGAGACCTGGGTTCAATTCCTGGGTTGGGAAGATCCCCTGGAGAAGGGAAAGGCTACCCACTCCAGTGAGTTGAACACGACTGAGTGACTTTCACACAGTCAAAAGCTTTGGCATAATCAATAAAGCAGAAGTAGATGTTTTTCTGGAACTTTCTTGCTTTCTTTGATGATCAAACGGATATTGGCAATTTGGAGAAAAGGAAAGATATACCCATTTGAATGCAGAGTTCCAAATAATAGCAAGGAGAGATAGGAAAGCCTTCCTTAGCAATCAATGCAAAGAAATAGAGCAGAACAATAGAATGGGAAAGACTAGAAATCTCTTCAAGAAAATCAGAGACACCAAGGGAACATTTCATGCAAAGGCGGGCATAACAAAGGACAGAAATTGTATGGACCCAGCAGAAGCTAGTGTTAGGATCTAGGAAACACAGATCATATTTTTAGGGCAAGTGAAGAATGAAAACAACCTGAAAATGAGGTAGACACATGTATATTATCTTCCCAGGATCACCAAAGTTCTGAACAAACAAATGTGAATGGGAAATATTTCAAAGGGCTTTGGACAAAAGCAAAATTAAATAGATGTAAGAAATGGTATAACCTCCCAAACAGTGTAATTGGTTAAAAAAAAGAAACACAAGATCTGACCTTCTCACCCTAAGCTAAAGAATTTATAAATTTTTTAAAAGGTAAGCAGTTGTATGATATTGAAAGACATGCTCAAAATAATAAAGCATTAATTGTAAAAGGATACATTTTTAAAAGCACATGTGAGCAATAATAAATTAGGGTTTTCAAGATTAGTGTTTATACCTGTTACTATTGAATTTAGTGGCATAAGGGAGCAAAGATTTTGGTATTTTTGCAGATTCTGAGGTCCAGAGTCTCCAGCACACAGCTGAGATGACACATTTGTGCTCCATGAAGTCTGGGACCTCAAGGGAAGACCTGAAAGGCTGGAGGCTGTTCACTTGCCTGGGGGCAGACATTGCCTGGAGGCTCCTTCACTTACAAGTGCAGAGGCTGGGCTAAGATAACTGAAAGGCTGGACTCGGTTGGGACCTTACTGGTGTGTCTATACCGTCTCATCACACTGCTCAGGTATCTCCCAGTAGGACGGCTGGGTTATGAAAAGGGGAGTTCCAAAAATAAGCATTTCAAGAGAAGCAGCCAGAAGGTGCATGACTTTTATGATCTAGCTTAGAAGTTACTATTATTTGTTACTATTACTTCCATCTATTTAATTTTGCTTTTGTCTAAAGCTTTTTGAAATATCTTCCAATCACCTTTGTTTATTCAGAACTTCAGTGATACTGGGAAGATAATATACTTCTGTCTACCTAATTTTAGATTGTTTTCATTCTTCAGTTGCCCTAAAAATAACATGGTCTGCATTTCCTAGATCTTAACTTTATTGGCTGAAACACAGGTTATCTCATCCACATTCAAAGGGGGAGTTGTATACTCCATCTCTCCTTGAGAACTTATCTAAACGTCTATAAAAACAGATGATGCAGAAACCAAAACTAAAAGCATAAACAAACAAGTCAATCATTTTATTTACTACAGAGTATCATTTACAAGGAAGCTATAACTGTTAAGTATCTCTTTGAGATAAAAAAAATGATATCAAAAACATAATGCAGGACATTTTCCTCTTTAATTTTTCAAGTCAAGTTTCAAAAAATATAAAAGATCTAATTTCCATACAAATTAAGGTTAACCTAATATATTTAATTAAACATTTTACACAGTAGGAAAATGCATATTTTTCATGAGTCAACTGATAATTTCAAAATTAACATATGTTAGGCCACAAAGGAAATGTCAATAAAATCCTCAAAGCATAAATTGTATGGGCCATTTTCTCTGCCTCTATACTTCTGGTAATAAAACTAAAGATAAATTGGAAAAAATAAATGTTTAACTAACATTTAAAAGCAATAACACAGCAATTAAAAAATCTTTTAAATATCATGTGTCAAAGAGGAAATCAAAACTGCAATTATAAGCTCTTTACTAATTAGAGAAAATGACAACACACAGTTAGCTCTGAACTCAGAAGAAAATAAGTATATACTTATTTTATATGTTTAATTCCTATCCACAAGTGTTCTGGGAGGAAAGTTCCAATATTACTATAATTCTGTCTATCTTTCTATCTACCTATCAATCATCTATCTGTAATACAATCTATCATCTACATATCTATTCAACTTTCCGTCTTTACTTCTTTTGTCTGTGTATATTACAGTTGGCATAATAGGAAGTAATTTAAATGCTTGGCAATCAACAGGACATCAATTCAATGTACAGGACATTACTTAAATAAGTTTCAGAAACTCCATGTAATATAATTGTATGTAGTTGTTGTATGAACATGGAGAAATCATTATGCTATAGTAAGGTAAAATAGAAGACCTGAAAGAAAGATACAGAACACAATTTTGCTTGGATGTAGGAAACTTAGAAGGATGTTTCAGAAGTGCCAGTATCCATGCCACTGTGGAGGATAACTTCTCTATGGAAACCCTCGGTTGACAGCCAATAGGACTGTATCAGATGATGTAAGTATAACTGCTTAAAGACCACCAAATGCACACGAAGGCAAACCACCCTGAGTTATAAACAACAGAAGCAATCAATAGTAGGGTTAAATCCCCAAAGATTGAAGACATTGTAAGTTTCACAATTAAAATACAGAATATCTGGACATGGCCCACTTCAGGAAATTACAAGGGAAACAAAGGAACTACAAAGGAAACGAAAACGATAGACTGCAGCAGACAGAATGGAAGCTGAATGGAATGTGAACAACATGGTGAAAAAAAGTCCACTCAAGGGATAAACAGCAGACTAAGTGTAACTGAAAAAAGTATAATATGAGCTGGAGATATATAGAAATAATAGATATATAAATACATGTGCACACGTTTCAGTCTGTATTTATAAAACTTACACAGAATGCAGCAAGAACTATAAGGAAATGAGGACTCTGAAAGAGCAACGCAAAGACATGGTGAATAGAATCAAGTTGGCATCCACAAAGCGTAAAATCCAAATTGAGTAGAGGCTTTATTTAAAGAATAAATGACTTCAAATTTTTCAAAATTGATGAGGCTTTGGCCCAAGCTGGTAATCGAAGAGCAAGGTATGACTGAACACATGGTAATGAAAAAGCACATAACTCAAGAGAGAAAGAGGGAGCGGGAGGGAGAAACAGAGAGAGACAGAGAGAAGACAAGAGAAAGAAGAGGAGAGACCCTGAAAGGAACCAGAACGTAAGACAGAGGATGCTCTACAGAGGAATATGGTTGGAATGACAGAACATCCCTGAGCAAAAACAGTGAGATGGTATTTAACATTTATCAAATGAACAATTTTGCATTTAGTGTGTATTTTTACTAGGCACTATTATAACCTCCAAGGATGCAGCAATGAGCAAAATTAACAGGGTCTCTGTTCCCATGGAGAAGGCAATGGCACCCCACTCCATGGAAAATCCCATGGATGGAGGAGCCTGGTAGGCTGCAGTCCATGGGGTCATGAAGGGTCAGACACGACTGAATGACTTCACTTTCACTTTTCACTTTCACACACTGGAGAAGGAAATGGCAACCAACCAGGGCCCTGACCCACCTTTGCCAGTCAGGGTTCTTCCTCATGACCTTTGCCATGTGTGGAATCTCCCGTGCTGGCTCCCGGCAGCAACCCACTCCAGTGTTCTGGCCTGGAGAATCCCAGGGATGGGGGAGCCTGGTGGGCTGTCATCTATGGGTTCATGCAGAGTCAGACACGACTGAAGCTACTTAGCAGCAGCAGCTGTTCCCATGGAACTCACATTCATATAGAGGCAAACAGTCTAGTGAAAAACACAATTTTGAAAAGATAATTTTATAATATAAAAGTGATATGTAGAAATAGAGTAACAAGTTAGAAAGTACGTTAGTTATTTCAGATAGGGTTATCGAGGACACATGAAGTGGTGAAGTGACAGTTGAGCTCACCTCTCCAAATGAGAGGGACCATACAAATAATTGTGAGCAAGCCTACAGGCCCTGAGATAAGAGTACATGAACACAGGCAGTGCAGACAGAAAAGGATAATGGGATGAAATAAGGTAGCAGAGCTAAGCAAGACTTAGAAGATGATATTATTTTAATGGCAAGGAGAATTTGAGAACTTTAAAGGAGGAAATACCACCAATGAACTTACATGTTCAGAAGACCACTCTGTCTGCTTTGTGGAAAATTGAATATGATCAATTACAGAAACTTGGTGTGCCTTTCTTTGTGTTTCCCTGTGTATATTTATCTTCCTCAAAGCCAAGGTTGGAGCATTTGTCTTAGGACTCCTCCAGTTTAAGTAAGACAGATAGGTAATTTAAGCTGGCTTAATTTTAAAGGATATAGACCCAATCAAAATTTCCAACATTAGCTAGCTTCGGGCTTGGTCTGATATAGTAAGTTAAAAGATAGCATTAAGTTCTGCATCTCCATCTCTCAGATAAGCTTTCTCTATGTGTTATGCATGATGGCTCCTGGCAACCTGAGATTTCAATCCTAATAGCATTTCAATCGCGGCACAAGTAAACTTCCTTGATAACAATGAAGTATTCTGGCTGGGAGAACTCCATTTGCCTCCTCCTTTATTACACTCTATTTTTTGGCCATGCTGCGTTTTCTCGGATGCACAGGCTTTTCTCTAGTTTCAGTGAGCAGGGACTACTCTCTAGTTGCGGTACATGAGCTTCTGCTTGCAGCGGCTTCTCTTGTTGCTGAGCACGAGCTCTAGGGCGCGAGCGCTTCAGTAGTTGCAGCGTGAGGGCTCAGTAATTGCCCCTCCCCGGCTCTAGAGCACAGGCTCAATAGCTGTGGTGCATGGGTTTAGGGGCTCTGTGCCAGGTGGGATCTTCCTGGATCAGGGATTGAACTCGTGTCTCCTGCATTGGCAGGTGTATTCCTTACCACTGAGCCACTGGGGAACCCCCACTTGGCTCCTTGTGATGACATTCCATTCTTTAACCATTCATCAGCCTCAGGAATTGGGCTTTCTGATTAATGAGGTCAACGTCATCTTCCTAATGATGTGTAGTTTGCAGGAGGGATTTAGTTTTCCTATCACGCAGAATGGTTTTACCATAAAAGAGAGAATAATGCTTACCAGAAGATGGAGTGTTTGCTAGTAGAGAAGCAGATATCCGCAGCAGAAGGATAAAAGGAAGTCTGCCCATTTCTTTAATAAAGTCAGTTCTCATGACTCCATATTGTTTGGGCCTCTTGGTAGGACCAACAACATAATGGTCAAGGGAATGTCTCACAGTGAAAATTAATGTGATTTTTTTCCCCATAGAATTTAATTAGATATCACCATTTAGCCTCACAAGGAAGATGATGAGGCAGGTGGAGAACTTGATATTTCTTCTTGGGCTGGGAGTGGGGCAGGGGTGGTGGTGGTGGTGTCTCATACATCCTCTTATAGCAACAGCTGCAGGAAAGTAAAGGAGAACACAAGAAAGGTAGATGCCAAAATCCAAAGGAAGGCCTCCAAAGAATGGCCCTCAGAAAAATAATTTTCCTTCTTTCTTTTTTTCCCCTACCAGATTAACTCTTTCTTTTTTTTATTTTTATTTTTTATTTTTTTAACTCTTTCTTGTGTGTTGGAGAAGACTCTTGAGAGTCCCTTGGACTGCAAGGAGATCCAACCAGTCCATTCTGAAGGAGATCAACCCCGGGATTTCTTTGGAAGGAATGATGCTAAAGCTGAAATTCCAGTACTTTGGACACCTCATGCAAAGAGTTGACTCATTGGAAAAGACTGATGCTGAGTGGGATCGGGGACAGGAGGAGAAGGGGACGACAGAGGATGAGATGGCTGGATGGCATCACTGACTCGATGGACATGAGTCTGAGTGAACCCCGGGAGTTGGTGATGGACAGGGAGGCCTGGCAAGCTGCGATTCATGGGGTCTCAAAGATTCGGACATGACTGAGCGACTGAACTGAACTGAACTGTGTAATAGCCTCATTGTTTTTCTTAGGCCATTATCTAAATCCTGACTTCTCCTGAGGGGTCCAGGAAGGGAATTGCATTGAATTTACCATAAAGACTGAGAGTGACACTAATAGCTGTATAGAATAAGATAACCTATGATAAACATTTGACTTTCAATGTTATCTTGCCAGCATTAAAAGAGCCATTAAAGAGAGAAAAATAATTTAAATGATTCATATTAAAGTCTCTGTAGCATACTAGGTAGAAATAGTTATGAAGATAAAAAATTAATACATGAATTTTAATTTCTGCTCCGCATCATTTCATAGTATGTTTGAGCTTTTAAAATCCTGTTGAGGCTGCATCACTTGTAATTGGTCTGGAACAAAGCAATGTCAAAAGAAAGATAAAATGGATTTTAAAGAAGTTCATACTGACAATGTCAAAAAGGCATAATTTTTAAAGCTTTATAGCAAATTGTTAGGGTTTAGGTATAATTGAATTAGATTACAGGGAATTCTGAGCTAATCATTTTTTTTTTCTAGAAAAGGAGAATATTATAGAATAATAAGTCTACTTTTTTCTTAGAGAACTTTAAATGCATTCATCATTGTTTTATTATTGTAGAAATTTTGTTTTTAAAATTTAGATATTTTTTGAAAGGAACCTTTCTTAGCTCATGCATTTATTTCCCTGCTTCACAGCTTCTAACTGGAAAATAATCAACACAACAAAGGTAAATTGGGCAAAGTTTCTAACAAGATCAGAAACCGGGAAATCCTCCTGTTTACAAGATCACAAGAATGGTTTTGCTATTTAAAGGACTGTATCACAGGTAAGGATGAACTGCTATGGCCAACATGGAAAACAGAACACTTCTATTGGGAAATATCTGCCTTAAATCTGGCTTAGCTGTCTTCACCAGGATTCCTGTCTCATTTTTGGCAAGACTAAAAACCACATCATACAATTCCAACTGTCTCTTTCCTTAAAATTAGAGAAAAATTTTTGTCTTCCTGTTATCTCCAAATCAAAGTTTTAGACAGTAATCCATCTAATATTAAAGAGTCTCTCTTAAATCTGGTCATGACATACGCACAGATTTCCATTTTTAGTGCAAATAAAACTTATACAGTACATCAGAAGTTGAAGTTCTCCAAGTAATGAGATGTCTTATAGGTAAATGAGCAGGCTTCCCTTCTACCACCTAAGTAAACATGTAAGAAAAATTAAATGAACAAACAAGGTACTTTGTATCTTCAGGAAAGCATTATTTCAGAAAGTTACATATAGCCTTTAAAAAGCAAAAACAATAAATCCAGTGGTAGTGGTTTAACTGTCTGAGAAACCCAGATCAGTGAGTTAGAAAACTGATGAATTCTCCATGATTTTCCAGGGTAAAGATGAAGAGACAAATATGATTAACTAAAAATAAGAAATATTGAGGATACATCTTGTTAATTCAACATGTATATGTAATACTCACTCCATAAGGAAAGGAGAGAACTCAGTAATAACGAAAGAATAGAAATAACAAGATACCAGTTCCCACTCATATGATGAGTAAAAATTAAAAGGAAATCGAATAATATCAAGTGTTGAAAAGACAAATGTCATTCAGTGTCAATAAGACTCCTAACTACTTTGGAAATCAACTTTACAATACACACAGACATGTATATATACATATTGTACATATATGCACACAATTTTGACTTTATCCCAAACAGTCATACCCTACGACCCAACACTTTCACACCTAGGCATATTGTTCCTAGCTTTGAATGCTTTCAGAAGAAGATCTGGAGACTAAGATTTCAGTACAAATACTTTATTTGTGAGTGATTACAGAAAATACCAGCAGGGAATTGAGACATGGGAAAGTCAGCTGTGAAAGGCTGTGGGCTCCTGGAGCTCCATCTGACTGAGGAACTGTAGCGGATAGTGGAGAATAGACACTTGGGGTCATCCTAGTCAAGGGTGATTGATCTGAGGTTTTTATCTTCCTATCCCTGTGCATCACCGGCTGAGAGCTACTTCTGGTATCATTAGCTCGTGGACTTCTAGCTTGCCCTGTATTCTGGCTATATTGCTCTTATCCATGAACTATCTTCAAGGTGTCCACAGCAAATAGGTGCTCACAGTAACAGCCCTCAGCATGCAGAAGGGAGGCCTGAAAGAATAAGTGTAGGGCACTGATAGTGTCAGCTACAATGCCTTAATAAAAGCAGATCATGTGTACAAGGAGATATATTTAAATGTACTTAATACTTAATCATTTATCACAGAAAAAAATGGAAGCAATTGGATGCCCATAGGGAGAAGGCAATGGCACCCCACTCCAGTACTCTTGCCTGGAAAATCCCATGGACAGAGGAGCCTGGTAGGTCGCAGTCCATGGGGTTGCGAAGAGTCGGACACGACTGAGCGACTTCACTTTTACTTTTCACTTTCACGCATTGGAGAAGGAAGCGGCAACCCACTCCAGTGTTCTTGCCTGGAGAATGCCAGGGACGGGGGAGCCTGGTGGGCTGCCGTCTCTGGGGTCGCACAGAATCGGACACAACTGAAGCGACTTAGCAGCAGAATCCCCATATGTAGAAAGATGAATAATAAAATGTAGTATGAGATGCAAGGAATAATCTGGATCTCTATATATTAAAACTAATCCTAAAATCAATGAAAAATAGGCTTTATATAAACTTATTAACAAATTATATAAGTAAATGATGCATATCTAAAATAACATTTTTAATGAAGACAACCCACCATACAACGTAAACATAATTATGTATGTAAAAATTTTAACAAAAACCTGGAAAGATATACACAAAATTTATGATGCCTTCATCTCTTGGAAAATAAATGGGGTAGAGGTGAATAACAAAATCAGCATACCATTTATCTATAATACTTTTTCATTAAAAAATGATTATAAATTAAAATGTCAATTTGTTGATGAACACTTAGGTATTGTTCTCTGTAAATTTCTTTCAATTTTATCAAAAGAAAAAAAATAAACACTGTGAATGAAAGATGGAGAAAGAGATTTAAGATAAATACTAAAAGTATCCCTGAGCTGAAAAATGTGTTAAAAGTTTAGATATAAAATGTCATAGGTGGGACTTCCCTGACAGTCCAGTGGTTAAGACTTCGTGTTTCCACTGCAGGGGGCATGTGTTAAATCTCTGGCCAGGGAACTAAGATCCCACATGCCATGTGGTGTGGTCGAAAAAAAAAAAAAAGTCACAGGAAACAGGTGATATATTTGAATTTCATGAATAAGGAAAAAACATCTTGCTTTGTTCCTGACTTTAATTTGAATATTTCTACTTGCCACCATACTCTGTTATGAAAGTACTTGGATATTTCTACATTTTGTATTTGTAAGTTTTCTCTATAAAAAGATAAATTCCTCTTTTTAAAAAATTTATTTTTGGTTAATTTGAGGTATGACTGACATACAAAAATACAGTACATAGTTAGTGGATACACCTTGAATAGTTTGTAGATAAGTATAAACAACCACTATGAACAATGCCATAAGCTTAGGCATCACCTCTAAAAGTTTTCTTCCTTCCTCTTTTATAATAAGAACAATGAAACATTTTTACCACAGGCACTATTCCATATAGTCAAACTCTAGAACTTATTCATCTTTCATGACTGACTATGTACCCTCTCACCAACATCACCTTGATTCCCCCTCTCCCCAACTGCTGGTACACTTTCCTTCTATGAGTCTGATTATTTTAGTTTCCTGATATAAGTAGGTTCCTGGTATAAGTAGGATGCTATAATATTTGTGCTTCTGTATCTGGCTTATTTCAGTCAACATAACGTCATCCAAGTTTATTTATATTGTAACAAATGGTAGGACTTTCTTTTTTTAAGGTTGAGTAATAGTCATATAGATATAGATTGATATGGTATAACATATTACAGTTCACTTAAAAGGTACAATTAATCAAATAGTCATGATGCTGATTCCAGAAGTGACATCTCAGTGGATTAAATGAGAACAGTTGGAATCAGACCTAGTTTATATAAAAGTTATATATATATACCCCTATAAATTAAGCTTGAAAATAGAGGAAATATTATTGAATAAACCATCAAGAAATAATGTTAAAATGATAGCTAGTTTATATAAAGAAAATGAGAAAGTTACATTTTATCTCACCATTTACACCAAATACTTCTGTATGTGCATATGTATTTCTGTGTGTATATATGCACAAATTAAGCATTTAGACTTGAAATATCTAATACCCTCCAAATGATTTTAATGTGAGGACAGTAAAGCCTTATACCAAGGACTGAAACTACAAAAGAAAAGATGAACCCACTTAAATACATAAACATTAAAATATTTCTTGACCAATGCGAACACAGAAGGAAAATGACAAGCTGGGAGAAAACATTTCTAGCATAACAAATATAGCATTAAAAATCCTAATACAGAGGGATTTTTTTCTGTCCTTAAGCAAAAATATGCTTTGAAATTTAAAATCTGAAAATGCCACAAATACAGAATTTATAAAAATAAAATATCACTCTAGCTGAAACAAACCAGCATGGAAGTTCAATCTCATTAGTTATTGAAGAAATACAAACTGAAGCAGCAGAAAGGTAACCTGTATTACTCACCACCTGGCAATATTGAAACAGAAGCCTTATACCAGTTAGCCAGTTCTGCAGATACAAAAGCTGAGCTGAAGAAGAAATATGACACTTCCTTTTGTATCCCACAAAATCATCCTCTCTAATCCTCTCAAACTTGAGAGAGGATTGAGTAAAAGAGTCTCTGCATATATTCTTACTTGCCAGTGTCCCATTTTAGACTAAACGCTGAACTGTATGCCCAATCTTCATAACAGACAATCTAGGCCAATGCCGTCCAGTTGAATTTTTTGCAACTATGAAAAAGTTCTGCTATATCGATATTGTCCAATGTGTCTATATTGTCCAATATACTAGCCACATATGGCTATCAAGCTTGTAAAATCTGGTTAGTTTGACTGAGGGACTAAATTTTTCATTTTGTTTAATTTTAGTTAATTATAATTTGTAATCAAATGTCACGTGTGTCTGGTGGTCACCATATTGGACGATTCAACTATAGTTGAATTCTATCATGTGCCTTGTGCTTATTTATCTCAGTCCATATCGGATGTGTAAGTCCTCACACAGCCCGTCCACTACTTTCCTTGTACCTATCCAAAAATATAACTGTCTCTAATTCTATCAAAGGTAAATTCTCCACAAGGATGATGAGGTCTTTCTCTTGTCGGCTCAAGGACTTTCTTTCTCTTTATTCCTCCCCTTTTATCTACTTCACACTCCTTACTGGATCATCTTTATGAACCCTGTTTAACGCGCCATTCACCTTTGAGAAAAATATGTCACTGTAGGGAAAGTTAGTCGCTCAGTAGTGTTTAACTGTTTGCAATGCCATAGAATGTAGCCTGCCAGGCTCCCCTGTCCATGGAAATCTCCAGGCAAGAAAACTGGAGTGGGTAGCCATTCCCTTCTCTAGGAGATCTTCTCAACCCAGGGATTGAACCTGGGTCTCCTGAATTGCAGGCATATTCTTTACTATCTGAGCCATCACCTCTCCTATCCTAAGGACGTGTCTATTTTTCTGTTCCTAGGCAAAGCAAAACTGGATGAAAGACTGTGTATAATAGCTCTATCTCCCAGTAGCTGATTTTTTATTTTCCTTCCTTCTATCAAAATTACTCTGACCCAAATCAGTGACCCTGCCATATGACTAAACATAGTGTTATGTCTTGTCATTTTAATAGCTTGACTTCTCAGAGGAGCTTGGTACATATCTAGAGAACTGAAATGTTCACAGCAGGTCTAGAGAAATACGTGATAATTTCTTTTACTCATTACCTCAGAGTAAGGTAAGGATGGAGGTAAAGGGATTTTTGAGGACAGAAAACTAGTTTTAAAAAATAGTCATCTTGGATAATGGGAATGTGATTCTTACTAGTGATACAAAATGGGAAAAAGAGTGAAAAAGCTGGCTTAAAATTCACCATTCAGGAAACTAAGATCATGGCATCTGGTCCCATCACTTCACAGCAAATAGATGGGGAACAATGGAAATAGTGAGAGACTTTATTTTCTTGGGCTTCAAATCACTGCAGATGGTGACTGCAGCCATGAAATTAAAAGACACTTGCTCCTTGGAAGAAAAGTTATGACTAACCAAGACAGCATATTAAAATGCAGAGACATTACTTTACTGACAAAGATCCATAGAGTCAAAGCTATGGTTTTTCCAGTAGTTGTGTATGGATGTGAGAGTAGGACCATAAAGAAAGCTGAATGCTCAACAGCTGATGCTTTTGAACTGTAGTGTTGGAGAAGACTCTTGAGAGTCCTTGGACTGCAAGGAGATCCAACCAGTCCATTCTGAAGGAGATCAGTCCTGATGGAAGGACTGATGCTGAAGCTCCAATACTTTGGCCACCTGATGGGAAGAGTTGACTCATTTGAAAAGACCCTGATGCTGGGAAAGATTGAAGGCAGGAGGAGAAGGGGACAACAGAGGACAAGATGGTTGGATGGCATCACCGACTTGGTGGACATAAGTTTGAGCATGCTCCCGGAGTTGGTAATGGACAGGGAAGCTTGGTGTCCTGCACTCCATGGGATTGCAAAGAGTTGAGCAACTGAACTAAACTGATTTATTCATGTTTATGACTTCTAGTTTTGAGATGATACTATAGCCTGAATTTCGCAAAGCCTCAGAAAAGGCAAGAAAAGACATTTTTTTTAAAAAAAAGAATATTTTGAAAGCATTATAGAGTTACTGTAAGTCAATCAAGATTTGGATGAGTGTCAAGCTCTTGAAAGAAGAGAACTACAGAGAGACAAGATGACACTTGTTAAGCATCTTCCCTTAAAAGAATTTGCCAGTTTTTGGTGTGATACCAGGAGCTGCAAGTCAAGCAGATGGCTTTGGTTAGTAGGAAAAGAAACCAGCAAATATTCTGGCAGTCCCTTGTCCTTCAGAGGAGATTTTAAAAATTTCAGTTTGGGACTGCCAAAACAGTAAAGACTTGAAGATCTAAGTTCTCAGAAAGAAGAGAAGAACAAAGAAGTAAGCCTGATTCTCTGGTAGCTTTACCTTGACAAATTTCTTAAATTTTCCAGCTGAGAAGGGCAAAGACTAATAAGGCAAGTGGAAAAGCACTGAAAAAGCAGAGTGCTAGAGTTTTCAACAGTCTCTCAATGCTAAGAAAACAAAGACTGGAGTTTAGGACATGTAAGAAAGTGGGTTAAAGTAAATTTAACAGGCTATCATTTAGGATCCCTCTATATTTTTAGCCTAAAACTAAGGGCAAAGTATCTATACATAGAAATTCAAAAATTCTGCAGTTGAGCTAGGTGAAAATTAGAAAATCAGAGTAGACTTGCTAGCGGTCTCCCAGTTCTGAGAATCTCAAAACTGGAATTTGGAACTTGAAGGGAAGTGAGACTTCCTTTGTAAACTTCACATGAATCAATAGCAAATACTATATTCTGAAGTTCTTTCCCCTAAGAGCAGAGTAAGCAGGGCTTTATAAAAATGGCAGACCAACAGTTTCTTTCAGTCCTTACTGCAATTTAGGTGATTCCCCTGCTGTGATCTACCAGAATAGTGAGTGTCAATAAGCCCTCATGCTTTTTTACATAAAATATTTAGGGTTTAGTAAAAAAAATTAAGACATGCCCCCCCCCCCGAAAAAAAACCCAAAAAATAAAACAAAAAATAGGCACACAGATGGCCTAATCATTGGAGTTATCAAGATAAATATGAAAATACAATAATTAATATGTACAACACAATTTTCACAGTTTCATCAGAAAATTAAAGTCTCTATGTTAAAAACCTTGAAACCCTGGAAAGTGGAGACCTGACTTATACAACATAGAAATTAAAAATTTAATGCATGGGGTTGTCTTTATAATAAAGGCAACATGAGGAGTTTAGGATACTCTCCCCCACAGAAAAGAAGTACAAAATAAAACAAGATTATTTAAAGCAACATTTTCAGGGAAACATAGAGAAGTAGATAACTATTTCAAAAGTGTTTACTCATAGAAAACTAAAAAAACAGCTGCCGCTGCTGCTAAGGCACTTCATTCGCGTCCGACTCTGTGCAACCCCATAGACAGCAGCCCACCAGGCTCCGCCATCCCTGGGATTCTCCAGGCAAGAACACTGGAGTGGGTTGCCATTTCCTTCTCCAATGCATGAAAGTTAAAAGCGAAAGTGAAGTTGCTCAGTCGTGTCCGACTCTTAGCGACTCCATGGACTGCAGCCTACCACGTTCCTCCATCCATGGGATTTTCCAGGCAAGAATACTGGAGTGCGGTGCCGTAAAATACTTAAATACAGATCTAAAAGGAGAAACATATACACCAAAACTAGTTAGAGTATTGTTTTCCTCTACGTAGTGGATGAAATAAGTAGACAAAAGAGATAAGACATAGAAGATTGAATAGCATCATTAACCAACTTGACCAAGCTTACATATAGAGAGAACACCATCCAAAAGAATAGAATATACATTATTTCCAAGTGCACCTGAAACATTTACTAGCATAGACAATATACTTGAAACAAAATGTCTTAATTTTTCAAAACTGAAATAACATAAAGCATGTTTTCTAATCCCAAAAGGATTGTTAGAAATCAAAATAGAAGGAAATCTGGAAAATCTCTAAATGTATAAAAGTTAAATACTACACTGCTAAATAACACAAGGTTTACACTTGAAATTGCAAAAGAAAAAAAAAGAGAGAGAGAAAATATATTGACTTCAATAAAAATGAAAACACAATCAAAATGTGTGAGAGGCAGCTGAAAGAATGCTTGGAGGAAAAGGTACAGCATTAAATGCTTGTATTACAAAAAGGAAACTTTCAAATCAATGCTCTATTTCAACCTTAATGAACTAGAAAAGCAAAAGCAAATTGAACCCAAAAGCATGAAGAAAATAGCAAACAGTAACTGTGAGAGTCGGTATCAATGATGTAGAACAAAAGAAAGCCCTGTTTTCTTTTTTGTTTGTTTGTTTGTTTTCCTGTAAAGAACCAGACAGTATTTTTGTTTGTTTGTTTTGAGATTTATAGATCATATAGTCTCTGTAACAGTTATTCAACTCTGCTGTTGTAATGCAAAAGCAGCCATAGGTGATAACAAATAAGTCAGGCTGGTATTCCAATACAACTTTATTTACAAAACAGGGAGCAAGACAGATTTGTCCTCTGATTTGAAACTTGCTGACACCTCATACAGAATATTGAAAAATAATAGAAAAAAACCAGTTAAGTCAAGAGTTGGCTCTTTCCAAAGAATAAATGTATTGATAAAACTTTGGCTTGATTAACTAAGAAAAAAGGGAGAATACACCATCAGGATTGAAAGAGATGTTATCTCTGCAGATTTAAGGGAAAAAAATCTGTGAATATGTCAGTAAGTTTGACAATGGGTAAAATGGGTCAGTTCCCTGAAAAATACAAATTACCAAAACTAACTCAAGCAGTAACAGAACATCTCAACAAATCTAAGTAAAATAAAGAAGCTGAATTAGTAATTTAAAATGTCCAAAAAGAAAATTCACATCCAAGTGTATTCAATAGCAAACACTATGAAATATTTAAAGAAGAAAAAAATACTGATCTTTAAAAGAAATTGACAAATTTAAGGAGAATAGAACATTCTGCAACTGATTTTATGAGCCCAGTATTATGTTGATATTAAAGCCAAAGTCATCACATAAAAATCTAAAGCCCTAGAGACCCACATTCCATATAAATGTAGATCTAGTTCCCTAATAAAACAGCCACAAATTAAAGTTAGCAATATGTGTGAAGAATAATGCACTATAACCAAGCAGGACTTATCATTGAAATGGAAGGTTATTTTAGCATCTGGAAATCAGTTAATGTTATCTACCATATTAATAAAGGAGTGAAATTATGTGATCATCTCAGTAGATGTGGAAACACCCTCTGACAGAACTCAAATTCATAATGAAATCCTTCATTGAAATAGCAAGAGAAGGACTAGTCCTCAATCTGATATGGGCAT
Organism: Capra hircus; assembly: GCF_001704415.2. Taxonomy (NCBI): domain Eukaryota; kingdom Metazoa; phylum Chordata; class Mammalia; order Artiodactyla; family Bovidae; genus Capra; species Capra hircus. The sequence goes on along the minus strand of NC_030835.1, from coordinate 9,457,236 downwards.
CTATTAAAAACCTATAGATAGTATTACCCTTAATGGGGAAAGACCAGAAATTTCAACCTAAGTTTTTAAAAGAGCAAAAATGTCAGCTGTCAATACTTCTTTCTGGAAATCTTTACCTTTTCCATTCGGCAGCTCTGCTCATAGACATGGGTGATTTCTTGTGTTCTGGGAATCAATTCTGTGCATAGTCAAAGTGAAAATGACAGGCTTACAGAGCACTTTATCATATACTAGCCACTATGCTGACTTCTATATATACATTCTATTGGTTTATTCTTAGACAAATTCTTAGAGATATATATGCTCTTTTTTTAACATTTGGGAAGACTGATGCTCTCAAAAGTTAATCTTATGGAACTTATGAGAGACAAAGCTAAGATTCTCCTCCAATATTATCTGATGCCATTTCTATCATTTAGCAAATAATTTTAGGATTTTAAAATTCTAGAGCATTTTAGCTGTTTTTATTTTATCACTATTCTTTGTTAATTCAGTTCAGTCGCTCAGTCGTGTCTGACCCTTTGCAACCCCATGAATTGAAGCACGCCAAGCCTCCCTGTCCATCACCAACTCCCGGAGTTCACTCAAACTCATGTCCATTGAGTCAGTGATGCCATCCAGCCATCTCATCCTCTGTCATCTCCTTCTCCTCCTGCCCCCAATCCCTCCCAGCATCTTTGTTAATTAGGGGTTTTAAAAAAACATTTTTCTTTTTAAAGCAAGTAACTTTCAAAAATATTTTAAAAATGACCACAGATTCTTTGAAATTCCCTTGGCAATTCCATGTTAATTGATACAATATATATATATTATCCAGTTCGTCAAGTGTGAAACATATATATTGTAGCATCTTACTATAAATTTAAAAGAATTGCTGTTTAGTAGTCACTGTTGCTAAATTTATATTATGTATTTATACATTCCATATTTTGAGGTATTATTCATGGATCCTTTGTTTCATTTCTACATGAATTTTGTCCTTCTGTAGGGAATATCCTACAGCTCTAATGCAGTTAACATGCTTCTCGATGGATATACACTTATTTCTATATCCCTAAGGGTACAAATAAAAATATTCAGGTTTATTGCTTTTCAGATTACAGGGAGATTTAACATTTTATGTATTGGACTTTATGATACCATAAATACCACAGGACATTTTGCCCTATGTCACTCAGTAGGAAAAAGTACATTTTATTTCTTCCCCATGTGTTAAATTACTGATTTTATTAATAAAGGAACACTTCTCCAAACTAGCTTTATTTCAGAATAACATTTTTAAAAAGAGAAGCATTATACTCAACCTATAACTTCATATTTTAGAAAATCAACCTATTATCCAGGACTTAAGCAACTAATTCTCACAGTTACTATGACCTATTCATGTCTGCAAATTTATCTAAAAGCTGTATAGGATCCCTTTTCACACTTCATTGCTTAACACACGTGGAAATTGTGTTCGTGTGTGTGTAGTGAAACAAGAGATTCAGTTCAGTTCAGTTCAGTCACTCAGTTGTGTCCGACTATCTGAGACCCCAAGGACTGCAGCACGCCAAACTTCCCTGTCCATCACCAACTCCCGGAGCCTACTCATACTCATGTTCATTGAGTTGATGATGCCATCCAACCATCTCATCCTTTGTCATCCCATTCTTCTCCCACCTTCAGACTTTTCCAGCATCAGGGCCTTTTCAAATGAGTCAGTTCTTCGCATCAGGTGGCCAGTGTATTGGAGTATCAGCTTCAGCATCAGTCCTCCCAATGAATATTTAGGACTGATTTCTTTAGGGTGGACTGGTTAGATTTTTCGCAGTCCAAATGACCCTCAATAGTCTTCTCCAATACCACAGTTCAAAAGCATCAATTCTTTGGCACTCAGCTTGTTTTGTAGTCCAACTCTCACATCCATACATGACTACTGGAAAACCAAAGCTTTGACTAGATGGACCTTTGCTGGCAAATAATGTCTCTGCTTTTGAATATGCTGTCTAGGTTGGTCATAACTTTTCTTCCAAGGAGTAAGCGTCTTTTAATTTAATGGCTGCAGTCACCATCTGCAGTGAGTTTGGAGCTCAACAAAAGAAAGTTTGTCACTGTTCCACTGTTTCCCCATCTATTTCCCATGAAGTGATGGGACCAGATGCCATGATCATAGTTTTCTGAACGTTGAGTTTTAAGCCAAATTTCTTACTCCCCTCCTTCATTTTCATCAAGAGACTCTTTAGTTCTCTTCACTTTCTGCCATAAGGGTGGTGTCATCTGCATACCTGAGGTTATTGATATTTCTCCCGGCAATCTTGATTCCAGCTTGTGCTTCTTCCAGCCCAGCATTTCTCATGATGTACTCTGCATATAAGTTAAATAAGCAGGGTGACAATATACAGCCTTGACATATTCTTTTCCCAATTTGGAACCAGTCTGTTGTTCCATGTCCAGCTCTAACTGTTGCTTCTTGACCTGCATGCAGATTTCCCAGGAGGCAGGTAAGGTGGTCTGGTATTCTGATCTCTTGAAGAATTTTCCACAGTTTGTTATGATCTGCACAGTCAAAGTCTTTGGCAGTCAATAAAGCAGAAGTAGATGTTTTTCTGGAACTCTCCCCCTTTTTTGATGATCCAACGGATATTGGCAATTTGATCTCTGGTTCCTCTGCCTTTTCTAAATACAGCTTGAACATATGGGTGTCCATAGTTCATGTACTGTTGAAGCTGGCTTGGAGAATTTTGAGCATTACTTTTTAGTGTGTGAGATGAGTACAGTTGTGTGGTAGTTAGAATATTCTTTGGCATTGCCTTTCTTGGGAATTGGAATGAAAGCTGACCTTTTCTAGTCCTGTGGCTACTGCTGAGTTTTCCAAATTTGCTGGCATATTGAGTGTGGCACTTCCACAGCGTCATCTTTTAGGATTTGAAATAGCTCAACTGAAATTCCATCACCTCCACTAGCTTTGTTTGTATTGATGCTTTCAAAGGCCCACTTGACTTCACATTCCAGGATGTCTGGCTTTAGGCGAGTGATCACACCATTGTGATTATTTGGGTCATGATGATCTTTTTTGTACAGTTCGGTGTATTGTTCCCACCTCTTCTTAATCTCTTCTGCTTCTGTTAGGTCCATACTATTTCTGTCCTTTATTGAGCCCATCTTTGCATGAAATGTTCCCTTGGTACCTCTAATTTTCTTGAAGAGATCTCTAGTCTTTCCCATTCTATTGTTTTCCTCTATTTCTTTGCATTGATCACTCAGGAAGACTTTTTTTTAAATCTCTCCTTGCTATTCTTTGGAACTCTGCATTCACGTGAGTATATCTTTCCTTTTCTCCTTTGCCTTTCACTTCTCTTCTTTTCACAGCTATTTGTAAGGCCTACTCAGACAACTGTTTTGCCTTTTTGCATTTCTTTTTCTTGGGGATGAACTTGATCACTGCCTCCTGTACAAAGTCACAAACCTCTGTCCATAGTTCTTCAGGCACTCTGTCTATCAAATCTCATCTCTTGAATCTGTTTGTCACTTCCACTGTATAATTGTAAAGGATTTGATTTAGGTCATACCATAATGGTCTAGTGGTTTTCCCTACTTTCTTCAATTTAAGTTGGAATTTGGCAATAATGAGTTCATGATCTGAGGAACAAGAGATACACAGGGCAAAAATGTCCTGTTTATTTATGGAGATACAATTTCTTTAATTGTTTAAAGAACAGATTCCTTATGATCCATTACGATTCATTGAAAAGACTATTCTCCCCCTGCCCCATTTGCCACCCTACAGTGATTCCTTGATCTGCTTTGTAACCTCTGGCTGCATTTTATATGGATCTTTTTCAGAACTCTCTATTACCTTCCATTAGTTTGGCTGCTATCCATCTATCTTGCATTCATAAAATAATGCTTTCATTGCTATAGTGTGAGTCTTGCCAATAGGTGCTTTTCTAAGAGTTGCTTGGGTAATTTTGGCACTTTATACTTACAAATAAAATTCAAATTGATTTGCCAAGTTCCTCAAAAGAAGCCTGCGAGTTTCTACTGAGATTGCTTTATATTTGTATATATCTAGATATAAATAATGGAGAAGGCAATGGCACCCCACTCTAGTACTCTTGCCTGGAAAATCCCATGGATGGAGGAGCCTGGTAGGCTGCAGTCCATGGGGTTGCTAGGAGTTGGACACGACTGAGTGACTTCACTTTCACTTTTCACTTTTATGCATTGGAGAAGGAAATGGCAACCCACTCCAGTGTTCTTGCCTGGAGAATCCCAGGGACAGGGGAGCCTGGTGGGCTGCCATCTCTGGGGTCGCACAGAGTCGGACATGACTGAAGTGACTTAGCAGCAGCAGATATAAATGTATAAATATAAATTTGAAGGAAATTAACATATATAATACACACATAAACATATAATTTAAATTATGAGAAATTATATTCAAGTTGTGATAGGGTAAATCAAATAACACTATATGAAAATCATTGCTCTGTCCAGGAAAAGTAAAATACTAATTAGTAACAGATGTTTTTATTTCGAAATTGTGGTTTGTGAATTTTTGTCAGCAGATGACTTGTAAGGTATTAACTCCTTAAGCTCTAAGATTGCCTGTGCAACAAGTGAGCTGCAAAAGTCATGACACTAGATGGAAAAAAAGAAACTGTGCAGCAGGTGTTACGAGGTGTTATATTACTAAAAAAGTGCTGCCAGGCTACACCTAACATAGAAATAGCTGGAGGGAAATGATCAGTGAAGAGAAGGTAGACGGGACAACAAAAACATACAACAAATATACCTGATATTCTCATAATTTATAAAGCTAACTTAAAATAAACAAAAAACTTGATAAATCATTGCAGGAGATTTAATGCAACTCTATCAGTTTAGATAGCACATGCAGGCTAAAATAAATAGTATTTAGGAGATTTGATCATTCCAACCAACCAACTTGATTTAATTGACTTATATAAAATATTGCATCCCAAAACTGCAGGGAAAAAAGTCTTTTGAATGATATCTAGGGTATATACCAAACCAAATGACTGTATGCCTAGTTAAAAGCAATTTCACAAATTTAAAATGAATGAGATAATACAAATTTACATTTTTGACTACAGACTTTGTATTCTAGACAATAACAAAAGCTAGCTAGAAAAATCCCATGTTCAGAATTTATGAGATATATTTCTATGCAGGGATCCAAGGAAATGTTATAAAAATTGGCGTATTTAAAATTAAATTATTATAAAAGCAATACATACAAACAAAAATATTGTTATGAAAACCATATATAAAAACACAAAATTCAAATAATGCCATGATTACTAGAATATTTATAGACTTAAATACATATTAGGAAAGTAGAAAGGTTGAATATAAATGAGCTAAGTATCTATCCTATGAAATTAGAAAAAGAACAGTGAAAAAAGTAGAAGAAAGGAAATAATTAAGATAATCTTAGAAATGTAATTTCAAACTAATCTCAACAGGATAAGCAAAATAAAGCTTGCTCATTGTGAAGATAAATTTGATAGATCTCTCTGACAGTGGTAAAGAAGAGTAGAGAAAGTATATACAGTTTGAGGGTGAAAGAGTACAGTGAAAAAGCTGGCTTAAAATTCACCTTTAAAAAACTAAGATCATGGCATCCAGTCCCATCACTTCATGGCAAATAGATGGGGAAACGATGGAAACAGTGACAGACTTTATTTTCTTGGGCTCCAGATTTTGACAGCAGTCATGAAATTAAAAGATGCTTCTCCTTGGAAGAAAAGCTATGACAAACCTAGACAGCATTTTAAAAAGCAGAGACTTTACTTTGCCAACAAAGATCCATATGGTCAAAGCTATAGTTTTTCCAATAATCATGTATGGATGTGAGAGTTGGACCATAAAGAAGGCTGAGTGCTGAAGAATTGATGCTTTTGATATGTGGTGTTGGAGAAGACTCTTCAGAGTCCCTAGAACTACAGGGAGATCCAACCAGTCAATCTTAAAGGAAATCATTCCTAATATTCATCAGAAGGACTGATGCTGAAGCTTTACTACTTTGGCCACCTGATGTGAAGAGCTGAATCATTAGAAAAGACCCTCATTTGAGCAAAAGAGACACAGATGTATAGAACAGTCTTTTGGACTCTGTGGGAGAGGGAGAGGGTGGGATGATTTGGGAGAATGGCATTGAAACATATATAATATCATATATGAAATGAATTGCCAGTCCAGGTTTGATGCATGATACTGGATGCTTGGGGCTGGTGCACTGAGACGACCCAGAGGGATGGTATGGGGAGGGAGAGGGGAGGGGGGTTCAGGATGGGGAACACATGTATACCTGTAGCGGATACATGTGGGTGTATGGAAAAACCAATACAATATTGTAAAGTAATTAACCTCCAATTAAAATAAATAAATTTATATTTAACAAAAAAGAAAAGACCCTGATGCTAGGAAAGATTAAAGGAAGGAGGAGAAGGCAACAACAGAGAATGAGATTGTTGGATGGCATCACTGACTCAATGGACTTGAGTATGAGCAAGCGTCAGGAGATGGTGAAGGACAGGGAAGCCAGGCATGCTGCAGTCCATGGGGATGCAAAGAGTTGGACACAACTGAGCGACTGAACAACAACAGCAAAATAAAAAAAGGCACAGTGGCAGTCTTGAAGACTTCAAAAAGCTGGGCTACATCATGAAGAGATATTCCAGAAAAGACAGAAAGGGATGGAATTAATAACAGATGACAGGGCTAACTCTGATGCAAAGGTTCATTTTGTTGTCCCAGACAAGAGGGGCATTTATAGCATGGTCAATAGCAAGTTTATGAAAATAGCATTATCTAGTTGAATAAATGTAGAAGAGTAGTGTCTAATGTTCTTATGTCATATAATCCATTAAAACATCTTTCTTCTATTCTCATAGTCTTTGTTTTCCCAATGGAGGATATTTTTGTTTAATTACTTTCCTCAAAATTAAGTGAACAGTGTGAAGTCTAGAATAAACTCGATGAAGCGTGCATTAGTATTAACATTTGTCTTTGCTTAAAGACAGAGTAAAACAAAACTAATGTGAATTCTTACCAGTTTCTCAGGTCTTTACTTTTAGTCTAATATTCCTGAATAGATGCGGGCACATGTATCTGAGTGGGTCTCTAAAATTTAGGTTTACATGTTCTGTTTGAAAGCATTCATTCTACTTTAAGCTGTCAGCAAGCTCATTGGTTCAGTAACTGTCATCCCACAGCCTTGCTCATCATCTTATAATCTGCTTTGGCTACCCATCATTTTAATGAGGCAAGGTTAATCTGTGATAGAGGCTTGAGTGAAAAGGAAAATACTAGCTAGATTTTATGGAAGGAGAAAAAAAGTGATACACTGCTGTTATCACTTGCTACTATCACGAGTGAGTATCTTTCTCCCATCTTCAATTTTGTTTTCCCCATTTATGGCAGTTTCAATTTTGGCGTTGTAAATACACACAAGTATTAATATATTTCAACTTATTAAAAAACAGTTATGGAATTGTGTTTTCAATTCATTATTTTTGTAATTATGGTGTTTTTGTTGTTAATTAAATCACTATTGTTCACATCAGGGTGTAGTGGAAGAGGTGTGACAAATTAGAATTTACACGGAGCCATCAGTTCTAGAGAAATACACTTAGAGATAATTAACAAAATCATTTTTGTCCCAATTTTATAAGTTAAGAGAGTATTGAAATTACTGACTATGTTTGAATTGTTTATTTGAGTACGAACAGCTGAGTGTAAAGAGGTCCACACAATGGGTTAAAAGACAATGCTGAATTGAGGAGCAGAACAATACTTAGCAAAATCTGCTGGAAACCAAGACTCAAATGGGAGCTGGACCTCTGATCCAGATATGAAAGGACCATTTATTCATTACTCAAATGAAGAGGGTGAGGTGGTAAGTCTCCATTCTGTCTGTTGACAAATAATTTATTATCTTTTAGCTAATTAGGAAAAAATTTTGGAGAGAAATAAAAACATAGAAAAATTGATTTAAATATAATCATATGAGAATCAAGGTTTGACAGACCAAACACAAGAACATAAGTTAGAAATAAAAGAATATCTGAATAGTATAGTAAGATTGATTTAATGGTCAAATATAGAACTTTAGTCTACTAACAGAAAATTTATTTTATTTTCAAGAAATGATGGACAATGTTTTTAGATTTCTAAACACTTAGCCATAAAGGAAAACACAACAAATAATTCTAATTTATAGGTCATAATATTTTATTACAGCGCTAAAAAAGAGATTGCATGCATGCTAAGTCACAGTCATGTCAGACTCTTTGCAACCCTATAGACAGTAGCCTGCCAGACTTCTCTGTCCATTTCCCAGACAAGCATACTGTAATGGGTTGCCATGCCCTTCTCCAGGGGATCTTTCCAACCCAGGGATTGAACCCACCTCTCTTATGTCTCCTGTATTGGCAGGTGGGTTCTTTACCACAAGCGCCACTGGGGAAGCCCAAAAAAGAGTTTAGGGTAAAAATATAATAAAAATTATATTGATTGTAACAGAGCTAGAAAATAATACTCATGTTAAGACTGCAACAAACTGAATTTAAGAATATTTAGATGACTAGGGGAATAGACACTTTTGATGATTATTAAATGAGGTTCAAGTATATCTGAAGGTAAATTGAACTAAAATACATAAGCATAAATGGCTTAAAGTTTAAACTCAATAATTAGGAACTGTAATTGACAAAAATTTAAGAAAAAGAGAAGAGGTTATTGAGTAAAGTTAGATGGGACTGAATTTTAATCCAGAAATAAAATAGTGGGGAAAGTATTAGCTGATTAATTGGAAAAAAATAATCCTAAACTGTAGTGTGATCTTTTCAAAGTTAAGATAACTATGGCAAAGATTAATCTACTTTATTCTTCTTTTAAGGTAGGGAAAATTTGTCCATCATTTCTTGAAAATAAAGCATTTTTCTTTTGTCTTTATTTTCGAAGAGCTGTGTTCTGGATATTGCAGTTCCTACGTTCAGAGCAAAGCCAATCCTAGTAGAATGAACCACCACAGAAGTTGCCCCAGGGATCAGAGGAGAGTTTCCTAAATTCTAATAGTCATGGTCCATATGTCTGTGATTGAAAGACAGACATATAGAAATATAATAAAGTGGCTAAGTGTCATATTGCTTTTCCTGAGAGTTGTTTGCTTCTAAAGTAAAACCTAGCTATTTCATGAGGTGCACCTATAGAAGCATTTATCAATCTGATTCCATTAAGATTCCACAATTACAGTCTTGTTAACTTTTTGTTATTTGCTCAGTCATGTCTGACTCTTTGTGACCTCATGGACTGTATCCTGCCAGGCTCCTCTGTCCATGGGATTCTCCAGGCAAGAGTACTGGAGTGGGTTGGGGGGATGTTCTTCTCCAGGGGATGTTCTTAATCCAGGGATTGAACATGGGTCTCTTGCATTGCAGGTAGATTCTTTACCATCTGAGCCACCAGAGAGCTTTAAGATTTTTCTGTAATATAATTAATGGAAAGTTCAAAGAAGCTTCATTAAAAATAACACCTTCTTTTGCATAGGATATCAAGTTATTTAAGGTGCATTAAATTCTACTTGATAAATTCAATTTCTCATGGTTGAAAACAAGATTTTGAAAGGTATTCTACCAACTAAGTTTTAACTTAGGTATACAACGATTTTATCCTGACATATTTATTAAATTGTAACACCATATTTTAGGGCTATCTAAATAGTTCCTGCTACAAAAGAAAGTTAGTAAAATGTACCTGAGTCATTCAGTATGAGAGTAGTATGAGTATTTTGGATTCCTTTGAGAAGTGAATCCCTCAGGGGTGATTCTGCAATGTCATAGCCCATAACCGCAATAATAGATGCAAGGGCTTTCACTTGAGTATGGGCAGACCAGAGCAAATGTGGAGGGGACAGTCAACCATCTGATAGAATATCAGAGAGAGATGACTCTGCTTTATGGATTGGATAGAGATCAATAGTGACCTGTAGAAAGCTAATCTTTTTTACCCAAGGAATTTGCTACATCTCCACACTGCAAGCAGAATGACATCTTACATAAAATATGACAGCCTACCTAAAGACTTCCAATGTTTCTAAACACAAGATGAAGATAAGGGTTATGCATGAGTATACTGAACATTAGGAGGACCTGATCTAAATTATTTTAATGACTGGGTTACATATACTCAACTTTTATGTGCTCTTAAGCTTCTGCAGTGTCTTAAACTTTTAATGTTTTCTTACAAAACTGGAGTAAAGGAAACCTCACATCATTGAGGACATGCATAAAGAAAACAGCTAGTAGAAAACAATTCTTTTCTTCTAGGAGAGACTTTTGCTTTCTGACCCTGGATGTACTACATCTGTGCTGCCCCTTATGATAGTCTTTTTAAATCTCCAGATGTGCCCATTTAAATAATAATTAATATTTTAAAAACTCAAAACTTAGTTGCTTAGTCTCAGTTGTCACATTTTCTGTATTCATTTGCCACATGGGGTTAGTGGCTAGTCTACCGGACAGAGAATATTATGAGCATTGGCATCATCAGTGCAAATTGTCTGAACTTAGAATCAAGTAACTAATCTTTCTTTTTAGTATATGTTATTGTGTCTAGTTTTCTAATTGCCTTCCTATTCGTCTCTTGTTTTCCAAATCTGCTGCATTTTGTATAAGGACTCTAGGTCTCACTCCTATGTGCCTACGGTGGTATTCACTCTAGAACTCCTCATTTTGTTATTGATGCTCTCTTCCTTGATTGAATCCCATTCCCTCAAATGACTCTTCATGAGAATGCTCCCCAATAATGTCCTACTGGAACATGTTGATACATATTCTACATTCAAACTTTCATATAAGTAAGCCAATATCTCATAAAATATAGCACATTTATATTTTATTATACATGATTCTTTCTCACTAAATATTTTGCAAAATTTTTGCTTACTTTCTTAGGAAAAGTACTGTAATCTATTTTATTATTTTTTGTTTCTTTAGATGCTTCTGTGACGTTTTTAGATGCCTTTTTGTCTCTTTAAAATATGATAGATTTTACAAAAGGTATCTAGTTCATATGAAAGATAATTACTATTCATAAACACAAATAATTTTAATAAATAGATCTAAAAATAAAGATAGAAAGTTTTAGGAAAAGAATATTCTTACCCATTGTTTTCTTAAGTTAATCTGCATTTTGGTCAATCACTCATAATTATGCCTCCTATGAAACTTTTCTAAATTATAATTAGTTAAAATTTTGCCTTAACAAAGTTGTTATTATTGATTGTACCGGATGAAATTTAAGTGATAATTAAAATTTTATTTTAATATGCTTAGTTTTAGACAGAGATATATTGCCTACATGATCAAAATTCTCCAAGCCAGGCTTCAACAGTACATGAACCATGAACTTCCAGATGTTCAAGCTGGTTTTTGAAAAGGCAGAGGAACCAGAGATCAAATTGCCAACATCTGTTGGATGATCGAAAAAGGAAGAGAGTTCCAGAAAAATATCTACTTCTGCTTTATTGACTATGCCAAAGCCTTTGACTGTGTGGATCACAGCAAACTGTGGAAAATTCTGAAAGAGATGGGAATACCAGACCACCTGATTTGCCTCCTGAGAAATCTGTATGCAGGTCAGGAAGCAACAGTTAGATCTGGACATGGACCAGCAGACTGGTTTCAAATAAAAAAAGGAGTATGTCAAAGCTGTATATTGTCACCCTGTTTATTTAACTTATATGCAGAGTACATCATGAGAAATTGTGGGCTGGATGAAGCACAAGCTGGAATCAAGATTGTTGGGAGAAGTATCAATAACCTCAGATATGCAGATGACACCACTCTTATGGCAGAGAGCAAAGAAGAAGTAAAGAACCTCTTGATGAAAGTGAAACAGGAGAGTGAAAAAGTTGGCTTAAAGCTCAACATTCAGAAAACTAAGGTCATGGCATCTGGTCCCCTCACTTCATGGGAAATAGATGGGGAAACAGTGGAAACAGTGACAGACTTTATTTTTTGGGGCTCCAAAATCACTGCACATGGTGACCTCAGCCATGAAATTAAAAGATGCTTATTCCTTGGAAGAAAAGTTATGACCAACCTAGACAACATATTAAAAAGCAGAGACACTACTTTGTCAACAAAGGTCCATCTAGTCAAGGCTATGGTTTTTCCAGGAGTCATGTATGGATGTGAGACTTGGACTATAAAGAAAGCTGAGCAATGAAGAATTGATGCTTTTGAACAGTGGTGTTGGAGAAGACTCTTGAGAGTCCCTTGGAGTGTAAGGAGATCTAATCAGTCCATCCTAAAGGAAATCAGTCCTGAATATTCATTGGAAGGATTGATGCTGAAGCTGAAATGCCAATACTTTGGCCACCTGATGCGAAGACCTGACTCATTTGAAACAACCCTGATATGGGAAAGATTGAAGGCAGGAGGAGAAGGGGATGACAGAGGATAACATGATTGGATGGCATCACCAACTCAATGGACTTGAGTTTGAGTAAATTTCAGAAGCTGGTCATGGACAGAGAGGCCTGGGGTGGTGCAGTCCATGTGGCTGCAAAGAGTTGGACATGACTGAGCGAACGAACTGAACTGATATTGCCTACAAGATTTTCTCTTATAATTTTTGTATGTAAACCATCATTTCCACAAATAGAGACTGTTACACATTACAGTGTTAATAATTTAGTTAAAGATCAGTGATAAAGTATAATGTAATAATAAAGATGTGCAAAGTATGCTTAACAATTAATTTTTCTTTTAGTTCTGAATATATACATCCTCCATTGCTTATGCCTTGCAACTTATTTTACCTTTTATACCTATACTTACAACTGTAACTCACAACTATATCCATATTTATGAAAAACAGTATCCAGGAAACAGCAAATTCTCAGATAATCGGGAAACCTTTTGTTTGTCACTGAGGAAGTGAGAGTTGGAATCAGAACCTTGTCTAAATATAATGCTAAGAACTTGAAAGTGGAATAATAGTTGTAGAAAACACAAATTGCCACTGCATATTCTTTAGTGTATTTCAAATAGAATACACTTATTATGTGGGCCATTTAATTGTTCTCATAAAACTACCCAAACAGGTCACTTATTTTTGTGAAAACAAGACAAAAATCTATCCTCTTTAGTGAAAATATTTGAGAAGTAGTTATAACATGTTGTAGCTAGTCTTGAATCTCTTGTCACTAACTTTTATTTGGAGAAATGTTACTTTTGTAAGCCTCATTTGATCTGTCCCTGACCTGCATTTATTTCTTATCTATGCAGATATATGTGCATTCTGGTTCAGAAAGTGACTCACAAGAAATCAAGGACTGAGAAACCTGAAGTTTGCAGGAAGAATGAGCAGGAATGGCTTTTATATCCTACTGGAGGACTAATCATTAAAAGGAAATGAGTTGGATTTAGAGAGATTTTCCTGTTCTGTGATGTTGATGCATTGCATACGGTATCTAAGATGGCATGACTTGGAATTGACAGATATTTTAATGTTTATCTTTCTTTTCTGGTCAATTTGATTTTTAACATTTTTTAAGTTTACTGTATTTCGGATACCATGCAGAGAACTTCATGTGAATTAATTGACCTAATCATGACAGCGACCATAAAACAGTACTATTTTTAGTGTCTTCCTTTTAAATATGAGAACATTTGAATAACTTTCTCTAGTTCTCATAGCTGAGCAATGGTGGAAAAAGGATTTAAAACCAGGCAATCTTCAGTCTGATTCTAGAAGCTGTGTTCACATACACAATACAGATTTTTTTTTTAAATTGGATTTTTGGAACCACAGAGCAACAATTATCCATAGAGGTAAGTCTATGGATAATCTAATAGAGTAGCCAATTGTATCACTCACAGCCAATTACTGTATTTTGTTATTCCTGAAAATTAATTAACACTACAAAATATTGCAGCTTGTATCTACTACCCAACTGTAGACAAAGATGCCCTTTTCTATGGCCCCAAACTTAGTAGACAAAAGCTGCAATATTTTGTAGTGTTAATCCTTGAATATTTCCCCATGAATTTATGCATGTTCCAAATCTATCTACAGAAATCCCAGAAAATATTAAAAGATATTATAATTTAGAAATGTATGACCAATTGATGTGCAGGTCTTTTTGGTTGTGTAATTATTTTTTGTTTTCTTCGTGACACCTAGGATTATTCAAGGAAGATAAGTAATGACTAGCTAATCAGGTTGATTTATAGCAATACCCTGATCACAAATGGAAATGGAACAATCTGGGTAAAAGGTGGTGTATGTTAGGGAGTTTGTCTTTTAGTTCAGAATGAATGCAATTATAATTATATCCTTAGAAAATAAAACATCACAGATAGAATGAAAAATGTTTCAGGAGAAATATGGCAAGGTATTGGTGGCTAAGTGTGGTAAACAGAATAATATCACCAAAGATATCTACAACATAATCCCCAGAAGCTATAAAATTATGTTAGATTACATATCAAGAAGAATGCTATATCAGCTAATTGCTAATCAGTTCACTTTAAAATAGGGAGATTATGCTGGATTGTCCATGTGTTCCCAATGCAATCACAGGACCTAAAAGTAGAAGAAAGTGGAAAAAAAAGAGAGAGAGAGAGAGAGAGAGAGAGAGAGAGAGAGAGAGAGAGAGAGGACTAGAGAGACAGCAGCATGAGAAGGACTTGGCCCAATGTTGCTAATTTTAAGATGGGGAATGATACCATGGGTCGTAGAATGTGGGAAGCCTCTAGAAGCTGGAAGATGCAAATAAACAGATTCTCCCCTGGAGCCTCCAGAAGAAATGCAATCCTGTTGAAACTATGATTTTAGCTCAGTGAGATTCATTTTAGATTTCTGACCTCCAGCATTTTAAATAATATATTTCTATTGTTCTGTATGCAGGTCAGGAAGCAACAGTTAGAACTGGACATGGAACAACAGACTGGTTCCAAATAGGAAAAGGAGTACGTCAAGGCTGTATATTGTCACCCTGCTTATTTAACTTCTATGCAGAGTACATCATGAGAAATGCTGGACTGGAAGAAACACAAGCTGGAATCAAGATTGCCGGAAGAAATATCAATCACCTCAGATATGCAGATGACACCACCCTTATGGCAGAAAGTGAAGAGGAACTAAAAAGCCTCTTGATGAAAATGGAAGAGGAGAGTGAAAAAGTTGGCTTAAAGCTCAACATTCAGAAAATGAAGATCATGGCATCTGGTCCCATCCCTTCATGGGAAATAGATGGGGAAACAGTGGAAACAATGTCAGACTTTATTTTGGGGGGCTCCAAAATCACTGCATATGGTGACTGCAGCCATGAAATTAAAAGACGCTTACTCCTTGGAAGAAAAGTTATGACCAACCTAGATAGTATATTCAAAAGCAGAGACATTACTTTGCCGACTAAGGTCCGTCTAGTCAAGGCTATGGTTTTTCCTGTGGTCATGTATGGATGTGAGAGTTGGACTGTGAAGAAGGCTGAGCGTCGAAGAATTGATGCTTTTGAACTGTGGTGTTGGAGAAGACTCTTGAAAGTCCCTTGGACTGCAAGGAGATCCAACCAGTGCTTTCTAAAGGAGATCAGTCCTGGGTATTCTTTGGAATGAATGATGCTAAAGCTGAAACTCCAGTACTTTGGCCACCTCATGCAAAGAGTTGACTCACTGGAAAAGACTCTGATGCTGGAAGGGATTAGGGGCAGGAGAAGGGGATGACTGAGGATGAGATGGCTGGATGGCATCACCGACTCGATGGACGTGAGTCTGAGTGAACTCCGGGAGATGGTGATGGACAGGGAGGCCTGGTTGCTGCGATTCATGGGGTCAGAAAGATTTGGACACGACTGAGTGACTGAGCTGAACTGAAGTGAGTCAATCAAGTAAATAGCTTCCTTATTGCTAATGAAAGAAGGATTACAGTTAGGCTGAGAGTTGATATGTTTCATTTTTCTCTCTCTTTATGTGTGTGTGTGTTTGTGCGAAATACCATATCATGATATGCCTGTCTGGTTGCTAAAAGGCATTACTGGTGGAATAACCAGAATGCAAGAAATGTAAGGAAATGTTACGAAATTATATTGCATAATTGTATAACTATTTGGAAGGAATATAGACAGTCTGCATTGTTCATTATTTTCCACAACATTGTTTAGGCTCTTTTTTCCAGGGATTAGTAAAAATCACTAATTAAATATGAGGTATATTGTATTGGAGACACATATATATGTTAAGGTACATTTCAGATGCATAAAAACCAACAAACATGAAAAATGAAGTCTAAATTAGTAGTTTATATTTTTGCTACACTGTCCTTAGCATCCAAAGAGCTTTCCTGAGGTGCAGCAAAATTGCCCACCCATCATTTCTAGCACATCATAATTTAATGTTATAAGAATAATGATAAAGGAAAAAGAATGTGTCCTTTTTCCCCAGTACAAACACATTGATAAAGATCTGAAATTATTTTATTCACATGGGTTGCATTGAAATCAGTGAGGTATTATTCACGACAAAAGTTACAAACTAACCTAAAGCCCAACAAAACCTGTTGTCAAGTAAGCTACAGGGCATATTATGCATCATTTAACAGAGAATCTTTTGACTACTCTGCCAAGAAACTGAAATAAGACTATGGAAAGTTGTTTTTTGAGAGGGTTATATAAATTTACATTTTTTTCATTTTATCATTAATGTGATATATGTTTTCTAGGTTATCTATATTGGGCACTGGGGAAGAATGTGTGGTCTGCTTTTGTTGACTAGAGTGTTGACATATGCCTATTAAGTTTAATTATTTTACAGTGTTGTTCTATTTAGCTGTTAATCTCCTGCTCAGCTTGTTCTATAAGATCACAATCTTAAAGCCATCCTGAAAATGAACAGCAAACAAAAAGTGAGTGTATAAAACCTACACTCTGAGGCAAAAAAATTAGACCTTAAAAAGAGAGAAGCAGTCAGAACACCGAAATAAATATGAAGTTACTGGAAAGAATACAGAAAAAAAAAGAAATGCTAGATAAAAATTTTACCATATCCATTTTATTTCCAGATAATGTCAAAGTTATAAAAGCATACTATTCCACCTACAGCTGATAATTCAGAAAATGTCAGGTTACCTATATGTTTTGCTTTCTGACCTTCTCATAACAATTGTCTGAGAATATCAATACTGTGTCTTCATTTTCCTTATAGTCACATGCTATATAATATAGCACAGTATATGTAGTAGTCTTTAAGGGAGAATAATAGCTCCAAATCTGAATTTATTAAATATAGGTACCTTGTTTATTAAATATTATCATTCTGAGTGATACTCTTAAGCTGCTTCAAATTAGGTTTTCCTTCAACTAAATTATTATAGTTGTCTGTCCTAATGATTTTATGAAGTTGATTTCACCATCAGTATCATATAATTAACTGATAAGTAGCAAATGAAATTGTGTGTGTGTGTGTGTGTGTATACATATAGGGAGAGAGAGAGAGAAAGTGACAGAGAATAATAAAGCCAAATAATACGGTCATACTGACAAAAGTTGACATCTTTTGGGGCATACGATCTTTAGTGGCCATTAAGTGAATATCTGGCATTTGATAAAAAAGTGAATCCTGATTTAATTTTGGCAGGAACATTTCTCAGGTTGAAGGGTTGTGACAAAAGAAATGTCATCAAAAAGATTTTTCCCTTTATAAAGGTTTGTCTCAGGTCTAGGTGACAGATAAACCATTCAAATATTCTCTAGCTTAAGTTGATATCCTTCACATCTCTATAACCTTTATAATCATGGAATATTAAACCATACTTTTGGCAATAAGCACTTAACCCTTGGTTCATGCAAAACAGACTCAGGAATACTATTAGTGCTAATGTAATCATCTAATAATCAGCTCTATTTTCTGTCAGAAAAACTACAGAGTTGTTTTAGTAGTATCTGCTTATGTTTTGGGGTAATTAATCACTCACACATAAAGACAACAGCGAGAGATGAGTAAGAGATAATGTCAAGGAAACAGGAAGCTTCTGTCTTGTTGTACCAAAATACTTTATATCAACTGATAAATCTGGTGGGAAATACAGGTCTACTGAAGAGATCTAATTCAACAGATATTTTTAAAATGTCATTACATCTGAAATGTGGATTAATAAATTGATGAAGCAAAAAAAGAGAAAGAAATATTGGTTAAAACAAAGCAATAGTAATAAGTTAATAAAGAGATCTTTCTATTCACCAGAATTCCAGCAATAAATAAACAGGATGGGGGAGTGCGTGGCTGAATTCTACATGGGAAACTTGGACTGAGATAACTGTGATCTGATATTTAAAATTTTTTTTAGTTGACAACATTCTTTTTTTATCTCATTTTTCCTTCTCTATGAAAGCTGACATTTTTCTATTTCTTGCATTCATACATCGCCATACACACACACACCACTGAGGCACTGGGGAAGCCCATATATATATAATTCCTATTTAATATATATAAAATGGATAAAGGTGAGAAAGTTTGGGGATGAAGGACTGTACAATCAAACCTTACCAGTGACATTCATTTATTTCCCATGTTATTTTCTAGTTTAATCTTAAAATATATTATGATGTTTCTTCATAGTTAGATTGGCCAAGTCACACTTTAGTCATTTCTTAGTTCTTTTTCCTTAGTAAAACTATAGTAGCAGAATTTTACTATAATTCTTAGCATAAGGTACAATGGAGGCACAATGGATGTTATTACCTGTGTGTTTCTATGCATGTGTGTGTGTGTGTATTGTGCGAACCTTCAAGGAATATCATCAGAAGAATGAAATTAAATAGAGTTTAAAGCAGATAGTTCTTGAATTTGAATACTAACTTCGTATCACAACTAACTCTAATATGTGGCAAGTTATTTAATCTTCCCATGTATTAATTGATGCTTTTGAACCGTGGTTGGAAAAGATTCTTGAGAGTCCATTGGAGTGCAGGGAGATCAAGCCAGTTAATCCTAAAGGAAACCAGCCCTGAAAATTCATTAGAAGGACTGATGCTGAAGCTGAAACTCCAATACTTTGGCCACCTGATGCGAAGAACTGACTCACTGGAAAAAACCCTGATGCTGGGAAAGTTTGAAGGTGGGAGGAGGAGGGGTGGCAGAGGCTGAGATGGTTGGATGGCATCACCAACTTGATGGACATGAATTTGAGTAAGCTCTGGGAGCTGGTGATGGATAGGGAAGCCTGGCATGCTGCAGTCCATGGGGTCACAGAGTCGGGCACAACTGAGCAACTGAACTGAACTGAACTGAACTGATGTATCAGTTTTCTCATCTCAAAATGAACTAACTAGGGTACTTTTCCCATAAGTTTATCATAAGGCTTAAACTGTTAATTCTGTTAATTAACTAAACTAACTGAAGTAAATTATTTAATATTTATAGAATACTTTGAAAGTTACTGGAACATAGTAATTTTATATAAGTGACTCTTAATAAAATTGAAAGTATTTCTGGATATCTTTTCCCTAGTGGATCATTTAAGCATCTGCTCTAAAGTTCCAAAATTTTGAGGAAAAATAAACTGAATGAACACTTAAGTATATTCACAAGTTTTTGGCAAGAAATTAATTAACTTTATGGGATGAAATTAAGGGAAAGCAAAAATGAGAGCCGAAGTAGACATTCATGGTGGTTTTCATTAAGCCTGAACGGTGCTGAACTTTATTTACAAACTCTTAGGGGCTGAGCAACTGAAGATAAAACCTAGATATAAGATAGGAAGATAAAACAAGAGAGAGGTACTCCCCTGGCAGTACAGTGGATAAGAATCTGTCTTCCAGTGCAGGGGACACGGGTTTGAATCTGTGTGGCAACTACTGAGCCCACGTGCTGCAGCCACTGAAGCTCACATGCCTAGAGCCTTGTGCTCCACAACAAGAGAAAGTGACACCACTCAGTCGTGTCTGACTCTTTGCGACCCCATGGACTGTAGCCCACCAGGCGTCTCAGTCCGTGTGATTTTCCAGGCAAGAGTACTGGAGTGGGTAGCCATTTCCTTCCCCAGGGGACCTTCCCAACCCAGGGATAAAACCTGGGTCTCCTACATTGCAGGCAGACACTTTACCCTCTGAGCCACCAGGCGCAGCAAGAAAAGCCACCACAGTGAGAAGCCCATGGACCACAATGAAGAGCAGCTCCCACTTGCTGAGCTAGAGAAAGCCCGCGTGCAGTAATGAAGATCTACCACAGCTCCACCCCCCCAAATAAACAACAATAAAGTCTAAAATAAAACAAGAGGCCTAAAAAAAGATGGCTCCCAACATGATAGTTAATAATGAAATAAACAATCCTTCTTAGCATAACAATAGAATATGAGGCAGGATGAAAATCCTAAAGTCAGGCATATGTTGTTTATAAGCAATATTTAAAATATAAACATGATAAAAAAAGTAAATGATATATTACCAAGAATAAAGGGGGTTATTACTTCTGAAAAGGTCAATGGGTTAAGTAGTAAACAATTCCAAACATAAATGCAAGTCATGATATATGATAAAACATGTAAAGTACAAGTTACTGAAACTACCAGAAGAAACTGGAATATTAATAGTGGGAGTATGTAAAAAGTTTTTTCTATATATTTGGTACATATCTGAATACTTCCACTGGAACGTAAACTCCATAAGGTAGGGATGTTTTTCTTCTTGGTTTGCTTTATACCTAGTGCATATTTGATATTAAAAACAGTGCCAAGTATAGGATAGGCATTAAAAATATATTTGGTGCACTGATCAATTAATAAAAAAGAGTAGCAAGTCAAAACCTGCTAAAAAAGAAAGCAGCAGTACCAGATGGTTTAATTAACAAGTTAAAAGAATTATCAAGTTCAGTTCAGTTCAGTTCAGTCGCTCAGTCATGTCTGACTCTTTGCAACCCCATGAATCGCAGCACACCAGGCCTCCCTGTCCACCTCCCAGAGTTCACTCAGACTCATGTCCATCGAGTCAGTGATGCCATCCAGCCATCTCATCCTGGGTCGTCCCCTTCTCCTCCTGCCCCCAATCTCTCCCAGCATCACTCTTTTCCAATGAGTCAACTCTTCGTATGAGGAGGCCAAAATACTGGAGCTTCAGCTTTAGCATCATTCCTTCCAAAGAACACCCAGGACTGATCTCCTTTAGAATGGACTGGTTGGATCTCCTTGCAGTCCAAGGGACTCTCAAGAGTCTTCTCCAACACCACAGTTCAAAAGCATCAATTCTTCGACGCTCAGCCTTCTTCACAGTCCAACTCTCACATCCATACATGACCACAGGAAAAACCATAGCCTTGACTAGACGGACCTTAGTCAGCAAAGTAACGTCTCTGCTTTTGAATATACTATCTAGGTTGGTCATAACTTTTCTTCCAAGGAGTAAGCGTCTTTTAATTTCATGGCTGCAGTCACCATCTGCAGTAATTTTGGAGCCCCCCAAAATAAAGTCTGACATTGTTTCCACTGTTTCCCCATCTATTTCCCATGAAGTGATGGGACCGGATGCCATGATCTTCGTTTTCTTAATGTTGAGCTTTAAGGCAACTTTTTCACTCTCCTCTTTTACTTTCATCAAGAGGCTTTTTAGTTCCTCTTCACTTTCTGCCATAAGGGTGGTGTCATCTGCATATCTGAGGTTATTGATATTTCTCCCGGCAATCTTGATTCCAGCTTGTGCTTCTTCCAGTCCAGCCTTTCTCATGATGTACTCTGCATATAAGTTAAATAAGCAGGGTGACAATATACAGCCTTGACGTACTCCTTTTCCTATTTGGACCAGTCTGTTGTTCCATGTCCAGTTCTAACTGTTGCTTCCTGACCTGCATAGAGATTTCTCAAGAGGCAGGTTAGGTGGTCTGGTATTCCCATCTTTTTCAGAATTTTCCACAGTTTATTGTGATCCACACAGTCAAAGGCTTTGGCATAGTCAATAAAGCAGAAATAGATGTTTTTCTAGAACTCTCTTGCTTTTCCCATGATCCAGTGGATGTTGGCAATTTGATCTCTGGTTCCTTTGCCTTTTCGAAAACCAGCTTGAACATCAGGGATTTCATGGTTCATGTATTGCTGAAGCCTGGCTTGGAGAATTTTGAGCATTACTTTACTAGCGTGTGAGATGAGTGCAATTGTGCAGTAGTTTGAGCATTCTTTGGCATTGCCTTTCTTTGGAATTGGAATGAAAACTGACCTTTTCCAGTCCTATGGCCACTGCTGAGTTTTCCAAATTTGCTGGCATATTGAGTGCAGCACTTTCACAGCATTATCTTTCAGGATTTGAAACAGCTCAACTGAAATTCCATCACCTCCACTAATTTTGTTTGTAGTGATGCTTTCTAAGGCCCACTTAACTTCACATTCCAAGATGTCTGGCTCTAGATTAGTGATCACATCATCATGATTATCTGGGTCATGAAGATCTTTTTTGTACAGTTCTTCCATGTATTCTTGCCACCTTTTCTTAATATCCTCTGCTTCTGTTAGGTCCATACCATTTCTGTCCTTTATCGAGCCCATCTTTGCATGAAATGTTCCCTTGGTATCTCTAATTTTCTTGAAGAGATCTCCAGTCTTTCCCATTCTGTTGTTTTCCTCTATTTCTTTGCATTGATCACTAAAGAAGTCTTTCTTATCTCTTCTTGCTATTCTTTGGAACTCTGCATTCAGATGCTTATATCTTTCCTTTTCTCCTTTGCTTTTCACCTCTCTTCTTTTCACAGCTATTTATAAGGCCTCCCCAGACAGCCATTTTGCTTTTTTGCATTTCTTTTCCATAGAGATGGTCTTGATCCCTGTCTCCTGTACAATCTCACGAACCTCATTCCATAGTTCATCAGGCACTCTATCTATCAGATCTAGGCCCTTAAATCTATTTCTCACTTCCACTGTATAATCATAAGGGATTTGATTTAGGTCATACCTGAATGGTCTAGCAGTTTTCCCTACTTTCTTCAATTTGAGTCTGAATTTGGTAATAAGGAGTTCATGATCTGAGCCACAGTCAGCTCCCGGTCTTGTTTTTGTTGACTGTATAGAGCTTCTCCATCTTTGGCTGCAAAGAATATAATCAATCTGATTTCGCTGTGGACCATCTGGTGATGTCCATGTGTCGAGTCTTCTCTTGTGTTGTTGGAAGAGGGTGTTTGCTATGACCAGTGCATTTTCTTGGCAAAACTCTCTTAGTCTTTGCCCTGCTTCATTCCGCATTCCAAGGCCAAATTTGCCTGTTACTCCAGGTGTTTCTTGACTTCCTACTTTTGCATTCCAGTCCCCTATAATGAAAAGGACATCTTTTTAGGTGGTAGTTCTAAAAGGTCTTGTAGGTCTTCATAACACCATTCAACTTCAGTTACTGGTTGGGGCATAGACTTGGATAACTGTGATATTGAATGGTTTGCCTTGGAGACGAACAGAGATCATTCTGTCCTTTTTGAGACTGCATCCAAGTACTGCATTTCGGACTCTTTTGTTGAGCATCATGGCTACTCCATTTCTTCTGAGGGATTCCTGCCTGCAGTAGTAGATATAATGGAACTATCAAGGAGGGATAAATCTCCCTTGTGGCTCAGATGGTAAAGCATCTGCCTACAATGCAGGAGACGCGGGTTCAATCCCTGAGTCAGGAAGATCTGCTGGGAAGGAAATGGCAACCCACTCCAGTACTCTTGCCTGGAAAATTCCATGGATGGAAGAACCTGGTAGGCTACAGTTCATGGGGTCACAGAGTCGAACTCGACTGAGTGACTTCACTGCTACTCACTACTATTCTAGAAAACAGAAAAAGGATATACAAATATTCACTATTATATATATATAAGAATTTTATAATTACTGAAAAAAATATTTCAAACAATTTTAAAACTGATAAGTGTTTCCTAAATAACTACTTGAAAACAAGGACATAATAAAAAAAAATCATGCCTATAAAGAAAAAAAATACTATTTCATAGAAGCAAGCATATAATTAAATCTAACATTCTTTTAGGAAAAGTGTTCATTAAAATTAGAAACAGAGGGAATTTCCTTGAATTAATATAGGGTATCTTTAAACAATGCTTAAAAAATGTTGAAACAAAAATTATTCCATTTGTGATAAAAGAAGTATGCCTTATAGCACTGTTTTTATTCTATATTGTAAGGGGATCCCAAATGCTTCACATAAGTAAGAGAAGAAATATTTAATTGAAAAGATGAAAATTAGATTATTCCAGAAAATATAATATACAACATAGAAAATTCTCCCAACCTAGGTGGTGCTAGTGGTAAAGAAATCACCTGCCAATGCAGGAGATATGTAAGAGTCACATGTTCGATCCCTGGGTTGGGAATGTCCCCTGGAGGAGGGCATGGCAACCCACTCCAGTATTCTTGCCTGGAGAATTCCATGAACAGAAGAGCCTGGCAGGATACAGTCCATAGGTTCACAGAGTTGGACATGACAAGAGAGCTAGCACACATGCACAGTTAAAATAAAAATATTAAAAGTTTTACAAGTGTGCTGGACACAAACAATATTAAACCAATTGGAATCTCTGCTTCTGCCATGATAAAGTCACAGGAAACAGACTGATCTTGCTGTCTTATACATGACAAAACTGAACACAACAACCTTCTTATCTTTTTTTTTTTTTTAATCTTATGTACTAGGAAACATCCGTTTTCATTTCTTGTGCAATGAGAACGATAGAGCAACAATCTCAGAGAAATAAACTGAGAAGAGCTTATGACACACTCAGCTTGCTGCCTGGAATTTCCATAGGAAAGGGGAAATCAGACAAAACAAAGTGTTCTCACTAAATCGAGGAGACAAGATTTCAGACTTCAGGGAGACAAAAGAAACTATAAATTATGAAGTAACACACAGAAGAGGGAGTTGCAGAGATATAGAAATCCAGAGATATGCAAATAATGCTCTAAATTTTTTTGCCTGGGCCTTGATTCAAGCATGGATGTGATGAAAATATTGAAGGTCAGAAAAAGAAAGATCAGAAAGAAATAAGAAGAACCACATCTTAACCTCACACAGACCTGGGGATAGTTTGGTTTTCCACTGTTCAAAGTGCAAAGATTTCCAAATGTATTAATGCAGAGTGCTCAGATAAAGCTCTCAGTAAGCACTGTCCTGGTAGTGAGTCCTAGACCAAGGCCGTACCTCACTAGTGTGAAAGTGAAAGTGTTAGTTGCTCAGTCGTGTCCAACTCTTTGCAACCCCATGGACTGTAGCTTGCCAGGCTCCTCTCTGCATGGGATTTTCCAGGCAAAAATATGGCTAGGTTGACATTTCCTTCTCCTGGGGATCTTCCCAATCCAGGAATTGAACCCAGGTTTCCTGCATTGCAGGCAGATTCTTTACCACTTGAGCCATCAGGGAAGTATATATTGTTGAAAACTAATAATATAGAGAAAATCCTCAAAGAAGTCAGAAGAAAGAAGACAAGTTCAGAGGCATAAAGCTAAAATTAGCCTTCTCATTAGATACTGTGCAGGTCAGAAGACACTGGAATGAAGTCTTTTCAGTAATGAAAGAATAAAATCTGCCAATCTAGAATACATTGTCCAGCAAAATTAACTTTTGGAATGAAGAGGAAAAAAAAAATTTCTTTTCAGACAAACTAAAGTTGAAAGGATTCATCATTGACAGAGAAGCACTGAAATAAATGATAAAGAACGTTCTTCAAGTACAGCAGATCCTTAAAAAATAAGAGTGTTAATTGTGTATAATTTATAGTCAGCTCTCCATACCATAGTTCCTCCCCATCTGCAGATTCAATCAACCACAGATGTTGTCGTACTATAGTATTTACTACTGAAAAATATCCACATGTAAGTGATTCTAAGCAGTTCAAATCTGTGTTGTTCAAGAGTCAGCCATGTAAGGAAAATAATATGAAATGGAAATTATAGTTATACAAAGAACAAAGAACATCCGCAATGGTAAATATGTGGTACAAGTATACTCGTTTTTAATCTTTAAAAAAAGATAATTGTCTAAAGCAAAAAGTAATATATTTGGGTTATAACCAAGTAGAACTCAAGTATACAATAAATGAAGGCTGGGACAAATGGGAAGATATAACTATATGGTTATTACAATATACATGAAGTATTCTTTGAAAGTAGCATCTAATTTAAACACATATATTTTAGGAGAGATGTCCTAAAATAAGACTTGGTATTATGAAGGGTTAGGAGGTCTCAACAGTTATCTTAACCCTCCACTTTACTTGTTTTAAGACATCACTCCTAAACACACACACACACACACACACACACACGATGCTTATCTTCCCCACAAAAGCAACAAAAATATATAAAAATGGGAAAGCAAGGAAAATAGCTCAGGGAAAGCTCTGGAGTATAATAAAGAAGCAGAAAAAATCCTGCAAACCCCAAAGCTGAGGATGACTGCATAGAAAAGCACAGGAAGTATTTTACTTGTCTCATCCCACTCCCTACGACAGAGTAGCTCAGTGCCAGGCGGGGCCCTGGAAAGGAATTGCACCCAGAGGGAGAAGGAGAGTAGGAGAACCCCAGGAAACATCACTGCTATGGAAGTTTGCAGTCTTTGCCACCTGGGACTCCCACCGTCTTCACCAATGCTGATCCCAGCTGATGGAGCTGTCCAAAGCCCCTGTCAGCAACATCTCCCCACCAAGACTAGAGCTGTCCCTGTGGTGAGACATGTCCCCAGAAGCCCCAGTTGCTATTCCATATGGTTCTCCAGGATCAAGATGCCGTAACACTATAACCATATAAGGTAGCACCAGAGCTGCACCAGCTGAGGTTAGAGAATTGTCCCACTGTTACTGAGGCAGCATTATTGCTTTGAGCCCCACCTCTTGGGTATTGAGTCAGGCTTTGATCATTAGTGTCAGAGCTTAGCTGAAGTTGTTCTGAATCTTGTTATGGGCCCCAGACACACAGAGCCTGGTTCTATGGGAGATCTGGACATGCCTTAACCTTAAATACCAGTGCCAGTGAGGTGCTCAACACCACCATAGTGCAAATCAAAACGGTAATGAGATATAACCTTCCACTTGCTAAGATGCTAAAATAAAAAAGACAAGAGAATGAAAAGCAAAGAGGTGGAGAAAAGGGAATTGAAATCCTCATACACTGTTGACAGGAATGTGATTTGGTACAGAGATTATGGAAAACAATATGATACTTCTTCCTACAATTAAAAATCAAACTACTACATGATTCGTCAATCCTATTCTTGCGTATATATCTGAAGGAGTTGAAATCAGAATCTTGAAGACATATGCACCCCCATGTTCTTTATAGCATTATTTACAATAACTAAGGTATGGAGACAACCTAAATGTTCTTTGATGTATGAATGGATAAGGAAAATTGGTGTGTATATATATAGATAAAGATACATATATACATACACCAATGTATATACATACATTGGTGTATGTATATATGTATAATGGATGATTATTCAGCCATAAAATAGAATGAAATCCTACTGCAACAATATGGATGGATCATTTTGCTAAGTGAAATAAATCAGACAAAGACAAATACTATACATTATCCACATTATATGTGGAATTTTAGAAATTTAAAATTTCTAAATTTTTGCTCTTCTTGTACTTGGAAAGAATGTTTATTCTGCTGTTATGCAGTGAGTTTTCAGCCAATTAATGAAATTTATGGAAACAGAGAATAGAATGGTAGTTGTCAGCAGTTATGGGGTGGGAAAAATAAAAATAGCATAAAGTTGGTCAAAGGATATAACTTTTAAATTATAAGAACAACATGTTGTGAGGATCTAATGTACAGCATGGTGACTATAGATAATAATATGGTATTGTACTTGAAAGTTGTTGAGAGTAGCTCCTAAATGCACCTTTCCATAAAACAACAACAAGTAGTTAAATATGTGAGGTGATGGACATGCTAATTATATTGATCTTGACAACCATTCCACAGTGTGTATTACATCAAATCATAATATTGTAGACTTTAAATATGCAGTTGCTGCTTCTGCTGCTAAGTCGCTTCAGTCATGTCCGACTCTGTGCGACCCCATAGACAGCAACCTTCCAGGCTCCTCTGTCCTTGGGATTCTCCAGGCAATGTCCATTATTCTCAATTTTTCTTTAACAAAAAAAATTGTTATTATAAACAAAAACAACTATTAAATACAAAAAAAAAAAACAAATTAGATGTGTAAAGAGGAAAAAGGAGCAAAGAACAGATGAGATAAATAAGAAAACAAATAGGAAGGTGGTAGATTTAACCCATCCAAATTACTAAACATATTCAAAGTAAGTGGCCTAAACATTCCAATTAAAAGGAAGAAATACTCAGTGAAATAAGAAAACAAGCCTCCTCTATACTGTCAACAACAACAATAACAAAGAAAATTCATTAAGGAAAACAATATAAATTATTAAAAGATAGAAATATATGCAAATAACATTACAAATAAAGGTGGAATGACTCAATAAATATTAAAGGAAATTTTGCCATAAGACATATTACTAGGAATGAAGAGAGAAGTTTATAATAATAAAGTTATCAATACAATAATGGGCTAGAACATCAGAAGTTATGAAATAAAAACTAGTAAAAGTGATGTGAAAAATAGAAAAGGCCACACTCATCTTCGGGGACTTTTAGTAACCACCCTTCATTAACTAATTAGACAGGTAGATACAAAATCACTAAAAATATAGAAGCCTTGGACGATACTCAGCTAGCTGCCATTTGAAGAAAACTCACTGCATAACAGCAGAATAAACATTCTTTCTAAGTACAAGAAGAGCATTTACCAAGAGAGACTATGTTTTGGAACAAAGTAAATCTTATAAAGAATGAAATTACACAGAGTATGTTCTTTGGTGATCACAGAATTAAAATCAATAAAGATGCCTGGAAAATTTCCAAATAATTTAAAACTAAACAGAACATCCACAAATAACCCATTGGTCAGTGAAGAAATCAAAAGGAAATTTATAAAATATTGTGAACTGAATGTAATTAAATTCATAGCATTAAGGACTTACACTAGTAACAGAAAGTCTCAAACAGCTAATTTTCCACCTAAAACACTAGTAAAGAAAGGTAAAACCCAAAGTATGCAGAAGTTAGGAAATAATAGTGGTAAGATTAGAATCAATAAGATATTTTAAGAAGTAGCAATGCAATAAAACAACAGTGGTGACACAAAATGCTTGTCCTTTGAGTTAATCCATTTACTTGAAAATCACCTATCCAGACTGTTAAGGAAAAAAAGAAAATTTTAAAATGTTTGTAGATTACATGACTAATATTTTCAATTTCTGTCAAGCAGTCCAAAATTAATTTATATATTTAACTATAGTTAATAATCAATATTTTGGTATGAATCTTTGTAAACTATTTCTAAACTGTATATGGAATTACAATGGAACAATGATAATAAAAAACAAAATGAAAGTTTATTAAGAGTTATATTGAAAGGATAGATAAATACAAAAATGGAAAGAACAGAGTATCAAAAGATGCCATATATATATTTATCACACTTAGTGTACTGTAGAAAGTGGAGAAAGAATAGCATTTCGACAAAGTAGTGTTGGAGCAATTGGCTATTCATATGTAAAAATTAAACTCTGACTTTTACGGTATGTCATACACAAAAATTTGTTCCATATGGAGTGCAGATCTGTTTCAGTTTCAAAGCAAAATGCAATAATAATTCTAGAAGAGAATACTGGAGACAATTCTCATGATCTTTAGGAGTTAAAACTTTTATTAAAACAGAAACAAATCACACCTAATAGAAATGTAAAGATTAATAAACTGAGTTAATCAACTAAGAATTTAAAAAGGCATCATTATAATGGTGAAAAGAAAAATGACATAGTAAGGAAAATGATATTTCTAGACATAAAACAAAAAATACAAAGAATTCATATAAATCAATATAAAAATTAAAAATATTATAGAGTTTTAAAACTACAGTTTACATAAGCAAATATTTATGGCCAATAAATCAGGCATCAGGTAATGCTGAATAGTTTAAGAGTAGAGCAAAAATCATATTGTGATAACATTGGTGGTGGTTTAGTCGCTAAGTCATGTCTGATACTTGCAATCCCATGGACTGTAGCCTGCCAGGCTTTTCTGCCCATGGGATTCTCCAGGAAAGAACACCAGAGTGGGCTGCCATTTCCTTCTCCAGGGTATCTTCCTGACTCAGGAACTGAAACCATCTCCTGCATTGCAGGCAGATTCTTTACCTACTGAGCTATGATGGAAGCCCTTGCGGTACCATTAATCACACTTAAATATTATTAGGATTACAAAGACTGGCTAAGTCAAGAGTTCATGAAAATATGGAACACATGGAATTCAATAAAATCATTTTAAAGATAAATGTTTAGCAATATCTGATGGGCTTCCCAGGTGGCGAAGATGGTAAAAGAATCTGCCTGCCATGCAGGAGACCTGGGTTTAGTCCCTGGGTTGGAAAGATCTCCTAGAGAAATAAGTGACTTCCTTCTGACTGAACGACTAACACATACACACAGGATCTGATACTGAACACACATTTACATACCCTATGACTAGCAGTTCAGATTGAAGGAGTATGTCCAATAGAAATTTGCATACAAAAGACACATTTAAGAATGCTTATAGTAGCATGATTCATAATAGTAAAAGTGTAGATACAACCCAAATAAGTAGCTATAATAGTAGAACATCCTAAGTTGCTTCAGTTGTGTTAAACTCTTTGCAATATTATGGACTATAGTCCACCAGCCTCCTCTGTCCATGAGATTCTCCAGGCAAGAATACTGGAGTGGGTTCCATCTCTCTTTCTCCAGGGGATCTTCCCAACCCAGGGATCGAATCTCTGTCTCTTAGGTCACCTGCATTGGCAAGTGGGTTCTTTACCACTATTGCCACCTGGCAAGCCCCCAAAATAGAATCAATAAACACACTGTATTATTCAGCAATGAAACTGAACAACTACAGTTGCTTATAAGAATATAAACGTATCTTACAAATATAAGTTGAGCAAGACAAACCAGGTGCAATATTGAACATATTATATGATGCTTGTTACAAAAAATTTAAAATATATAATTGACTAAAAAAATAAAACTGATTATTAATGAGTACTTAGCTGGTAAAATTAAAGGGAAAAGGTAAGAAATCATTACCATAAAGGACAAGATTTTAATGACTTTTTAGAAAAAGGTAGGGAAGGTATAGTTTTGGGCAGGAGTCTCAAGGGGGACGGACTTTGCCGTGTTTTATACGTTTTAATGGGTTGGGTTGCACTGGCAGTTGTTTGTGTAGTACTTTAATTTATGTATTTCCATATATGCACTCCTCGCTGTGTGTTATAGTTTGAAAAGCTGGAAAATAAAAATAAGATGTATTCTTAGTAGTAAAGTATTGGCAAAACTTTACATAAGATTAGTTAGTTCAGGTTAGCACAACTATGTGAAAAATCATGTATCATTAACAAATAAAGGTGCAGATGTCAATAACCTGTGACACATCATTTTCTCTTCAAGGCATATATGTTATGGTGGTGGTGGCTGAGTCGCTAAGTTGTCTCCAATTCTTGTTAAAACCATGGACTGTAGCCCACCAGGCTCCTCCAGTCCATGGAGTTTCCCAGGCAAGAATACTAGAGTGGATGGCCATTTCCTTCTCCAGTATACATTATGGAAACATGCTTATTTTAAGTAGAGGCATAAACAACCATAAAAGTAGCAGAACTCTCTAACAGGACATATTTAGAAGCAAGAAAATACTTGGAAGTAATAAGAGAATGAATAAATTATATTCATAAAATGAAATGATAGAGGTGATGGAGCGGTGGCTGTGTGGCTATGGGTCACCAGTTGTGCGGCACTGGAGGGACTTTGAGGAGATACCCCATGTCCAAGGGTAAAGGAGAAGCCCCAGCAAGATGGTAGGAAGGGCAAAATTGCATTTTGAATCAAACCCCATAACCGCCGAGACACTCAGAGGGCTCAAACAAACCGCGTGCACGCAAGGACCAAGAGACCCCACAGAGGCTGAGATAGAACTGTGTTTGAGTGTGGACTGCTGCAGAGGCAGGGACTTTGGGTGCAGTAGACCCAGGTATGGCATACGCCCTCTTGGAGGAGGTCACCATTGACTCCACTCTAGAGCCGCCAGGACTTACATAGGACTGGAGAAACAGTCCAGTTTGTGCCCCTTGGAGGGCACAAACAAAACCTTGTGCACATCAGGACCCAGGAGAAAGGAGCAGTGACCCCACAAGAGACTGACCCAGGCTTGCCCGTGATGCCTGGAGATTCCGGCGGAGGTGTGGGTTGGTGGTGGCCTGCTGTGGGACCTTTTGAAGGAGGTCGCCATCACCTTCATTACCTCCTCCATAGTTTGGCCTCAGGTCAAATAACAGGGAGGGAACACAGCCCACCCATCAGAATAAGACCCAGTTTTCCCCTCAGCCAGTCTCTCTCATCAGGAAGCTTCCATAAACCTCTTATCCTTCTCCATCAGAGGGCAGACAGACCAAAAACCACAATCACAGAAAACTAACCAATCTGATCACATGGACCACACCTTGTCTAACTCTGTGAAACTATGAGTCATGCCCTGTAGGGCCACCCAAGATGGGCGGGTCATGGTGGAGAGTTCTGACAAAACGTTGTCTACTGGAGACAGGAATGACAAACCACTTCAATATTCTTGCCTTGAGCCCCATAAAAAGTATGAAAGGCAAAAAGATAGGACACTGAAAGATGAACTCCCAGGTCGGTAGGTGCCCAATATGCTACTGGAGATCAGTGGAGAAAGGACTCCAGATAGAATGAAGAGATGGAGCCAATGTGGAAGGAAAAAAAAAACACAAAAAACAAAAAACCAAACAGCCAGTTGTGGATGCGACAGGTGATGGAAGTAAAGTCTGATGCTGTAAAGAGAAATGCTGCATAGGAACCTGGGATGTTATGTCCATGAATCAAGGCATATTGGAAGTGGTCAAACAGGAGATGACAAGAGTGAACACTGACATTTTAGGAATCAGTAAACTAAAATGGACTAGAATGGATGAATTTAACTCAGATGACCATTATATCTATTAGTATGGGCAAGAATCCCTTAGAAGAAATAAAGTAGCCATCATAGTCAAAAAAAGAGTCTGAAATGCAGTACTTGGATGCAATCTCAAAAACGACAGAATGAGCTCTGTTCATTTCCCAGGCAAACCATTCAATATCACAGTTATCCAAGTCTATGCCAAAACCAGTAATGCTGAAGAAGCTGAAGTTGAATGGTTCTATGAAGACCTACAAGACCTTCTAGAACTAACACCCAAAAAAGATGTCCTTTCCATTATAGGGGACGGGAATGCAAATGTAGGAAGTCAAGAAATACCTGCAGGAACATGAATATTTATTGTTGGAGTACAGAATGAAGTAGGGCAAAACCTAAGAGAGTTTTGCAAGGGAATATACTGGTCATAGCAAACACCCTCTTCCAACAAGACAAGAGAAGAGTCTACACATGGACATCACAAGATGATCAATACCAAAATCAGATTGATTATATTCCTTGCAGTCAAAAATGGAGAAGCTCTATACAGTCAGCAAAAACAAGACCAGGAGCTGACTGTGGCTCAGAACATAAACTCCTTATTGTCAAATTCTGTCTGAAATTGAACAAAGTAGGGAAAACCATTAGACCATTCAGGTATGACAAAAATCAAATCCTTTAAGATTATACAGTGGAAATGACAAAGAGATTCAAGGGATAAGATCTGATAGAGTGCGTGAAGAACTATGGACAGAGGTTCACGACATCATACAGGAGGCAGTGATCAAGACCATCTCCAAGAAAAACAAATGCAAAAAGGCAAAACAGTTGTCTGATTAGGCCTTACAAATAGCTGTGAAAAGAAGAAAGGTGAAAGGCAAAGGAGAAAAGGAAGATATACCCATTTGAATGCAGAGTTCCAAAGAATAGCAAGGGAGATAAGAAAGCCTTCCTCAGTGATCAATGTAAAGAAATAGAGGAAAATAATAGAATGGGAAAGACTAGAGATCTCTTCAAGAAAATTCAAAATACCAAGGGAACATTTCATGAAAAGATGGGATTGATAAAGGGCAGAAATGGTATGGACCTAACAGAAGCAGAATATATTAAGAAGAGGTGGCAAGAATACATGGAAGAACTGTACAAAAAAGATCTTCATGACCCAGATAATCCTGATGGTGTGATCATTCACCTAGAGCCAGACATCCTGGAATGCGAAGCCAAGTGGGCCTTAGGAAGCATCACTATGAACAAGTTAGTGGAGGTGATGGAATTCCAGTTGAGCTATTTCAAATCCTAAAAGATGATACTGTTAAAGTGTTGTGCTCAATAGGCCAGGAAATTTGGAAAACTCAGCAATGGCCACAGGGCTGGAAAAGGTCAGTTTTCATTCCAATCCCTAAGAAAGGCAATGCCAAAGAATGATCAAACTACCGCAAAATTTTACTCATCTCACATGCTAGCAAAGTAAAGCTCAAAATTCTCCAAGCCAGGCTTCAACAGTATGTGAACCGTGAACTTCCAGATGTTCAAGCTGGATTTAGAAAAGACAGAGGACCCAGAGATCAAATTTTCCAACATTATCGATCCATTTCATTGGATCATCAAAAAAGCAAGAGAGTTCCAGAAAAACATGTATTTCTGCCTTATTGACTATACCAAAGCCTTTGACTGTGAGGATCACAGCAAACTGTAGAAAATTTTGAAAGAGATGGAAATACTAGACCACCTTACCTGCCTCCTGAGAAATCTGTATGCAGGTCAAGAGCAACAATTAGAACTGTACATGGAACAACAGACTGGTTCCAAATAGGAAAAGGAGTAAGTCAAGGCTATATATTGTCACCCTGCTTATTTAGCTTATATACAGAAACGCTGGGCTGGATGAAGCAAAAACTGGAATCAAGATTGCCAGGAGAAATATCAGTAACCTCAGATATGCAGATGACACCACATTTATGGCAGAAAGAGAAGAGCTAAAGAGCCTCTTGCTGAAAGTGAAAGAGGAGAGTGAAAAGCTGGCTTAAAACTCAACATTCAGAAAACTAAGATCGTGGCATCTGGTCTCATCACTTCATGGCAAATATTTGGGGAAACAATGGAAACTGACAAACTTTTTTTGGGGGGCCCCAAACTCACTGCAGATGGTGACTGCAGCCATGAAATTAAAAGACGTTTGCTCCTTGGAAGAAAAGCTATGGCCAACCTACACAGCATATTAAAAAGCAGAGCCATTACTTTGCCAACAAAGGTCCATCTCGTCAAAGGTATGGTTTTTCCCGTAGTCATGTATGGATGTGAGAGTTGGGCTATAAGGAAAGCTGAGTGTGGAAGAATTGATGGTTTTGAACAGTGGTGTTGGAGAAGACTCTTGAGAGTCCCTTGGACTGCAAGGAGATTCAACCAGTCCATCCTAAAAGAAATCAGTCCTGAATATTCATTGGAAGGACTGATGCTGAAGCTGAAACTACAATACTTTGGCCACATGATGCGAAGAACCTACTCATTTGAAAAGACCCTGATGCTGGGAAAGATTGAAGGCAGGAGGAGAAGGGGGTAAAAGAGGCTGAGATGATTGGATGGCATCACCAACTCTATCGACATGAGTTTGAGTAAGCTCCAGAAGTTGGTGATGGACAGGGAAGCCTGGTGTGCTGCAGTCCATGGGATCGCAAAGAGTCGGACACGACTGAGTGACTGAACTGAACTGAAAGGAAAAAAACTATTTTTTCCTAGAGAAATCTCTAGATATATTCTCAAAAACTCATCAAAGTATAAGTCCATTGTAATAAAGTTCAGCGTTAAAACAATCAATATATTGTTTAGCAATACAAACACGCATAGTGAATTAAGAAAAGAAGCTCTATATCTGGGAGTAATGAAGGAATTAAGTCAGAAAGTAACATATGAGTGCCTTTAGTTTGAATTAAAAGTTCTCTCTCTTAATAAGCATAAAGAAAACATGGATTTAAATTCTATTTTTATGGTTTTAAATCAATATATAGCTTATAATCTTTGTGGCAACTCAATATTTAATAAAATCTTTTTAAAAATAATATTTCTGGTGTTCCAGCCATTTGTAATTCTATTGTTGCTCACATTTTATGCATTTTATCCCTGACAAATTATTTAGAAAACGGCTTCATATAAGAGTCACCCTTATATAGGACTTGATAATAAGAACTGATTAAACTTTTACTAATTTAGAGTTTTTTCCAACCTGTCTTTTATGAATTATTATTTATCTTCAATTATAATAATAAACTCTTTATAACAAGGCTTTCATATATTGAGAAAAAATTTTTCTGTTTTTAGAATTAATCATGATGTCAGAATTATGGACGATAATTGAAGGAATCTAAGACAATAAATTATTCAGAGAGGCTTCTTATTTCCCCCTTTGCATATTTTCAGCACCTGGAAACCATTGATTGGAACCAGTGGGATACATGTTGTTCAGGCAATCAGAATAAAGACCCATGTTTTATCAAAAGTAGCATCATGGCAGTGTTTTATCAAAGGGAGAGAATATTGAACACTCTGTATCCATAGAGAAACTTTTGTATTTCCCTTATATACCCTAGTGTAGCAAATCTGTTTGCATCGTGACCTTTTTTTATATTGCTTTACCCCTCTCCTTTCTTGTTTATAAGAAAGCAAATCAATACATTTATGATGCACTTAAAAAAATGCATATGTGGGGATTTGGGGTTGGAAGGAGGAGTGGGAGAGAGATTCCCATTAGGCAGAGTGGATCAAGGAACAATTTCTGTTTCAGTTTATTTTAGTATAACAAATTATATAGTAAGGTATACTTTTTTGAAATAGTCCCAATATTTACAGTATGTCAACCCAATATTGATATCTTACTTCCTATACCACTCTACTTTAATTCAATTCCTGTAGACGAGACTTAAATCTCTTCTCAGTAGATGTCCCCTAAATTTATTTCTTAGTGACTACAAGGGAAAGCTTTGTGTGTACTTGGGAAAAGGTTGCATTATTATTCAGCCTTAGTGTTGTCCTTAAGCTTCCCTATGACTACACAAAAGAGCATCTTATTATCCAAACTAATGAAAACACTAACTTGATATAACTTTGAAATAAGATCATTAATACAAGGATTTGTTGTTTTGTGGTTGTTGAACTACTAAAAAAAATTTTATTTTTTTGATCTCTAGCTTCTATCCATCAGGAAATTTTTTTAAAAAATAGACCATAAATTTTAGCCTTTCAGCCAGGCCACTAAGTTACATAAATATTATTTGAAATATGTAGTGGACTGTTCTGTTCTTTTATCACCAGGATTTAGTTGGCATTTGTGAGGTTTTTTTCTTATGATATTTTTAAATCTAAAAGCCACTGAAAATAGGAACTATCAACATGGCTCTGAAAGTTCATGCTATAAAGTAACATTTTAACCAGAATAAATATAAATCAGAGGTAAATTATAAGAAACGTTTAAATTAGTATAACATGTACATATGCATATATATATACACACTATATTTGAATGTGTGTGTGTAGCCTGAATAATTTGAAAATAAGTATGTCAATAGGCTATGGGGAGGATATTTTTTTAAAAGTTATTTTTGAAACAGGGCAGAATCTAGGGACCTTCTGAGATTCAGGTCTTAAGGAAGAAGAAGCAGGTAGAAGAATGTAATGGAGAATTACACCCAAAATGTTCCATGTGAACCTGCCTTATTGTTTGAAGCCAGGGGCAAGGGTCAGGCTTGTCACTCAAGAAATGAAACCTGAGTTATTGATTTTATATGGTTTCAACTGAAATGACATCGCATACCTTAGACTGAACTTAAAGCAAAAAGCATTATTAAAGTAAGTTTGTGCCCTGAAAAAAATTTTGTATCTGACTAATTTTCAGTTTTACTTTCCCCTGCTTGGAAAGTCACAGAAAACAAGGAACAGATACCCAACCCACTTGGTACATCTAACAGGAAAGTCTCATCACAGAGATAATACCATTGAAAATTGAACTGACTAAAATTATCTCCCAGAGAAAGTTAATAAAAATTGGTGGCTGGAAACATTTTCTAGGCGAAAGGAAAAAGAAAAAGAAAATGTTCTATGAGTTATATGATTTTGTAATCATAAATGGTCCTCATACAGGTTTACATTCAAATTAATATTGCCTGAGTAGTCCAAAACACTCTAGACTAAATAGAGAATTTGGAAAAAATCCCTTTTTGTCATGCCTTCAAATGTCTGGAAGATGTAAATAAAAAGCATCCCTGGAGCCATTTTTAATACAAGTTTTAAAGGATTCCCACAAACTTCAAAAGAATTTGAGTTCAAACCCAAAACTTAAAAATCACACATGGAAATGAGATTTTCATGATAAATCCTGACAGATAACAGGCGACTGTATTTAGACATCAAGTGCTAAAAACATCAGAGACAACATATAAAACTAATTTGCATATATGTTATATATTTCTATATATTATATAACTATGTCATACATGCTATATAATATATATAATCTATATATCTATATAAACCTTTTCATGTATTAAGATTAACTATATGAGCAAAGGGCAAAAGATTAGTTGAAACAATAAGTGCTTGAAAAAAAACTAATACATATGGAACAATACAGTAATTAAAATTGAAAACTCATTGAATGTATTTAAAAGAAGATACACATAGTTGAACAGAAGATTCACAAATTAAAAGATATAAAATAGGAATTGATCTAAAACAAATATAAAGAGACAGAAATATGAAAAGTAATGAAAATAGCTAAAGGCAGAACTGTGTAGACTGCTAAGATCCATCATATATTCAGCTTGCAATTTTAGAATGGAGAGAGAAAAATAGGGTGGATGCAATACACAAAGAAACATTGGCAAAGAATGTACCATGAGCAGTGCAAGATATCCATTCTCAGATTCAGAAACTTCAAAAAGAACCATTCAAACTACGAAATGTCTCCACCTAAATATATTTTTATATATAATAAAAGTACATAATATAAAAAATGGGTTGGATACAGGATGCTTGGGGCTGGTGCACTGGGATGACCCAGAGACATGTTATGGGGAGGGTGGTGGGAGGTGGGTTCAGGATTGGGAACTCATGTACACCCATGGCAGATTTATGTCAATGTATGGCAAAACCAATACAGTATTGTAAAGTAAAAATAAAATAAGATAAAAAGCAAATAAATAAATAAAAATAATAAAGAATATCTGTAAAGTGAAAGTGAAGTTGCTCAGTCGTGTCTGACTCTTTGCGACCCTGTG
Organism: Capra hircus; assembly: GCF_001704415.2. Taxonomy (NCBI): domain Eukaryota; kingdom Metazoa; phylum Chordata; class Mammalia; order Artiodactyla; family Bovidae; genus Capra; species Capra hircus. Next base: position 9,417,895 of record NC_030835.1, on the reverse strand, counting down.
GACTTTAGCCCACCAGGCTCCTCTGCCCATGGGATTCTCCAGGCAAGAGTACTGGAGTGGGGTGCCATTGCCTTCTCCAGGGCATCTTCCCTACCCAGGGATCAAACCCAGGTCTCTTGCATTGCAGGCAGACGCTTTAACCTCTGAGCCACCAGGGAGGCCCATAAAGAATATCTCTAAAGGGACTAGCAAAGACCACAGACAGAGGAGCCTGGCAGACTGCAGTCCATGGCGCCACAAATAATCAGACATGATTGAGCGACTAAAACACACACACACACACACACACACACACACACAGATTTATCTACTTGTACAAATGAAAAAAATGAGACTGATGATTTTACCACCAACAACGAAAGCTAATAAAAAATATCTGTAACATGCTGATAACATGTATATACTTTCTTATATACCACACAATACATTTATGTACCAAACTAATATATCTTTCAGGAATGAACTGAAATAATTTTTGAAAAACAGAACAGAATTTGGCACCAGTAAAATCCTTATCAAAAGAAATTCCAAGAGATACGTCTTTACTTATAGAAGAAAAGTGATCTCAGATGTAACCAAGATAACAGACCTGCTGGATTCTCAACAAGATAATCATTTCCTGGCAAAATAGACAGGGGAAAAATGGGAACAGTGACAGATTTTACTTTCTTGGGCTCCAAAATCACTGTGGATGGTGACTGCAGCCATGAAATTAAAAGACGCTTGCTCCTTGAAAGAAAAGCTACGACAAACCTATAAAGCAAATTAAAAAGAAGAGACATCACTTTGCTGACAAATATCCATACAGTCAAAGCCATGGTTTTCCAGTAGTCATGTGTGGTTGTGAGGGCTAGACCATAAAGAGGGCTGAGCACTGAAGAACAGGTGCTTTCGAACTGTGGTGTTGGAGAACACTCTTGAGGGATACTTGGACCACAAGGAGATCAAACCAGTAAATCCTAAAGGAAATCAACCCTGAATATTTATTCAAAGGACTGATGATGCAGGTGAAGCTCCAATTCTTTGGCCGCTTGATGCAAGGAACTGATTCACTGGAAAAGACCCTGATTCTGGAAAGAGAGAGGGCAGGAGGAGAAGGTGGTGACAGAATGAGATGGTTTGATAACATCATCATCAACTCAGTGACATGAGTTTGAGCAAACTCTGGGAGACAGAGGAGCCTGGTGAGCTACAGTCCACAGGGTTGCATAGAGTTGGACAAGACTGAGTGACTGAACAATAAACCTAATATGGCCCATGAGAAATTAGTTTTGTGGTCAAATAAATTTGAGGAAAGCCTAACTCCTTTAAAATTTGCAATAAAATCAGAATATGCAAAGATTTGACAAGTAAATGGAAGAGAAAGCTGTTAAACTTACATCGGCATGTCCTAGATGTAACACCATAAAACATATTTTGTCAAAGAGTCATGGTTAGTATCTCAAAGAATATACTTTGGGGAATGTGGAACTATGCTTTCAATGCAAAAGCTTAAAATATTTCCAAACAATAAAACAAACAAGTGAAGCCATAAGGAGAGAATAATAGCCATGGAAAGCATTTATCAAGAAACAACAAAAAACCAATGCTCTTCTCCTAGCTGGCAAGCATTATAATGGCACAAATTCTATATCCCCATCAATGTAAATATTTAATATTAATCCAGTAAAATCTCAGATTGGTTTTTATTGATCTCTATAATATGACTGTCAAATTAAACTGGAGGTATTTTTAGGATGAGATTAATAAAACTTTTACCTTACAGAAAAAAATCATAGTAAAAGGCATTTGTATTTCCTGACATCATACATTTTAGAATTGAAGTAATTCATATAACGTGATGGCTCTTATACAGAATATATATATGCATAAAGATTATGGGAACAAAAGAAAAGTCCAGGTAAAATTCTTCTATGATGTACCGTTATAGAACAGTTTCATTTATAGAAAAAAGAGATTCAAATTAGTAGACAAACAAATTAATAAGTGATGGTGGGATTCTCATTACTTTTTAATATATTAAAAAGTAACAATGAATCCTGTCACACAACATTCACAACCAATAGATACATATATTCTAGAGAGTAAATTTCAAAATTAAACATGATATAAAATAGAAAAAGTATGGCTGACACGATTGAAAATTCAAGGTAGGAAAATATAAAGAATTCATCAATACACTGAACAATAATAAATCCTCTCATTCTAAATGATTATAAACAAACATAAAAAGACATTGGAAAAACTGAGAAGAGATTTCTATTATACAAGAGATTAAAATTTTTATTATAGAAATACTTATAATCAGAAAGAGAAAATGAAAACACTAAGGAAAAAATTTTAGATTTAGACAGATCTGCATCTATTCAGCCAGTCTTATAGATATAATTTAAATGGGAAGAAAGTATTATTCCAGATTAACTTGGCGCTTGTAGAATTCAATAAAATTAAAAACAGATATAAATTTTGTTTCCAATGTTAGTGCTTAGTAGCTATATAACTTAATTTTTATTTTTCACATCTAAAGAAATGATAGAAAAACTACCAGAAAAAGATTGCTATATTAGAAAATTATGCAGAAATGTTTACAAATACACAAGTGTTCTATAAACAGTGGAAATGCAATTTTTAAAATGTAAATCTAAATGTATGACAGGGTCGTGAGAATCTATGTATTCTTTTAATAACTTTCTGTGAAACTATAATGATTCCAAAATAAAAGTTAAAAATGCTTTCTCTAAAAGAGACATAGAAAATAGACTTATGGACATGGGGAGAGGAGAGGAGAGAGTGAGATGTATCGAAAGAGTAACACGGAAACTTACACAACCATATGTAAAATAGATAGCCAACGGGAATTTGCTGTATGGCTCAGGAAACTCAAACAGGGGCTCTCTATCAACCTATATGGGTGGGACTTGGGGAGGGAGTTTCGAAAGAGAGGGAATATATGTATACCTAGGATGGATTCATGTTGAGGTTTGACAGAAAAAAGTAAAATTCTATAAAGCAATTATCCGTCAATAAAAAATAAATAAATTAAAAAAAATGCTTTCTCTAAAAGCAAATGCAACTTTATTTTTCTATAACCCTATGAAATTGACAATATTTAACTATTAGCCTATAGAAATGTCAATTTCATATATATCACATAATGCTATTATGAGTTTGAATAATAGATGTAATCTGACATAGGTATATTTGGAGGTTGTCTTCCTCTGCTTTACAGCTTTGAAATTGTAGGCGCTCACATAAGCTAAGGCAAAAGAGAAGGGAGCTTTCTTTCGCCTACCTTCTTCCCATGTTGGCCTCCCTGACAGTTTCTCTGGACAGATCTTGGGCTTGCAGTCTATCTACCTGGGACATGGCTGAGTCACTCGTAGTCATGATTGTTGTGGTCATTTTTTCTGGGTTCCTCTCTGCTAACTCCAATGCACTGCTCAAAGAAGTCTGTATCAAGCTTTTATGTCTGTGTTCTATTAATCTTGAGTCAATCTCTGGGTTGGGAAGATCCCCTGGAGAAGAGCATGGCAACCCACACCAGTGTTCTTGCTTGGGGAATTCCATGGACAGAGGAGCCTGGCAGGCTACAGTCCATGGGGGTCAGGGAGATTTGTACACAACTGAGCAGTTAACCCTTTCTCTTTCTAGAAACCTCAGGAAAAATCACAGGGCTATCTGTGGCCCTTCAGGGAATCAAGGCCCACAGAGAGAGCTGTACTTCTATACCACAGTATGGTGTAGAAAACATCATAATTTGTCTCAACCCCTTTTATGACAGGCCACAATATGAGATTATTTAACTCCTAGGGCCTTCCTCCAAGACCCACAATGGGAAATGGAGTATAACATCAGTGTGAGATTTCTGGAAAAGCCCAGAGGAGGAAGGCCTTATAGTATCTCTTTGTTCTTATTTTTCTTTATCTTTTCTCCTCCTCACATCATTCTGACAGCATTTTATCCAAACAGATGTAGGATTCCTACCTCTGATTCATCAGATTTCTTTTGTCATGAGTCTCTTAGGGCTGAAACTTTTGAAAATAACAATCTATTTCTTTTGCTACCCTTAAATTCCTTCCATAAACATTGGTTACTTCATGGTTTATTTACTGGAATGCAATTGGATTGGCGCCAGGAACACAGAGTAACTAGAAATAGCAGCAGACGTCATCATTCAATATTTCAGAGTAGAACTTCCTATACTGGTTCCTCTAGTAAATACTCAGATTGCAATAGGGAAGATTTGCTACTGCTCTGCTGCTGCTGCTAAGCTGCTTCAGTCCTGCCCGACTCTGTGCGACCCCCTAGACGGCAGCCCACCAGGCCCCCCGTCCCCGGGATTCTCCAGGCAAGAACACTGGAGTGGGTTGCCACTGCTCTAGATCTCTCGTTCTCTCCGGTTCCCCAGGCTCTTATGCCTTAAACATGCAACTCCCTTTCTATCTAGTCTCCTGTGTCTCAGTAACCTTATTCTCATCAGAAAATGCTAAAAAGAATGCTTCTATCCTTTTTTCCCTAAAATCTGATAACTTTCCTTGGTGAATAGTGGTAGCATAGGAACATCAATAAATATTTCAAAAGCATTCTTCTCTGGGATTCTTAGCTAGGCAAAGAAAAGGCTCTTTTTTCTTTCTGTCTCTGCAACATTAAAACAGAAGCAGGTGAATTTTATTTTATGCCCCCTGATTCTTGGCTTTGATGAATTACTTTTCTTGAAGATATAATAAAAATAGAATACTGGTTCAGGTCATAAAGAAGTTGCTTGCAAAGCTTTCAAATTTGTAAATTTTATCATGTTTATCAGTCTAAGAGTTTCATAAATTTCATCTAAATTGACTATAGACATTAATATTTCATCAGAATCATTTGTTCAAAAGACTAAATAAATTATTTTCTCTTCTAAATTTACTACTTTTCGACATTTTAAAAAATCATTAGTTTAACTGTCATATTTTCCGTGGGCACTTTATTGTTAGATTAAGGTAAGCTTTAGTATTAATAGTTGCTTCAATGTGGGATTACAGTAAAGATAAGCATTGAGTTGCTGTTGTTAAAAAAATACGCAGCCTTTGACGAGCATATGAAAAGATGCTCAGCATCATTCATTATTAGATAAATGCAAATCAAAACTACAATGAGATACCACCTCACACCAGTCAGAATGGCCATCATTAAAAGTCTACAAACAATAAATGCTGGAGAGGGTATGGAGAAAAGGGAACACTCTTACATTGCTGGTGGGTATGTAAACTGATACAGCCATTGTGGAAGATGGTATTTAGATTCCTTTAAAAGCTAGGAATAAAACCACCATATGACCCAGCAATCTCACTCCTAGGCATACACCCTGAGGAAACCAAAATTGAAAAGGCCACATGTAGCCCATTGTTCATTGCAGCACTATTTACAATAGCTAGACCATGGAAGCAACCTAGATGTCTATAAACAGATGAATGGATAAAGAAGCTATGGTGCATATATACAGTGGAATTGTACTCAGTCATAAAAAGGAACACATTTGAATCCATTCTAATGAGGTGGACGCACCTAGAGCCTATTATACAGAGTGAAGGAAGTCAGAAAGGGAAATATACATATCATATACTGATGCATATATATGGAATCTAGAAAGATGGTACTGATGAATTTATTGCAGGGCAGCAATGGAGAAACAGACATAGAGAACAGACTTATGGACACCAGGGGAGGGGAGGAGGGAGAGGGTGAGATGTATGGAGAGAGTAACATGGGAACTTACAATACCATATGTAAAATAGATAGCCAATGGAAATTTGCTGTATGACTCAGGGAACTCAGGGGCTCTGTGACAGGCTGAAGGGTGGGATGGGGAGGGAAATGGGAGGGAGGTCCCAGAGGTACCTATGGCTGATTCTTGTTGATGTATGATAGAAAACCACAAAATTCTATAAAGCAATTATCCTTCAATTAAAAAATTGAAAAAAAAAATAGTCATTGAACATGGAAAGCTTATCTGTAAAATAATACATCAACTTTATTTCCATGAGGATCTTTAAGATATTCTACAACTGTCTCTTAACATTTAATGAAAAAAGAATCTGGGGTTGCATGATCTTTTCTTTTAGCTACCCAAATTATTGTTTATTTCTGAAGGTCTGTATAATTACTAGGATATATCCAGGACAGATTGTTCTGAACCAGTTTTGCCTAGCACATGGTGAATTCTGTAATTCATAGATCTAAATCTTCATTTAATATCACTTTAAATTTTAGTCACCTTCTATTTTCTGGGTTTCTTCTTCAGTTCAGTTCAGTCACTCAGTCGTGTCCGACTCTGCAACCCCATGAACTGCAGCACGCCAGGCCTCCCTGTCCATCACCAACTCCCGGAGTCTACCCAAACCCATGTCCATCGAGTCGATGATGCCATCCAACCATCTCCTCCTCTGTCGTCCCCTTCTCCTCCTGCCCTCAGTCTTTCCCAGCATCAGGGTCCTTTCCAAGGGTTTCTTGTTAGGGAAGAATATTCTCCTGTGTGCTGGTTCTCTAGTACCTGTCCACTATGTCTATCATTAGTTCCCTAACACTTTCCAACTTTTTTCCGCACTATTTTGCATTTTTTTAAAAAAAATTGATATATAGTTGACCTATAACATTATGCTAGTTGAAAGTAGACAGCATAATGATTCAATATTTAAATGCATTAGGAAATAATCACCACAATAAGTCTAGTAACCATAAGTCCCCATGCGAAGTTAATCCAGTATTAATGACCAAGTTCTTTAAGCTGTATATTATATCCCATGACTTATTTATCTTATAAGTAAAAGTCTGTACCTCTTAATCACCTTCATCTATTTCTCCCTACTCCCACCCACCTCCCAGCTGGCAATCAACCGCTTATTCTCCATATCTATTACTCTGTTTTCTTTTTGTTTTTAAGATTTCACATATAAGGGGGATCATATGGTATTTGTCTTTCTCTGTCTGACTAGCTTCACTAGCTCAATCCATGTTGTCACAAATGGCAAGATTGTTATGACTAATAGTCCTTTGTACATACAGATACGCACACTTCATTTACTGTGCTTCAGACATTGCTTTTTCTTTTTCTCTTATTTTAACAGATAGGTTTGTGGCAACCCTGCATCTATTGAAGCAATTTTTCCCAACAGCATTTACTCCCTTTGTGTCTCTATGTCACATTTTGATATTTCTTGCAATATTTCAAAATTTTTCATTATTTTTATGGTGACCTGTGATCAATGATCTTTGATGTTACTACTATAATTCACTGAAAGTTCAGATGATGGCTAGCACTTTTTACAAATAAAGTATTTTTTAATTAAGGTATGCATACTGTTCTTTTAGACATAATGTTATTGCACACTTAATAGACCACAGTACAGTATAAAAGTAACTGTTATATGCACTGGGAAACCAAAAAAATTGTGACTCACTTTATTGTGGGTCTGGAACCTGAAATATCTACAAGTATACCTGTATAGACCACATCTTCTTTAACCATTGATTTACAGAGACACAGGTTGCTTCCATATTTTGCTGATTGTAAATAATCTTGAAATAAACACAGTGGTGCATAAATCTTTTTGAATTAGTGTTTCCTCTTTCTTTAAGTAAATGTGCAAGAGGGGAATTGCTGAACTGTATGTAGTTTTTTTTTTGTTATTCTTATTTTAAAAATTGTAGGTTTATTTTTAATGTTTTGAGGACTCTCTCCACTGTTTTCCAATAGTGGCTGCCCCTATTTACAATCCTAGCCATAGAACATGAAATTTCCCTTTCTCCACATTCTCCCCAGCCTTCTGGCTATCTTGAGTGTACTCTCACTGGTTTTCAAAGCTGGACATTTTGAGGGCTCATGTTCCAAGTGCACAAAGGCTGGGTTGTGAAGCCCACTGTGGGACTCATATCCTTATGCTAAGAGGAAGACCTCGCAGTTGTAATATTCCTTGGCTCATGGTTTGGTGACTGGGTGTGTGTGTCCAGACTGGACCACATCTCCATCCAGTCTCACTGTTGCTCCCTCATTAAATATTTAGCTGTAGAAAATCTTTTCTGCTAGTCTTCAGGTTGTTCTCAGAGATACTTGCTCTCTCAGTAGTTGTAATTTTGGTGTCCCCGTGGGAGAAAGTGAGCTCAGGATCTTCTTACTCTGCCAAATTGATCTCCTCCCATTTGGCTTTTTTTTTCCCTCTTCTATCCCATATGTTTTATGCTATATTTTCCACAGTGTGTATTTTCCCTTGTATTTCTTGTGATTCCTCCCCCTTGTGATATAATTTTACTTCTATATCTTCCTTAAATTTTGCCAGTTTGTGTTTCATCTCTTTTATTCTCCCATCATCTCTGTCCTGAGATCTGACTTTTTAAAATTTGCTTCTTAAAGGCAGTTGTGTCATAGAGTTTTCTTGTATTCTTGATGACTCTTTTGAACAGAAGTATTGTCTTTTCTTTGCACACTTTTTTAATAAAAAGCTTAATGCTACTTACCTTTTAAAAAAGACTTTTCTTTTTTCCATATATTGTCTTTATATCAATATTTAGCCAATTCCTGTTTAACACTGATCATGGAAGAACTTGAATTTCTAGGACTTGCCTTTTATATAAATGTATGTGCCTAAGTGAATCTTCAAGAAGAGCCGATGTTTTTACACCCTAGCAATATGTACTCTTTTTCCTCTTTCCTCTCTGTTTCCATCAAACAACGACTAGGTTCAGGAGAACTTTGACACCAGTTGGGATCAGCACAGTCTTCATACCATTGTTACCCAAAAAGATATATCCTTGCTTTCCACCACTGCAGGAGTACGTAAATGATGGCACTCATATCTCCCTTCATTTTGATCTTCTCACCACTCTGTATTTCTTGTCCTTATTTATTTCAAAGAGGATGCCTGCAGTGTAGTTTTTTTTTGGCAGCCCTTATGTATATTTTGGAAATTGTGGATTCTTTCCGTCTTCCAGTTTCACTAAAAATGATATTTGCTTTTGGATGATTTTTAGAAAGAGGATGAGAAATACTGACTCACCCAGTTATGTTCCTAGCAGAAGTTCCAACTGTGCTTCTTTTAAATGGGGAAACTTTGGACATTCAAAAAAAAAAAAAAAGATATGGGTATATATCAGATATATATACTATATGTATGCTTGTATATATATAAATATAAATGTAAGATTTCCAGTCTTTAAAACTCATGTAGACAAATATGAACACATAAAATTAAAAATTTTAGTTTTAGGAAAAACTGATTCCTAAATCTTTCCCATATGCAAGAGATTATGCAAAGTTATAGAAAAGTTTTGAGAGTTATATATAAAAAGAAGCAGTGACTTAATGGATTTTTTCTTTATCTTTTTTTAATAAACTTTTCAAAAATAAAATATATTGTTTTGCCTAAGAGAAACAAGTTATTTATAAATGCAGTTATGTCTAAGCTATTTACATATATTTCTTTGATTTTTTCTTTAGTTTTTTATTCTTTTCTTTATTTTTAAGAAACCTATTTTTACCCTAAATTTAATAAAATTGTATTTTTATATTCTGATTTTGGTGGGTTTTATGTTTTAATTCTCACATTTAACTCTTTATGGGTATCCTTGATAATTAAATATTCCAGTATTACTGATTTGATTATTGTTCTTTTCCTCACTCACTTGAAATGCCATTTTATTACAGTGTCATTATTTATCAGTGGTTCTGAAATTTAATTTTCCTCTGATGCATTTGCTATGTCATCAGAATTGTTATATCATCACAGCCCACTGTATTTATAAGGCAGGCCCTATGTGGCAGTGACTGCAAGGTCACATAATAAGTGACCTTGCTATATGTAGTCACTTATTATAACTCTATCTCTTTCCTCACAGTAATCAGTGATATTCAAAAGTTGAAACTTTATTATCAGGTATTGATATGTTTTGTTTTGCTTTTGGTCTTACATTCTGCCCCTGTGTATTAAATCAAATACACTTGTTATAGTCACTAATTATGATGGTTTAGTGATATGTTTTGATGTCTGAAAGATATCAAAATTTGGTTTGATGAATATATTCTTAAAGATCAAATTTGCAATTATTTGACAAGTATTTATGTTTAAGACATACCTGTAAATTACTTTAAATATTTGATTGACCTTGTATTATGTTACATATTAGTAGTAAGTTGATATCTTCATTGTATCACTTCCAATCCAAAAACATGTAAAGTGGTTTTCCATTTTTCAAGTCTTCTTTTATAATGCTTAATAAAATTTCTGGTTTACATCATTTTCTTAAAAATATTTTTATATTTAAATAAATAAGAGTTTTCAAATTTCTTTTAAAATATTTTTTCTTAAAAGATTTTATTTAGATTGTATGTAATAGATGCATAACTAGAGACAGGGCAGAAAAAATATTTTTAAAGACTATTGCAACAATTCTGGCATGAGATGGTGATGTTCTGAAATTATGTAAAGAATGATAATGATGAAAATTTGGCATATGTGAGCAGTGTCCAGTTAATGGAATCAATAGAACATGGTGATTGTTGAGTGTGGGATATAAGAGAGAAAAGTTTGCATTCATGACTAACAGTAATAAAGTACAGATATAAGTTTTAGGAATTGGTAAATAATTTCTTAGTGAGTTGGGTTTATGGTGTGTTGTATAGAATCTAGGTGAAGATTTTAGCAAGCAACTGATATATTATCTTGCTATTGACCTTGGTTGTTTCCTTTATTTCTTCATCTGTAAAATAAGGATAATCAAAATTATTTCATAGAGTTTACATGAATGACTTCAGGAAAACACTTAGGTTTTCCCTTCTTTTCCTTTCTTCTGCTACAGACGTATAAGTATTCTGCTACATTTTCTAGCTGCCAGTATAAGAAACACAAGGAAACATGAAACTATATATAATTGCCAACTTGCATATCTGTATCTGCAAAAACTGTAACATCCAGCATAATCTACTATTTTTGTACTTATCAACTCAGCTTTTGTAACGCAAATATAGACTTGAAATATTTTGGTCATTTTTACTCATTGAGTAAATACTAATTCTTCTAAGATGATATTTGTGATAGTGGTCATTATACATAATTTGCTTATTAAATTTAAAATAGTTCCCACCTGTGTGTGTATTTAATTTTGAGCTACATTGTATTTTTTAATGGTAATAACTTCTTTTCATTGTAAAGATATTTGTTTAGAAAAATTTTAATACCTTCACAATTTTTACATGCCTATTTATTATGATTGATTAATTTTTGTGTAGGTGAACATACACACTTTTTCTATCCTTCACTTGAAGATTTTGTATGGCTTGTGAATTACTTTGGGGTTTTGGCCCAGTGACAATAGAAGCAAAATCGTATTCTGAATCTAAGTCTGAAACCTGTCAAGGAAGAAGAAAATTACATGTTGACTCTAAAACTTGATATAATACAGGAGTCTAATGGATCTTAGACACCTAAAATAGAAAAATTCTAAGTAACATAACTGATCCTGATTAATGTTGTCATCTTCCATATTCTCTCAGTGGTGGATATTAATACAGAATTGTGATTTTTAAAAAATGCTTTTTCTAAAATTAGAGGCAGCAAAACACAGCAGTAGGTAGTGGGAGGCATATGAATAGAAATGTATTTTATAGAATGTATTTTTCAATCATGATTTATTTTACACTGTGGTAGGAAATATGCTTGAAATTGTGCATTAAAATGTACTGGCTACCATAAAAAAAAAAAGCAGTGAAATGCATAACTTCAAATGCAATAAAGAAAAGTGAATGTGCTGAATTCAGCAGAGGCAGAATATGAGAGGGAAAGGCAGAAAGAAAGGACAGCAATTAAAACACAAATTGAAATAGTAAGATAATTCCAAATATGTTAGCATTCACAGAAAATTTAAACAGGTTTAAATCACCTAGTAAAGTACAATTGGAGAAGGAAATGGCAACCCACTCCAGTGTTCTTGCCTGGAAAATCCTAGGGAATGCTGGTGGACTGCCGTCTCTGGGGTTGCACAGAGTTGAACACAACTGAAACTGCTTAGCAAAGTACAAATAGTGTCAGTATATATATATATATATATATGTGTGTGTGTGTGTGTGTGTGTGTGTGTGTGTGTGTGTATACATTATATAAGTAATATTACCTTGGAAAAATCTAAAGTATAGAGAAATTAGAAAATAAAGAAAACTTATTATTGTGGGGAAAATAATATTTTAATAGAAGGACAACAAAGTGGTCATGCATATGAACAATAGACCACACAGATTTCAATCTGAAAATGCTGAAAGTAAAAGAGAAGACTGCATTTGGCAAAATGTACCCTTTTGCCAAGAAGATGTAATGCTTATAAACTTGTAGTCACTTAACAATCTCACTTTGAAATATAGTAAAACTAGGCAGAAATTCAAGATGAAGAAATTGAAAACACTTTGTGGGGGAAAAAGAAAATATAAAGTTGCAGAAGATAATAATTACAAGAGTAACAGCTTTGTTCCATGAATATGAATATGTGTATTCATATACCTCTTACGCACATAACTTAAATGTTTCACTAAAATCTAGGCAGCAGAGTCTTAAAATGTTGTAAAGAAATGACAAAATTCAATCAATGTAAAGAGCCCAAAAATCAATTAAGGAAAAGAATAGACAAGCTAAATTCACTAGGAAACTATATACAACACTTAGTAAAATACATAGACTCTAAAAGTGACATTTGAAATTACAAATATATATATTACACACGCATAAAATGCATAATGCTGTGTACATGATTGTGGGTATGTCTTTATATACTTTAGGTCTTTGAGCATTCTATCCTAAATCTAAGCCTTTATACATTTACCCAAAAGAATGTTGAGGTCTATAGAGTTGCAAGATTTACCTAGATTTATTGCCTCTACTCAACCCAAGAAACTAAAAGGAGATGGATGTCCAAAGTTTAATATCTGTTAATGGATGAATCTAAAACAAAGATCAATATATTCCTCACACCAACAAGCTAGTACAATCCTCCACTGTGGGATGGAGTAAATAAATAATGGGAATCCCTCTGTATGAAAACCTAAAGTCAAAAGAAGAGAGAATCTCTCACAAAAATTAATTCTTTTCTGTCTCCTTTATTAGCTCCAATCTTGATATCTCTTCTCATTGGGTTAGAAAGCATGCTTAAGTATTTATTTCAGATGAGGAACAACTGGTTTACTCTGAATTCTGACATGTCACAGGATAACTTTTATTCCTGAAGACAGAAGATATCTTGACTATATAAAGGATTATATAATATTACATATTATATGTGTAAAACATGTGGAAAATTATAGCCCTATGTAAGTAATGGCTTCTAAGCTTTTACATGAGAAATTAATCCTATATATTTCATCATTAACTTGGTTAATATCCTACTTAAGTAGGTTCTCGTTTCTAGGAACAGCTGTAGTCCCAGTGTATCACTTACTATTCCCTTTTAGATTCAAAGTATTGTGAATTGGAACTAAATTAAATGGTTATCTTATTTACATCTTTATTTTAGGGCTATTTTTTTTTCTACAAGTTCTTTAAGTATTATGTCTATGGAAAAATTACTACCACTCACTTTTTAAATTGCCTGTATATATATATCTTCCAACTTTAAAAAAATTGTTCTTATCGTAGTATCTATCATTGTGTTATTTCATTATTTTTCCATCACAAGAACATCAAGTTTCAACAGTAATCATACTGTTTTCTAAGAATAAACATTTTAATTTGCAATATATATTCATTCCCCAATCTTCCTTTTGTGCTCCAGGTACATTTCTTTTATTTACTTTATATTTCTCATTATTTTTTTAATGCTTATCACCATAAACATAACACAAGATAGAAAAATAAACTTCTGATTTCTGGTTCCACATATAGGAGACTGAAAGTCTTCACCCTGTCCCCAAAACAAATAAAAAGCTGTAAAGACTGAAAAACTTAACCCTTCTTGGATCCATAAATGAGGGGAAGACACAAGGCAAATCACTACTCCTATGACTAAGAAATCAGACAGGCAAATACAGGGAGTCATGATTTGTTGAAGCAGAGACACATGAACAAAAATCTCCATAGGAACTATCTCTGGGGTAGGAAAATCTGAATGGCAACAGCGCTGAAGCCTCAGTGTGGACAAGTCTGAGATTTAAACACCAGGATGAACTAAACGTGAGGGGGCTCTCACAATATTGCAAGAATCACCTCCGAAGCTTACCCAGATTCCCAAAACATACTGGAAGAAAAATCCCTTCTTGCTTCCAGCAGCAGGAAGGGAAAAGAAAACATTTTGAAATACATCAGACCATTCTGCTCTTCTTAACAAGGGCAGTCCTCAGGGGAAATTCATTATAGCCAGATCCTGATCTCTGAGGTATTATCAGAGCCTAACTGACCTGGAGGAAAGGAAATACTCAACCTCAGTTTACTTTAGTAGAGTAAGAGGGGAGAAAAAAACAAAGAAACACTTGTAATGTTTGCAGTGCAGAGACATAAGTTCACTAAGGCACTGAGACTTAGTCATGGGACTATAAAGTGCTTCCCTTCTGTTTATTCCACACCACCACATTCCTACAGGCCTATTTACAGCAGTTCTCTTTACTTAGTACATTATTCCCCCCAAATCAAGAAAATATTACAGGACATACCTGAAGACAAAGGACGCAATTTGAAGAATGGAGTAAGGATCACAACCAAACATGGCTGGGATGTTGAAAGTACACCATGAATTCAGAGCAACTCAGATTAAAATGCTAACGTTTCTCATAGATAAAGTAAAGAGCATGCAAGAACAGATGGGCAATATAAGCAGAGAGACGGAAATTCTAAGAAAAAATTAAAAAATCCTAGAGATTAACAACATCATAAAAGAAATGAAGAATGCCTTGATGGTCTTATTAATAGATAATGGCACTAGAACTTTCAAAAGTGAAAAGCAAAGAGCAAAGACCAAAAGAAATGAAACAGAATGTCCAAAGCTTGTGGAAAACCTACAGAATGTATAAATGTGCAACATGAGAATACCAGAAGGAAAATAAAGATTAGAAAAAAATATTTGAAATAATAATGACTGAGTATTTCTCTAAAATGGTAGACAGCTAATCACAGATTCTGGAATTCTAGCATTCCAATCTGGAAAGGCCATGTACCGTATGATTCCAAGTATATGACATTTTAGAAAAGGCAAAACTATAGAGACAATAAAGATATTAGTTGTCAGGGGCTAACAGAGGGAGGGAGGCATGATGAGCAGAGCAGAGGAGTTTGAGGGCAGTGAAACTCATAGAATGTTTGATACCTTGATGAACCATAATGTAAATTATGGACTTTAGGTGATGGTGATATGTCAGTGTGTGCTTATCAATTGTAAAAAATGTCCACCCTGTTGGGGCATTTTGATAATGAGGAAGGCTATGCCTGTTTGGGGGAAGGCACTATATGGGAAATCTTCCTCTCAATATTACCATAAGCTTAAAACTTATTTTAAAAATAAAGCCCTAATTGAAAAATAAAATACTACCAAAAAGCTAGTATTTTAAGGTTGATCTTAGCCAAAAGGTTCAGAAGTGATAAGACTAGTATTTTAAAACAATGAACCCTACTTTATATCTCCTGACACTGCAGGTGTGATACCCTAAAGCAATGATTTCAACTGTAATCTTTCTTCTATTTGCTTCTATATTTTAGAACAATATATTGTCTATTTTTTTGTATTGCTGGATAAATTGTATGTGTGTGTACACTGTATGTTGCAGTGGTGTAGCAGTAAAGAGCCTGGTACCTGGAGTTAGGCTGTTTTAGTATGAAACCCAGTTCCATCACTTATAAGATATTTACTTCTGAACAAGTTATTTAACCAATTTATCTGCAGTTTTCTTATCTATAAAAAGAAATGATGGTATTATCTAGTTAATAGAGTTGACGTGAGGATTGATTCTTATTCTCAGCGGTATGTGTCACTCATGTATTCTCTCCATCCCCTCTACAGTTTTTGCTGTATGGCAAAACCAATACAGTATTGTAAAGTAAAATAAAAAATAAATAAATTAATTGAAAAATCTCTATTCGTCACTTTACTTTTTTCTGTAATAAGATACCAAAATGCTGAGACTATCCATGGTTGTGCAGGAGTTCTTTACTTCATTCTTGTTTCAATCTCCCAAGAAACCATTTAGCTTCTGCATCTTCTGCCTGCTTTTTGTTTTAAAAAATGTGTTGAATAAATTTTCCTGCTGTTGTCTTCTTGTTTGTTTGGGGGTTGATAATTCTCTTCTGCAATTTCAGCAATATTTTAGGGAAGAAAGGAAGTAAACCTATGTTCTCTATCTTCCACATTACTAAGGCATATACTTATGCATTAAATGGGAAAAGTTCTGTGACTTAGATAAATCTACAGAATCATTACACATGCTGGAATACCCATAATGCTAACATTGTTCTCAGGTTTAACAACATCAAACTGTTTTTCACAATCTCTTGTCCTAGAACAGTTATGATATATATTTATTCACTTGACTGAATTATATACATGCAGTACATGCAGTAGAGGTGGAATCTGTTTAGAGGTGGTAATTTTTCGCCACCACTGCTGTAGACAGTTTTTGTTAGAGTAAGGAACTGGAGAGAGTTCTCCAGGCCAGAATACTGAAGTAGGTAGCCGTTCCCTTCTTCAGGGGATCTTCTCAACCCAGGAACTGAACCCAGGTCTCCTGCACTGAAGGTGGATTATTTATCAGCTGAGCCACCAGGGAAGCCCGGTGTAAGGCAGTGAGATGGAAACTGAAGGAGAGAGATTAGATCAAGTATCACAAAGTTTCATAAAACTGATGGCTCTGTTACCTATTAAATAGCATCTCCAGGACCAAGGTAGAAGTAGAAGTCAATGGCTAGGTTGATTAAAATTAGAAGCAAGTGGGCTTTCCTGGCAGCTCAGTGGTAAAGAATCTGCCTACCAATGCAGGAGACACGGATTCCAGCCATGATCCAGGAAGGTCCCACGTGCCACAGAGCAACTAAGCCTGTTCACCACAGCTACTGAGCCTGTTCACCACAGCTACTGAGCCTGTTCACCACAACTACTGAGCCTGTTCTCTCGCGCTCAGGAGCCACAACTACTGAGCTTTCATGCTGCAGCTATGGAAGCCTGAGTGCCCTGGAGCCCATGCTCTGCAACAAAAGAAGCCACAGCAGTGAGAAGCCCGTGCGCCACAGCAAGAGTAGCCTCCAACCGCTACACTAGGGAAAGCTCATGCAGCAACGGAGACCCAGTACAGCCAAAAATAAACAAACAAAAACTACTTTCAAAGTTAGAAACAAGCAAATAATTGATTGAAAAAGCAAGGCATGATGATGCTGTGAAGGTGAAAATTAAAGTCAAAAATTGAAGGTATAGAAAGCTTGCAAGCTACATTTGGTTTCAGTGTGATGGAGCTATGAGGATGTGTTTTATCTGAAATTATAAGAGGGAGAAATGAAGATATATTTTTAACATTTTTCTAGAGTCATCAATACAGTAACATGTACCATTCTGTCTCTGTGTTAGGCAAGAATTAAGTTAACTGGATATCCATATAGAGTGACTGGTATTTGAATGTATATGAATAAGAACATATGAGGCAGGTAGGTTTGAGAAGGAGAGGAACACAGAGAAGTAAATACTTCTTTAGCTTTTCATTTCCAAAGACATTAATCCTAAAAAAAAAAAAATCCAAAACAAAGCCACTTACAGCATTATAATGTCTAAGTAGAGTGTAGAGAGTGGAAATAATTTTTAACAGTTATGCCTGGCATAGGATGAGCTACAGTTACTTGTGAGTATGCACTGAAGTCTACCGGTATAAGAATATATACTAGGATATGAATGTTTATCTTAGCATCTTATTTCTTTATCTATGTACTATTATAAAACAGCTACTCTTACTGTTGCCACTGCTACTTTTTATTCCAAATTATCAATGCCTATATATTCTTTGCTATGCTATACTTCAGACATATATTGCCTTTAATCTTGCCAATTACCTATACAGACTTTATTCTTGCCACCTCTATATAAGCTTGCAATATGCTAGCCAATTCTTTAAATGTTTTACCTATACTAGCTCATCCAGTTTTATAAAGCAGAAATTATAATTATTCCTATTTTACAAGAAAAAATGAGGCTCAGAAATTTCTTTGAATTTGTTTAATGACATACAGACTAAAAAATAGATTATTTAATATCACTATATTAAATATAAGATAACTAATATGATTTGTCCAAAACCTCAACTAGTAAAACATCTCCCCAGCAGACTGTTCTGATATAAATAGAGCCTGATCCAAGATCCAAACACCACGAGATGTGGATTAAACAGAACTTTGTTTTCCTCTTTGCTCTGACACTTCCATTATGAAAATACTGTCAAGTAATTTAGTTTTCTCAAAATTTATTTCAATTTCTGGAAAAATATGAAAAATAAGCAAACTGCTATCATTAAAACACTTACTTTGGCCCCTATCACAAGATGTTTTCAATAAATTCTACCTCTTTCATTCCCCTCTTTCTCTGTCTCCTTGTTAGAGGAACCAAGAAAATAGGAAATAAAATGATGCCATTGTTCAGAATGGATGTAGTATTGCTACAACAGCCTGTTTGGGGAAAAAAATACATGAATAAAAAGGTTTTCCTTGAGGTAGATATTACCAAGTTTATTTTCTTAACTTGTTGAAAAAAATGCATGTCAATTTAGATGCAAACTGGATTATAACCTTTAGAGAGTGCTATTTATACAAATAATACCAGGCTTTCTAGAAGAACAAATAATATGACATTGATATGCATGATTACCATTAACCTTAATCAGACATGGTAAGCTCAGAATTCTGCATCTTCAGAAAACTGTTCCCTGATTAGTTCTGCTCAGCAGTAGGGCTAATCTCCTAGGTTGCACATTAATCGCCCCAAACCCCACGAAAGGCAAAGTTGGGGAATTTTTTGTGTGTGTGGAAAATGGATGATTATGAATGGACTAGCCACAGCACCTCCGTTAAACAAATATGGCACATTGATCAGGTGGCTGTCAAGCAGTTTTGATAGATTATTTTTTCTTTATTTTCCTTCTAGAAAGATGCATTGGTTCAGCTCACTGCAGAGCACCCAACCATGCATGCAGATCATTCCTCCCTCATTAAAACAAACAGCCTTGCATATTGTGGTCCATAGATCAACAACCATGGATTTTCCCAATAATTCATCCTGGAACAGTCTACGGTTGACTGGCTCCTTTCTGAAAGATATACAATCCCACCTAAAGAGATATACATTACGTTAATTTCAATTCTAGAAAACTGGTGTGAATAATGTATCTACTTTGGACTGGAAGTATAGTAAAAATAAAAGCATAGGAAATTTCCAAAATACTTAAGTATAGTTTTACTGGAGTAGAATATCTTAGAAAGTACAAGTACAAAGACACAGAATGACATGGAAAACAATAAACAAGCAAACTGGGCTTGAAGCTGGGCTTCCCAAGTGGCGCAGTGGCAAAGAATCCACCTACCAGTGCAGGAGATGCAAAAGATGTGGTTTTGATCCCCGGGTTGGGAAATTCCCTTGGAGAAGGAAATGGCATCCCACCCACTCCAGTATTTTTCCCAGGAAAGTCTCATGGACAGATGAGCTTGGTGGGCTATAGTCTGTAGGGCTGCAAAGAGTCAGACATGACTGAGCAAGCAAGCACTCACAGACTTGAAGTTAGAAGATTTGGATTCTAACAATCTTAGAAGTTAGAAGATTTGTTAACAATCTACTAATGAACAAGAAAAATCCCTTTCCTAGGACACTCCTCATTTGTAAAAATCACAAGGTTAAACTAGATTATTTTCACTCCTCAGTTGTCTTTTTACGTTTGTGCTGTCAATCTCATATTGAAAATATTTTCCCTTCAAGAGAATGTATATTTATATATTAGAGTATTAAATAAGTTCTTATGAGGTTTTACTAGCTTCTTAGAAATGATTAAAATTTTGCCTTAATCCTCATTTTCCCTGAAGAGACTAATCTTTTGGCTCTTTCATATTCTGAAGGTGATTTTTCTAGGAATAGAGTTCATGAAACTAAAGAAATAGAGTATAAGTGGTGGGAGAGATGGGGGAAAATAAGGAAAAAAAGAAATAAACTGAGGCTAAAGTCTTTCTGAATATCTTCCTTTTCTGTCAACTTAATCAATTAATTAACTTAAAATTGTGACAGAAAGAATAAAGTACCTAGGAATAAACTGTATCAAAAACGTGAAAGATTTATATTCTGAAAATGACAGATCAAAGAATTTGAAAATGATGCAAAGTTGTTCCATTTTTCTTGGATTAGAAGAAGTAATATTTTGAAAATATCCATACTAACTACAGAAATTTATAGATTTAATGCAATCTGTATCAAAATAACTGTGACTGTTTTTTTTTACAGAATTATAACAAATAATCCAAAAAATTATATGGACCCACAAAAGACCCTGAATTGCCAAAGTAATCTTGAGAAAAAAGAATGAAGCTGAAGGTATCATGCTTCCTGACTTCAGCCTATATTACAAACCTACGGCATCAAAATAGACGTAAATACTGTCATAAAAACAGACACACAGGTCAATGGAACAGAATAGAGAGCTCAGAAAGAAAACAATACACCTTTGGTCAAGTAATCTATGAGAAGGGAGGCAAGAATATACAATGGAGAAAAGACAGTCTCTTCAATAAGCAGTGCTAGGAAGACTGGATGGCTACTGGTAAAAGAGTGATTAGAACATTTCCTCACACCATAAATAAAAATAAACTTAAAATGAATTAAAGATTTAAATGTACCAATACAATATTGTGAAGTAAAATAAATAAATAAAATAAAATCTGAAAAAAATGAAATGAAAGCAAAACAAACAAACAAAAAAACCCAAAACTGAATGGGAGCTAGTTAAACTTAAAAAAAAAAATAATCGCAGAGCAAGGAAACCACTGACCAAATGAAAAGACAACCTACTGAATAGAAGAAAATATTTGCAAATGATATGATAAATAAAGGGTTAATATATACACTATATTAACAGCTTGTGGAAAAACAGACTACCTGAGTAAAAAATGAGAATAGATATTCTTCAAAGAAGACATACAGATGGCCAACAGTACATGAAAAATGCTCAATATTACCAATCATCAGGGAAATGCAAGTCAAAACCACAGTCAGATATCACCACACACCCCTCAGAATGGCCATTATCAAGAAGAAGACAAGTAACACATGTTGGTGAGGATGTGGAGTATCAGGAACCTTCATACACTGTTGGCAGGAATGTAAATGGTGCAGCTACTATAAACAAACAGCATCGAAAAGTTCACCAAAAAGTTGCAAATGATGTAACTACAAGATGATCCAGCACTTTCACTCCTGGATATATATCTAAAGAGAACAAAAACACTGATTCAAAAAGATGTATGAACCTCAATGTCCATGACAGAAAGTGAAAGTGAAGTCGCTCAGTCGTGTCCGACTCTTTGCGACCCCACAGGCTGTAGCCCACCAGGCTCCTCTGTCCATGGGATTTTCCAGGCATGAGTACTGGAGTGAGTTGCCATTGCCTTCTCCAGGGGATCTTCCGGACCCAGGGATCGAACCCGGGTCTCCCGCATTGTAGGCAGACGCTTTACTGTCTGAGCTACCAGGGATGACTTCAATGTCCATAGTAGCATTATTTACAATAGCCAAGACATGGAAGCAACCAAACTGTCAATCAACAAATGAATGGGTAAATACATGAGATTGTTACTCAGCTACATATTGAATGAAATTTATTCGATTTTATACAAATAGGCTACAGTTTTACTTCTCATCTGCACAGATTTATTGATACCACAATTTACATCTTTTGTATTGATACTCATTTACAGGTTTTTAAGTTAGAGTTAACTTAATATTTTGTTTCTCAGTTATTATACTAGGGTTAAAACGACTAATATACCACCATTACAATATTCCATTATTCTTTTTTTGTCTATTAATTTTTATCAATGAGATTGATACTTTCCTGTGCATTCATATTACAGTTTGTTGTTGTTCAGTTGCTAAGTCATGTCTCTTTGCAATCCATGGACTGCAGTATTCAGGCTCCCCTGTCCTTCCCTATCTCATGGCTATTGCTCAAATTCATGTTCACTGGGTCAGTGATACAGTCTAACCATCTAATCCTCTGCAATATCCTCTTTTTGCTTTCATTTTTTCCCAGCTTCAGGGTCTTTTCCAGTAAGTTGGCTCTTTGTATCAGATGGCCAAAGTATTGGAGCTTCAGCCTCAATTCTTCCAGTGAATATTCATAGTTAATTTCTTTCAGGATTGACTGGTTTGATCTCCTTGCAGTCTAAGGGACTCTCAAGAGTCTTCTCCAGCACCACAACTCAAAAACATCAATTATTCAGATCTCAGCCTTCTTTATGGTCCAACTCTCACATCTGTACATGATTACTAGAAAAACCATAGCTTTGACTGTATGGACTTTAGTCAGCAAAGTAATGTCTCTTCTGCTTTTTAATATGCTGTCTAGGCTTGTCATATCTTTCCTTCCAAGGAGCAAGCGTCTTTTAATTTAATGGCTGCAGTTACCATCCACAGTGATTTTGGAGTACAAGAAAATAAAATATGTCACTGCTTCCACTTTTTCCCGTTCTGTTTGCCATGAAGTGATAGGACCAGACGCCATGACCTTCTTTTTTTTTCTAATGTTGAGTTTTAAACTAGCTTTTTCACCTCCTCTTTCACCCTCATCAATAGCCTGTTTAGTTCCTCTTCACTTTCTGCCATTAGAGTGATATCATCTGCATATCTGCGGTAGTTGATTTTTCTTCTGACCATCTTGATTCTAGTTTGTGATTAATCCAGCCATGATGTACTCTGTATAGAGGTTAAATAAGCAGAATTATACCCTTGACGTACTCCTTGCCCAACTTTGAATCAGTCCATTGTTCCATATCTGGTTCTAACTATTGCTTCTTGATCTACATACAGGGTTCTCAGAAGACAGGTAAGATAGTCTGGTTCACCCATTTCTTCAAGAATTTTCCCCAGGTTTCTCCCACTCTCTCTCTCTCTCTCTCTCTCTGTGTGTGTGTGTGTGTGTGTGTGTGTGTGTGTGAACCACACAGTCAAAGGCTTTAGCATAGTTAATGAAGCATAAGTAGATGTTTTTCTCAAATCCCCTTTCTTTCCCTACGATTCAACTAAGGTAGGTGATTTGATCTCTTCCTTTTCTTTTTTTATTTTTTTTAATTTTTTTATTTTTTTAATTTTAAAATCTTTAATTCTTACATGTGTTCCCAAACATGCACCCCCCTCCCACCTCCCTCCCTATAACATCTCTGTGGGTCATCCCCATGCACCAGCCCCAAGCATGCTGTATCCTGCGTCAGACATAGACTGGCGATTCAATTCTTACATGATAGTATACATGTTAGAATGCCATTCTCCCAAATCATCTCACCCTCTCCCTCTCCCTCTGAGTCCAAAAGTCCGTTATACACAGCTGTGTCTTTTTTGCTGTCTTGCATACAGGGTCGTCATTGCCATCTTTCTAAATTCCATATACATGTGTTAGTATACTGTATTGGTGTTTTTCTTTCTGGCTTACTTCACTCTGTATAATCGGCTCCAGTTTCATCCATCTCATCAGAACTGATCTCTTCCTTTTCTAAACTCAGCTTGTATATCTGGAAGTTCTCAGTTCATGTACTGCTGAAGCCTAGCTGGAAGGATTTTGAGCCTTACTTTCCTAGCATGTGACCTGAGCGTGACTGTACAGTACTTTGAACATTCTTTAGTATTGCCTTCTTTGGGATTGGAATGAAAAATGGCCTTTTCTCGTCCTGTGGCCACTGCTGTGCTTTCTGAATTTGCTGGCCTACTGAGTGTAGCACTTTCACAGCATCATCTTTTAGGACTTGGAATAGCTCAGTTGGAATTCCATCACCTCCACTAGCTTTGTTTGTGGTAATGCTTCCTAAGGCCCACTTGACTTCACACTCCAGGATGTCTGGCTTTCAGTGAGTGACCACAGCATCGTGATTATGCAGGTCTTTAAACCTTTTTTTAATGTAGATCTTCAGTGTATTCTTGCCACCTCTTCTTAATCTCTATTGCTTCTGTTAGGTCTTTACACTTTCTGTCTTTTATCATGCCCATCCTTACTTGAAATATTCCCTTGATATCTCCAGTTTTCTTGAAGAGATCTCTAGTCTTTCCCATTCTCTTTCCCTCTATTTCCTTGCGTTGTTCATTTAAGAAGACCCTCTTATCACTCCTTGCTTTCTTTAGAACTCTGCATTCAGCTGGGTATATCTTTCCCTTTCTCCCTTGCCTTTCCCTTCTCTTTTTTCCTTGGCTATTTGTAAAACCTCCTCAGACAACCACTTTGCCTTCTTGCATTTCTTTTTCTTGGGTTTTGGTCACTGCCTCCTGTACAGTGTTACAAACCTCTATTCACAGTTCTTCTGGCACTCTGTCTACCAGATCTAATCTCTTGAATCTGTTCATCATCTACACTCCATAACAATAAGAGATTGATTTAGATCATACCTGAATGGCCTAGTGGCTTTCCCTACTTTGTTCAATTTAAGCTGAATTTTCTGATAAGGAGCTCATGATCTGAGCCACAGTCAGCTCCAAGTCTTGCTTTTCTTGACTGTATAGAGCTTCTCCATCTTCAGCTGCAAAGAATATAATCAATCTGATTTCAGTGTAAACCATTTGGTGATGTCCATGTGTAGACTCGTCTCTTGTGTTGTTGGAAATGAGTGTTGGCTATGACTAGTGTGTTCTCTTGACAAAACTCTGTTAGCCTTTACCCTGCTTCGTTTTGTACTCCAAGGTCAAACTTGTATGTTACTCCAGGGATCTCTTGACTTCCTACTTTTGTATTCTAATCCCCTATCATGAAAAGGATATCTTTTTTTTTTTTGGGTGTTAGTTCTGGAAGGGTTTGCCATGTTCATAGACCTGGTCAACTTTAGCTTCTTCAGCATTAGTGCTTGGGGCCTAGACTTGGATTACTGTGCTGGTGAATGGTTTGCCTTGGAAACAAACTGAGATCATTCTGTGTTTTTGAGGTTGTATCCAAGTACTGCATTTCAGACTTTTGTTGACTTTGAGGGCTACCCATTTTCTTCTAAGGAATTCTTGCCCACAGTAGTAGGTTTAATGGTCATATGAATTAAATTCACCATTCTTGTCCATTTTAGTTCACTGATTCCTAAAATGTTGATGTTCACTCTTGTCATCTCCTGTTTGACCATGTCCAATGTACCTTGATTAATGGACTAACATTCCAAGTTCCTATGCAATATTGTTCTTTACAGCATTGGACTTTAGATTCACCACCAGACACACCTGCAACTGAGTGCCATTTCTGTTTTGGCCCAGCCACTTCATTCTTTCTGGAGCAATTACTAGTAATAACCCTCCATTCTTCCCCAGTTACACATTTTACACTTTCTGACCTAGGGGCCTCATCTTCTGGTGTTATATCTTTTTGTCTTTTCATACTGTTCATGGGGTTCTCACAGCAAGAATACTACAGTGGTTTTCCATTTCCTTTTCCAGTAGACCATGTTTTGTCAGAACACTTCATTATGACCTGTCCACTTTGGGGGGCCCTGCATGGCATAGCTCATAGTTTCATTGAGTTATTCAAGTCCTTTTGCCATGACAGAGCTGTGATCCATGAAGTGGATGTTTCTGTTTCAGTTCATTTCAGTTCAGTCACTCAGTCATGTCCGACTCTTTGTGACCCCATGAATTGCAGCACGCCAGGACTCCCTGTCCATCACCAACTCCCAGAGTTCACTCAAACTCACGTCCATCGAGTCAGCGATGCCATCCAGCCGTCTCATCCTCTGTCACCCCCTTTTCCTCCTGCCCCCAATCCCTCCCAGCATCAGAGTCTTTTCCAGTGAGTCAACTCTTTGCATGAGGTGGCCAAAGTACTGGAGTTTCAGCTTTAGCATCATTCCTTCCAAAGAAATCCCAGGGTTGATCTCCTTTAGAATGGACTGGTTGGATCTCCTTGCAGTCCAAGGGACTCTCAAGAGTCTTCTCCAACACCACAGTTCAAAGCCATCAGTTCTTTGGCACTCAGCTTTCTTCACAGTCCAATTCTCACATCCATATGTGACCACTGGAAAGACCATAGCCTTGACTAGATGGACCTTAGTCGGCAAAGTAATGTCTCTGCTTTTCAATATGCTATCTAGGCTGGTCATAACTTTTCTTCCAAGGAGTAAGCGTCTCTTAATTTCATGGCTGCAGTCACCATCTGCAGTGATTTTGGAGCCCAAAATGATGTTTACTATTCTTTAATTTCAGCTTGAAGAACTTCCTGTACCACTTGTTATAAAGAAGTCTTATTGATAACTAACTCCTTTCGGTTTTGTTTTTTTTTGAAATTTCTTTATGGTTCCTTCATTTGATAGGACAGCTTAGCCAGATATATAATTCTTATTTAATAACTTTATCTTTCATTATAGCATTCCACTTTCAAATCTCCTATAAGATTTCTGCTGAGAAACTTGTTGATGGTCTTATAGGTGTCCCTTTGTATGTGATGAATCCTTTTTCTCTTGCTGCTTTCAAAATTCTTTTTGTGTTTGATTTTTGACACTTATAATAGACCAGTTTAGGTTCTAATTATTTGGGGTTTTCTGGGTTTCATGAACCTAAACATCTATTTTCTTCCCCAGATTTGGGAAGTTTTCAGCCATTATTTCTTAAATTTAATTTTCTGACCCTTTTTCTGTTTTGTTCCTTCTGGGACTCCCACAATGCATATTAGTTCCAATGTTCACAAATGGGAAGGGTCAATATTGTTAAAATGCCTATACTACCTAATGATAAAGAGATTCATGGCATTATACATATATTTTTACATATAATGGAATATTATTCAGCCTTTAAAAGGAAATTCTACCATTTTCAACAACGTGGATGAAGCTTGAGGATATACTAATTTTAATAAGTCAGTAATAGAAGAACTAACACTACAAAATTCCACTTCTATGAGGAATCTAAATTCAGTCAAACACATAGGGGTGCAGATTAGTGTGGTCGTTACCAAGTGCTGTTTCTTTTCTTATCTTGCATTTTTCCCCTTTACTTTACATTTAATGTTTATTTAGGTGAAATGTTTGAATAAGAAGAGTAGGGAACATCAACTCAGATACTATCTTGTGTTGAGAAAATGTAGAAATTAAATCTATCTATCATCATTATCATTAAGATCATAATCATTGAATTACAATTGATGTGTAATTATAGCTGCACATATACATGGGAGAAATAAATGATTTTCAGTATTTATGTATGTGTAAATTCAATAATAAAATACAATGTTTAGAATAAAAACTAGATAATAATTCTTCAGAATATAAATTACTTTTTTACATTATTGCTAATCTTTGTAAAATTTAGATGATGATTAAAATATTTATCAAAATGCTTAACAGATGGTATGTAATTGAGATGTGCTAT
Source organism: Capra hircus (assembly GCF_001704415.2). Lineage (NCBI taxonomy): Eukaryota > Metazoa > Chordata > Mammalia > Artiodactyla > Bovidae > Capra > Capra hircus. The sequence continues at coordinate 9,390,352 of NC_030835.1, read as the reverse complement.
TTTCTTTTGTATTCCATTTCTCCAGGCTTGTTGTTCCTCAAAATTGTGCTATAGGTACTAGTATAGAATATCTACTCTCCTTTGTTTTATAAATATTTTGTAAATCTCAGGGTTGCTGGCAGGAAATTTTTAGCAATAAATGTTTGGCACAACATCCTCAAATGAACTGTAATTTGTTTATTTATTTTTCCTTCAGTTATCCTTATGGTATTTTTCTACATTCCCCAGAACACTTAGAGCTGCTAATATACTCTCCTAATATAATTACCACATTCACTGCAATAACAGTTATTGTACTAAAACTCAACCATGCATCTATATTTTAATTAGTATTAACTTCATAGTATTTACACAGCATAGTAATAGATTTCCAGCTCCTGTCTTTCATGGAAAAGAAATGCAATCCGCTAATGAAATAACACTACATTGGCTCACGTTGAGATGCCTTTAGAACGTTACGTCTTGTTAAGACTGGACAACCAATCAGTGTTGCAGCATTACTATGCTTGTACTTAAACATTTTTCATAGACATTGACTGATCTATGGCCCTTGAATAAATAAGTATATATTTCTTTAAAGTGAGTGTATTACTTTTACCTGGTCCAGTGCCTAATTAATTTTAGAACATTCTTTGTTCTTTGTTAAAATACTCATCTGTGACTGGCAAAATGGCCTCCTTCCATTTAAAGGTAGGCTTTTAATGCCATTCCAACCATTTAGCAAACAAAGCACTTCTTCGCTAAGGATGAAGAATTTTAAATATGACCACATTTAGCCTCTATGCAGAAAATTGAAATCTGTACTACTGTAAAACACCAAATCAGTAGGTTAGCAAGAGAGAGAACATTACTCTCATGACTTCAAATAGCTCTTTCAAATTAAAAATACTTTGGCTTACTTTACTCTTTTTTTAATCACTAGGTTTTTCTCACTCGTAAGTTGTTGCTTTCATCTATTTCACCCTAAAGGAATAAACATCCTTGCTGGTTCTCTAGAGAAGTACCCCTAATGAGCTAATTATTATTTTTTTCCTAGTTTCAAATTTTAATAGAATGAAAAATAAAAAGGACAAAATTGACACAATAAATTATGTTGATTTATTAATTTATGTTAATTTATTAAACTATGTTAATTTATGGCTGTTTCTGCTTCATTGACTATGCTAAAGCTTTTGACTGTGTGGATCACAACAAACTGTGAAAAATTCTTAAAGAGATGGGAGTAACAGACCACCTTACTTGTCTCCTGAGAAACCTACAGGTTAAGAAGCTACAGTTAGAAATGGACAGGGAACAACAGGCTGGTTCAAAATTGGGAAAGGAGTACATCAAGGCTATATATTATCACTCTGTTTATTTAACTTGGTGGTAATCAAAAGTATCCCCAAGAAAAAGAAATGCAGAACTGCAAAATGGTTGTCTGAGGAGGCCTTACAAATAGCTGAGAAAAGAAAAGAAGTGAAAGGCAAAGAAGAAAAGGAGAGATATATTCACTAAATGCAGAGTTCCAAAGAATAGCAAGGAGAGATAAGAAAGCCTTCTTAAGTGATCAATGCAAAGAAATACAGGAAAACAATAGAATGGGAAAGACTAGAGATCTCTTCAAGAAAATGAGTGATACCAGGAGAACATTTCATGCAAAGATGGGCACAATAAAGGACAGAAATGGTATGGACCTAACACAAGCAGAAGATATTGAGAAGAGGTGGCAACAATACACAGAAGAACTATACAAAAAGGATCTTAATGACCCAGATAACCATGATGGTGTGATCACTCACCTAGAGCCAGACATATTGGAATGTGAAGTCAAGTGGGCCTTAGGAAGCATCACTATGAACAAAGCTAGTGGAAGTGATAGAAATCCAGTTGAGCTATTTCAAATCATGAAAGATGATGCTGTGAAAGTGCTGCACTCAGTATGCCAGCAAATTTGGAAAACTCAGCAGTGGCTACAGCACTAGAAAGGTCAGTTTTCATTACAATCCCAAAGAAAGGCAATGCCAAATAATGCTCAAACTACCGCACATTGCACGCATCTCACACACTAGCAAACTAATGCTCAGAATTCTCCGAGCCAGGCTTCAACAGTACTTAAACTGAGAACTTTCAGATGTTCAAGCTGGTTTTAGAAAAGGCAGAGGAACCAGAGATCAAATTGCCAATATCCATTGGGTCATAGAAAAAGCAAGAGAGTTCCAGAAAAACAGCTACTTCTGCTTTATTGACTATGCCAAAGCCTTGACTGTGTGGATCACAACAAACTGTGGAAAATTCTTCAAGAGATGAGAATACCAGACCACCTGACCTGTCTCCTGAGAAATCTGTATGCAGGTCAAGAACCAACAGTTAGAACTGGACATGGAACAATAGATTGCTTCCAAACTGGGAAAGGAGTATGTCAGGGCTGTAAATTGTCACCCTGCTTATTTAACTTACATGCAGAGTACATCATGAGAAATGTTGGGAGAAATATCAATAACCTCAGATATACAGATGACACCACTCTTATGGCAGAAAGTGAAGAGGAACTAAAAAGTCTCTTGATGGAAGTGAAAGAGGAGAGTGAAAAAAATGACTTAAAACTTAAAATTCAAAAACTGAAAGTCATGGTACCCAGTCCCAACACTTTATGGCAAATAGATGGGGAAACAATGGAAATAGTGACAGACTTTAATTTTGGGAACTCCAAAATCACTGCAGATGGTGACTGCAGCCATGAAATTAAAAGACACTCGCTCCTTGGAAGAAAAGCTATGACCAACTTCGACAGCATATTAAAATGTAGAGACATTACTTTGCCAAGGTCCATCTAGTCAAAGCTTTGGTTATTCCAGTAGTCATGTATGGATGTGAGAGTTGAACCATAAAGAAAGCTGATTACAGAAGAACTGATGCTTTTGAACTGTGGTGTTGGAGAAGACTCTTGAGGGTTCCTCGGACTGCAAGGAGATCCAGCCATTGAATCCTAAAAGAAATAAGTCCTGAATATTCATTGGAAGAACAGATGTTGAAGCTGAAACTCCAGTATTTTGGCCACCTGATGAGAAAGCCTGAGTCATTGGAAACGACCCTGATGCTAAGAAAGACTGAAGGCAGGAGGAGAAGAAAACGACAGAGGATGAGATGGTTGGATGGCATCCCTGTCTCAATGGACATAAGTTTGAGCAAGCTCAGGGAATTGGTGATAGACAAGGAAGACTGGTGTGCTGCAGTTCATGGGGTCACAAAGAGCTGGACATGACTGAGCAACCAAACTGAACTTATTTAACTTATATTCAGAGTACATGATGCGAAATGCTGGGCTGGATGAATCACAATGTGGAATTAATATGGCCAGAAGAAATATCAGCTGTAGATATGCAGATGGTACCCTCTAATGCCAGAAAATGAAGAGGAACTAAAGAGCCTTTTGAAGAAGGTGAAAGAGGAGAGTGAAAAAGCTGACTTAAAATTCAACGCTCAAAAACTAAGATCATAGCACCCAGTCCCATCACTTCCTGGCAAATAGATGGGGAAAAATGGAAACAATGACAGATTTTATTTTTGTGAGCTCCAAAAACACTGCTGACAGTGACTGCAGCCATGAAATTAAAAGAAGCTTGCTCTTTGGAAGAAAGATATGACATCTGGACAGTGTATTAAAAATCCAAGACATCACTTTGCCAACCAAAGTCTGTGTAGTCACACCTAAGGTTTTTGTAGTAGTCATATACTGATAAAAAAAGCTGAATGCCAAAAAATTCAAAATGTTAGTTTTTCAGTCTTTTCCAACTCTTTGTCTGGTCCCATGGACTGTACCAACTATGCTTGTCTGTCTATGGAATTCTCCAGGCAAGAATACTGGTTTCGGAGCCATTCCCTTCTTCAGGGAATCTTTCCCACTCAGGGATCTAAGCTGAGTCTCTTGCATTGCAGGCAGATTCTTCACCATCTGAGCCACCAGGGAAACCCTGAGCACCAAAGAATGGATGCTTTTAGACTGTGTTGGAGAAGACTCTTGAAAGTCCCTTGGAAAACAAGGAGATCAAACCAGTTGATCCTAAAGGAAAACAATCCTGAATATTCATTGGAAAGCCTGGTGCTGAAGCTCCAGCACTTTGGGCACTTTTGCAAAGAACTGACTCACTGGAAAAGACCCTGATGTTGAGAAAAACTGAGGACTTTAGGAAAAGGTGACAACAGAGGATGAAATGGTTTCATGGCATCACCAATTCAATGGACATGAGTTTGAACAAATTCCAGGAGATACTGATGGACAGTTAAGCCTGGCATACTGCAGTCCGTGGGGTTGCAAAGAGTGGGACATGACTTAGGGATTGAACAGCAACAATGCCACCAGAGCTCTTAACGTTAATGTCTATTTATTTTAGATATCACAGGCAAAAAGAGCGTGTGTTACCTTCTCCATAGTGTTATGTTTTTGATCCAAGGCAAGGAGTTATATAGTCAAGGTTTTCTGCCCTGAAATGAATAAAAATTAGGGCAGATTCAATGCAAAAAGAACTCTCCATAGCGTGACCCATTCTAGCTAAAGTGTTTGTTCAGAATAAATAAGACTATAAATTTAGTTTTTAAAGTATCATGTGAACAAGGACAGCATGCACCTCAGAAATTCAACTATATGAATAGTGTTCTGTTCTCTATCATTCTTTCTGTGTTTTTTTTTTTAAGTCACAAGCAGTATGTTTACGTACAATGTAGTCTGGCTGAATTAAAAAACCAGAACCAATGAAATATAACTTTTTCTTATTTAAAAAGAATATATAAAACACAAAACCAGAAAGTTAAAACAAATAATATGGAAAAATTATGCCATAGAAACATGTAGCAAATGAAAATAGATTAGATCTATTAAAATTACAAAAACAAACAAGGCAAAAAATATTCCTGTATGTAAATCAGGCTACTTTATAATTTTGAAATGTAAATTCATAATGCTACTAAAATTCTTTTTTTAATTAATTAATTTATTTTAATTGGAGGCTAATTACTTTACAATATTGGGGTGCTTTTTGCCATACATTGACATGAATCAGCCATGTGTATACATGTGTCCCCCAACCTGAACCCCCCTCCTGTCTCCCCCACATCCCATCCCTCTGGGTTGTCCCAGTTCACGGGCTTCGAGTACCCTGTTTCATGCATAAACTTGGACTGTCTATTTCACATATGGTAATATACATGTTTCAGTGCTATTCTCTCAAATCATCCCACTCTCACCTTCTCCCACAGAGTCCAAAAGTCTATTCTTTATATCTGTCTCTTTTGCTGTGTCACATATAGGGTCATATAGGTTATCATTTTTCTAAATTCCATATATACACATTAATATGCCATATTGGTGTTTTTCTTTCTGGCTTACTTCACTCTGTATAATAGGCTCCAGTTTCATCCACCTCGTTAGAACTGATTCAAATGTGTTCTTTTTAATAGCTGATAAAATTCCATTGTGTATATGTACCACAGTTTTCTTAACCATTCATCTGCCAATGGACATCTAGGTTGCTTCCATGTGCTGACTATTGTAAACAGTGCTGTGATGAACATTGGGGTACACTTGACTCTTTCAATTCTGGTGTCCTTGGTGCATATGCCCAGCAGTGGGATTTCTGGGTTGTATGGCAGTTCTATTTTCAGTTTTTTAAGGAATCTCTACACTGTTCTCCAGAGTGGCTGTACTAGTTTGCATTCCCACCAACAGTGTAAGAGGGTTCCCTTTTCTCCACACCCTCTCCAGCATTTATTGGTTGTAGACTTTTGGATAGCAGCCATTCTGACTGGTGTGAGATGGTACCTCATTGTGGTTTTGATTTGCATTTCTCTGATAATGAGTGATGCTGAACATCTTTTCATGTGTATGTTAGCCATCTGTATGTCTTCTTTGGAGAAATGTCTGTTTAGTTCTTTGGCCCACTTTTTGATTGTATTATTTATTTTTGTGGTATTGAGCTGCAGGAGCTGCTTGTATATTTTTGATATTAATTCTTTGTCAGTTGCTTTGTTTTCTATTATTGTCTCCCATTCTGAAGGCTGTCTTACCCCCTTGCTTATAGTTTCCTTCGTTGTGCAAAAGCTTTTAAGATTAATTAGGTTCCATTTGCTTATCTTTGCTTTTATTTCTATTACTCTGGGAGGTGGGTCATAGAGGATCCTGCTGTGATTTATGTCAGAGAGTGTTTTGCCTATGTTTTCCTCTAGGAGTTTTATAGTTTCTGGTCTTACAATTAGATCTTTAATGTATTTTGAGTTTATTTTTGTGTATGGTATTAAAAAGTGTGCAAATTTAATTCTTTTACAGGTGGTTGACCAGCTTTCCCAGAAACATTTGTTAAAGAGATTTGTCGTTTTGCTATTGCATATTTTTGCCTCCTTGTCAAAGATAAGGTGTCCATAAGTATGTGGATTTATCTCTGAGCTTTCTATTTTGTTTCATCAATCTATATTTCTGTCTTTGTGCCAGTACCATAATGTCTTGATGACTGTAGCTTTGTAGTATAGTCTGAAGTCAGGAAAGTTGATTTCCTCCAGTTCCATTCTTCTTTCTCAGGATTGCTTTGGCTATTCCAGGTTTTTTGTATTTCCATACAAATTGTGAAATTATTTGTTCTAGGTCTGTGAAAAATACTATTGATAGCTTGATAGTGATTGCATTGAATATGTAGGTTGCTTTGGGTAGTATACTCATTTTTACTATATTGATTCTTCCAATCCATGAACATGGTATATTCCTCCATCTATTTGTATCATTTTTTAATTTCTTTCATCAGTGTTTTATAGTTTTCTGTATATAGGTCATTTGTTTCTTTAGGCAGATTTATTCCGAAGTATTTTATTCTTTCTGTTGCAATGGTGAATGGGATTGTTTCCTTAATTTCTCTTTCTGTTTTCTCATTGTTAGTGTATAGGGAATCCAAGGGATTTCTATGTACTAATTTTATATCCTACAACTTTACTATACTCAGTGATTAGCTGTAGTAATTTTCTGGTGGAGTCTTTAGGGTTTTCTATGTAGAGGATCATGTCATCTGCAAACAGTGAGAGTTTTACTTCTCTTCCAATTTGGATTCCTTTTGTTTCTTTTTTGCTCTGATTGCTGTGGCTAATATTTCTTAAACTATGTTGGATAGTAGTGGTGAGAGTGGGCACCCTTGTCTTGTTCCTGACTTTAGGGGAAATGCTTTCAATTTTTCACCATTGAGGATAATGTTTGCTGTGGGTTTATCATATATGGCTTTTATTATGTTGAGGTATGTTCCTTCAAAGCCTGCTTTCTGGAGAGGTTTTTTTTTTTTTGTCATAAATGGTGTTGAGTTTTTGTCAAGGGCTTTCTCTGCATCTATTGAGATAATCATATAGTTTTTATCTTTCAATTTGTTAATGTGCTGTATCACATTGATTGTCTTGTGAATACTGAAGAATCCTTGCATCCCTGGGATAAAGCCCACTAGGTCATGAGTTTGAGTAGGATAGGTGTTAGCTCTTCTCTAAATTTTTAGTATAATTCACTTGTGAAGCCATCTGGTCCTGAGCTTTTGTTTGTTGGAGGATTTTTGATTACAGTTTCTATTTCCATGCTTGTGATGGGTCTGTTAAGATTTTGTATTTCTTGGTTCAGTTTTGGAAGGTTATACTTTTCTAAGAATTTGTCCATTTCTTCCAAGTTGTCTATTTTATTATTATTGTCATATAGTTATCAACTACATGTCATAGTTGACATATAGTTGTCCATCTTATTATTATTGTCATATAGTTGCTGACAGTAGTCTCTTATGATCCTTTGTATTTCTGTGTTGTCTGTTGTGATTTCTCCATTTTCTTTTCTAATTTTGTTGATTTGATTCTTCTCCCTTTTTTCCTTGATGAGTCTGGCTAATGGCTTGTCTATTTCATTTATATTCTCAAAGAACCAGCTTTTAGTTTTGTTGAGTTTTGCTCTAGTCTCCTTTGTTTCTTTTTTATTTATCTCTGCTCTGATTTTTATGATTTCTTTCTTTCTACTAACCCTGAGGCTCTTCATTTCTTCTTTTTCTAGGTGCTTTAGGTGAAAATTTAGGTTATTTGTTTTATTTTTCTCTTCTTTCTTGAGGTAAGCTGGTATTGCTATGAATCTTCCCCTTAGCACTGCTTTTACTGAATCACATAAGTTTTGGGTTGTCATGCTTTCATTTGTTTCTATGCATATCTTGATTTCCTTTTTGATTTCTTCTGTGATTTGTTGGTTATTCAGAAGCGTGTTGTTTAGCCTCCATATGTTTGTATTTTTAATAGTTTTTTTTTCCCTGTAGTTGAAATCTTATCTTAATGCATTGTGATTAGAAGAGATTCTTGACATGATTTCATTTTTGTTTTTTTTTTTGAAATTACCAGGCTAGATTTATGGCCCAGGGTGTGATCTATCCTGGAGAATGTTCTGTGTGCACTTGAGAAAAAGGTGAAATTCATTGTTTTGGGGTGTAATGTCCTATAAATATCAATTACGTCTAACGGTTCCATTGTATCATTTCAAGTTTGTGTTTCCTTGCTAATTTTCTGTTTGCTTGATCTATCCATAGGTGTGAGTCTCCCACTACTATTGTGCTACTATTAATTTCCCCTTTCATACTTGTTAGCATGCCTTATGTGTTGAGGTGCTCCTGTGTTGGGTGCATATATATTTACAATTGTTATTCCTTCTTGGATTTGTTCTTTGATCATTATGTAGTGTCCTTCTTTGTCTCTTTGAAAGGTTGTTGCTGAACCATGAAAGATTCAAGGGTTCTTGGCCTCCGGAGGAGAATAATTCAATCCGGGGCCAGAGACAAGGCTTGATCACTCAGAGCTTTTGTGTAATAAAGTTTTATTAAATTATAAAAGAGATAGAGAGAGCTTCTGACATAGACATCAGAAGGGGACAGAAAGAATACCCCCCTGCTAGTCTTTAGCTGGATGTTACATAGCTACTAGCAGTCTGCTAATTAAAGAAAAGAAATGTCTCAAAACTCAGAAAATGGCACCAGATCCCTCACCCACAAGATGAATTTTGAGAAAATCTTGGCACCAGGTGAGTCATCCCAGGTCATAAAATGATTGACATGAATCTTGAAGAAAGGCAGATTCCCATACAAATATATAGTCTCATTGACATAGATTAAGAGAACAATGTATGAGTATAACATACTGGTTTGTCAAGTCAGTTCTGAGCCTTTAGGAGGAACTGACTTGAAGACAGAATCTGGGGTAAATGCATAGTACATTAACATAGCTTAAGACAAACATTTCCATAAAAAAAAAATGCACTAGTTACCTCAAGGTTTGAGAAAAGTTCAGCTCAGGTGGAACCAGCTGTCATTATGGCAACACAGAATTTTAAGAGGAATCTCTTTAAATTTATATAGAGAAGGGGAAAAAATATAACACTAGTTTGTTTCCTCCTACTGCTTAAGAGAGAGAGAAAAAATGTCTGGCACTTGCAGCATATTTCCTCCATTTGGAGACCCCTGGCCTTCCTGCCTGTTATCCTCTCATCTTTTCCCAGCCTTTATTTCAAAGTCTATTTTATCTGATATGAGCATTGCTACTCCTGCTTTCTTTTGGTCTCCATTTGCAAGAAATATTTTTTCCCAGCCCTTCACTTTCAGTCTTAATCTGTTCCTTGTTTTGAGGTTGGTCTCTTGTAGACAGCATATATAGGGGTCTTATTTTTGTATCCATTCAGCCAGTCTTTGTCTTTTGGTTGGGGCATTCAACCCATTTACATTTAAGGTAATTATTGATAAGTATGATCCCATTGCCATTTGCTTTGTTGTTTTGGGTTCGAGTTTATAAATCTTTTCTGTGTTTCCTGACTAGAGAAGATCCTTTGGCAATTGTTGAGGAGCTGGTTTGGTGGTGCTGTATTCTCTCAGCTTTTGCTTGTCTGTAAAGCTTTTATTTCTCCTTCATATTTGAATGAGATCCTTGCTGGTTATAGTAATCTGGGTGGTAGGATTTTCTCTGTCATCACTTTAAGTGTGTCCTGCCATTCCCTTCTGGCCTGAAGGGTTTCTATTGATAGATCAGCTGTTATCCTTATGGGGATCCCCTTGTGTGTTATTTGTTGCTTTTCTCTTGCTGCTTTTAATATTTGATCTTTGTGTTTGATATTTGTCAGTTTGATTAATATGTGTCTTTGGGTGTTTTGCCTTGGCTTTATCCTGTTTGGGGCTCTCTGAGTTTCTTGGACTTGGGTGGCTATTTCCTTCTCCATTTTAAGAGAGTATTCAACTATTATCTCCTCAAGTATTTTCTCATGCCCTTTCTTTTTGTCTTCTTCCTGGGTGCCTATGATTCGAATGTTGGGGTGTTTAACATTGTCCCAGAGGTCTCTGAGGGTCCTCATTCTTCTCATTCTTTTTTCTTTTCTCCTTTCTGCTTCATTGATTTCCACCATTCTATCTTCCACCTCACTTATCCTGTCTTCTGCCTCCGTTATTCTACTATTGGTTCCCTGCAGAGTACATTGATTTCAGTAATTGTATTGTTCATTATTGACTGACTCTTTTTTATTTCTTCTAGGCCCTTGTTAAACATTTCTTGCTTCTTCTCAATCCTTGTCTCCAGTCTACTTATCTGTAACTCCATTTTGTTTTCAAGAGTTTGGATCATCTTTACTATCATTCTGAATTCTTTTTCAGGTAGACTTCCTGTCTCCTCTTCTTTTGTTTGATTTGATCGGCATTTATCATGTTCCTTTACCTGCTGAATATTTCTATGCCTTTTTATTTTGTTTAGATTTCTGTTTGGAGTGGCCTTTCTGTATGCTGGACGTTCATCATTCCTCTTTATTGTTGAGTCTGCTCCCTGTGGGTGGGGTTGGATTAGTGGCTTGTCAAGGTTTCCAGGTTAGAGGAGCTTGCATCTGTGTTCTTGTGGGTGGAGATGGATCTCTTCTCTCTGACGTGCAGTGAAGTGTCCGGTAGTGAGTTTTGGGGTATATATGGGTTTGGCATGGCTTTGGGCATCCTGTCTTTTAATGCTCAGGGCTTGCTGCTGCTTTGCTGGAGCATTAGCATGGTATGTCTTGCTGTGGAACTTTTTGGCTCCTGGGTGGAGCTTGGTTTCAGTATAGGTAGGGAGACTTTTCAGTGAGCTCTTGTCTATTAATGTTCCCTGGAATCAGGGTTCTCTGATGTTCTCATGTTTTGGAATTAAGCCTCCTGCCTCTACCTTTCAGTCTTTTTCTTACACTAACCTCAAGACTTCTCCATCCATACAGCACAGATGATAAAACATCTAAGTTAATTATGTAACAATTCCCTACAGTGAGGGACACCCAGAGAGGTTCACGGAGTTACATGGAGAAGATAAGAGGGAGGAAGGAGATAGAGGTGACCAGGAGAAGAGAGGGAGTCAAAAGGGGAGAGAGCAATCTAGCCAGTAATCAGTTCCAAGTGCTCTACACTGTCTGGATCACCAGAGAGGTTCATGGAGTTACACAGAGAAGAGAAGAGGGAGGAGGGAGAAAGAGGTAACCAGGAGGAGAAGAGGGGGAGTCAAAAGGGGAGAGAGCGATCTAGCCAGTAACCAGTTTCCTAAGTGTTCTCCACAGCCCAGAACACCCAGAGAGATTCACAGAGTTAAGTAGAGAAGAGAAGAGGCAGGGAGGAGATAGAGGTGACCTGGGGGAGCAAAGAGAGAGTCAAAAGGGGAGAGAGCAATCAAGTCAATAATCACACCCCTAAGTGAAAATGGATACTGAAGATTAGATTCTTAAAGGACAAAATTGATAACAAATACCAAAAAGCAAAGACTGAAAATCTAAAGTAGATATTAGACTCTCAAAAATACAATATAAAAAATACAAAAAAAATCAATCACAAAATTATAAAGACTGTAGATATGAAATTTGATTTTAAAATAGGGTCTTTTTTTGGCAAGGTAATAGTAGGTTATAAAAATGAAAATTAAAGGAGTAATAAATAATTTAAATTTTAAAAAAATTAAAAAGTGATAATAGTAAAAATATACCTAGGAACTTCTCTGGCGCTGTTGTGGGCAGTGTGGGATCAGTTCAGTTTCAGCTAGTTCCTTGTTCCAGCTTGTACTTGTTCTCAAGGTCTATAGGCCCCTCCCATGCTTAATCACGGTTAACTACAGGGTTTTAATCTGTTGCACCTGTCACTTCCAGAGTGGTTCCCTCTTCTTTATTTTGGCTTCTTCGGTCTGCAAGTCTCTTCAGTGTCTAATTTCCACCCTGACACGAGGGGGCGAAGGTGGCCACTTATTTAGGCTCACTTGTTCAGTTGTGCTGTGGGGAGGGAGGGACACTGCAAACAAATATCACTGGCCTGTGTGGGGAGTGCTCGCAGTGTATGGACCACACTGCATTTGCCCCAGCTTACAGCGTCGTGTGCTTCCCGAGCTGACACTGCTCAGCCTCCAGGGTGCTCTGCAGGGGTACTGTCCAAAGCAGGCCCTGCATTTTGTGAACTTCCCAGGTCTAAGCTACTTAGGTTCTTGGGTACTCCACAAAGGCACAGATTTGGTTGGAGAGCATTTTGTGCCCTTCCCCGGTCTGAGCAGCTCAAGCGAAGAGGTGCTTGGCAAGCACACTGTCCCAGGTGGGCTGTGCATCTTAATCACCTCCTTGGTCCTGGCTGCTCAGTTTGCTGGCTCGCCGCCGTGAGAGCACCGTCTCAGGTGTGCTGTGTGTCTCCTTTGGGGAGCTGATCTCAGGCTGTGCCCCTCCTGGTGGACGTCCGCCATCCAGGATCCCAGGGAGATGTGGTTAGCAATTGGGAGCCTGCTCACAGTTTGGTGGAGGATGCCTGTCTCAGGCTGAGATTGCAGCAGCAGCCCCTTGCCTTCCAGCCTTGGCTGTTGCCCGTATGCCTCTCTGCCTCCAATGGGGGTGGGGAGGGTGTAGGGGGGACGGGGTAGGGGGGAGGGGCCTGTATGCAGCCAGCTAGCTCTTTGGTATTCACTCAATCCTCTGTTCTGTGAGTGGGCCAGAATGCGAGTTAGAGCCTTTGGCCGGAAAGTTCTCTCTATTTTTCTCTCTGGTGATCCCACAGTTTGCATGCCTCTGGGCTACCTCTGTGCTGGCAGTTGCTGTTAGGCATGTATTCTGTGGGTTTTTTTCTTTTTTCCTCCTGGTTATGTTGCCCTCTGAGATTCCAAAACTCCCTCCAGACCCACCTGTGAGAGGGTTTCCTACTGTTTGGAAACTTCTCCTCTACAACCCCCTCCTCAGAGTGGGTCTCCGTCCCTAACGCTTTTGCCTTTCTTTTTGTCTTTTATATTTTGTCCCACCTTCTTTCAAAAAGAATAGGCTGCATTTCTGGGTGCCTGGTGTCCTCGGCCAGCATTCAGAAGTTGTTTTGTGGATGTTGCTCAGCATTCAGGTGATCTTTTGATGAATTTGTGGGGGAGAAAGTGGTCTCCCTGTCCTATTCCTCCATCATCTTGGGACCACTTCAATACTACTAAAATTCTGTGTGCTACTGACACTCCCCAAAGTTGAATTTACCAAAATTGATGCAAGAAGTAAAATATCAGAACAGTTATTTAACAATGAATGAAATTATAATTGTCATTATAAACCATCTTACTTGTTACAGTGTAGGGATAAGATTAGCCTGTTCTTGTTACCCCAGAAAGTAAGAAACTGTATGTAAGTGTAAATGTGTGTGCTGTGTATGTGTGAAAAACAGAGAGAGAGGGGACGATATTGATCATGTCACTAGAATGCAGAGACTACCATTAGCCATATATGAGGCAATATTACAGTCGAGATAATAAGACTAAAATATTACAGACCATTAGGGGAAAACACCCATGAGAAACAAAATAATTAGTAAATACTTAAATCAGTCAGTCAGTAGTAAGAAATAAACAAATAAGGGATAAGACAGGAGTCTTGCTTATAAGCTAGTGTAAACTGGTGATGTAAACTGGTGTAAAGCTAGGAGCTGGAACACCATCATTGCAATACATATAACTGTAGAAGAGACTCATGTCAAGAATATACAAAGAACTTATTCAAATAAATAATAGAAATATAAACACCTTAATTGAATAATGTGCCAGAGACTTGAACACACTCTTCACAAAAGAAAATATGAAACATATGAAAAGTGTTCACTTCACTAATAATCAGGGAAGAACAAATTCATAATTCAATGATACACCATTGATCACTCAGAAGGACTAAAACTCAGTGTCCACCAGTACCAACTGCTGATAATCACCTGATATGGATTTCCTATAACTTAGATTCACTGCTGGGAGAACATACAATGGTGAAACATTCTGAAATTTTGTTAACTACTTAAAGCTAAGTAGATAACGGTCTACCCTATGAGGAATAATTCCACTCATTAATATGTATCCCTGAAATGTATACACATGTATACCAAGAGAAGTGTGCAAGACTGTTTGCAATATTATTATTTGGAATAGATAAGAACCATGCAACAAAGAGGATTTATCAGTTTACTGTATAAATATATAGAGAGATATAGTCATACAATGGAACTCTATACGGTAATGAAATGAATGAATGTGAATTCATATGGCTACATGCAACAGTCACACGGTTACAGGAAGCAGTCACCAACTACTACAAACTTTAATATTCATTTATGTAAAGTAAAAAATGGCTCAGAAGGTTAAAAATCTGCCTGCAGTGCAGAAGACCAGGGTTTGATCTCTGTCAGAAAGATTCCCTGGAGAAGGGAAATGACTACCCACTCCAGTATTCTTCCCTGAAGAATTCCATGGACAGAGGAGCCTGGCAGGCTACAGTCTATGGGGTTGGACAAAGAGTTGGGCATGAGTGAGTGACTAAGTCTCTCTCTCTCAGAGTTAAAAAAATAACAGGGAAAAAAAAGCTCCAATGTCAAGGGATACAAACATTTGTGGTGAAATGCCAAATAGCAATGAGTGACATCATATAAGTTAGGAAAACAGATACCATTTGGGAAAAGAGGAAGCTAATGACTAAGAAGGTGTCTCACAATGGCTGCTGGGGAGCAAGCAATATTCTCTTTCTTGATTCAAAGAGGATTTTTCTGATTTAAGCTCCAGGTTCTTACTTCAGTCTGTTTTGTTTGAATACAAAGTTGAAACACTGCTCAAGGTACAAATCTGTCTGGCTTTTAGACATGAAAAAGTTTGGTATCTATCAGTATCACAGCAACATGCCATGCACAGCTGAGGGACAGGCTAAGCTCAAATCAGAGGTGCCAGTATTTGAGAGATTTTATTTAGCCTCAGTCCATTTTAAATTAGCCACAGTTTTCATATTCTTTTCTAGTTACCATAAAAATCAACATTCCACATAAAGGCTGATTACATTGGTGTCAAGGCAATAAATAAAATTATGAAGGTCATGGAATATTTTTATTTGACCAGTGTGATTGGTTTGATTAAGAGAATGATGCAAGTGGTAAAGAATCTGCCTGCCAATGCAGCATAAGCAAGAGATGCAGGTTTAATGCCTTGGTTGGGAAGATCCCCTAGAGAAGAAAACGATAACCCACTCCAGTATTCTTGCCCGAAATATCTCATGGACAGAGGAGCCTGGTAGACTGTAGTCCATGGGGTCTCAAAGTTGGACACCATTGAGCAAGCACTGAGTATTATTTGAGTATAGAAAACTATACGGAATCAGTCATGTTAGCACAATGCAGAGGGCACATTCACTCAACAGTGGCTATCCCTTGCTATTCAGTTACACTACTACTTGAACATTTCTTTAAATTGGGTAATGTGATGGCATTAAAATGTAAGTGACAGATTTTAACACAATCTACTTTAAATGTAATAAATACAATGTAAAATGGATTTTAAGTTGTTCTAGAAACCCCAACCCAGCTGAGAGATCTTTTGAAGTGTCTTTCCTGTCTTTGCTATTTTATAGAATGTATGAATAATATAGAGTACTTTAGCATCTGCCAGTTTGTATATAAAGGTGATCTATGCATAATTAGCATTTACCTGATGTTTTGCCTGAAAAAATAGAGTACAGTGACTTATTGAATTTACAGTGACAACTGGTGTCTGTGCTTTGCTTGGAGGTCACACAGCAGCCCCTGTCCGAGGCACATGCCCATGGAAAAGCAGTAACTAAAGTCAAATTTCTCTAGTCAGAACATCTCTTCTCTGAAATACAGGAAAAGATATTTGTGGGATCTCATCTGTAATGATGCAGCATATAAATTTCCATTTGCTATACCTGCAGACCTCTGGTTGCAAATGCAATTTCACTGAGAGTTCTACCAGATGGAAAAAACTCTAATCCCAATCACTTTCATATCAATAAATCAGGATATCCATAAATTCTCCAGTTAACTTAGAGAAGGTGCAAATCTGTCTGGCTTTTAGACATGAAAATTTTGGTATCTGTCAGTATCACAGCAACACGCCACGCACAGCTGAGGGACAGGCTAAGCTCAAATCAGAGGTGCCAGTATTTGAGAGATTTTATTTAGCCTCAGTCCATTTTAAATTAGCCACAGTTTCCATATTTTTTCTAGTTACCATAAAAATCAACATTCCACATAAAGGCTGATTACACTGGTTTTAAGACAAACAGGAGAAGTGAGCTATTATAGTTTTCCCTTTAAAGTCTCTTCCTCTTGTGGGCATCTCAAATGTATAGCTACACAGTACCACTTATTTGGGGAATGCAATTTCTTCTGTGACTCAGGACTTTCCTGAACCCAGGTATATGCTTAGCAATGACCACTCTTCCCATGAAAACCTTTTGTTAAAAGATAAAAAACAGAAAGTCCAAAAACAATTTCTCAACATTAAAAGAAAAGATTGTGTAACTTAGGTAGCATACAAATAAATCCAGACTTCTCTCATAAATGGCTAGTGGGTCTTTAACCTTCACAGAATTTCTGGGTGTTTCTCTTTATATTACTGGTATGGTTAATATTGCCACCCTGATTGTGGATGGCAATTTTAAAGGCATCTTTCTTTTGAATTTACACTTCTAAGAATTTAGACGAGTATACAATATGGGATGTGCAATATGGGATGCTTTCCTGGTGGCTCAGTGATAAAGAAACTGCCTGCAATGGAGGAGACAGAGAAGCGGATTTGATCTCTGGATCAGGAAGATCCCCTGTAGGAGGAAACAGCAACCTGCTCCAGTACTCTTGCCTGAAAAATTCCATGGATAGAGGAGCCTGGTGGGCTGCAGGCCATGGGGTCGCTAAAGAGTAGGATATGACTGAAAAACTAAACCACCACCCACCACTAGAGCATGAGATATAACACCGATGTTGAAAAAGAGAACATGTGAATATTTTTAACACTTTTTATTTTTTTACTTCACAATATTGTATTGGTTTTGCCACACAACATGAATCCGCCACAGGTGTACAAATGTTCCCAATCCTGAACCCCCCTCCCACCTCCCTCCAACTGAAAATTATCTAAATACTGATATAATGGAAGGTTCAGCTCGTATAAATGAATCTATAAATCTGTTTTTGACATGGAAATGCATTTATAGTATATTTCTCACTGGAAAATTATGACACTATTCGCATGAAATGAACATCTATATATATCTGGATCTATACACATACCTATACATATTTTCATGAGAAAGAGATTAAAGCCATGCATTCTAAAATGTTAACAGTGGTCATTGCTAGATATTAGGCTTTAGATTTATATAAGTTTCCTTCTGCTTTGAGAAGGTAAACCCCTACTAGTTGAATAATAAATTATTATAAAATAAAAAAGGTTCAGTTCAGTTCAGTCGCTCAGTCGTGTCCGACTCTTTGCGACCCCATGAATCACAGCACGCCAGGCCTCCCTGTCCATCACCAACTCCCGGAGTTCACTCAGATTCACGTCCATCGAGTCAGTGATGCCATCCAGCCATCTCATCCTTGGTCGTCCCCTTTTCCTCCTGCCCCCAATCCTTCCCAGCATCAGAGTCTTTTCCAATGAGCCAGCTCTCCGCATGAGGTGGCCAAAGTACTGGAGTTTCAGCTTTAGCATCATTCCTTCCAAAGAAATCCTAGGGTTGATCTCCTTCAGGATGGACTGGTTGGATCTCCTTGCAGTCAGAGGGACTCTCAAGAGTCTTCTCCAACACCACAGTTCAAAAGCATCAGTTCTTCAGCACTCAGCCTTTTTCACAGTCCAACTTTCACATCCATACATGACCACAGGAAAACCATAGCCTTGACTACACGGACCTTAGTCGGCAAAGTAAGTCTCTGCTTTTGAACATACTATCTAGGTTGGTCATAACTTTTAAGAAACTCTAAAAATCAATTTCCAGGGAGAAAATTATTAAGCAAATGACAAAACAAATTTAAGACTTAAAGTAGGAACCTTTCATTTTTGTGTGGTTTCTCAGGAGCAAGTCTATCTCCTTTGATTAAATATTCTGGTCTTAAATGCCTTCAACAGGGAGTAACACCCATTACTGAATTAACTTTCAGTTTATTGGCAATTTTTGTACCAAACCTAATTTTTATTGTGTTAGGGTTGTGTACTGCTTGCATTTAAATATTATTTATAACACCCACTGCAGAACTGCTTGGTTATGAGGCAGTGATATAAGGATCAAACTATAAAGGTGGTTAGGTAAACAAGAATACACTGCACAGCTGACATGTCTGCATTTTCAAAATATTGTGGTCTCTGGAGATAAAATACTGGTTAATTTGTTTTCTTTCTCCTTTATATCTCAGGCTTACAAACTGTACTAGAGAAGTGCTTTTGTTTTAGTTATTTCAAGGAGATTGTTGCTTTAATGTAAAAACAGTACAAATTCTGGCAAAGTAAATAAGCATTCAATTTAATTCATTGGCTATTTTTTGCGTGACTTAAATCATTTAAGTTGGCCTCAAAGTATTCATCAGTAAAATGTCAACAATGGTCCCAAATATGTAGGAATGAGGAAAGAACTAAGTCATCTTTTGAAAAGTGCTTGGAATAAAGTGTGTATTGTTAGGTTAGGGTATGTTTGGATTCAGTAAACTTTATCAACGTTATATGAATAGGACTATTCATTTACTTACACCATAAGAAGTTTCTAGAAAGAATGATTCAGAGATTGGTTAATGTAGCAGCCAAACGACATTATCAGAATGTGGCATATTTTTCCTTTTTTTTTTTTTTTTGTGCCGCTATCCTCATGGTGTCAGCTTTGGTTATGCCTAGCTGGCTTACTTCTTGATTGCATAATGGCTTCCATAGATCTAGACATCACTTGAAAAAGGAAAAAGTCTAATAGCAGAAGTGGACCCTTCTACCTCTGTTGATGCTTGAGAAAACCTTTCCATCAAGATCCCCAGAAGAATTAGTTTCATCCCATTGGCATGAGTTACATTCCCATGCCTAAATGTACCAAGATAAGGACTGTGTTTGACTTAGGCTGTGAAGAATTTAGTCTTGGACTGAGAATTGTGAGAATTTCTCTGAGGGAAGAATAGATGGATAAATAAAGACTGACGGTTATATTTTTCATTTGACAGAGACATTTGTCTTCAATAGGCAAATAAGAAATCATATCTGTAGAATGTATGTGTTGTGTATGTTTTGTGTATGATTGCACTGCAGTTAAAACTGAAAATTGTGAGAAATAAAATGAAAAGCAAATAGTGGGACAGACTAATATATCTACATTAATACATATTTAGGAAAAATAAAGGAAGGCAGGTTTTAGAACTCTCCACTCAATCATCATTGTTGTTGAAAAGACTATCTTTGCTGTACTGTCTTGCCTCCTTTGTCAAAGATCAGTTGATTATATATATGTGTAATTTCTGGGCTCTCTCTTCCATTCTACTAGTCCATTTGTTTACTCCTCACCAATATATTATCTTGATTACTGTAACTTCATATTAAGATATTGTGTTTTTATTTCAGTCTCCAATAGTTCATTGCTAGTGTATAGGAAATCACTGATTATTTTGTAATAACCTTATCTCCTGCAATCCTGATGTAATTGCTTGTTAGTTTCAGAAGTTTTCTATTTACTTCTTTGGATTTCCTACAGAGGTGATCATGTAATCTGTGAACAATGAGAGTTTTATGTATTCCTTCTCAAATTGGAAACTTTTGTTTCCTTTTCTTGTGTTATTGCATTAGCTAGACTCCCTGCATGCTATTGAAAACCAGTGTTGAGGGGAAATCCTCGCCTTATTCCAAATCTTAATGGGAAAGCTTCAGGTTTCTCACTGCTAAATATAAGCATAGCTGTAGGATTTTTGTAGATATTATTTATCAAGCTGAGGAAATTCCCCTCAATTCTTGTGTACTAAAGGTTATTTTTTAATCGCAAATACTTACTGAGTTTTGTCAAATTCCTTTCCTGCATCTATTGATATGATATTTTGATTTTTCTTATTTTAGCCAGTTGATACAATGGATCACAGTACTTGATCTTTCAGTGTTGAACCAGCCTTCTACTTGTTCATGGCATATGATTCTATCATTTTATGACTTGATTTGCTAATATTTTGATGAGGATTTTTGCATATATATTCATAAGAGATATTGATCTGTAGTTTTCTAATTTTGTAATATCTATTCTGGTTTTGACATTTAGATAATGCTGGCCTTGTAGAGTAAATTAAGAAGTAGTCTCTATACTTCTGCCTTCTGAAAGAGATTATAAAGAATTGATATAATTTCTTTCTTAAAGGCTTGGTAGAATTCACCTGTAAATTTATCTGAGTCTTCTTATGCTTTTTGTGTGAAAAAATTATTATTGATTCAATTTACCTAATAGAAGCATATTTTATTTTATTTTTTTATTTTTTTAAATTTTTTAATTTTTTTATTTTTTAAATTTTAAAATCTTTAATTCTTACATGCGTTCCCAAACATGAACCCCCCTCCCACCTCCCTCCCCACAACATCTCTCTGGGTCATCCCCATGCACCAGCCCCAAGCATGTTGCACCCTATGTCAGACATGGACTGGCGATTCAATTCTTACATGACAGTATACATGTTAGAATTCCCATTCTCCCAAATCATCCCACCCTCTCCCTCTCCCTCTGAGTCCAAAAGTCCGTTATACACATCTGTGAGAGTGAAGTAAGCCAGAAAGAAAAACACCAATACAGTATACTAACACATATATATGGAATTTAGGAAGATGGCAATGACGACCCTGTATGCAAGATAGAAGCATATTTTAGATTGTCTGTGTCTTCTTGAGAGAGTTTTGTCAGATTGTTTCTTTCAAAGAATTGGTCCATTTCATCTAGGTCATCAAATTTGTTGGCATAGAGTTGTTTATGGTATAACTTTCCTGACCTTTTAATATCCCTAGGATCTGTAATGACATCATGCCTTTCATTTTTGATATTACTTAGTTGTATTATCTCTGTTTATTTCTTAGTTCACTTGGCTAGAGGATTAATGATCTTTTAAAAATTTTTTTCAAAGAATCAGTTTTAATTTTTGTTGATTTTCTCTATTGATTCCCCATTTTCAATTTCAATGATTTCTACTCTAATTGATTTCTGTTTATCCAAATATAATTTTTGTCTCTCTCTCTCTCTCTCTTTTTTTTTTTTTTTTTTGCCATTAGATGGCTCTTGGCTTTCTAATTAGATTTTCCAAAAGGCAGAGACAGATTGGGAGGACATCACTGTCTACTCTAATGTGAAATTCCTTGTTGCCTGACTTAGTGTAGCAGCAGAAGTTGACTGCCCACAGATTAACTGAAAGCCTTAGGTGGTACATAGATCTAGTGTGAGGGATTTGATATGGAATTTGCTATGGCACAGTCAGTTCAGTTAGTTCACTCACTCAGTCATGTCCAACTCTTTGCGACACCATGAACCACAGCATGCCAGGCCTCCCTGTCCATCACCAACTCCCGGAGTCCACCCAAACCCATGTCCATTGAGTCGGTGATGCCATCCAACCATCTCATCCTCTGTCATTCCCTTCTCATCCTGCCCTCGATCTTTCCCATCAAAGATGGGAAAGGGTCTTTTAAAATGAGTCAGCTCTTCCCATCAGGTGGCCAAAGTATTGGAGTTTTAGCTTCAACATCAGTCTTTCCAATGAACACCCAGGATCGATCTCCTTTAGGATAGACTGGTTGGATCTCCTTGCAGTCCAAGGGACTCTCAAGAGCCTTCTCCAACAACACAGTTCAAAATCATCAATTCTTTGGCACTCAGTTTTCTTCACAGTCCAACTCTCACATCCATACATGACTACTGGAAAAACAATAGCCTTGATTAGATGGACCTTTGTTGACAAAGTAATGTCTCTGCTTTTTAATATACTCTCTAGCTTGGTCATAACTTTTCTTCCAAGGAGTAAGCGTCTTTTAATTTCATGGCTGCAATCACCATCTGCAGTGATTTTGGAGCCCCCCAGAATAAAGTCAGCCACTGTTTCCACTGTTTCCCCATCTATTTGCCATGAAGTGATGGGACTGGATGTCATGATCTTAATTTTGGCATACCCCCCCGCCAAAGTGTTTTGGAGATGGTAGTTTCTATACTGCTGCTTACCTTGCCCCTGTCACTCTCCATCCTAGGCATGCTGGACTTCAGAGCACACACACGTGGAGATCAAAGGTTCAAAGTCTTATGACATAGGAAAAGGGAAAAAAATATTTAATGCATTTGGATGCCTTTGAATGAAAATGTCACTTAGGAACAGGAGTAGGAAGACCATGGGAGTTAACCCAGAATACACCTAGAAGGTAAAATGGTCAGGGAGAGGAAGGTGACTGAAATGGAAACTAGAAATGTAGCCACCTAGATATATAAGCCACTCTAAAATTTTTACTTAAGGAGGCAATGCAAAATGAACTGATACTTTGGACAGGGTGCTAACTGCATTGCTCCAAGCAGCTGCAAGAGTTTCTAAGTGCAAACCTCAGTTCCTGGGACAAAGGCTAGGAAGTCCAACCACACACACACACACACACACACACACACATACACACACACATTGAAACCAGAAATGTGGAAATGAAAAATTTCTGTTTTTCATAATTCATGTACTTTATCCAGAATGCTATATTTTTATGCCTTGTTGAACTCATTTTTAATTTAACATTTGCCCGTGTGTGTGGTTTCCTATGCAGATATTCATTCAATTTAGTATTTTGTTCTTTCCTTACCCCTTATTTTTTGGTCTAGTATTGCATCAAAACATATATAAAATTATTTTTCTTTGCAACTTATTCATTAGCTAATAGAACTTACTAAAATACAGTAACAGTATTTGCTTTTGCAATACAATATATATTTGAGAACTTACCAAAAAATCTGTGAGCCTTCTATATGATAGAAGTATTCATAGTCATCATTTTGTTTATTCTTGGTGCTGTGATTATAGATTTTTTTCTTTTTAGGAGAAATAAGATTATGCATTTTCCCTCCAGATTTCAGTACACTACACACACCATTTACATTAACAAAATATTGTATTTTTCTTATGAAACTGTTTAAAATTTATCCTTAAGTAATTCATGATAAAAAGAGCTTTGAATTGATTTCTTTTAAATGTCATAAAAACAAGATGCATTTTATACCTCTCTGAAGATTTTATGACAATAAATTTGGTTCAAATCAATTATTTTTTTCTCTCTGCAAAAGCAGCTTGCAGATGTTTAGGTAATAAACTAATTTGATATCATGTTTCCCTTTGTATATTTAGATAGAGGAAAAATGTTCTATGTTGCCAGGCTTTACACTATTTTTGAAGTTAGAAATGCAGAAGCACTATTTTTCTTCTTGTTTGCAGAAAGACATTAGTCAAATTCACTTTAAAATGCTGACTACTGACCACAATTTTTGTTGTCGGTGAGCCAGTCATTTCAAGTATTTTCTTCTTTATTAGCATGCTCATTCATTTTATAATTTCTTAACTTGACAACCATATTAATTTCTACAGCCATATTATTAGCAATAATTTATGATATTTTCCATGTAATCATAATTTATTTTTTCATTTTGCTAGAGTCCATACCCAAATATTATTTTTATTTTTCATTTGTGTGTATTCTTATACTCCTCCTTCATCATACTCATAGAAATATTATTTTAAAAAATTTGTATGGATCTTCTAAAATGTTTGAGTAGTCAGTGTATTTTCAGAACTTGTACATCCCAAATACTTTTTCATTTCACTCCTATAAGTAAATGGCCTTTGGCTTGACATGAAACTGCAATTTCAAAATTACTATCTGACTATATCGACTTCTCTATCTGCTATCATCTATCTATTTCTTTTACTACTATTCAATTTTATAAATGAAATATAAGCAAATCAGGGCTTCAATAATTAAAAGGTTATCTCCTAATTTTTACTTTTTTCATTTATATTACTATATTATTGGGATTTCTTTATTGTGGTAAAAACACATTACATAAAATTTAACCATTTTTAAGAGTACAATTAGTATTGTTAAGTATATTCACACCCTTGTGAAACAGATATTCAGAGCTTTTTCATCCTGCAAAACTGAACTTTATGCCCAGTAAGCAACAATTCCTCCAACTCTTTCTCTTTGCAACCACTATCTACTTTCTGTTCCTATGAATTTGACTGTTTTAAATAACTCATATGCAATCTTTGTCCCACTGTGACTAACATTTTACTTAGCATAATGTTCTTCAGGTTTATCCATGTTGTAACAGGTGACAAGATTTCCTCCTTTTTGACACAAAACAACATTCAATTGTATATATATAATACCTTTTACTTATCCATTTATCCATTGATGGGCATTTGGATTGCTTCTACCTCTTGTCTGGAGAAGGAAATGATAACCCACTCCAATATTCTTGCCTGAAGAATATATGGATGGAGGATCCTGGCAGGCTAGTCCATGGGAGGCAAAGAGTTGGATATGACTGAGCAATTTTACTTACACTTTTTCCACTTTGCTATTGTGAATCATATTGGTATGAACATGATGTTAAAATATCTCTTTGATACCTTGGTTTCAATTCCTTTGAATGTACCTAGCAGTGGGATCTTTGGATAATATGGTAGTCCTACTTTTTCACCTTTTAACGGGTATTTGTGGCTGGATGGCATCACCGGCTTGATGGACATAAGTTTGGGTGAACTCCGGGAGTTGGTGACATACAGGGAGGCCTGGAGTGCTATGATTCATGGGGTCGCAAAGAGTTGGACACGACTTAGCGACTGAACTGAAATGATACTGTTTTTCACAACCGTTGCACCATTTTGCAATCCCACAAATGGTACACAAAATGGTTTCATCTGAGTAGTGATGATTTATAATGAATTAGTTTGGGGTACAGCAAAAGATTGAGTTATGTGTGTGTGTTGCTCAGTTGCTTAGTCGTGTCCGACTCTTTGCGACCCCATGGACTGCAGCCCACCAGGCTCTGTCCATGGGATTTTCCAGGCAAGAAAAATGGAAAGGGTTGCCATTTCCTGTTGCAGGGAATCTTCCAGGTCTAGGTATTGAACCTGTGTTTCCTGCATTTTGGCAGGTGTATTCTTTACTACTGGGCCACCTGGGAAGCCCAATTTAGTTACATATATACATAAACTAATTTTAAAAATCATACCACCCTAATGGGTTTGTGGTGATATAATTTTGATTTGCATTTCTCTGATAATTGGTGGTGTTCATATCTTTTCTTGTGCTTGCTTATTTGCATATTATTGCAGAATATTTCAAGTCATTTGCCCATTTTTTAATCAAGTTATTTGATTTTTGCAGACATTAAGAAATTCTTTATATATTCTTGGTGTTAACCTCTCATTAGATATATGATTTGTAAATATGTTCTTTCATTCCTAGCTTGCCTTTTCACTCTGTTGATTTTATCATTTGATGTACAAATGTTTTAAGTTTGGTATAGTCTTATTTATCTATTTTTGCATTTGTTGCCCGTGTTACTAAAACTTGTAAACTTGATTATGTAATTTGAAGTTATCCAAATTTAGTAGTTTGAATATTCATTCATTTGCTCTAAATTATTTAGGTAAGCAGAACTGTGGTATAAATACAGGCAATCTGATTCCTGAATGCATGCCTTTCATCCATCACTGATAACTCAGAGATATGAGTTTTACTATACAGGTCTCTTGTATGCAGTCTTCTGTCTGTGCATATGTGTATGTTCAGATTGAAATTAGATGAGATGATAATTTTCTCAATTGTCTTAATTTATTGTGCCTCTTTTAAAAATCTAGATACCTCATCTTGTTTTATGGATGTAATTATAGTTGTTTACTTTTGCATCAAAATAGTTATAAATGTATGAAAAATGAAATGTCAGGAATAATTTGAAAACTTAGAGTAGGAAGTTAAATCTGTGTGTCCATTAATTGAATGCATATTTACATGGATGTGAATGCTTAATTTTCAAAAAGGCATATTCAACATTTAGAAAAACTTATGGTCTAAAGTCAGTTTCTAAAAATATATTGAGAAGTTGGTTGATTTTAAGAAATCATTCTTTTATTTTTTCCGCTAAGGCATAATTCATGAAGAACTTTAGCCATGAGATTTTGTATTTATATAAGCAAAATAGAGAATTTTTGCTCTCAAAATTCTCTTTTAAGGCTTGAGAAAATTTTAATGCCCCAGACACTATAAATACATAGATGTTTTTGTCTTTTCAAGTCTTTTCTCCAAATTTTGTCTTTCTTGAAAGTTATGATTTGTGTTGACCTGCAATACTTGGAAGCTCTTGGGGGTAACAAAACATGTCCTCCAAGGTATCTTCCCCCCTCAGGGATCAAACCCAGGACTCCTGCATTGCAGGAGGATTCTTTATCATCTGAGCCACCAGGGAAGCCCAAGAATACTGGAGTGAGTAGCCTATTCCTTTTCCAGTGGGTCTTCCTGACCCAGGAATGGAACTGGAGTCTCCTGCACTGCATGCAGATTCTTTACCAGCTGAGCAACCGGGGAAGCCCATGTGTTAACTCTATGAATCCTTAAAAGAGAAAATACAACTTAGATTACTTCCTGCCTCCAATTACTAGCTCTATTTTTTATTAGTCATGTGACCTTTGGTATACAAATTAATTTGTTCTTTAGTTAAGTCACCTGTAAAATGGAACCACATTGGAAATTACTTATTGAGATTAAATTATTAAACATATAAAATACTTAGAACAATGAGTTATCTATAATAATTTTTTCATATGTTAGTGTATTGTTTTTTGATTGCTATTACTGCTTATGCTGCCTTTCTGCTCTGTCCACCATCTAGTCATATTCCTATTGAGCATTGCTCCATCAATATAAAAACTTCAACCATTCCATCTGACATAGAAATCTGACTTAAGAATCTTATTCTATACAAATAAAGTGACCCATTTTTACTATATATGTATAAGGGGATTTATTTCTTTAAAAATCCAATGTTCATCAATTGGAAAGTGAATATATATGGTTATAAATTCATATTCTGCACTTTTTAAAATTAAAGATTTTTCATTTCTGTGTTGGTTCAGAATAGCCTGGTTATATTGAAATAACAATCCCTGAATCTCAGTGTCTTAAAAATAACAAAGTTTCCCCTGTATGTTCATCTATGTCAGCAGAGGGACCAAGAGTATCAGTGACTATCTTGAATGTAGACTCTTTCTATGCAAAAAGAAAGAGAGAATGAAGTAGTCACCATCACTTAAATCGTCTTCGGAGAGGTGACATGCAAATTTGCTTTGCTCACATTTTATTGGTAACAATAAGTCTTATGGTCGTGATTATCTTGCAGCAGGTGAAGACGCTGAATAATACCATAAGCTAAAGGAAACAGAGCTGGAATATTTATGAAGAACACCAATGACTTCCAATGTTTTTATCACTTGACCTGGAGAGAGGGCCATGAGTAATGTATGTTGCTGTGTAATGGTTATGCTATGAATTCTAAGGAAAAATTCCTTTGCGGGGTAAAATTAAAAATTATTAAATACGGCATGCACACGAATGCACGTGTACACACACACACACACAGGGCCTTCTGGAAAATGTAAAGGGAGAGGAAGGACTTATGGAGACAAACATCACACCAGGCATGGTTGAGGGAGTACAAGCCCCTTCCATGGTGCGACCAAAGTCTAAGGTCCAAACTTTGTGGCTTCCATCAACGAGGCGTAACTGAACCTTGGCTCCATCTTTGTGTCTTCATTCAGCCCTCATCTGGCTAAATTAATAAACTGACGTCAAACCTGGGATTATATAGTCACAGTTGTATAATATGGCCAGAGTTCTAGTTTTCAGCCCAAGTTTGCTACTTTTTAGTATTCTTGGTTGAAGGAGCAACCATTCAACTAAAATGCCACTTCAGATTTCTACCATAAATTGGTCTGTCTTATGGTTTCAGCTGTTTTGATGGGACATTTTTGGAGGCCATCCTGTAAGGATCAGTCTTGGATAACTCAGCTCTTACTTTTTAGTTGAGCAATAGGGAATACTATTTTTTTCCATATGAGTTTTGAACATTTTTAGAAATTGAAGGAAATTGGATTGTAAAAAATTAAATAAATTTATAAATGAAGTGTATTATAAATGAAACAGATTTATTATAATTAAATAAATCAGGAAATTGAAGATAAATATAGTAACATTATTGCTGGTAAAGGATAGGTGGAAATACAGGTTAGGTGTGCAAAAAACAATTTGTACCATTATATGTTGGCATAAACAGAGATAAAGATATAAATATGTATGTATATCAATGGGCAGGGTGTGTACAAAAGATGGAAAAATAATAAGCAGTTATTTTTAATAAAAGAATGACATTATATGGACTTATATACAATATAATGCACCCTATTAAACAGAAACAAAGGCTGAGCAAGCCCCCATCTTTGAAAGGAATGCTGCACTTACGGTGCCCTTTTTGATTCCAGGATGGAGCATGCTACTGTTTTAGTAAAGTTATACAAATCTAGCTAATTTTTGTATTTTACATTTTTACAGAATTATAACTGATTTACAACATTGTATTAGTTTTAGATGTACAGCATAATGACTCAGTATTTTTGCAGATTATATTCCATTCTAAATTTATGATATTTTCCTAATTTGATTTTAGAGTCAGCATTTTATCAAAAATAAAAGATGGGACTGACTACAGAAAAAGAATTGCTGTACATAAAATGTCAAAATAATCTCTGTACTTATTGCATGGTATATATTCATACTTATATACAGACAATCACACCAAATACAGTGTAGACAAAGGAGATAGAATGGTTAGTTCTACCTGGTGGCCTTAACAATGGAAATGCTTCAAACTAATGCTTGAACTGAACCGAGATAGAAAAGGCCACATGAGCATTTAACTGGATGAAATTTACCCTGGAAGGTGAAGAAAGTATGACTTGCAGCAATATATTGAGTTTTCAAAATAGCAAAGGAGTGGTCATGGCAGGAGGTGAGGTTTATATGCAAGGCTAAATGCTAGAAGACTTTTTTAATGTTTATCATTTTACTTATACAAAGTCTTATTTTTATTCACACTTCTTTACTGATAATATATTATTATGTCTTATAACATATAACCTCTTGGTCACATCTCTCTACAAAATCTTTCAAGGTTAAATTTGCCAAGGAAATATTTTTAATATGTTTATGTCAGAACTTGAGTATGTAGCCATAACCATAAAGTGCTGGAATCCACTCTTGCTGGGTCTCATTGAGAACCTTGTAAAATAATATAAATATGATCTCAATTATTTTCTAGCACAATTTCTGTACTTCTTCTCTCATTTGAATATTTACATAGTGTGATAAACTCTTCTAGATGGTGTTATGAGCTAATCTGTATCCTCCCTACATTCGTATCTTAAAACCTGAAACCCTAGCATCTCAGAATGTAACTACATTCACAGAGGTAATTAAAAAGCAGGATATGTGAACAGGCCCTAATCTAATCTGACTGGTGTTACTTATAAGAAAAGGAATTAGGACACGCAAAAAGAGTCATCAGGGATGCATACCCACAGAGAAAAGGTCACGAGAGGACACAGTGAGGAGGAGAATATCTGTAAGCCAAAGAGAAAAGATTTAGGAGAGATCAAACCTGCCAATATCCTGACCTCCAGAACTGTGAGGAAATAAATTTCTGATGTTTAAGACTCCCAGTCTGTGGTACTTTGTTATAGGAGCTTTTCATATTAATACAGATGGGTATATGTAAAAAGTGTAAGCCAAAACAAATATAGAAGTAAATAAACACAAAAACTAGTGCTTTCTTATCATGCAATTAACTGAATTTGATAAGGATCAGAACACAGTGAGATCATTTTCAAGGATCATAGACTTGTGCCACAGCACAAATTTCCCAGCTGAAGGCACTTTGAAAGGAATAGATTCTATTAGAGCCAGGGAAGCTAAACTTGGGTCAAGTCAAAACTAACAACACCATGTCAACCAAAATAACCTTAGAAACCATCAAAAGAAAGTGGTTGTTCAGAGAGAAATTCATTTATCCTGGAAATTTTGACTGCATGAAAGGACAAAACATAGATTTTTAAATTGTTTTTAAAAGAACAAAATTCTGTAAAGCAATTATCCTTCAATAAAAAAATTAAAAAAAAATAAAAGACATATAAGAGAATATTACTTTTGGAAAGAAAATGGCTGAAATGGGGTGTACAACAAAAGTTCATTTGAGGAATACTGAGACATTGCTAAAATATTCAACTTATTTTTCTATTGTTCAGTGAAGTGTTTCAAACTTTCCTACTGAGCACATCATGTTCAATCCCTAATGCAAATAGATTCAGTTCCAATTCATTTCATCCCCGTGTTTTACTTATTTGTATCCTACTGAGCCATTTCTGATGCCCGATATTCTTTTCTTCTCTTAGATTTTATTTTTTATCTATTCAATTCCCCACTGGGGAGTTTGCTAGATGTCTTGTCTAGCAATAAGTTATATTTAAATAAGTGTCATATATTTGGAATTCTAATGGTCAGTAACCATGAAGCTGGAAAGAAAAATGTATCTTTATGTTTTCCATAAGGGAATCATGAAGGAGACTGATTAATTCTAATCTTTTAATAGGATTTGTTATGCCCTTTTATTAAATCCCTTAAAATATCTGAATGCTGATTGCTGCTCATAGGAGGGAGTTGTATCCTTTATGGATACTACCAGATATCTGTTAGTAATTAACAGTGGATATTGATTAAATGGTATACAAAGGAATGAATTTCCTCTGGAAAGCTAATCAATTGAGACTTGTTTCACATAGGAATTAAACAGATAGCGAAAATCCTCTTTTATTTACTCACATGAAAAATTGTAGATTTCTGAAAACCAGCCTAATAGTTTTTCTGTTCTTTCTGTTATACTATGTTCTAAGGAAAGCTTTCAGCCACAAACTTTTGTCAAAGTTGGCAATCTTTGGACAGTGGAAGAGAATAAAATCAGTATAACTAAAGGATAAAAAAGATGAATTTGATAATAAACTTTTAGGAAACAGTAGAGAGGACAAGTTTCTTGTCATTTGGGAAGCAATATTTTTTTAATTGGACTTACACCCATAAGAAAAATTCAATTTGTTTACTGTCTGTCTGACTGTAATACACGTTTCTGAGGCATAATTGAAGTGGGAGCTAATAAATAGGATCAAATAAAAAGCTTTGTTTCCCTTTAGTTCAACTTTCTTCTGCTTTGCAGGAATTTTACTATCCCTCTAAATAATACATTTAAAATTTCTTTCTCACCATCTATTGTTCAAAATATTGTGTTCAAGCTTAGCTAATATTACATTTAGGAAAGCAAATTCTTGCTAAGGGGTCAGGAGGATGCATCTTAAAAAAAATTGTGTGTCAGCTGATGTAAATAACTAATAAGGTTAATGATTCAATAAAGTGAGAAAACTGATTTTGTAGAAAAAGCTCTCAAAAATGATTAAACTAAAATTCAAGGAGAGGACAGAGAATAAAATAACATGATAAGTATTTCACTAGTCATGAGAAACAAGAAGTTATAAATGTTGGGTACATATGTTGATAGGCAGATCTGGTCTTAGGTGGCTGTGGAAATGTGCTCTGATTGGCTACATTTTCCTAACAGAAAGCACCTCTTTAGCTATGAGTGACTATGCCAGAATAAGAGACATACAGATTGATAAGAAAGGAAAATAGTGGAGTGTGGAGATTGAATCAGCTAAATTATAATTTAATTACCCAGCATCATTAAAGACCCACATCATAAATTTAGAGCCCATTCAGCATGGTTATATATTTTCCTCTAGGACCATTCATTTTCAAGAACACAGGAATAGCATAGGTTGAGGTATGAAGGTTTACCAAGTGAGTATGACATAGAGAGAATCAGAAGATTTGAGAATCCAATCTTCTTCCAAGAAGCCCAAAATGCTGACATAGGAGAATCCACCCTCCAGGTCCTCCAACAAAGATCAACAATTAATAGCTATTCAAAAGCACAAACAGCTCTGGATGATCTGTAGAGGCTACTAAGAAGTTTCAGCAATTCAGTGGAACAAAAAGACTGGGAGTATCGCACAAGAAGAGAAGGAAGCCAGCTTCCTTTCGCCTGCATCATCCTGTTCCCCAAGAGGGCACTGTGCAGCACCAAGAAGGAACTTCCCAGCTAGAAAGAGTTTTTATCACCTGAAAATGAAGAGTGGCATGAGCAATCAGCTTCTTCAGCTATTCGTGGCACTACCCAAAGTCCAAGCTAGAGAAGATGAGGTCTTTAATGATGCTGGGGAGAAGGGGACATCAGAGGATGAGATGGTTGAATGGCATCAGCGACTCAATGGATATGAGTTTGAGCAAGCTCCAGGAGTTGGTGATGGACAGGAAAGCCTGGTTTGCAGCAGTCCATGGGTCACAAACAGTTGGACATAATTGAGTGACTGAACTGAACTGACACACAAAGAAAAAGGGCAGGAGCCATCGTGATGGCAGTTCAGAGAGACCTACTCTGCAAAATCAACAGCTTTAAAATTGTATGAAAATGAGAGGCATTAAAAATAAGATAGAAATGAAGAGGATGAAAAATTACAAAGCTCATAATCAAACCAATAAAGCAGGACAGAAAATTTATAATTGTTAAACATGTATTTATATATAGCAGAGTATATCTGCTGGTAATAGATGAATAAATAGCACAACGAGAGTATGTGTATTATTGTCTGAATATCATGACAACCATCAAAATGGTTAGTTCTTTTTCAACATTTCTCTAAAAATTCAACAATTAAACAATTATAATTCAAAAAAATATTTTTCTGCATATAAAATATAAACAGATTGAAATTTTTAGGAAAAAATAGTAGGGAATATAATTCTTTCAGATGTTATAATGTATATGCACAACAATTAAATCATTGCAATTTAATAGCAAATATAATGTATTATCTAGAAATAGATCACATAAAATTAAAGGATATGAAGCAATGAGATTTTGCACAAGAAGAGATCATGGCATCCGATCCCATTGCTTCATGGCAAATAGAAGGGGAAACAATGGAAACAGTGGCTGACAATTTTTCTGGGCTCCAAAATCACTGCAGATAGTGATTGCAGCCATGAAATTAAAAGTTCCTTACTCCTTGGAAGGAAAGTTATGACCAACCTAGACAGCATATTAAAAAGCAGAAACATTACTTTGTCAACAAAGGTCCGTCTAGTCAAGGCTATGGTTTTTCCAGTGGTCATGTATGGATGTGAGAATTGGACTATAAAGAAAGCTGAGCACCAAAGAACTGATGCTTTTGAACTGTGGTGTTGGAGAAGACTCTTGAGAGTTCCTTGGACTGCAAGGAGATCCAACCAGTGCCTTCTAAAGGAGATCAGTCCTGGGTGTTCATTGGGAGGACTGATGTTGAAGCTGAAACTCCAATACTTGGGCCACTTGATGGGAAGAGTTGACTCATTTGAAAAGACCCTGATGCTGGGAAAGATTGAAGACAGGAGGAGAAAGGGATGACAGAGGATGAGATGGTTGGATGGCATTACCAACTCAATGCACATGGGTTTGGGTAGACTCCAGGAGTTGGTGATAGACAGGGAGGCCTGGTGTGCTGCGGTTCATGGGGTCACAAAGAGTCAGACAGGACTGAGCAACTGAACTGAAGACATGTAGACCGATGAAATAAAACTGAAATACAGCAAATGACATAGAATTTTTAAATCTAGAAATAAACTCTATATTCTTAGTCAACTGATTTTTGACAGAAGTGCCAAGACAATTCAATGGAGAAAGAATAAATAGTCTTTTGAGCAAATGGTGTTGGGACAAGTAGATAAGCACATGTGCGGGAATGACATTGGATCCTTTCTTTACACTATATTTAAGAATTAACTTAAAATGAATCATAGACTTTAAATGTAAGAAGTAAAACTGTTAGAATAAAACATAGAAGTATCTATTTACATTCCCATCAAGAGTGCAAGAGTGCTCCCTTTTCTCCACAGCCACTGTGTGGAATAGTATGGCTGCTGCTGCTGCTGCTGCTGCTAAGTCGCCTCAGTCATGTCCAACTCTGTGCGACCCCATAGACGACAGCCCACCAGGCTCCTCCATCCCTGGGACTCTCCAGGCAAGAACACTGGAGTGGGTTGCCATTTCCTTTTCCAATGCAGGAAAGTGAAAAAAGTGAAGTTGCTCAGTTGTGTCTGACTCTTAGAGACCCCAAAGACTGTAACCTAACAGGCTCCTCCATCCATGGGGTTTTCCAGGCAAGAGTACTGGAGTGGGTTGCCATTTCAGAACAGTATGGAGGTTCCTTAAAAAATGAAAACTATAACTACCTTATGACTCAGCAATCCCACTATAGGGCATTTACCCTGAGAAAACCATAATTCAAAAAGACCCACATATCCCAATCTCCACTGCAGTGCTATTTATAATATCCAGCACATGGAAACAACCTAAATGTCCAATGACAGATGAATGGGTAAAGAAGATGTGATATATATACTCAATGAAATACTTTGTAGCCACTAAAAGGAATGAAATAGGGTAATTGGAGAGATGCAGATGAACCTAGAGTCTATCATACAGTACGAAGCAATTCAGAAAGAGAAAAACAAATAGCATATATTAACATATATGTGTATGTGGACGGAGAAGGTAATGGCACCCCACTCCAGTACTCTTGCCTGGAAAATCCCATGGACGGAGGAGCCTGGTAGGCTGCACTCCATGGGGTCGCGAAGAGTCGGACACGACTGAGCAACTTCACTTTCACTTTTCACTTTCATGCATTGGAGAAGGAAATGGCAACCCACTCCAGTGTTCTTGCCTGGAGAATCCCAGGGACGGGGGAGCCTGGTGGGCTGCCATCTATGGGGTTCCACAGAGTCACAACTGAAGTGACTTAGCAGCAGCATATCTGTGGAATCTAGAAAACAGTATGTTAGTTGCTCAGTTGTGTCTGACTCTTTGTGACCCCATAGACTGTAGCCCACCAGGCTTCTCTGTCCATGGGATTTTCCAGGCAAGAATACTGGAATGGACTGCCAGTTCCTTCTCCAGGGGATCTTCCTGACCCAGGGATCTTCCCCATCCATGGATCAAACCTGGGTCTCCCACATTGCAATCAGATGCTTTACCATCTGAGGTACCAGGGAAGCCCAGAAAAGTGGTATGGATGCCTGCTAACTCACTTCAGTCCTGTCCAACTTTACGCGACCCTATGGACTGTAGCCCGCCAAGCTCCTCTTTCCCTGGGGATTCTCCAGGCAAGAATACTGGAGTGGGTGGCCAGTTCCTTCTCCAGGGCATCTTCCCAGCCCAGGGATGGGACCCAGATCTCTTTTGTCTCTTGTACTGGCAAGCAGTTTCTTTACCACTAGCGGCACCTGGAAAGCCCAGAAAAATGTTATAGATGAACCTATTTCCAAGGCAGGAGCAGAGATGCAGATGCAGGGAACAAATAAGTGGACACAGAGGGAGAAGTGAAGGGTGGGGTCAGCTGGGAGAGCAGGACCGACATATATACACTCCCATGCATAACATCGCTAGTGGGAGCCTGCTATAAAGCAGAGGAAGCTCAGCTCAGTGCTCTGAGATGACCTCGATGGGTGAGCTGGGGAGTGGGGCGGGAGAGAGGCTCAAGAGTGAGGGGATATATGCATGCTTAGCTAGCTTACTCTGTGGCACAGCAGAAGAGAACATAAGATTGTAAAGCAATTATACACCGATTAAAAAACATAGCAGTAAATCGTCATGACCTTTGGTTAGGCGATGGTTTCTTAGCTATGACATCAGAACTATAAGCAAGAAAAATAGAAAACAGATAAACTGGATTACATCAAAATTTTAAAATATATGCTGTAAACAATACACTCAAGAAAGTGAAAAGACAATCTGCAGAATGGAAAAAATGTTTGAAAATCACGTCTTGTAGGGGACTGGCAGCTAGAAAATGTAAAGACTCCTTACCTCTCAAAAAAACTCCAATCAAAATGGGAAAGGATCTATCAGTACATATCCAAAGAAGATAAATAAATGGCTAGAAACTGTATGAAAAGATACTCAGCATCATTAGTCCTTAGGTAATAAACATTAAAAAAACAGGGCATGCTATTTCACATCTACTAGAATGACTACAATCAAAATGAGAGAAGAATAAGCATTGGTGAGGATGCGGAACCCTTATTCACTGGTGGGAATGTAAGTTTGTGCAGCCATATGGAAAACATTTTGGCAGTTCCTAAACTTGCTAAACATTGAGTTACTATGTGATCCATCAATTTCATTCCTAGGTATATACTAAAAAGAAATGGGGAAAAAAAAGTACACCAAAAACTTGTACACAAATGTTCACAGCCCCATTCTTCATAGAAGCCCCAAAGTAGAAAAAAACATTAATGTCCATTGCTGATGAATGGATAATAAAATAAAGTAATATAATATATTATTCAGCAATAAAGAAGAATGAAATTTCTCTACATATTACAACATGGATGGACATCAATAATATTTGTGCAATTATATAGTAAGTATATTGTTCCTCCAGCAGTAACTCTGTAATGCTGCTTCACAGATGGAATAGTACAGCCCCAAAGAGAACAGACATTATTACTCTATGATACTGATGAAGGGCCCTACTGATCATGTACAGGGATAGTTTAGAAAAGATGATGAAAAGGTAGCTTAAAATAAGTCATAATTGGGTCTTTAAATTTTATTCTAAGAAAAATCTTCAAAGAGTTTTGAACAGAGGAATTTTTAAAAAATTTCTTTGGTTGCTGCAGGGATATGGCATGTTCTTATTTATAGACAGAAGATCCTAGGGGCTTATCCCTGGCATATGTGGACACTATCTATTGAAAATGGAAATTCTGTACAGTGCATTAGAAAGAGGACAGAACAGGAGTAAGAGCACTGGTTAGGGCAACAGGAGATCTGATTTCCTCCAACTCTAACTTATAAATTCTAATCACTGTATAGTGATCAATATCATTTGCCACTTTAATATCTCAGTTTATTTTAAAATCTTTATTCTAGTAATATGAATAGAAATAATTTTCAGGCTATCCTAGCAGTTTTGATGAATGAACTGAACTGCCTGTCCTTTTCCTAATTGCATTCCTTATTCTACCTTACTTTGCCATTTCAAAATAAATTCTTTTTGTCAAATTAGTGAGATAATTTCCTCATCACATTAAAATAACTTTATCTAAACCTAATGGTTTTTTAATGCTCATTTTAAAAAATATTCACTTCATTACATTTTATTAATAGTTATTTTACAAATTTCCCATTACTACCTAATTATACAAAATGCTCTTGCCTTTTTTTCTTATTAAAGCCAGGTATTTAAATGAATTCAATACCCTTAAATGAATTAGGTTAGCATTTTAAAATAATTTTAATTTCATGCCTTACTTTCACTCCTAAGATATTTATATAGCCCCTTCCTATACTTTCCATTCTTTGGATAGCAAAATTCTTCTTTCAAATTGGTCTCATGTTTATTTATGTAGCTAAAAAAATAGTCTTGCACCCTAACTTTAGCCTTTAACCCTAAACCACAGTAACCCTATTTTCATCATTAAGGTTTTAGAAGGATGCTTTTAAGAATACTAAAAAGATATCTTGTTTTTCTAGCTTTTACATCTGAGGAATGTGCACATTTATGACATAAATATGTGAAGATGATGTTTTCTCTGCCTTTATCCCCCAAAGTGTTGGCTAATATCTCTAGCAGGTATTTATATATAATTGTCATTTGATTTTCTAATTTCTTTAGCTGTTCTTCTGATATTTTAATTTTAAACCATTTAACAGCAGAAGGTAATTTGAAAATTATTGTTTAAAATAAAATCACTTATTCCATCAGTATGTACTTATTTCTGATTAACTCTTTTACCTGTGTTCAAACTATTCTTTTTTTTTCTTTTTTTTCTTTTTTTTCTCCATCAATATCAGATTAAGATATAGATTCTACAGCTCCAATGAAGGTAATTCTGACAGTTTTGTCAACCTAATCATTGCTTTAGTGGAGAGATGACGATTTGGAGCTTCCTACTCTTTTTAGTGGGCATGATGAGAGTTCAGTTGATAGACAGCAGAACTGTTTTTAAGTAAAAGAATGGAGTATTAAGGCAACAGAATTATATTGGACATTTATTAACAATGTCCTGTCTTATTAAATATGTATATGAAGTTGAAGCTTTATGTAAAGAGATCAATTTCTAAGACATAAATGTGTTGATTTCTGAGACACTAACAATCCTTCATTTTGAATTTTAACCCACCCATTGTACAATGAATGCTATTGACCGAAGTGTACATGTAGAGCAAAAATACTTACATGTCTGTTGAAACATGCATTATTTTTTCTGAAAAATACTGACAGTGAAAATTATACTAAATGTTTGTTGGGCAGATAGCACCATAAACTTAGGCTGCTGTCAGTTATATCTTAAAAGTAATGAAAAAATTACCAATTTTTAATTCTCAATAATGCCATCTTAATAAAATGGTCAAGTTGTATATAAGCCAGCAAATTTGCATCATGAACTATTTTTACTGATATGTAATGTTAATAACACTAAAAATTTTAATGGTGGGTTATATCATTGCTCTTCAAGAAATCAACATTGCAAGCTTGTTTGATGATCATTTGGAAATCCATAAAAACACAAATGTTTACGGGCTTAAATAAAGAAACTGGCTTATGATGTTAGAATTTACATTTCCAGTTTAACCAAAATAATCCTAGCACACATATTTAATTCCTCAAGAGCAGTGGCACTCTTAGAGCAGCAGAAGGGTAGAATGATATCTGAACTACTACTGCCAGCAATGATATTTACTCATAACCATTTAAGTTGTTTTCTCAGAAATTGCTGCCCACATCTGCAGTTTCATGTCATTTGTTAGATCTAATATTGTACATTAAAACAAATATTTTAACAAGCTATATGTTTTTGTTGAGTTTTATGTAAAACAATTTTTTTTTTTACATAAAACAACTGTTGCAGAAGGGGACAAGTCATATTTGAGAAGAATCATGACTTCCCTTCCATTTTGTATCACAGCATGACTAGAATTTGTAAATAATAGATTTCAAAACGTTTTCTTCTGTCATTCTAAATGGAATCCTTTAATTGCTATTGCATTTTCTTGCAATTTCACATATATGATTAAAATGCTTTATTATAAAAGTTTAATTAAAAAAAAACTTCCATCTGAGATGATTAGGTTTCATTCAAAAATGTTTTAGCCAAATTCATGTTATTACCACTTTCATCTCTCAAAGAAGATAATGGACCTATTGAGCATGCAGTAGTTGTAACAGTTTACAAGCAATTAATAAAAAAATATTTTCATAGTCTTATATAAGTTTTGGATACTTTTGTTTCAATTGATTTTTATTCTTTCTTTTATGTAATTATGGCTTAGGTTAAAAATTAAAACAAGGGATAAAGAAAAACTGAACTATCCTCACAGTGATTGTTGCCAAATTTTTTAAAGATCGCTTTAGCTTTAAGTGTGTGTGTGTGTTTCATTAGAGCTTAGTGGCTTTACAATGTTGTGTTAATTTCTGCTATACAGCAAAGTAAATCAGCTGTAAGAATACATATATTCCCTCTTTGTCACCACAGAGCGTTGAGTAGAGTGCCTTGTGCTATACAGTACGTTCTCATTAGTTATCTACTCTACACCTAGCAGTGTATAAATGTATTTTGTATTGTCTAGTTTTTCTAATTTTTAAATCCAAATACAGTGTTTTAATTTAAAAGTTGTTGTTCAGTCACTAAGTCATGCCCAACTCTTTGTGAAAAGAGCAAAGTTTAAATCTTATTCATTTTAATATCAGGATGTCCAGTTCTGTAAACTTCAAAATAGTATCTTGTATAAAAGAGAGAATTTTCTTTTAAAAGTAAGATGTATAAGCATCGGGAAAGTTAGCCACCCATATATTTAAGCGATTCAATCTGCCAAACCCTAAACTCTAAGGACTATAGTCAGATTAGAAAACATCACAATCTTTATAACTTCATTTATTCCAAAGCTTTCTTGTCATTTAGGTTATCCTATTACTAAAAGAAAATAAAGAGAATAAAACTGGTCCAAAATATAACGTCAAATTAACCTAAACATTTCCAGTTTAATTTACTGCCAGCACTTTTAAAAGTCAGTTTTCAATCCTAAATTCTTTGTTCTTTTCAAGATTTAGGCACCCAATGATTCTCCCACAACATGAACTTTTTGGTACTTCTGCAAAAATGGTCTGGAAATGTTGGCCTATTGTCTTGTACTGAATTTGATGACCTGGGAAAATGGTAGTTTCCACATTTGAGAGAATCTCTTTGATTATAGGAGGAGCCTTAGGAAAGTAAAGTGTCCCCTTTATTTTGGAGTCAGAAGAACTGAGCTCAAATCTTGACTCTGTTACTCACTCACTGTACAAACACAGTAAATCACTTCACCTATCTGATTGTTTGTTTCTTGATTTATAAAGGAGAGATCAGAATAATAATAGTGATTATTCTGCAGAATTATTGAAAAGTAAACATGAGACAATGGGTTTCAGAAGAATCTTGTTTAGTACACAAAGTATCACAAC
Source organism: Capra hircus (assembly GCF_001704415.2). NCBI lineage: Eukaryota > Metazoa > Chordata > Mammalia > Artiodactyla > Bovidae > Capra > Capra hircus. The sequence goes on along the minus strand of NC_030835.1, from coordinate 9,349,361 downwards.
TATAATGAACCATGATTCTTTTTTGAGATTTATGAGTAACAAAAAGTATGACAACATAACAGAAGTTCTTTACTGGAGAGCTGAGGTCTAAGCACATTTTTAGGCTTTTATTCAATGGCTGTTCTGCTCTTCTTCCTTTATAAGTTCCCTTTTTCAGTGGTGGCATTTTGTTTTATTTAAGTGAAAGTGTCACTGTCCTTTTGATTCCTCATGTTTATCAACTCAGAGTACAGAGCTTAGAATACAGAATCACTGTAAGTGGAGAAGATGAAATGACATGGAAAAGTGTTTGGACCAAAAAACAGAGACTTTTTATTTCAAGTTCTCTCCCTGGCACTTACTAGCCATGTGGACATGGGGAAGTTATTAAAGCAGTTATTAAAAATAATAAGAATATCACATTTCAGAAAGTAATTGTGATTGTTATACTGAATGTGATGGAAGTAACCACTGCTCCCCCAGAAAAGTTCTGGTTACAGCAAATGTGCCTTAGTTAAGCATCGATTTATGTTGCAGTTAAACTCCCTAAGTATTTGATGATAACTGAAACACAGCTATCCACACTTCATGAAATTGTGCAGATTCCCTAGGGCCTGTATGCATCCCGCAGAATGAGGCCTGGAGAGGTCTGTTTTCACAGATGTTAGGGTATGCTATCCGCTATGGCCACTATAATGAGAGGGCTGGGTAGATGCTAGCCATCCTGAATTGTGTGCCAAAGGTCTGGCAGCATTTGTCCAAAGCTGCTAACTCACTTCAATGGCTTGAGGTGTTAGGAGATCTTGTCTCCTGCAAAGACAAAGCAAAGAGGCATGAGAGGTAGATTTGAACCTGGTTGTGATGGCTTCTCTTCACAAGTCAGAGGCAGAGCCTGGGATATCTTTTCAACTGCATTGACTCTTTTAAGTTATTTTCTTTTCCTTTTTTATCTGCTTCATATTTAAAAGAATGAGAATACCTTTTGCATATGAAAATTGAAATGTTATAAAACTATTCATCTCTATTGATATCTTCTGTTCAGTATTCCCTTATTTTGTGCCCGAGGTTGATAAAGGTGAAAGAAACCTGGTTCTTAATACTGTGTGATGATTTCAGAAAACATTTTAGCTAAGGTGGAATTCATTTTACCCAAGGAAGGGACCATGGAACTGCCAGAACTTGAGTACTTTCACCAATTGCTAAACAACACAGTCTCATTCTGAAACAAAGATAAGACTGTGAAATTGCTGCACCATGTTTCAGAGTTGGTACAAATCCACGTTTTCTGTGCTATTAAAACAAGGTCTTGGGGGTGACTTTCTCTTAGAACAGATAATCAGTCTTCCTTTATATAGGACTAATTGACATTAGCAGCTTCCAATGAGCTTTTTTCAGTTCAGTTCAGTCGCTCAGTCATGTCCGACTCTTTGCGACCCCATGGACTGCGGAATGCCAGGTCTCCCTGCACTTTTTAATGCAATCCCAACAGATAAAAGAAATGCACATACACTACTGAACCACCTTATATGCAGTGTATTTCTGCTGTCAATGTCACTGGTGCATAGTTCATTTTTAAAGGAAAACTGCACCTGTAAGGAAATGTGCATGTTAATGGAAATCAGAAAACTTGTGATGTTACTTAAAGTGTATAGAAGAGAAACAAATAGAATTCAGAGCAGAACATATGAAAAAAAAACATAAACCTTGGCAACTTTAACAACTTAGAATATTCATAAAAACTAATATTGAAATATTTTCTGAATATAAAATAAATAAAATTTATCACTCTGTCTTTATATTTAAATATGTCAACCTCTCATTCAGCTCAGCTTTTTGTTCCTATATATATTTATATATATATGAATTTAGATCCAACCCAATATTCTGCAAATCAGTTAAAGTGCTAGAAAACAAATATAAAATATAAGTAACATAGAAAGATTAGGATCTAGAGTCAACACTGTTGTAAAACATGAAAGTAAATTTCTTCCAATATTATTCTGAGGAGGCAATTAGGTGTGAAATAATTCTGTAAGAAATTATACAAATGTTAACTTATTTACTTTAATTTGATAGTATACAATGCAAAGAACCTAGCTGGTAATACACCTACATTTAAACACGAATATTATACTGACTACATACATGAATTTTTAAGGCTACTGAAACCATTTTATCCTCAGTGTATTCCTTAGTAATAGTATATTAAAAGAAAATAATCAGAATGTTGCAATGAGAATTGAAAGAGAAAGTAGGTGAAACGTCCTAATATATCTCCTTACATACATCAGGAACCCAATCTTTCACTTCTGCTTACACTCTAATCATCACCTATTAATTCTAATAATTTTAATATCAATATAGGCTTAATGAATAAGTGATTTATTGAATTTTTCTTCCAATAAAATAATGATTATCATTACACAAAAACAATAAGTGAAATTTATAATTTATGTAAAAGTCAGGGACTGTATTTTGGAACTATGTAAATATTTTACATAACTATAGAATACAATTAGTTTTATAAAACAATGCCTAAAATACACAGTAAAGACAAAAAAATGAACCTCTGATCTAGTTGAGGGTGTAAGCATTTTTTTTATATTATTTTATTTATTTATTTTTGGCTGTGCTGGGTTTTTGTTGCTGCACAGGCTTTTTCTCTAGCTGCAGCGATTATGGGCTTCTCATTGCAGGGGCTTCTCTTGTTGTGGAGCACAAGCTCTACAGTATGCCAGCTCAGTAGTTACTGCTTCTGGGATCTAGAGCACATGCTCAGTAACTGTGACACTCCAGGGCATTTGGGAATCTCCCGGGATTGGGGATGGAACTTGTGTCTCCTGCATTGGCAGGTGAATTCTTTACCACTGAGCCACCTTAAGCCTTAAGCACTTTAAAGGACCCTATATCTCTAAAATTGTCTGTGTAACCTGAGTCAATTCCAAAATTAAAAATAAAAAAGAAAGGCTACTGATGATAAATACATTTTTATGATTCTGTTGAAAGTATTGTTATTCTGAGATGTGAGTATATTATGGCATGAAATAGATGACTATTCATATTGATGCTCTTGAGAAGCAGAAATCTCAGCACTGGAAAGGGGAGAGAAAAAATATTTATGTCACTACACTAAAACCTGTATTCCTGAATTCAACTTGGAAGTATCATCATTAACACATTAAATTTAATCCTTAAAAATTATGTTTTCTAGCTCTGTTTCCAGAAAGAACCTAGGCATAATAACTATTTCTGTAGCAAAGAACATCCTTCTTGTCCATACTGAAAATTCTAATTATCATTCTTTTCTAAAAGGAACCAAAGCTTCTTCCACAGAAGCCTACCCAAATCAGGGACAAGAAATGGACAAGACAAGCCTGAACTATTTTGTCTTAACACATAGCAAGAATGTTCTCAAAGACTGCTGTAACTGAAATAATGTCCGACGCAGGATACAGCATGCTTGGGGCTGGTGCATGGGGATGACCCAGAGAGATGTTATGGGGAGGGAGGTGGGAGGGGGCTCATGTTTGGGAACGCATGTACACCCGTGGTGGATTCATGTCAATGTAGGGCGAAACCAATACAGTATTGTAAAGTAAAATAAAGTGAAAAAAAATCCATTAAGATGATCATAAAAGTATAAAAATAATAAAGCCATTAGCCCTATTTAGAGGATAATATGTATTCAACTTATCAGTTAAAACACTGGTAAATAAAGGGAAAGCATTAAATATTTAAAATATGTATTCAACTTATCTGTCAAAATGTTGGTAAATAAAGGGAGAATATTAAGTATTTAACTTGTATCACCTTATTTTTCTTATTGTTACTGGAAACTAGCCAGATAAGGAGGAAAATTTTATCCTTAAAGAAGTATTAAGCTAATAAGAACAGCACAATTTTCAATATCTACTGATATAAAAGATCAGGGGAATAATTATTAATAGACACTAACATTATAAATCAGGAAAGGAGTACGTCAAGGCTGTATATTGTCACCCTGCTTATTTAAATTATATGCAGAGTACATCATGAGAAATGCTGGACTAGATGAAGCACAAGCTGGAATCAAGATTGCCGGGAGAAATAGCAATAACCTCAGATATGGAGATGACACCACCCTTATGGCAGAAAGTGAAGAGGAACTAAAGAGTCTCTTGATGAAAGTGAAAGAGGAGAGTGAAAAAGTTGGCTTAAAACTCAACATTCAGAAAACTAAGATCATGGCATCTGGTTCCATCACTTCATGGCAAATAGATGGGGAAACAGTGGAAACAGTGACAGACTTTAATTTGGAGAGCTCCAAAATCACTGCAGAAGGTGAGTGCAGCCATGAAATTAAAAGACGCTTTCTCCCTAGACAGCAGAGACATTACTTTGCCAACAAAGGTCCATCTAGTCAAAGCTATGGTTTGTAGTCATGTATGGATATGACAGTTGGACTATAAAGAAAGCTGATTGCTGAAGAATTGATGCTTTTGACCCATAGTGTTGGAGAAGATTCTTGAGAGTCCCTTGGACTGCATGGAGATCCAACCAGTCCATCCTAATGGAAATCAGTCCTGAATATTCATGGAGAGGACTGATACTGAAGCTGAAACTCCAATGCTTTGGCCCCCTGATACAAAGAACTGACTCCTTTGAAAAGACCCTGATGCTGGGGAAAATTGAGGGCAGGAGGAGAAGGGGACAACAGTGGATGAGATGGTTAGAAGGCATCACTGACTCAATGGACATGAGTTTGAGAAAACTCTGGGAGTTGGTGATGAACAGGGAGGCCTGGCGTGCTGCAGTCCATGGGGTCTCAAAGAGTCAGACATGACTGAATGACTGAACTGAACTGAATATTATAAAAAAAAAAACCTGTGGTGGATTCATGTTGATGTGTGGCAAAACCAATACAATATTGCAAAGTTTTATTTTTTAAAAAGTGACAACTTGTCGATAAGTTCTCTTTGGAAAATTATAACTCCACATATAATATAAAGTGTTTTTGCCAAAAAACATCAAGTCAGGGCCTTTTAAAGCTTCATACATCTATTATTGCAAATAATAGAAAAAAAGAAATGATTAGTGACACCATGGGGATGAATTAGTAAACTACAGACTGTTAGAGACTCCACAAGACAAATGATTTTTTCTTTCAATAAATAATAGCCAGGGAAGAAGAAACAGAGTGAAAACCTGCAGATTAAAATAAATTTAAGAGCCAAATCAATCAACTGAAACGTATAGAGTTTATTGGGTTGTAATTTAAATAAACTGTGTAAAAACATTGTGCTTATTTATAAAGCAGTAATGTTCCTGTCAAAAACAGCTACAAAGACTGGGGGAAAAAAAACTCAGTCATTTGAAGGCATTAGAGAGAAACAACTGCAGTCATAATTTAGAGACCTACTGTCTTTAAAACTGTTATAGCAACATCTTGTATTTTCAAGATTATGGATTAAATGTAGCATTTACACAGTGATGTCTGGAGTTGAAATTAATGTAACTACTCTGTTCTAGTCGTCTCTTTTCTTTTGGACTTTCTGCCTCATTGTTCTAACCACTATGGAATTTTAGATATTGAAATATCCAACTCATATTGTAGAAAAAGTGAATTTTCCTTTTCATTCTGTCATTGTTTGCTTAATGAATTTGGGGGTTATGTTTTTATAGATGATATTTATAGATGTTTTTATAGATAAAAGTTTGAGATTATCTTCTAAAGATAAACGTATGTATACTCTATTACTGAGTGCCATGTGAAACAGTCTAAATGTCTATGTACACTAGAATAGACTACATAAATTATTGCATAGATAGGCAATGGAAATCATCAGAGCAATGATAAAGAATAAACTGCTACTGATATGCTCTTTTTGGAAAATCATAACTCAAATCCTAATCACGGTACTACAACACAGTGCATGTAATACCATGGTTAAAACTCAAACACAAAATGTTAAGTGAAGGAAACCAAGCACATAAAACTATGATTTCAGTCACCTGACCTTCAAAAACTGGTAAAACTAATGTTGGAATAGTAGTTACATATGAATCTATGATATTTTATTGGTGGGACATATGGGAATCGTCTGGATGGTGGGAATGTTCCGTACCTTGGTGGTTGCATAAACATATGCATCTTAAAAGGGAGTAGAAGAGTAAAAGAAAATAGAGAATGAAAATAAGAGTCAATGTTCGGCAATTTGGGAAATTTGAACTCTGAATAAGCAACTGCTTTAAATAACTATTGTCAATTTAAACAGTCAAAATAACGGTATTGTTGTTATGTTATGTTGTTATGTTAAACAGGTTCTTACCATTTAGGTATACTACTGAGAAATTTATAGCTAAAATTACATAGTGTTTAGGATTTGCTTCATAATCATCTATAAAAACAGAACCCCCAAATTCATTAAGCAAACAATGACAGAATGAAAGGGATAATTCAATTTTTCTACAATATGAGTTGGATATTTCAATATCTAAAATTCCATAGTGGTTAGAACAATGAGACAGAAGATCCAAAAGAAAAGAGACGACTAGAACACTATAAGTCAACTACACCTATAAAACCCTTCCTCCAGCAGCACCACCAGGAATGTTCTTCAGGACGGACCATATGCTAGGCCATAAAGCAAGTCTCAATAAATTTAAACAGCTTGAAATTCTGCAAAGTTTGTTTTACATAAAAAAATACAACAAACTTTACATAAACAAACTTTACATTCTACATAGTAGAATTACATTAGAAATCAGTAACAGAAGGAAATTTGGAAAATCCACAAGTATATAGACATTATAGAATGTACACCTAAATAACTAATGAGTCAAAGAATAAATCATTATGCAAATTAAATGAGGTGGAATGAAAAAAAAAACAAAAAACAAAAACTAAAGCACATCCTAAAGTTATTCCTAGAGAGAAATTTACCATAGGGAAATTTACCATCGTGAATTCTTTCTTTCTTTTTTTTTAAAAAAAAGAAGACAAGTTTTAAAATAACCTAAAATCACATCTTAAGAAAGTATGAAAGAAAGAGGAAACTGAACCCAAAGATAAATGATGGAAATAAAATATATTAGAGCAGAAGTAAAATAGAAAAATAGAGGAAATCAGCAACAACAAAAAGTTGATCATTCCGAAAAATAGTCAGCAAAAGTAACAAACATTTAGTTAAATTGACTAAGAAAAAGGAAGGAAAATTACTAATGCCAGCAGTGAAAAAGAGGACATTACTACCAAATTTAGAGAAATAGAAAAGGATTATGAGAGAATAGTATGAAAACAAATATGCTAACAAATTAGATAACCAGATAAACTAAAAATTTTCTAAAAAGACATGAAAATTATTTTAAAAGAAACAAAAACTGAATATAGTAATAACAAGCAAAGAAGTTGAATCACTAATTTTTAAAACTCACAGAAAGCAAAGCCTAGGACTATTTTACAAAAGAACACATCATCTCTCACAAATTAAAAAAAAAAAAAAAAGAAGTGGAGAAAACACTTTCAAACTGATTCCATGAGGCCACTCTTATGATAATAATTTTAAAAACAGACAAGTATAAAAAAGGCATTAAGAGAAAGAAAACTATAGACCAATATTTCTTATGAATAGAGATTAGCAAATCTTCAAAAAAAAAAAATACTAGCAAACCGAAACCAGCAACATATACTAAGGAGCACACCATGACAGTTTGAGGCAACCCAGAAAGTCAAGGGTGGTCCTACACATGAAAACCAAGCAATGCAATATGCACCATTAGAAGAACAAAGAGCAAAACCCATGCAGATATATAGATCAAAGGAATAGAACTGACAGTCCAAAAAATACCATATGCCTATGAAAAAGTAATTTTTGCCAACAGTACAAAGACCATAAACTGAGTGAAAAGTTTTTCCTTAAAAATGTAAACACGGAGTTATCTCAAGATCCAGCAATTCCACTTCTATGTATATATTTAAGAGAATTTAATACATATGTTCATCTAAAGCCCTTAATACAAATGTTCATAGCAGCATTATCCACATAACCAATAAGCAGAAACAATCTAAACATCTATCAGTTGATGAAAAGACAAACCAAAATGTGAAGTATCCACACAATGGAATTATTCAACTCTGAGAAAGAGTGAAGCACTGATGCATGGTTTAATGCGGATATACTTTGAAAACAATGTACTAAGTGACATAGTAAGATACAAAGGATCATATGTCACATGATCCTTTTTTGGGAATATTCAGAATAGGCAAAAATATAGAAGAAAGAATAGATTTGTGACTGCAGGGGCTACCAGGAGGGCGGAACTGGGAGTCACCAGTAACGACTTTAGGTTTACTTTTGGGGATGATAATTGCATCAATCTAGTGAAAATACTAAAAACAACTTAATTGTTCACTTTAAATGGGTAAAATTTATGATGTGTAAATTATATCCCCATTGCAAAACAAAAAAGTTAATATGAGTTGTTTTTTTTTTAATTCTGGAGGGTGATAAATTAAATGGAATTTAGCATACATTGATCATATATGAGGCACAGTGTTTTCATTGCATTATTTTTATTTCTGTGTATTTAGAATTTTCCATGTTAAAAGTTTTGTTTTAATAATTATTTGTAAATAGTACACCGAACTTTAAAATATTTAATTTTTATGAAAGTGAAAGTGTTAGTCACTCAGTTGTGTCTGGCTTTTTGTGACCCCATGTACTGTAGTCCACCAGGCTCCTCATCCATGAAATTCTCCAAGCAAGAATAACAGAGTGGGTAGCCATTCCCTTCTCCAGAGGATCTTCCTGACCCAGGGATTGAACCCAGGTCTCCTGCACTGCAGGAAGATTCTTTACCATCTGAGCCACTAGGGAAGCCTTTACTTTCTATCAGTTCAGTTCAGTTCAGTCGCTCAGTGTCTGACTCTTTGCGACCCCATGAATCGCAGCACACCAGGCCTCCCTGTCCATCACCAATACCCGGAGTTCACCCAAACTCATGTCCATCGAGTTGGTGATGCCATTTAGCCATCTCATCCTCTGTCGTCCCCTTCTCCTCCTGCCCCCAAACCCTCCCAGCATCAGAGTCTTTTCCAAAGAGTCAACTCTTGGCATGAGGTGGCCAAAGTACTGGAGTTTCACCTTCAGCATCATTCCCTCCAAAGAAATCCCAGGGCTGATCTCCTCAGAATGGACTGGTTGGATCTCCTTGCAGTCCAAGGGACCCTCAAGAGTCTTCTCCAACACCACAGTTCAAAGCATCAATTCTTCGGCACTCAGCTTTCTTCACAGTCCAACTCTCACATCCATACATGACCACAGGAAAAACCACAGCCTTGACTAGATGGACTTTGTTGGCAAAGTAATGTCTCTGCTTTTGAATATGCTGTCTGGGTTGGTCATAACTTTTCTTCCAAGGAGTAAGCGTCTTTTAATTTCATGGCTACAGCCACCATCTGCAGTGATTTTGGAGCCCCCAAAATAAAGTCTGACCCTGTTTCCACTGTTTCCCCATCTATTTGCCATGAAGTGATGGGACCGGATGCCATGATCTTTGTTTTCTGCATATTGAGCTTTAGTGCTTCCTAATTTAGTGTACTATACTGAACCTCCAAATGGAGTTAAAATGGTATAGTAGTTCATCTAAAAATGATATATTAATATTTTTCAAACCAATGGACACTTAGAAGTCTTGGTTTACAATCTAGAATTTTACGGTCTATTATTCTTTATAATTTCAATTCATCATTATGTTCATCCCATTTTCTATTTCATCATGTGGTGGTGGTGGTTTAGTAGCTAAATCATGGCTAACTCTTGCAAACCTGTGGGCTGTTGCTGCCAGGCTCCTCTGTCCATGGGATTTCCCAGGCAAGAAAACTACAGTGGGTTGCCATTTCCTTCTCCAGGAGATCTTCCTGACCCAGAGATCAAAGCCACATCTCCTGCACTGGTAGGCGGATTCTTTACTGCTGAGCCACCAGGGATTTCATCATGTAGGTAGCTTTAAATCTATGATATTCTGTCATTTTACATAAGGCATTGTCAAACTACCTTCCCTCTGTAAGTTTAAAAAATCTTTGAGGAAAAATTTATAGGCACATTCTTAAAAAACTTTTTTTTGTATTAGTTTTCTGTGTTTGAGAATTTAATGAGGCTTTTTGGATCTTCTCTGGTAATTAAAATCTTCTAATATAGCAAACAAGTGATACATACTTAACAAAATGCATGCAGATAAGAAAGATAATTTGTTAGTTATAATTGCAACAAAACATAGTAATGAACTGGCCTCTGTGATTTTGCTGATTTTTAGCTACCCATATGATTTGAATATATGAATGAATGAAACATTTTTATTCCCCAGGAATTCATACTAAGATTGCAGCCAGGTAACAGACACTTTTTATGAAAAATGAAAAATGTTTTTGAACATCTGTCTGTTCCTAAATAGCCAGATGTTTTTCATTTGACAACAAGCTCCCTACAAATTTAAATTTAATACCTTCCTTACCCAGGGGAGACTTTGCCTCTCTCCTGCTGAATAATCCAAAGCAGGCAAGATATATGACAAGTGATTAAATGCCTAGATATACAAAATATTTAATACTAATATGAGTTTTTGATAGAGATGTTATTGTATCATTCCTGCTTAGGTACAATAAAAGAGTGTTTGGAGATTTTTGGAAGAATATTCTTACTTAAACGATTTGTTTCCTATAGAATAAAATAGAAATTGTGCTTCAGAATATATTATTTCCTTATAATGTGGTGATATATAAGTTTCATAAGAAAGAATGACATAGTAAAAATATCCTGGAAAGACACAGTGAATGATATTAATATCCATAATGTTTCAAGTACATTATTATTCCATACATACCTACGTATGTGATAACCAATCCAATACAATGGAAACAGACTTCTGGATTTCTAAAAAATTATCCCTATGAAGAATATTTGAAAATAACTATACTGATAAATAAGAAGATTCAATATTATAGGTATATTCTTATATTAACATTTAATGTACTTGTAATGAATCTCTTATTTATGGAGCTTATTTTTGTAATTCCTAAAATTCGTATGGAAGAGGACTGAAACAGGAAGAGTTAGAAAATTTTGGAGAATAAAATAGAATATGAACATTGTAAGGTATATTTTATAGCTATAGTTACTGAGAAAGTACTTAGTCATAGTGCAGAATGGATTCATGAATACATACATTCATGAATTATAAAATATTAGTGAATTCATATGTATAAATACATTTAACATTTAAAAGCTCTAATAGAAGTATGTGAAAACAAATTCTGTGTTAAGTCATTTCAGTCGTGCCCAACTCTTTGTGACCCTATGGTCTGTAAGATGCCAGCTCCTCTGTCCAGAGCATTCTCTAGGCAACAGTACTGGAGTGGGTTGCCACCCCCTTCTTCAGGGGATCTTCCCAACCCAGGGACAGAACCCGTGTCTCTTGTCTTCTGCATTGCCAGGCAGGTTCTTTACCACTCATGCCACCTGGGAAAACGCAACTTGCTTTTTGGTTTTCTTGTTTACGTGCTGGTTAGTTTATTTAGCATTACAATGCTTTGGAAACTTTCACACCAATTCTGTAAAATCCATGGCGTTTATTAATAGAACCTCTAATAGCTTGTGGTAACTTACTCACTTCATCCTCAAGAGAATTTGTAAGGTATTTCAAGAACAAAATGATTTCCTTAGAATCAAGATCACTGAATCCTAGATTTCTCCTTCTCTTTCAAAGGCTTTATTCTCTTTGTTCCTTCACCTCTAATGTGGTGTGATGCAGAAACTGTAGAAGCGTTACCTCTCAGAGACCTGAAAATCTGTAGGAAGTGGCCCAGGTAGAGCTAAAGCAAATTTTAAAAATCTGCCCTCACTCTAAGGGTTGACACAAAGGATAAAATAACTTTCTTCGAATGACAACTGATGTAAACAATATAAGAAATCTAAAAGAAATTTTGAATCAAGTATCAATGGTTAATAAAAGCTGTGCATTTTAAAGTAAGTCTTCTGCGTATGTATAATTCCTGATTCCATGATAGACATTATGATTCTCAATTCTGAAAAGAAAACTGATACTAATAAAGTGCATGAAACGTCTATGGCCACACTTCTACTTGGAAAAACCGGAATTGATTTCAAGTTTGCCTCTTCAAAACCTATACTATTTCGCCTCAAAAAAAAAATTCATGAATGAAGACTATTTTTATTTCCAGGGAGGAAGTTCATCTCTAGAAATACCTAAGTTCAACACAGAATGGAAAGTCATTTCTTTCTCCTAATTTAATCTATATTTATATCATGAAGGAATGATATCCATAAGCACATATATTAGGAAAAAAGTGATTCAGTCTTAGAAATATTAAAGATATTTATTTTTTTTGAATTGGTATTATCACATCATTTAAGAGTCAGAAAAAAAATCTCGAGTCGATGGCTAAGACTCTTCATTACTCAAAAAGAAAACCTCTACAATGGAGCAGCTAAGAATTTGTTATATAAGAAAAATGTTACATTTTGTCAATATTTTCCCATAACAATTTCATATACTTTTTGTTTTATATTTGCACATTGCTCTGAAATATAGCTAGAGGCATCTATCAACATACATGAATATATTTGATAGAATAAAAATATTAAAGAATAGATCATGTAAACAGTTTCTTTTAAATGTGGAAATACAAAGAGAATTTCAGAAGATATGGAAATGAGCAACTGTATTCAAACTCCTTTCTTATGTATTAGTCTGATAATTTATAGAGCATGAAAATAAGAACAAAAAACTGTATTAGTGGCAAAATTCAGTAAAGAAACATCTTCAACTCCTATAAACTTCAGATGATTTACTTATTGTCAGACTGAAGGAAAAGTCAACACATTGAGTTATTTAGCTTAGATAAAGTTCTAACCACGTAATCTGCAGCAGATTAAGGAATAAAATGTCTCCACATATTCCAAAAGAAAGAGATCACTTAAATTTTGGCATGAACTTTCCAAGCAGGATACAAAGTGCTTTTAAAATGCCAATTATGACAATCTGAATAGTAATAAGAGAAAATTAATAATATCAGAAAAAGTAGTAGGATAAAATTATATAAGAAAGAAGTGAAATAATGTACATATGTAAGTAAAAAACAGATTTATAAAAATGAATGAAACAGTATGAATATAAAAATTTTTAGCAATATATTTTTATTAATAATTCAATTGAGATCAAAGACTATATTCTGTAAGACTATATTCTTTTAGAAAAGTCCAGTCTTCCAAGACTAAACCAGAAAGAAATAGAAAAAAATAAATAGACCAATTACCAGTAATGAGATTAAATCAGTCACTTAAAAACTCCCAGCAAACAAAAGTCCACAACCAGATGACTTCACAGGTGAATTCTACCAAACATTTAGAGACAGTTAAAATCCATGCTTCTGAAACCATTCCCCAAAAAACTGCAGAGGAAGGAACACTTCCAAACTCATTCTATGAGGCTAGCATCACTCTGATACTAAAGCCAGGCAAAGTTACAACAAGAAAAAAAGAAAATTACAGGCCATTTTCACTGTTGAACATGGGTGCACCAATCCTCAACAAAATATAGCAAACCAAATCCAGCAATACTTTAATCATATGCCATAGTCAAGTGGGATTTATCTCAGGGATGCAAGGATTTTTCAATATCTGTAAATCAAACAATGTGGTACACCACATTAACAAATTGAAGAATACAAACCATATGATAATCTCAATAGATGCAAAAAAAGCTTTTGATAAAATTCAACATCTATTTATGACTAAAAAAAAAAACTCTCCAGAAAGCCAGCATAGAGGGAACACACCTCAACATAATAAAGACCATATACAACAAACCCAGAGTTAACATCATACTCAATAGTGAAAAGCTGAAAGCATTTCCTCCAAAATCAGGAACAAGGCAAGGATGCCTACTCTCACCATTTTTGTTCACCATAGCTTTGAAGTCCTAGTCACAGCAATTAGGAGAGAAAAACAAGAGAAATTTCAAATTTGAAAGGAAGAACTAAAGCTGTCTGTTTGGGGATGACATGATATTATACATAGTATACTAAAGACGCCACCAGAAAAATTACCAGAACTTATCAGTTCATTTGATAAAGTGCAGGATACAAAATTAATAAAAGGAAATCTGTAGTACTTCTATAGACTACCAATGAAATATTAGAAAGAAAAGTTAAGGGAAAATTACCATTTATCACCACAACTGTGTGTATTAATAAGAATCTTGCTTTTGATTCTAACAAAAATTATTTAAGCTATCCTTAAACATAAATGCCTTTTAAATTATCATACCAGTGCTTTTTAAAGCTTCTTCCTACATTCTTTCTCATTTTAAAAATCACACTTAAAATCTAGTACCTTCTAATTTGTTAATCATTAGTCTACATGTCTACATAATACTGGAAAGCATCATTTGAGTTCTTACAGAATTGTATCAACGCCATTTATTGTCTAACTCTCAATACCCTGGAATGTCTGTTACCTAGATAATGATTCATTTAGACTTAAATGTTTATTTCTATCACTTTTATGTTCATCAGAGTGCAGCTTTTAAGTTCAGATGGCAATACCAATTGCTGCATCATTTTAAAAGAAAATAAATTTTATTAAGTACTCATTTTTAAAGCAGATCAGCAGCACAGCTATTTCAGTGTTATTGTAGATTTCATATGCTCTTTAATAATGGACTTGGAGTCTCTTGTTCTGAATTGCTTTTATGTTGAAATACTTATAAAAGGTTTTCTCATTCCCCTACGTCATTTCTCAGCATTTGGTTTCTTTTGGCTCAATTCACTATACAGTTTTCACTGAAAGACAACATTTCGTTTCTAGGAAGTCATTCACTTATTAAAATTTAGAACTCATTATGTTTTATTTTGTGATTTGATAAGCTTCTCCAACCCTATCCAAAGTCACAAATTCAAACAACATGATCAAAAGAAGTAAACGAGGTGTAAAATTTTTTCTAAGAATTTATAACACATTATGCCATTATCATAATTTGTTGTTTTCCATCATTAATTTATGTCCGACTCCTTGCAATTCCATGGACTGTAGCACACCAGGCTGTTCTGTCCTCTGTAATCTTCTGCAGTTTGTTCAAATTCATGTCCATTGAGTCAGTGACACTATCTAACCATCTCATCCTCTGCCACCCTCATCTTTTTGTCTTCAATCTTTAATCAAGATGTTTTCCAGGCATCAAGTTATTTTCCAATGAGTCAGCTCTTCACATCAAGTGGCCAAAGTATTGAAGCTTCAGCAACATTGTTTCTAATGAATATTCAGGGTTGATTTCCTTTAGGATTAATTGGTTTGATCTTCTTGTAGCCCAAGGGACTTTCAAGAGTCTTCTTCAGCACCACAATTCAAAAACATATATCTTCAGTGCTGAGCCTTCTTTATGGCCCATCTCTCACAACTGTACATGGCTACTGGAAAAACCACATTTTGACTATACAGAACTTTGTTAGCAAAGGTCTTTTCTACTTTTGACACACTGTCTATGTTTATCATAGTTTCCCTTTATGTCAGTTGAAGAAATTTACAATGTTAATATTTAGATTATCACCAGATATACCAGTTATTCCTAATGTTGCAGTGTATTTTCTTTAATATTTCAGGCAATGCCCTTATGTGGATACATTCATGGTACATATATTTCTCATAAGAATCAGACTAAAATTTATATGTTCATGAAATTTTTCCTATCTTTATTATTTAATATGTGATGAATATTTTTTTATTTTAATACAAATATTTTTATTTAAACTAGATGGTCATAATGTTCCTTTCGGAAAGTTTATGAGTTTCCCTTTTTCTATTAAGTGAATATCTTAAGTTTATAGCTTCTTATTCCAAAAGTGAAAGTGAAGTCATTCAGTTGTGTCCGACTCTTTGTGACCCCATGGACTGTAGCCTACCAGGTTCCTCCATCCAAGGGATTTTCCAGGCAAAAATACTGGAGTGGGTTGCCATTTCCTTCTCCAGGAGATCTTCCCGACCCAGGAATTGAGCCTGGGTCTCCCACATTGTAGGCAGACGCTTTAGTCACATGCAAAATTCTCATTCTTCCAAGCTGAGATCAAATACCACATCACCCACAAATTATTCTATTGCAATCCAATCAGAAAAACATAATATCTCCATGTTGTCATAGCACTTATTTCATCAGTTTTTATCCATTAAAACTTTCTATTAAAATTTCTATGTATAGTCTATTAATATTCTGATTGCATATAATCTCTTGCAGTAGGATTTACATTTAGTTGCGATTCTCAGGAACCAACATAGTGTTCAGAATATAGTCCAGAATAAAATAGATGACAGTAAATTCTAAATCTTACTGAATTTTGAATGGATATTAAATAAAACTTTGGTCCCCTTATAAACTGACTTTCCTAATAATGTCAATACCTTACAGCGATCTAAAGCTCTATCTATCTATAAAATATGTGGATCTATGAAACATCTATCTTCTATATCATCCATTTCTTTGGTTAACTCTAGAAATATTATACATTATATATAGTATTATATATATGTAACACATTTAAGGTGTTGGAATTTACAAATATATTTAAAGAAATGTTCTTTTTTAAACTACATATTTTTTGATATGAAAAGAAACATAATTAGTCTTACGAAAACACACAGTATTGGAAAATTCCATTAAAGTTGCCGGTGTCATCTTGGGGAATAATAAAAGAAACGGCAACATTCTGGAATAATTAGACTGTAGTAGTTGAGCTCTCTAAGGATGTCTCATTATGTGTAAATTGGAACACACATCTACTATCATCAAGACTGTTTTCAACCAGATATGTGACACCATAACCATATGTAATTTATTCATGTTATCAAACACCTCATTAATAGGAAAAGAATTGTTGGATTTATAATATAATGAAATATGACACTGACAGCTGAACACCTCTTTCAAACAACTTACCCAATTCTACTTAAGTTTACTATGAAAAGGAAAATCCCAACTTTAGTGACTCAAAAATCATTCATTTCCTGCACTTTTTGTTACTGTTATTGCATATCTGCAGTTATAATAATGTGCTTTCACCTATGGTCCATATACAGGCATTTAACAATCCAATGACATCATTTTCAGCTGCTGCATTTTCACTCTTAGGCAGGAGGCAGGTGGGAAAAGGAAGGAAAAAATAAGGAAATATAAGATGAATTAGAGAACAGTCCCAATTTTATTAACTTAAGCATTCCGCAAAGGAGAAAATTGGCATTCATCAATGACTAACAACATATCTAGCAAGTGCTTTAAACACCTTTTCTAAATTTCCAGATATTCTATAATATATATTTTTTGCCATTTTATAGATAAAAAGAAGATCTGAGAAGTTTCAAAAAATTTCACAATATTCTAAACAATAAATGGTAAAAAAGAAACTCAAAGTCACTGTTTGGAATTTTTGCTATTTTCACACTACTATGCTATTTCCAAACTCTAAGAGAATCATGTTCCACACTATGGCTCAAGAAAAATAGTCTGAAAGAAAATGATGGGAAGTCCTTGAAATGTCTGAAGTAACTGGTATGATGCCCTGATTAACAGCGTAGAAAAAGTAGCTGGCTCAATTGTATCTATTCCCCAACATGTGATGCACAGATATGTTCTGACTCTGCAGTTAATACATGTTCCATATGCAAATACAAAAATAACGTGAAGAAAGTTAATCTCATTTTAATTGTTTTATTGAAGGTAGTAGCTTGAGAAAGAGTATCTTGGTTTAAATTATAACGGGATGCCACTTTCAAGGTACTTGACAGGGTATGGCACAAAAAGGAAGCCAGCTACTGCAAGAGGAGTTGAACACAAGGTTAAAAGGACAGCCAAGGATCAGACAATTTCTCAATGACTATATATCATCTAGGATTCTAGATTTCAATTAGAATGAAATTTTGAACAGAGTGCGACATGAGTTGTCATGTTTTAAAAGTAACACACTAGCTACTCTGTTAAGAATAGAAGAGTTAGAGGATGTCATAATCATTCAGATGAGATATGATGACTGTAGGTCATGATAAATGGTTTGATTCTGGATAAATTTTGAAAGTAGGACCAATACAATTGGTTGATTGTGTGTTATGTATAAAAGTGAGAAATCAAGTTTGACGTACAGTTGATGGGAGATGCTCAATGTCGTTAATTTGGACACAGAAGCACACCACACCACACCATGCTACACCACACCCACCCACTCACACATACACTTCACAATACAAGCAGTGATCTACACAAAACAACTAGTTGTATCCAGTCCACACATGAAGTAATGTCCAGCAGTTATGTGTTAAGTAAGAAAAATCACACGATTTTGCAAGTGTTAATTCCTTTGATGATCCAAGGCTGGCAAGGCTGGGCAGAAACAAATGTTCTCATACAATGAGCAAATTTTTGCCATAATATACTTTTATAGGAATGTTGGATAGTTTGTCTCACATTTAATACATATGTACTTTTTGATCTGTTAATTTCATGACCAGGAATTTTTCCTGAGAATTCACTTGCACACAGTAGCCAAAGAAAACATGCAAAGATATTTATTGCAGTACTGATTTAACAGCAAATTATAGACTTTAACCAAAACATTTTATTACATGCTAATCAGCGAACATATAGTTAATGAAAAAAGTAGTTGAGAAGAATGAGCTAGAATCATACGTGCTGAACAATGTAGAAGTATGTGAAATTAATAAACCTTGTAAAAGATAACTGAATTAAAGTAATTTACAAAAATATGTACTTAAACAGTCATGGAATTATTCAGGAAAATTATATGAAATTCGTAAGAACAGTCATTTGATGGATGATGAACTCTGAAGTGGGTAGAGGTAAATATTTTCCTGTTTTTATGTTATGCCTTTACTATTTCAATTTTATAACCACATCCATGCCTTACTTTTATTTTGCAATGTCAGCTAGATTTATGGGAATGGTATACTTACAATCATCTTATCTTTATATTTATAGGCATTTAAAACTGTTTATAAATTAAAAATAAGGATATAATATCAAAATATCCAGATCAAGAAGTGGCAATTCAATACCCCTGAAACAGTTGGCAAGAATAAGCTATAAAACAATTTCTGGGGATATAATTGATAATATTTTCTAAAACATTAGTTGTTATGTTATTCACTTGCAAGTCATCCCAAACTCTTCGAGACCCCAAGTATTGCAGCACACTAGGCTCCTAGGTCCTTTAGCATCTCCCAGAGTTTGCTCAAATTCATGTCCATTGAGTTGCTGATGCCATCTAATCATCATCATCTCATCCTCAGCCATGCCCTTCTCCAATTGCCTTCAATATTTCCCGGCATTAAGAGTCTCAGCATTTTCCAATGAGTCTGCTCTTTGAGTCGAGTGACCTAAGGATTAGAGTTTCAGTTTCAGCGTCAGTCATTCCAATGAATATTCAGCATTGATTTCCTTTAGGATTGACTGGTTTGATCTCTTTGCTGTCCAAAAAACTCTCAGGAAACTTCTCCAGAGCCACGATTTAAAAGCATCAGTTCTTCAGTGCTCAGCCTTATTTATGGTCCAACTCTCACATCCATACATGATTATTGGAAAAACCATAGCTTTGACTATGCAGACCTTTGTTGGCAAAGTGATGTCTCTGCTTTCTAGTACACTGTCTAGCTTTATCATAGCTTTCCTTCCAAGGAGCAAGCATCTTTTAATTTCATGGCTGCTGTCATTGTCCTCAGTGATTTTTGGAACCCAAGAAATAAAATCTGTCAAGCCTTCCACTTTCCCCCCTTCTATTTGCCATGAGGTGATGGGACTGGATGCCATGATCTTTGTTTTTTGAATGTTGAGTTAGTTTTAAGCCAGTTTTTTTCACTCTCTTCTTTCATAATCATAAAGAGGCTCTTTAGTTCCTCTTCACTTTTTGCCATTAGAGTGGTATTATTGCATGTCTGAGATTGTTGCTATTTCTCTCAGAAATCTTGATTCCAGCTTGTGATTCATCCAAACGAGCATTTCACAGGATGCACTCTGAATATAAGTTAAATAAGCAGGGTAACTATATACAGCCTTATCATATTTCTTTCCCAGTTTTGAACCAGTCAGCAGTTTCACATCTGGTTCTATCTGTTGCTTCTTGACTCACATACAAGTTTCTCAGGAGACAAATAAGGTGGTCTGGTACTCCTATCTCTTTAAGAATTTTCCAGTTTGTTATGATCCACACAGTCAAAGACTTTACTGTAGTCAATGAAACAGAAGTAGATGTTTTCTCTGGAGTTCCCTTGCTTTTTGCTATGATCCAATGAATGTCAGCAATTTTATTTCTGGTTCTTCTGCCTTTTCTAAATCCAGCTTGTACATTTAGATGTTCTAGGCTCACATAATGCTGAAACCTAGCTTGAAGGATTTTGAGCAAAAACTTGCTAGCATGTGAAATGATCACAACTTATACAGTAGTTTGAACATTATTTGGCACTACCCTTCTCTGGGATTAGAATGAGAACTGACCTTATCCAGTCCTGTGGCCATTGCTCAGTTTTCCAAATTTGCTGACATATTGAGCGCAGCACTTTCGCAGAAGCACCTCTTAGTATTTTCAGTAGCTGAGCTGGAATTCCATTACCGCCACTAGCTTCATGTTTAGTAATGCTTCCTAAGGCCCCCTTGACTTCACACCTCAGGATGTCCAGCTCTACGTGAGTGATCACACCATTGTGATTATGAAAGGTGTGTTAGTCACTCAGTTATGTCTTTTTGTGACCTCATGGACTATAACCCACCAGGCTCCTCTGTTCCTGCAATTCTCCAGGCAAGAATATTGGAGTGGGTAGGCATTCCCTTCTCCAGGGGATCTTCCTGACCAAGGGATTGAACCTGAGTCTCCTGCATTGCAAGTGATTCTTTACCATCTGAGCCATCAGGGAAGCCCCATTGTGGTTATATTCACTCTTATTTCCTTCTTATCATATACAAATTCAGTAGAGCTCAAAATGGTAGACTCACTCAGACATGAATATTTCTCTTTATTATAACATTTCAAGGTTGTTTGAACCTCAACAAAAAACTTACATTTTCTCAACCTGTATTTCTTATTTTTAGACTCTTAGGGTTAATGTAAGAATTAAATTGAATAAATATAAATTATCACTAACACAGCACCTAAAGTTGTTCAATAAACGTAAATGTTAATACAGTACTTAAGTTGTGAAGCACGTGTAGGCTCCGGTGTTTCTAATTTTTTTTCTTTGAAGATTTTTTTCTGATCTGAATACTGGAAATTCTGAGAATCTAGGTGACTTGCCTCAGTTCTAAGAGAGAATCCAGGAGAATTACTGCTTAGAAAGAATACAAATGTATTATAAAATATGAAATTTTGTTTCTTCTTTGTTGGAAAGATTAATCCATTTGTCCATGTTTCTAGAATTTATGTTTATTCAGAAATGATATGTTCTTCATGAATAATGCATTTTATTACACCAACATTACTCATCCTAATATTAGTTCTATACTTATTCTGACTCAAATATTCATACAGTGGATTTAGCACAAAAATGCAAATTTACACATGCTTTTATAAATAAGAACAAAATTATAGTAAACGTCTCTAACTTAGAAGCTGCATTTTTTTCTGGGACATAAATTGTACTTTACACAGAATAAAGAGCTATATTTCCATTCTTTTCTTTAGTGCTATTTCTGAATTTATGCCTAAATTCAAATCTTAGTTTAAACTAATCTCTCTAAACATACACACATACACACACAACAACAAAATAGTAAAGCATTTATAAAATTATGTCTTTCCATTTTCAAAGGAATTCCTGCCACGTATCAATAATGGGCTGGTAAAAGCAATTACTTCTCCTTTATAATTCAGCTTTTTAATTCAATGTAGCCATTATGAATGAAATGCTCTGGGAATACAGAAAGGGAATGGCTACTTTGGACTAGGAAGGATCCGTGAAATCTCAGTAAAGGAAATAATAAAATTAAGTCTGGAAGGAGAGGTAGAAGGGATTACATAGTCAAAACCATGATGAAAAGCATGGAAATGTCAAGGAAAGGCAAAAGGGTGTTTAAGGTGGAGCAGGGGAGATAACATGATATGAATTATTTTAAATATTCAATAATTCATTTTTTATCATATATACCCCATCATCTTTATTTGTTAAAGAGGTGAAATTTAAATTAAAATACATGCGCATATTTTCAATTTTATTTTTCACATCTTGGAAAATATTTTTTGTAGTAAATATCTTCCTAAGTCTTAAAGATGACACAGAACTGATGAGCAACACCAGCCTGTCTCAAGCTTAAATGGAATAGGTTTCTAAAATGGTCACTAGGTCAGAAGTATCTGCTTATTTAAGTGTCTGCTTAAGAAGCCAGGTGCTCAGGTGCTAATGCATTTATTGATGACCTGCATATTGGTTAACTATTGAAATCTTCTTTATCAAGATGTCACCGTTGTCATTTTCCTCTTCTACTCCTTCCTTGTAACAGCAAAGAAAAAAGTCCGAAAAGCCTGAGTTCAGCTTTGATCTATGAAAAAGCTAATTAAGGCAAAACAAAAGATAAATAACTAAGAGTGTGAATAAATACTTTGTCCCCAATAAGTTATGCTATTTATTTGGAGTTGGTTTTATAGTCCCATATGGATTTTCTCTCCCTGACAGAATATCTATTATAGCAAACGTTAATTTATCATACAGCAGAAATTGTTTCAGACTACAATTTCATGAATTTAAGATATTATCTTAATTAGTAGAGTCTCTATTACATAATTAGGAAAGTTGGAGGTTTTAAAAGAAAGGAAGGTTGGGCAACCACAGGGTTGTATATGTAATGCTGAAAAAAATTTTATTAAAAAATGTCAATTGAAGAAAATAAATCGTATGTCCCACCTTTAATTGTAGTCAATATTAATTATGTTCCATAACTGTTTCCCAGTATATTCATTTTGAGTATGATATTTAGTTGCTAAACCACAGTTTGTTTTTGAGGGTACTTAGTAGTTGCAAATATCTATGTCTTGTTCTTCTCCTCACTGGATGGTTTACATCTAAAAGAATAGTGATTATTTATTTCCTGTAGTACAGTATGAAATATGCTATGAAAGAGGTACAAACCAGGTTTAGTAAAGGAAATGTTTCTAAGGAAATGCACAAGAAGTGTGAAGGAACACAGTGAGGAAAGGACGCCCAAATGGAGTGGCCAGAGGATATGGCAAGAAATGAGGCTGAAAAAGTCAGTGGGAAGAAACACCTTTGAAAGGAACGTCTGATATCCCCCCAAAAGAAAAATATTTATCATAGGGGTGATAAACATTATCAGGGCTTTTAAATATGGAATTAACGTAATTGGACTTCTGTTTGAAATGGAAAAGAGTAGCACATATGTCATATTTCGGTTGGGGTAGCAAGTGATACTGAAAATAAATTAGAAGTTGTAATCCAGGAAGAAAAAATCTTGGGAATCCAAAATAGAAAATTCAATCGTCTCTTAAAGTACAGTCTTTGGAAAATACACACAAATAATATGATGGTGTAGTAATTTATTAATTTAAGAAAAACATGTAAACTTCTATAAATCAATTTATGTGAAGAGGAATTATTGGATGGAAAACCTTAAAATATTCATGATATTTATTCTTAAAGGCAAAAACATAAAAAATAGAATTGCAGTTGAATTGTGATAGTAAAGTAAAATATCAAAAAGTTAAACTCATAGTAAAGTGTGGATCCTTGGGAAAGTTATAAATGTGAAACATAAAAGTGAAAGGGAAATTCTTGGTATAAAATGAGCATTGTTAAATATATTGTAAAGCAATTTTATTTCTGTATTATTTTATGAAGTTTGTGTGACATGGTTTTTCCCCAAAAATTTCTACTTAAAATATCCAGAATGATGAGAAAACATAAACCACTTAAATATATTTTGGTAATCAATCCTGCAAATAAGGACATAGAGCGCTTGCTCAGGCTTAGTTTTCATTTTCACTTACTATTTAAGGTATTTGTATGTTTAAACTTTGCGTGGATTTTATAAGTAATTAACAGCTCCATATCATTTTGCAGATGATCCCTGAATGGTTGGTTGATTTATTTTTTAAAATAAGAATAGCATTTATTTGTCTAGGTCTGAAGTACTTTATGAAGAACAAAGTAATAAAATATATTATTACTATTTATTTACATATAATATATATGTCCAATATGTTTACAAATATTATTTTATTATAGTATTTTTTAAGAGCTGCTATTATCATAATGATCAAAGTTATTAATAATAAAACTACAGAAATTTGGAGTCATCCTTTATTTCTTTTTCAAACCTGTTTAAAACGTTTTTCACCTTTACCTTCAAATACACCCAGATTCCATTGACTATATACCATCACCAGCTCCCTGCTGTGAGTCCCATTTTCTTTGCTGAACTATTGAAAACTACTTCTAATCTTGCTCTACAAACTTCCAGTCCGTTGTCTACATAGCAGCCAGTGTGATCCTTTAAAATAGTGAATTATTTAATGCTGTTCCCCTAATTAAAAGTTAGCAATCATTTAGCATTCCAAACTATAAAAAAGCCAATGCACTTAGAATTAACTTCAAAGTCCTGATTCCCTCTCTAAATTAGATTTCTTCTGCTCTGTTGTTTGCCAACTTTGTTATAGCCTCTTGACATCTTTAGAGTTCTTCCAGCTTGTCAGCTATAATACTACATTGGAATTTTTGCATTAGATGTTAACTCTAATTAGATTTTTGCCCCCGGATATGTGCCTGGAAAACCACATCATTGTCTTCAAGATTGTTCAAAAACCACCTTCTCAAAGATTGCTCATGCTAATTGAAATTGCACACTTAGCATTCTCCATCTTTTCTTCCTCTATTCATTTTCCCCATACCTTTTATTATTTTCTAACCAGTCCATTCTGAAGGAGATCAGCCCTGGGATTTCTTTGGAAGGAATGATGCTAAAGCTGAAACTCCAGTACTTTGGCCACCTCATGCGAAGAGTTGACTCATTGGAAAAGACTCTAATGCTGGGAGGGATTGGGGGCAGTAGGAGAAGGGGACGACAGAGGATGAGATGGCTGGATGGCATCATTGACTCGATGGATGTGAGTCTGAGTGAATTCCGGTAGTTGGTGATGGACAGGGAGGCCTGGCATGCAGCGATTCATGGGGTCGCAAAGAGTCGGACACAACTGAGCGACTGAACTGAACTGAACATCCTAAATTAGTTTTTAACGTATATAGTGTATAATATTCATCATCTGCCCACAATGAGAACATAATTTTCACAAGGCAATGATCTACAACTGTTTTATTCAATGATACAAATCAAATATTTAGAAGCAGGATGATAATACAATAGGTGCTTAGAACACACATGTTGAGTGACTACATGAGTGAATTAATAAATAAAGGGGTATTCTATAACACTCCAGATCTGTTGAACTAACCAACTCTGGAACTGCACTACTTCTGGACATCTTATGAGGAAATGACTTTCTCATTCCTCAAGAACTAGGTAATTGTTTTCTATTACCTATAGCTGAAATGCTCTGAGATGACAGATAATACCTCATTTCAATCACTGCTCAGTTAGATACTAGTAAAAGGAAAGCAAAACAGAAAGTTAAAATGCATAGATTTTGTACTCATGTATTTTAAAAAATGATCATGTTAAAATATGTCAGATATATAATACCACAACTCACCAATATTGAATAAATGAAAAAGAAAAAAAAAAGTCTAATTATACAAGACCGGTGATCTTGCAACCAGATGCCACTTCTTATAACAACAGATGTCACAGATGATATAATGAATTCCTACAACTATTTCCAACAAAATAGTTAAAGCAATCTCCAATTAGGTTTGATGCCATACAGCTGTTTTTCCTAATGCATAAAAGCTAATTTTCCTTACTTCATATGACAATAATAGCTATTTTTGGAACTGTCTTAGTGCACCTGACAACCCAGACTCGCTTAATTCAATTGCTGTATTGATTATAAAAGACTAATGTTTTGGAAAGCCTCAGAACCATAACTTGTTATCTGTGCACCTATAATTATCCATACTCTACGTTCTTAATGGCTCCTTGGTGGCTCAGACAGTAAAGAATCCACCTGCAACGCAGGAGACTGAGTTCGATCCCTGGATCAGAAAGATCCCTGGAGAAGAGAATGGCTACCCACTCCAGTATTCTTGCCTGGAGAATTCCATGAACAGAGGATCCTGGCTGACTCCAGTCCATGGGGTCACAATGAGTCAGACATGACTAAGCAACAAGTGCTACATTCTTAAAATCATAGATGTTCACATGTTATTTTATACTTTTCTGAAGACTGTATACCTTGGAATATTTTTCAATGATATGTCCTCCTATTCTACTGTGTGTGCTTGCTAAATTGCTTCAGTCATGTCCAACTCTTTGTGACTGTGTAGGCTGTAGCCTGCCAGGCTCCACTGCCCATAGGATTCTCCAGGCAAGAATACTGGAGCAGGTTGTCATGCTCTCCACCAGAGTATCCTCCTGACCCAGGGATTCAATCTGCATCTCTTATTTCTCCTACATTGGCAGGCAGGTACTTTCCCGCTGCTTGGCAGTTAATCACGTGGTGACTTGCCCCATTGATCTACAATCATCATACTGACTGAATACCTGTCCAACCAGTCTACATAGAGTGAGATAATCTATCAAGTAATATTTAACCTCATCAGTTGATGACACTATAATTCAACTATCCTAAAAATGGAAGAATCAGTCAACACGTATTTAATTTCAGAGCTCAGTACTACACTGGTTAACATGAAAGACTAAAAGCTACTTACACGGTGGGCTATTTTGAAGTTTCAGACCAAAAGATGAATATAATGGGCCATGAAAATTAAAAGGATCAGTGACTAGTACAGTACAAACTTTTGTTTTTAAATTTGTAAAATAAATATGAATAATAAATTGCAGAGATGAGAGCTATTGGTAAAATTTTGACTTGAGGGGTGGTATAAGAGCTGGATTTGAAGAAGCTGTTGAAGTTTTCTGAGATGGTGGAAAAGCATACCAGGCATAGAGTAGTTAAAAAGCACACAAACAAAAAGGATAATCAGAGAACTACTCAAATGTTTGTGATGCCAGAGAGAATATGAAATATCTTACATTTGTGAATACTTGTATGTAGGTTGTGGATAGATAATAAATTTACTCAAATATTGGAAAATAAATGTATTATTAACACTAAAAATAAATCTAAGTTTTGTAATTTAAGGCATAAAAGGTTTAGAAGAAAACTGGCACAAAATGAATAATAATAATGAGGGAAAAATAAAAGAAACAAGCAGATCAAATTGACAGGCAGATAACAATGATCCCAGAGGAAAATGGAAAAGTTCTTGACCTAGATTATGAAATGACATTTAAGCAGAATAAATGAACTCGAGTCAATTCAATGGAAAAAAATCACTGAATATCTAAATAAAGTGTGACTTTATCAATAAACCAGTCAAAGAACATCAGTTCCAATCACTACCACATATTTTAAACTATTAAATATAATAATCCAAAAACATCTAGAAAATTAGATGCTGTTGTTGTTCAGTTGTTGAGTTATGTCTGACTCTTTGTGACCCCATGGACTGCACCATGCTAGGCCCTCCTGTCCCTCACCATCTCCTGGAGTTTGCCCAAGTTCATGCCCATTGCCCATTATCATTGTGATAATGAAAACTGAATACTAAATACCTAGTTTTAACACTTGCTCTTTTCCATATTTTTTTCATGCTTTTAAAAATAAAGTATTAAATTCCAGTTATTCAAGGCCAAGACATTGAGAAAATTGTCTTTTCAAAGACAAAATCATACCAACAAACAAAATTTTGGAAAGTGGTTCATAATTGATACCTAACTCATTAAGTCTGATATAAAAAATGGTTAAGTGTTTCATGGCTGAGTCAAATAATCAAGCTCAGTGTAGCTTCTGAAACAGCAAATATTCAAGAACTAGAGAAATAAGATACTTCAGAGAAAATTTAATAGCATTAAATTTATTTACCAGGAAAATAGAAAAAGAAAAGAAAATATGGCCCATACAAAATTTTTAAAAAGCAGTCAATAGAAACTATTCTTGAGCAAGCCCAGATGTTGAACTTTTACTAGATGACACTTCGAAGCAGCTATTTTAAATAAAGGAACTAAAGGAAACACTGTGTAATGAGCAAAATTCAACTAGTATTAATCTGAACTAGACTGTTATATACTAAGCTGTTAAGTATAATACTCAGGTCAACCAATAAAAAACTAAAGATAGAGTATATAGAAATGTAATTGGATTTTATCTATTGACCTCACTGAATTAATGTTTTACAAGTACTTGTTCTTAAATCATTGAAATTATATAAAATGACATCTGCAAGGAGAGACAGTTTTATATCTTCTTTCCCAATGTGTATGTCCTTTATGTAATTTAGAGTAGTCCTGGAAGAGGGCATGACAGCCCACTCCAGTATTCTTGCCTGAAGAATCCCGTGGACAGAGGAGCCTGGCAGGCTACAGACTATAGGGTTGCAAGGAGTAGGACATGACTGACACGACTAAGCAGCTTAGCACACAAGCACAGTGCTCCCTTATCAGAGGGGAATGTATTCCAAGACCCCCACTGGATGCCTGAGACTATGCACAGTACGGAACCTTGTACACGCCATGCTTTTTCCTGTACATACCCACCTGTGATAAAGTTCATTCACAAATTAGGCACAGTAAGAGATTAACAATAATAATAAAATAGAAAAATAATAATATACTGTAATAAAAGTTATGTGAGTGTAATCTCTTTCTCTCTAAAAATACCTTATTATTCAGAAGTAAGGCCTTTTCCTTCTTAACCAAGCACTTGTCACTCACCCTGGCTCTAGCTTTGGCAGTTTGAAGTACAACCAGTAAAAGTAGCATGAATTTCTTTTTACTTCTCCACAAATTCACTGGCAGAAGATTCACTCCTCCAGTAAATCCTACTGAACTCAATGTACATTTTTTTTTCTTTCCTTATTAAGTTGAGAACCTTCACTTTTTCACTTCTGACTTCTCTTAGGCATATCTGAGTTGCCAGCATCACTAGCCCTGTGATTTGAGATCAATGCTAGGTAAAGCAAGAGTTACCTGAACACAAGCACTGAGATGCCTTGACAGTCAATCTGATGAGAGCTGCTAAGAGACAAATGAATGGGATACACTTTGTCAAGGATATGATTCATGTCCCGGTTTGAGGGGGATGGGTGTGTGACGTTTCATCCCTCTGTTCAAAGCAGGGTGAAAATTTAAAACTTATGACTTTCATTTATAGAATTTTCCATTTAATATTTTGGATTTTTTGAACAAAGTGAAACCTTGGAAAGTGAACCTGCAGAGAAGAGAGGACTACTAGACACTTAAATTTTTTGACCTATTAAATTTTTTTTTTAATTCATTCTCTATGACCTTTATATTTTTTAGAAATTTTTCTATTTCATTCAAGATTTTAATTTCTTTTTCTAACATCTGAGAATTTAAACCAAACAATCTTCGGTCACTATGTTGAACAATACTAGAAACAGATCTATTTCCTATTCTGTCCTCAACAAATTTAGAATGAATCATAATATTTTTGTTTCTTTTTAAAGTGTAGCATTTTAATTCCTTGAATGAAATTTATCACTTCATTTTCAGTGAATTGTTCTAGGGCTTACTATATACATTTAAACCTATCAGAATCAGCTTAAGATTTATATTAACAATCCATTGAAACAAAAAATGGTACTACTATAAAGTTCTATTCCCTTCTTTTTGTGCTAATATTGCTATACATATTATATTGATATATGCTACAAACTATTATATTGTAATAATTTTTACAGTTATTACATTGTATTAATTGAAGAAGCTCAGATTAAAAGAAAATGAGTATATATTTGCAGGGCTTTTTATATTTATTTTTCCTGTTTACCACTTATGGTTCTTTTCATTTGTCCCTGTGCGTTTCAGTTACCATTTGACTTAGTTTCCTTAACAATATAGCTTTGCTCCCATCCACTTCCTTTCTTTTATTAGCAAATATATTTTATATTTTAGATCCCTGATAATACAGTTACATAGATTTTGTTTTATGCAATTACTTTCAACATCAGTTAAGGGAAGAAAGAAGAAAAATATAAACTTATACTGTCTTTAATAATTGCATAACTATTTTAACAGTGCTCTTTGTATTTTCATGATTTGCCAGCCCTATTATTGACTGATCTTTCAAAGACCTTTGCTGCAAAGTTGAACAAAGATATGGTGCAGTAACTAAAATTTGGCAAATTGGGTCATTGCCGATGGTTTTGTCTGGGCTCCAGAATGAACACACAGGGAGCAGAACTGCCCTAGCTGACCCACAGATATACAACCTGAAGTGAAGTCACCTCAGCTGAACTGCAGATCTGTGAGCATGAAAATAAATGTCTATTTTTATATGTGACTGTGTTTTGTGCTGGCTTATTTTACAGTGAAATTGAGCAACAAATAAAAAAATCTATCAAATATGTAACATTTAAAATATCATAAATAGCTCTACATGCAAATACATGTCTATATATTGTGGAGTTCAGATGACCTCAGTCATCTGAGAAGCTACACGGAAGTACATACTGAATGAGTAAATAAGTTGAAGAGATGGATAAATAAATCAATAGAAAAATAACTAGATAACACCCTAGGGCATGCTTTAAAAGGTACATGAGCACTTTACAGAGAAAATTAGAAAGCTGACCTTAGAATTTCAGCACCTTGTCAAAATCAACATAAGCAAAATGATGTAACCCACACTGCCTCTTGCCCCAGATGGCTTATTTCCACATCAAAGAGCAGTATGAATACATCTGTCAGATCCTGCAAGACAGGAAGAAACCAGCAGACTATAGGAATCTTGAAATTGTTGATTTGACTTCCCAGCCTTGGCCTACTAGGAAGGATTTGAAATGCATGGTATGCAAGATAATCCTCAGTATACACACACACACAGGTGATTAAGTCAATCTTGGGAGGAAAAACCCAAGTGCCCAATAAGCATGTGAGAAGGTATTCACTCTTCTTAATAAAGAGGTCACTACAGTATTCTTCAGATGCAGAATTTTCAAAAAATCTGTCAATACAATGATAAGGACTATCATTTTACTGTGCCATTGGGAGTATGAATTTTTATCCATATTTTGGGGGAGAATATGGTAATATATCTAAAGAGGAAGATGCATATAGCCTATGATTCACCAATTATTTGTATATAAACTCTATACTAAGCATTTCACAAGGGTAGAATGGGACTTGTATATGAATGTACATATGAGCAGTTAATCACAAAGCCATTGAAATCAAATAAAATGCCCAACATGATGGATGGAGGAGCCTGGTAGGGTACAGACCATGGGGTCGCAAAGAGTCGGACATGGCTGAGCAACCTCACTTCTCTCTCACTTCTTGAAAATAAAAGAACATAAAGTGAAAGTGAAGTCGCTCAGTCATGTCCGACTCTTTGCGACCCCATGGACTGCAGCCTACCAGGCTCCTCTGTTGATGGGATTTTCCAGGCAATAGTACTGGAGTGGATTGCCATTTTCTTCTCCAGGGGATCTTCCCAACCCAGGGATTGAACCCAGGTCTCCTGCATTGTAGACAGATGCTTTGCCATCTGAGCCACCAGAGAAGTCCTAAAAGAACATAATACAATATGAAATACCACGAAGCTGTGAAAATATACTCAAGTATGATGACATGGATGGGTATCTAAATATAAGACTAAGAAAATAAAAACCTTCAAAATAATAACATATATTAAGCAAATGAAATACACATATATTAAAATCCTAAAAAATGTGTAATTATGCCATTCCTCTTTCAAAGTAAGTGTTTAACTCTTCTTAAGAAAGAATATTGATATGGTCAGGAAGAGGTAAAGAGAGAGATATAGATATTTTTTACCAAAGTTATTTGACACAGGATGGTTAAAATACACTCATATTATTTTTTCTACTTGATATTCTGAGATATTTTATAAAATATTAATAGAAAAAAGGAAATATAAAGGAAGTGTTTTTCACCTGTTAGTATTTCATCCAGCTCCCATGTTGAACTCTTTTTTAATAGTTTGCTATAACTTTTGGATTATTTGTACATGGATAATATTAACAAAGCTAGTGGAGGTGATGGAATTCCAGTTGAGCTGTTTCAAATCCTGAAAGATGATGCTGTGAAAGTGCTGCACTCAACATACCCGCAAATTTGGAAAACTCAGCAGTGGCCACAGGACTGGGAAAGGTCAGTTTTCATTCCAATCCCAAAGAAAGGCAATGCCAAAGAATGCTCAAACTACCACACAAATGCACTCATCTCACACGCTAGCAAAGTCATGCTCAAAATTCTCCAAGCCAGGCTTCAGCAATATGTGAACAGTGAAATTCCTGATGTTCAAGCTGGTTTTAAAAAAGGCAGAGGAACCAGAGATCAAATTGCCAACATCCGCTGGATCATGGAAAAAGCAAGAGAGTTCCAGAAAAACATCTACTTCTGCTTTATTGACTATGCCAAAGCCTTTGACTGTGTGGATCACAATAAACTGTGGAAAATTCTTCAAGAGATGGGAATACCAGACCACCTGACCTGCTTCTTGAGAAATCTGTATGCAGGTCAGGAAGCAACAGTTAGAACTGGACATGGAACAACAGACTGTTTCCAAATAGGAAAAGGAGTATATCAAGGCTGTATATTGTCACCCTGCTGATTTAACTTCTGTGCAGAGTACATCATGAGAAACGCTGCACTGGAAGAAACACAAGCTGGAATTAAGATTGCTGGGAGAAATATCAATAACCTCAGATATGCAGATGATACCACCCTTATGGCAGAAAGTGAAGAGGAACTAAAAAGGCTTTTAATGAAAGTGAAAGAGGAGAGTGAAAAAGTTGGCTTAAAGCTCAACATTCAGAAAACGAAGATCATGGCATCCGGTCCCATCCCTTCATGGGAAATAGGTGGGGAAACAGTGGAAACAGTGTCAGACTGTATTTTGGGGGGCTCCAAAATCACTGCAGATGTTGACTGCAGGCATGAAATTAAAAGACGCTTACTCCTTGGAAGAAAAGTTATGACCAACCTAGATAGCATATTCAAAAGCAGAGACATTACTTTGCCGACTAAGGTTCATCTAGTCAAGGCTATGGTTTTTCCAGTAGTCATGTATGGATGTGAGAGTTGGATTGTGAAGAAGGCTGAGCGCCAAAGAATTGATGCTTTGTAGCAGTGGTGTTGGAGAAGACTCTTGAGAGTCCCTTGGACTGCAAGGAGATCCAACCAGTCCATTCTGAAGGAGATCAGCCCTGGGATTTCTTTGGAAGGAATGATGCTAAAGCTGAAACTTCAGTACTTTGACCACCTCATGCAAAGAGTTGGCTCATTGGAGAAGACTCTGATGCTGGGAGGGATTGGGGGCAGGAGTAGAAGGGGATGACAGAGGATGAGATGGCTGGATGGCATCACTGACTCGATGAACGTGACTCTGAGTGAACTCCGGGAGTTGGTGATGGACAGGGAGGCCTGGAATGCTCTGATTCATGGGGTCGCAAACATTCGGACATGGCTGAGTGACTGAACTGAACTGAAACTGAACACATGAAAAGATGCTCAACATCACTCATTAGCAGAGAAATGCAAATCAAAACCACAATGAGGTGCCATTTCATGCCAGTCAGAATGGCTGCTATCCAAAAGTCTACAAGCAGTAAATGCTGGAAAGGGTGTGGAGAAAAGGGAACCCTCTTACACTCTTGGTGGAATGCAAACTAGTACAGCCACTATGGAGAACAGTGTGGAGATTCCTTAAACAGCTGGAAATAGAATTGCATTATGACCCAGCAATCCCACTGCTGGGCATACACACTTGAGGAAACCGGAATTGAAAGAGAAAACAGTGTTCACTGCAGCACTATTTATAATAGTCAGGACATGGAAGCAACCTAGTGCCCATCAGCAGATGAATGGATAAGAAAGCTGTGGTACATATACACAATGGAATATTACTCAGCCATTAAAAAGAATACAATTGAATCAGTTCTAATGAGGTGGATGAAACTGGAGCCGATTATACAGAGTGAAGTAAGTCAGAAAGAAAAACACCAATACAGTATACTAACGCATATATATGGAATTTAGAAAGATGGTAATGATAACCCTGTATGCAAGATAGCAAAAGAGAGACAGATGTATAGAACAGTCTTTTGGACTCTGTGGGAGAAGGTGAGGGTGGGATGATATGGGAGAATGGCATTGAAACATGTAAATTATCATAAGTGAAATGAATCACCAGTCCAGGTTCAATGCATGATACAGGGTGCTTGGGGCTGGTGCACTGGGATGACCCAGAGGGATGGTATGGGAGGGAGGTGGGAGGGAAGTTTAGGATGGGGAACACATGTATACCCCTGGCGGATTCAAGTCAATGTATGGCAAACCAATACAATATTGTAAAGCAAATAATAATAATAATAATTAAAAGTTAATAACTATTAACTAAAAGTGAAGTTTGGAAACAGCAGTTGTAACTAAAGGGAGAGTGAAATAATTTAGGAACATATGTTAGATTTCTGAAAGATGTGGGTAGTGCAGCTGTGGGGTCTGACGATAGATTATGGGGAGTTATAAGCCATGAACCATATATATATATATATATATATATATATATATATATATATATATATATGAGAAATAGATTTTCTCAACTGAATGTCCAAATAAATGTTTCTTGTAAGGTACAATATTGAAATGGATAGTGCTATTTCACAGTAGTAATTTCAAAGTAATACAAAGTTTTTAAAATAAAAAGTCTTTATTTCATTAAACAAATAGCTTAATCCTACAGCATGTCATACACAACCAAGGGGAAATAATACAATTACATAAAAATGAATAAAATATTTACATTTTTATAGAAACCACAAAGAAATGAAATACAGGACTGACTTAATATGACATAAATAAAATGGTGTGACTTGTAATTTGGGCATGGTATAAGAGAGATGATTTTCTAGTAGTAACGTCAAACGAAAGGACAAGGAAAGGAAAGATAAGCTCTTTCCGTCTTGCTTCATAGGGCTTAAGAAAATACACTAGACACAACTGAGGAACACATCTGAGGAAACCGGAAAGGAATATTGTCTTCAGTGAAAACAAAAAAGTGATAACAAAGACCAAACAATAAGCAGGCTGAGAACATAGAATGATGTGTCAGTCATGAGAGAGAAACACTAACAAAAGGGTTCAAGAAGGAGCAAATTAGTGGGAAGTTCTGTTGGGACAAACAATATAGAAGTCTACACTGTATACAAGTGATGGAACACGAGGAAAAAGAACTTAGCATATGTTTTACAATGATAAATGGTGATCAGTATAAACTCTAAGGATTCTGCTATATCCTGAAAGTAATTCTTGAAGGTTGTGATTTTAGTATGAGGGTGGTTTTTTTCTTAAATAAGAGAAGGGTCATATGACAGGGGAAGCCCTGGCTAGCAGACTGGAGTGGATGCATTGCCTAGTACCTCTTGTTTTGATAGAGTGATGCAGAAGGGTGGGACTGGTTTCATTCATTCAGAAGACATTACTGGGCACCTGCTCCACTCTAGATACTGTATAAAAGCATTAAAAATACACCAGCCAGTAAAACCAAAAGTAGATCTTCAATTTTAGAGTAAAGATGGATAAAATATATTATGAAGATAATGTGTAATGACAAGATGCGCTATAAAGACAGAAATGATGATAGATATTGACAGAAATGGGAGGAAGTTAATATCTCTGGTTAGGTAATTACAGAAAACACCACATTCCTTCCTGGTCACCACCATAACATTTATGTCCATAAAGTGACATCTGAACACAGCCAGCCTTAAAGCAGAGTGAAAAAACACAATGATATCGAGAAGAACTGCTTCAAACAGGTAAAACATCAAGTGAACATTTCTAGAGGTTAAAGACTGCTTGGGGTGTTCAAAAACCAGAGTTCAGTGTGACTGAAGTAGAGTGAGGTAGACTGAAAGTGAGAGAGGTAGGTGTTGAGTTCAGAGAAATGCAAGCACAGAGTTAACTAATAAGGGGAGGTTAAGTCGATATAAGGATGTTAGCATCTGCTTGGAGTAAGACTGGAAATTGTCTGGGGGTTCCGATAAAGAAGTAACACTTTCTGTCTTAGACGGAAGGCTCTAGCTTTTGTGTTGATATTAGACTTCTGGGGAGCAAAAGTGAAAGCAGAGACACTAACAGTGACCAAAACCTAGGCAAGAAATGATCATGGACTGTGGTAGGTGGTGAGAGTAGTAAGTGGTTGGAGTCTGGATGCATTGTGAGGGTACAGCCAAAACACTATCCTGATGTTTTACATGCAGGAAAAAAGAGAGGAGTAAAGGAAGTTACCAAAGTATCAGAATAAGCCTTATTTTATGCCAAGTATGCCATCTTCTATACAACTCCTTTGAATGTTTCGGCCTTCTTTTGGAATGGCTGTCATTTTACATCAGTTCAATTCAGTTCAGTCACTCAGTCGTGTCCGACTTTTGCGACCCCATGAACTGCAGCACGCCAGGCCTCCCTGTCCATCATCAACTCCAAGAGTCCGCCAAAACCCACGTCCATTGAGTCAGTGATGCCATCCAACCATCTCATCCTCTGTTGTCCACTTCTCCTCCTGCCCTCAATCTTTCCCAGCATCAGGGTCTTTTTAAATGAGTCAGCTCTTCCCATCAGGTGGCCAAAGTATTGGAGTTTCAGCTTTAGCATCAGTCTTTCCAATGAACACCAAGGACTGATCTCCTTTAGGATGGACTGGTTGGATCTCCTTGCAGTCCAAGGGACTCTCAAGAGTCTTCTCCAACACCACAGTTCAAAAGCACTAGTTCTTCAGCACTCAGCTTTCTTTATAGTCCAACTCTCACATCCATACATGACCACTGGAAAAGCCATAGCCTTGACTAGATGGACCTTTGTTGGCAAAGTAATGTCTCTG
The DNA here is from genome assembly GCF_001704415.2 of Capra hircus. Lineage (NCBI taxonomy): Eukaryota > Metazoa > Chordata > Mammalia > Artiodactyla > Bovidae > Capra > Capra hircus. The sequence goes on along the minus strand of NC_030835.1, from coordinate 9,312,283 downwards.
CTTTTGAATATGCTATCCAGGTTGGTCATAACTTTCCTTCCAAGGAGTAAGCGTTTTAATTTTATGGCTGCAGTCACCATCTGCAGTGATTTTGGAGCCCAGAAAAAGAAAGTCTGACACTGTTTCCCCATTTATTTGCCATGAAGTGATGGGACCAGATGCCATGATCTTCGTTTTCTGAATGTTGAGCTTTAAGCCAACTTTTTCACTCTCCTCTTTCACTTTCATCAAGAAGCTCTTTAGTTCTTCTTCACTTTCTGCCATAAGGGTGGTGTCATCTCCATATCTGAGGTTATTGATATTTTCTCCAGCAATGTTGATTTCAGCTTGTGCTTCCTCAAGCCCAGCATTTCTCATGATGTGCTCTTCATATAAGTTAAATAAGCAGGGTGACAATATATAGCCTTGATGTACTCCTTTTCCTATTTGGAACCAGTCTGTGGTTCTATGTCCAGTTCCAACTGTTGCTTCCTGACCTGCATACAGGTCTCAAGAGGTAGGTCAGGTGGTCTGATATTGCCATCTCATTCAGAATTTTCCACAGTTTATTGTGATCCACACAGACAAAGGCTTTCGCATAGTCAACAAAGCAGAAATGGATGTTTTTCTGGAACTCTCTTGCTTTTTTGATGATCCAGCAATTGGCATTTTGTTGGCAATTTGATCTCTGGTTCCTCTGCCTTTTCTAAAACCATCTTGAACATCTGGAAGTTCATGGTTCACATACTGCTGAATCCTGGCTTAGAGAATTTTGAGCATTACTTTACTAGTGTGTGAGATGAGTGCAATTGTGTGGTAGTTTGAGCATTCTTTTGCATTGCCTTTCTTTGGGATTGGAATGAAAACTGACCTTTTCCAGTCCTGTGGCCACCGCTAAGTTTTCCAATTTTGCTGGCATATTGAGTGCAGCACTTTCACAGCATCATCTTTCAGGATTTGAAATAGCTCAACTGGAATTCCATCACCTCCACTAGCTTTGTCTAATCTAAATGTCTTCAGCTCCAATGAGAAACTAATGAACTGATTGTCTAATGTTACATTATTAAATAACAATGGTAAAAAGAAAAGGAAACTAAATTTGAACAAAAATTAATTTTGACTCCAATCTTTAAAGATTATAACTTCTCCTACCGCTCTGGTAATCTCTCATCTAAACAATGGGGAAATTTAGGACTATAAAATCAGAGCTAAAAATGTATTCCCACTATCAATAGAGCTACTACTATGAGACCTTCAGCATCCTATTTTTTTTTTTTTCAGCCTAATGGTACTTCCCCTTTACCATGTTGGTTGACATGATACAGAACATTTGTTACTGGAACCCAGAAGTGTGGAATGCATATCCATTTTTGTTTGACTTGTTAGCAGCATCGCCTGTATCATTCTTGTCAAAGACCCTGGTGACCTTACAACACAGAAATTAAAGGATTTTGAAGCTTATGCAACACTGCACTTCGGCTTTTCTTATCTCCTGACTCAGTCTCTATAATTTTATTCAATATCATGAAGATTCTTCACAAGGTTGAAAGAAGGTTTGATAAATTACTTTGTTTAAAAATACAGATCACACGGCCATCCTGTGAAAGGTAATGGAAGATCATCGAAGGACAAAAGTACTACTGGCAGTCTGTCGCCTGTTGAAGGACAGATACTTTGCACAATATTTCAGTGAAGTGTTTTTCTCAAGGTTAAAGGGACTGTGCATACTGTGTGAGTATCCTCTGGGGTTCTTTCAGGTGCAGTACAAACTGCTGAATTTGGGGATGCTCCCTAGTGGAACAATAAACCCCCAGTAAGGAGCAGTGTGCCTCTAGCTTGGAACCTATTGGTTCCAACAGTTGGGAAATCCAGAATTGGGAAAAATAAAAATACTCTCTGAGTCAGCTGTCCTGCATCCTGTGACATTAGGGGTTACAAGATTAGGTACTGCTGTCTCTTTCCAGCCACCAATTTGGAACTCATTGGGAAGGGTACAGAAAAGGAAAGCATCACAATTCCTGGTTGTGGTATGGTCTTTGAGGCTCTACCACAGCTGCTACATTTAATCCAGACAACAGGGCTTGGAAATGTGCTTTTCTGTCTTTTACCTGTCTTCCTTGTATTTCCAGATATTTTACTGAGCATTGTGTTTATTTTGGCATCTTGAAATCAATAATCCTAGCACTTCTATTTATTAGTAGACAAAGGTTATTTATTTTATTAAACTGTTAACAGATATTTAGCAGTTTAACTACTGTACAATGCTGACAATATATCTTTATGTTCTGATCATCAGAAAAGAGTCTACTTAAATTGTTGTGTCCCTATCTTAAAAAAATAGATTATAGAAGGATTGTACCTTAAATCTGCTCAATCTCTAACTTTTTGTTCATTTTCTAAAATGAAAATGACAGTTTCCTGGTGGACATTAAAATTCAACATAAAGAAGCATTATCATATACCTTTAATTAAAATCCTTACAGACGTGATGTTCTTAATGAAACTTCAATTCAATCTTTTAAAAGCACAGTCAAAACAAAAATCACAGAGAAAGAAAGAAAATCACATTGTAAAAGAATCACAGTGCTGCATTTTAATTTTATTTATTTTTAAACGTTAAGAATGAGTTTCATAGACATTGAGTAACTTGTTCAGGTTTAAAGGTAAGTGAAAGACTTAGGATCCAAGATGAACTCCTGAATCTAAGACCCCCGCATACTTCATTCTTCCATGTCTCTAAGCCAAAGGCTGGGGTCTACCAAGCATGTGTGAAAAACACTCTTATTCTTTGCCCAAAGACACTGCTCAAATCCAAGCTATGAATGACATCAGCCATCCACACAGATGAAAATCTGTCACTGATTTTTTTATTTCAAAGACATGAAAATAGTAAGTGTTCATCTATCAATTATAAACAAAGAAATGCCAGGCAAAACAGAGAAGGCATGCCTTGGTACCTATGCAAAATTAAATTCTGCTTAACAACAGGGTCTTCTTTACAAAACGCTGTTAGCAGAACTAATTAAAACATGTTTATTGCAGTAGAGATGGAAGTTCAACTCAGCTGTGACAATATAGGAAGCAGTTACAATGACAGGATCTGATTGACACATCCAGAGTTCTTATTATCACCGAGGAAAAACAAGATTTCCTGGGACATATTAGTACATCGATAATTCTGATGGATGTGTGGGGATATCATGAAAAAGACTTCATACTACTCCTAGGTAGCCTCTGAATGCTTGCTGGCACTCTGTCTCTAGGAATGATGAACCTGGCGAAATTGGCTGCTGACCTTTCTGAGTGTCCTTAACAGTGCAATACCTCAGGTGTAAGAAAAAAAAAAAGAAAGAAAGAAAGAAATTGATAGTTTGATTTATAATTAAAAAATGAAATTGGCCATAATATTTTGAAATTATATTTAGTATAATTTGAAACAACATAAAATGGAAGCACCTTATTAACAGAAACCCAGTGACCAAAAATGACCATCAATATGATGAGAAGAATATTATTTCAGGTCTATCTCTATGCACGTGAACAGAAGATCAACAAAGATGATTTTGGTGAAGGGTTTTTTACATTTAGCTTTAATCCAAATGAGAGAAACAGAAAATTATTTCTGATTTAAAACTAAAGTGATCACTAAATTTGAGATAAATGCTTGTCACTTGGAGTCAACTGATGTTCTAAAGTTAAGGGGAAAAAATAATTTTATCAAACATTGCTTTAACTAAAATTAACCACAGTTTAATTTTAGAGACTATCTACTTACTTTCTACTTTGAAGTATTAACAAATTAGCATTCTTATCCTTCCTTCCACATTCCTTTCAATATCATTTAAAGACTATCAGTCGGTCAGTTTAGTTGCTCAGTCATGTCTGACTCTTTGTAACCCTATGGACTGCAGTATGCCAGGCTTCCCTGTCCATCACCAACTCCTGGGGCTTACTCAAACTCATGTCCATTGAGTCAGTGATGCCATCCAACCATCTCATCCTCTGTTGTCCCCTTCTCTTCCCGCCTTCAATCTTTCCCAGAATCAGGGTCTTTTCCAAGGAGTCAGTTGTTCTCATCAGGTGGCCAAAGTACTGGAGTTTCAGCTTCAGCATCAGTCCTTCCAATGAAGAGTCAAGACTGATTTCCTTTAGGATGGACTGGATGGATCTCCTTGCAGTCCAAGGGCCTCTCAAGAGTCTTCTCCAACACCACAGTTCAAAAGTATCAATCATTTTTCCTTCATTGCCAAGATTTATACACACATTATATTTTGCAAACTTAATTCATTGGTTGTTTAGCTTCAGTATCATATTAACATAAACTGCAGGTTAACCTCCTATTGATTTACCACAACTTCTTTAATGATCATTACTTGAATTTCTTCATAAAGTACTTTTTACTCCAGAAGCAACTATATATATATATAAAAGTGAAAGTGAAAGTCTGTCGCTAAGTCATGTCCAACTCTTTGCAATCCCAGGGACTATAGCCTGCCATTCTCCTCTACCCATCGGATTTCCCAGACTAGACTACTTGAGTGGGTTGCCACTTCCTTCTCCAGGAGATCTCCTGACACAGAGATTGAACCTGCATCTTTGATGTCTCCTGCATTGGCAGGCAGAGTCTTTACCACTGAGCCACACTAAGATGTGTGTGTATATATATATATATATATATATATACACACACATATATGTATACATATATATATACATATACATGTACACACACACATATATATACATATATATATATATGTATATATATAAAAATTTTAAACAGTTGAGAATATGACTGTTTACAAATTGTTATCTTTGGTCACCCGTCCTTGCTCCTAAATTTTATGGACATTGTACAATTTACAACTTTCTTCTGGGATTAAACACTGTCAGTTCAGTTCAGTTCAGTCGCTCAGTCGTGCCCGACTTTTTGCGACCCCATGAATCACAGCACGCCAGGCCTCCCGGTCCATCACCAACTCCTGGAGTTCACTCAGACTCACATCCATTGAGTCAGTGATGCCATCCAACCACTTCATCCTCTGTCATCCCCTTCTCCTCCTGCCCCCAATCCCTCCTAGCATCAAAGTCTTTTCTAATGAGTCAACTCTTCGCATGAGGTGGCCAAAGTATTGGAGTTTCAGCTTTAGCATCAGTCCTTCCAAAGAAATCCCAGGGCTGATCTCCTTCAGAATGGACTGCTTGGATCTCCTTGTAGTCCAAGGGACTCTCAAGAGTCTTCTCCAACACCACTGTTCAAAAGCATCAATTCTTCGGCACTCAGCTTTCTTCACAGTCCAACTCTCACATCCATACATGACCACTGGAAAAACCATAGCCTTGACAGACCTTAGTTGTCATAGTAATGTCTCTGCTTTTCAATATGCTATCTAGGTTGGTCATAATTTTTCTCCTAAGGAGTAAGCGTCTTTCAATTTCATGGCTGCAATCACCATCTGCAGTGATTTTGGAGCCCCCCAAAATACAGTCTGACACTGTTTCCACTGTTTCCCCATCTATTTCCCATGAAGGGATGGGACTGGATGCCATGATCTTCATTTTCTGAATGTTGAGCTTTAAGCCAACTTTTTCACTCTCCTCTTTCACTTTCATCAAGAGGCTTTTGAGTTCCTCTTCACTTTCTGCCATAAGGGTGGTGTCATCTGCATATCTGAGGTTATTGATATTTCTCCCAGCAATCTTGATTCCAGCTTGTGTTTCTTCCAGTCCAGCGTTTCTCATGGTGTGCTCTGCATATCAGTTAAACAAGCAGGGTGACAATATACAGCCTTGACGTACTCCTTTTCCTATTTGAAACCAGTCTGTTGTTCCATGTCCAGTTCTAACTGTTGCTTCCTGACCTGCATACAGATTTCTCAAGAGGCAGGTCAGGTGGTCTGGTATTCCCATCTCTTGAAGAATTTTCCACAGTTTATTGTGATCCACACAGTCAAAGGCTTTGGCATAGTCAATAAAGCAGAAATAGATACATATTAGATTAGTGCAAAAGTAATTGTGATTTTGCATTGTTGAAATTTGCCATTTGATATTGGAATACATCCTTAATATGTGTGGTTATGTTATACATCATTTTAATGTACATTTCTTACTTTATGTTTCCTTCCTAATAACATTATTTGATATTTATTTTATACTTATTTTAGGCCAAGAAAATTATGTTAGACAAAAAGCAAATCTGAGTGATTTTCTTATCTGAGTTCAAAATGGGTCTTGAAACAACCATGACAACTCACAACATCAACAATACATTTGACCCAGGAGCTGCTAAGGAAAATACAGTGCAGTGGTGGTTCAGAAAGGTTTGCAAAAGAGATGAGAGCCTTCAAGATGTGAAGCACAGTGGACAGTCATTGGAAGGTGAGTATGACCAATTGAGAGGATCATTGAAGCTGATCCTCTCACAACTACATGAGAAGTTGCTGAAGAACTCAACATCAACCATTCTATGCTCATTTGGCATTTGAAGCAAATTGGAAAGGTGAAAAAGCTCGATAAGTGGATGTCTCATGAGCTCACTGAAAATCAAAAAAATTGTCGTTTTGAAATGTCATCTTCTCTTACTCTATGCAACAGGGAACAGAGAATCCTCTGGGATTGTGATGTGCCACAAAAGTGGATTTTATACAAAAACTGGTGATGACTAGCTAGCTCAGTGATTGAACTGAGAAGGAGCCCAAAAGCACTTCCTAAAGCCAAATTGCACCAGAAAAAGGTGATGGTCATTGTTCGGTGATTTGCTGCCATCCAATCCACAACAGCGTTCTGAATTCCAGAGAAAGCATTATATCTGAGAAGTATGTTCAGCAAATCAATAAGATACACTGAAAACTTCAACGTCTGCAGTAACCACTGGTTAACAGAAAGGGTACAATTCTTCATCAAGAAGAATTGATGAAGTTAAATGAATTGGGCTACAATGTTGGCATTCATTCCCTAATAAAAATATTCTAGATTATTATGTAAAAAAGGAAAGAAACTCCATCTTATAGGACTTTTTACCAACTATTAGATTGGTGCAATGGAGAAGGAAATGGCACCCCATTCCAGTACTGTTGCTTGGGAAATCCCATGGATGGAGGTGCCTGGTAGCCTACAGCCCATGGGATCACGAAGAGTCGGACAAGACTGAGTGACTTCATTTTCACTTTTCACTTTCATGCATTATAGAAGGAAATGGCAGCCCACTCCAGTATTCTTGCCTGGAGAATCCCAGGGACCGAGGAGCCTGGTGGGCTGCCAACTATAGGGTCGCACAGAGTCGGATGTGACTGAAGTGACTTAGCAGCAGCAGCAGCAGCAGCAGGTTGGTGCAAACATAACTGCAGTTCCAGACCATTAATTTTAAATCATTATAAGTATGATCAAACAAATCTTTATTATTCAAAATATGAACCATTGCAATCAACACATTTTTGCCAATGAGAAGTGTTTACTCCTGTAGCATAAACATCTGTGCTTTGGGATTCAATGAACTCTTAGAAAGCATTTTCAGCCTCTTGTTGCTCGTGGAAGTGTTTTCACTGCAAAAACTTGTTGAGATGCTTAAAAAAATGATAGTCACTTGGCAAGAGGTCAGGTGAATATGGCAGATGAGGCAAAACATTGTAGCCCAATTAAACATTGTGGAGAACTTTAAAGTCACCTTGAATTTTTCTGCTGGTAAAGGACTTTCTACCTCTGTGCTTATTACTTTCTCTGTGTGTGTGCTCACTCATGTCTGACTCTTTTCAACTCCATGGACTGTAGCCCACCAGGCTCCTCTGTCCATATAATTTTCTAGGCAAGACTACTGGAGTGGATTGCCGTTTTCTACTCCAGAGAATCTTCCTGACCCAGGGATCAAACCCACATCACTTGCAACTCTTGCATTGGCAGGAAAATTCTTTACCACTGCTTCCCTGTCCTTGGTGATTCACAGGGAAGCCTGGCATGCTGCAGTCCATGGGATCGCAAAGAGTCGGACACAACTGAGCAACTGAACTGAACTGAATGCCACCTGGGAGTCTCCTTATTACTTTAATACTTACAATTAAATAACTTAACTGCAATATGTTTTTCTTATCCATAATTCTTAGTCACATTTTTTCTAGAACAAATAATATTCTTGAATTACAGTCAATTCTTTTCTTCAAGAATATTCTATTATAGCCTTCCTCTTATTTCTTACATTTTATGATTTTTTTTTAAATTAGGGTTAACTACCTTGCAATTCAATAGCTTGCCCTCCACATTTTTTACATTATGTTCTTAGTCACTCAGTCGAGTCCGACGCTTGCAACTCCATAGACTGTACCCTGCCAGGCTCCTCTGTCCATGGGATTCTCCAGGCAAGAATACTGGAGTGGGTTGCCATTTCTTTTTACAGGGGATCTTTCTGACCCAGGGATCAAACCCAGGTATCCTGTACTGCAGTCAGACTCTTTACTGAATGAGCTATGAGGGAAGCCCATCTTTTATATTATCTATAACTAATTTGTTTGTTTGTTTGTTTGTTTTACTTTATTTTACTTTACAATACTGTATTGGTTTTGCCATACATTGACATGAATCCACCACGGGTGTACATACGTTCCCAAATATGAACCCCCTCCCACCTCCCTCCCCATAACATCTCTCTGGGTCATCACCGTGCACCAGCCCCAAGCATGCTGTATCCTGCATCGGACATAGACTGGTGATTCAATTCTTACTTGATAGTATACATGTTTCAATGCCATTCTCCCAAATCATCCCACCCTCTCCCTCTCCCTCTCCCTCTGAGTCCAAAAGTCCATTATACACATCTGTGTCTTTTTTGCTGTCTTGCATACAGGGTCGTCATTGCCATCTTTCTAAATTCCATATATATGTGTTAGTATACTGTATTGGTGTTTTTCTTTCTGGTTTACTTCACTCTGTATAATCGGCTCCAGTTTCATCCATCTCATCAGAACTGATTCAAATGTATTCTTTTTAACGGCTGAGTAATACTCCATTGTGTATATGTACCACAGCTTTCTTATCCATTCATCTGCTGATGGACATCTAGGTTGTTTCCATATCCTGGCTATTATAAACAGTGCTGCGATGAACATTGGGGTACAAGTGTCTCTTTCAATTCTGGTTTCCTCGGTGTGTATGCCTAGCAGTGGGATTGCTGGGTCATAAGGCAGTTCTATTTGCAATTTTTTAAGGAATCTCCATACTGTTTTCCATAGTGGTGATGGACAGGGAGGCCTGGCATGCTGCAGTCCATGGGGTTGCAAAGAGTCGGATAAGACTGAGCGACTGAACTGAACTGAACTGAAAACTAATATGTGTGTGTGTGCCTGTTCAGTTGAGTCTGACTCTTTGCAACCCAATGGACTGTAGCTCACTAGGCTCCTCTGTCCACGGGATTTTTCAGGCAAGAGTACTGGAGTGGGTTTCCTTCTCCAGGAGATCATACCAATCCAGAGAGTGAACCGGAGTCTCCTGCATGGGCAGGTGGATTCGTTACCACTGAGCCACCTGGGAAGCCCAAAACTGTAAGGGTAGTTAAAAATTATATGATACTCTGTCTAATATTTAAAATTAAATAATGTACAAAGGCAAAACTTAAAAGTTGGTGTTTTTTAAAAATTAATTTTAATTATAATAGGAAAATAGGAAATAGCAATAATCTAGATGTGTATGTAGCTAAACAATGTTTTAAAAATACTACAAATGTATTTAAAAAATTAAAAAAAATAAAACCTAGAGAGAAATAACATGTTCCTGAGTGTGAATATTCAACAAAGATATTTTCCCATCAAACTTTGTAATTTTAATATGTGTGTGCACATGCTACGTTGCTTCAGTAGTGTCCAACTCTATGGACTGTAACCCACCAGGCTCTTCTGTCCATGGGATTCTCCAGCCCAGACTACATGAGTGAGTTGCCAAGACCTCCTCCAGGGTTTCTTTCCATTGCAGGTATCAAACCCCTGTTTCTTTTGTTTTTAATATAAATTTATTTAGTTTAATTGGAGGTTAATTACTTTACAATATTGTATTGATTTTGCCATACATTATGAATCCTCCACAGGTATACACGTGTTCCCCATCCTGAACCTCCCTCCCTCCTCCCTCCCTGTACCATCCCTCTGGGTCGTCTCAGTGCACCAGCCCCAAGCATCCAGTATCATGCATCGAACCTGGACTGGTGATGCGTTTCATATATGACATTATACATGTTTCAATGCCATTCTCCCTAATCATCCCACCCTCTCCCTCTCCCACAGAGTCCAAAAGACTGTTCTATACATCTGTCTCTCTTTTGCTGTCTCGCATACAGGGTTATTGATACCATCTTTCTAAATTCCATATATATGTGTTAGTATACTGTATTGGTGTTTTTCTTTCTGGTTTACTTCACTCTGTAAAATCAGCTCCAGTTTCATCCACCTCATCAGAACTGATTCAAATGTATTCTTTTTAATGGCTGAGTAATACTCCATTGTGTATATGTACCACAACTTTCTTATCCATTCATCTGCTGATGGACATCTAGGTTGCTTCTATGTCCTGGCTATTATAAACAGTGCTACGATGAACATTGGGGGTACACGTGTCTCTTTCAATTCTGGTTTCCTCGGTGTGTTTGCCCAGCAGTGGTATTGCAGATATGCAGATGACATCACCGTTATGGCAGAAAGTGAAGAGAAGCTAAAAAGCCTCTTGATGAATGTGAAAGAGGAGAGCAAAAAAGTTGCCTTAAAGCTCAACATTCAGAAAACGAAGATCATGGCATCCGGTCCCATCACTCCATGGCAAATAGATGGGGAAACAATGGAAACAGTGTCAGACTTTATTGTTTTGGGCTCCAAAATCACTGCAGATGGTGACTACAACCATGAAATTACAAGACGCTTACTCCTTGGAAGAAAAGTTATGACCAACCTAGATAGCATATTCAAAAGCAGAGACATTACTTTGCCGACTATGGTCCATCTAGTCAAGGCTATGGTTTTTCCTGTGGTCATGTATGGATGTGAGAGTTGGACTGTGAAGAAGGCTGAGCACCGAAGAATTGATGCTTTTGAACTGTGGTGTTGGAGAAGACTCTTGAGAGTCCCTTGGAGACTCTCAAGATCCAACCAATCCATTCTGAAGGAGATCAGCCCTGGGATTTCTTTGGAAGGAATGATGCTAAAGCTGAAACTCCAGTACTTTGGCCACCTCATGCGAAGAGTTGACTCATTGGAAAAGACTTTGATGCTAGGAGGGATTGGGGGCAGGAGGAGAAGGGGACAACCCAGGATGAGATGGTTGGATGGCATCACTGACTTGATGGACTTGAGTGTGAGTGAACTCCGGGAGATGGTGATGGACAGGGAGGCCTGGCGTGCTGCGATTCATGGGGTCGCAAAGAGTTGGACACGACTGAGCGACTGAACTGAACTGAACTGAATCAAAGTATAAAATGACTTGTAAAATGTATCATGAATTTGAGTTTTATCTAAATTAATAAAATCTGTAAAAAATTATCATAGTTTTACAAAAACAATTTAAAATGAAATGTTTTAAATGTAAAACATGATACCAAGGAGTTAGAAGAAAACTGTAGATATTTCTTTCCTATTTTTCTTGAAATAGGTTTCTAAGTATAACTCTGACAGTAAAATATTTAAAAAAAAAGTAAAAGCAGATAATCCTGCAATAGAAAGACTAAAGAATTTTTATGCCTGAAATAACCATAAGTAGAAGGACAAACTGGGGGAATAATTGCAAAGACACAAACTAATACATGGAAAAGCTTTATAAATTTGAAAATATGAATAATTCAATGGTGACATTTTAAATAAATAATATTTAGACAAATTTATAAAAAGGGAAATTAAAATGTCCAATTAGCATAGGAAACATTTTAACTTTAATATTAATTAAAGAGATGAGAGTTAAAATATGTTTTCACTACCAGATTAGTAAATAAATATCCAGTGAGTGTTTAGATGTGAATCCAGCCACAGGAATACATTCCGCCAGCTGGAATATAAATTGGGATTTTTTCTTTAAAGGAATTAGGCAATATATCTCAAAAATTTAATTATGAAAAGTGATATTGCTCTTTTACTTATACTAAAATTTTTACTTTTACTTATACTTAAATTTTTTCCAACCAATGATTAGACAAGTGCCCAAGGATAGTTTGGGGTATGTATATGTGTATATTTGTGTAAAACATTATTATTACTTCTATTATTTAAATATTTTAAGTAAACTAAAGTATAAACCCTGGGGACTTATTTAATTTAGAATATATTCAATTAGTGCAATACTAAGTACCTGCTCAAAATATTGTTAATCATATTGATTTAGGGAAATGTTAAAGTTTCTGCTATAATATTATACTTAAAATGCATGTGACAAAACTCAATTCTTAGTATTTCTTTGAATTGCTATTAGTCTTTTGCTTTATCTGATTTTAAATTTGTTAAGAAAAAGTATTTCCTTTGCAATAGAAAAAGAAAATCTATGTGTATGTTTTATTTATTCCTCCAATTTAAGTTTTAGGCATTAAAATGGTTTTCATGATATGGCTTAGATTGAGTTAATCTTTATCTCTCATGACATGCTTTTACTTATGTGCATGTTTTTACCTTTTTAAGACATTCATTACACACCTGTCATAAGGATAATGAGTCAGTTCATATTCCTTCTCATCATTTGTTGAATTGTAAATTGAAAAAAAATATTATAATAATCAAAGCAAGGGAATTTATATAAATTCATAAATATCTATATCATATAATCTTTTGATTATTCTTATTTATTTTTATAGGTTATATTTTTCAAAATATTTATTGGAGAGGTTTGTATTTAGCAAACTACATTTTTACTATAGAGCTCAATGGAAGAATACAGATAAAATTAGTTTAAGCATTTTGCTGTGCTTTCCCTTAAGCAGCTGTTTTCTCTATTCTTCAGTCTCCATTAATAACCCTCTCTGTTTCATCAGAAGTGAAGCATTTTGTTTTTGTAGCTTAAAAACATTTTAAAATACACACTAACATTATGCCACAAAAGCATTTTATAATGAATAGCCTACGTTTGAGAAGGTTTAGCAATTTCTTCTATTGCATATTTACAATAGCCACAGTAATTTGTAAAGATTCCTCAAAGACATCTGTGGAAAAACTGCTTTGTTAATGTATATCCACATTGCAAGCAATTTCCTCTCCATCATGTCAGCATTGTTGAAAACATGTGTTAGAAGCTGGCTAGCAGGTCATCACTCACTCATTTGGAGAAGAGGAAGAGTGGCAGGATTGTGAGGTCCGTGATATGAGGGGCTGCACTAGCCTATGATGTAGTTAGCTTCAAACAGTTTCTAAAAGTTAAGGAAAAAAAACAAAAACAAAAAACCCCACTTTCAAACTATTTTCCAGAGTGACTGTATCCTTTTGCATTCCTACCAGCTGTGTATGAGTGATCAGTTTCTTTGCATACTCTCCAACATTTTGTTGTTTTCAGTATTTTAAATTCTGATCAGTTGCAGTTTGGCAGTTTCTTATAAAATGAAACATAATCTCCAAATACACAGCAATTGCACCCTTGGGCATTTATCCCAGAGAAATGGAAATGTGCTTTCACACAAGAACTTGTACATAAATGTTCACTGCAGCTTTGTTTCTAAGAGCCAAAAACCTTAAACAACCCAGAAGCTCTTTGCCAGGTAAATGAATAAACAAATGACAGTACAACCAATCTATGGAATACTACTCAGCAGTAAAAAAGAACACATTTTTGAGGCATACAGCCACTGAGATGAATTTCAAAGGAACTTGGCTGAATTAAAAAAAAATTCCCAGCAGCTTACAATACTATTATCCCATATATATAACATTCTTGAAATAACTTTAAATATTATTAAAATGGAAAACTGATTAGTAGTTGCCAGGGTTTAAGGTAGGGGTAGACACAGAAGGGAAGTGACTGTGGTTATAAAAGGGCAAGATGAAGAAGGCTTGTGGTGATGGAAATATTTTATATTGCAGCTGCATTTTGGGATACACAAATATACACATGTGATAAATTTATGGTACAAAACACCTGCACATAAGCCCAGTGAGTAAAACTGGGAAAATCTGAACAACTTCAGTGGATTGTATCAATGTAAATATCCTGATTGTGATATGACAAAAAGTGGATAGAAAGTACATGAGATTTCTCTGTATTATGTCTTACAACTGTATGAAGTCTATAATGATGTAAAATAGAAAGTTTAAATTAAAGAAAGGGCATGTAAAAAGTGACCATTCAATTATACATAAGTAGCTAATGAGGACATGGGGCTCCAACTGTGAAATGTTCAGTATGTGGTAGGCCCTGTATCTTCCAAAGTTCACACATAACTTTGTACATCATCTTGATCAGAATGGAAAGTTTTAACTTCTCAGTGAAGCTACAAACTATGACCAAGACACTCTGATCAATTCACTTCTTTCCTTACTCAGCTGGATCTGTGCTTGCTGTTCAGTTTTATATCAATTAGCTTATCAGAGAATCCAATTCAGAAAAAAATAATGTAATACAACAGGTTCTTATTTTAATTTTTAAAAATTTCAACTCTAATTAAAAAGAATCAGTTACTCTGCTATTAAAAGGTGTGTGGCAGAAAAGGATGAGTTTGTTAGTAAAGAATAAGTAAAACAAACAAGACTGATACCTAGAGATTAGTAACTTTAAAAGCCACTAGCATTCCTAGAACAGGAGAAGATGATTAACAAAGGAACTGGTACTATCAGGATCCTGTTTCTGCACTACTCAGGGTTCTGCTCAGTTAGTGCTAAAACAGGGGAGGAAAAACACATCCTACTAGGCTTCAATCACAGAGAAGCTCCCAAAATAATTCACCAAACAGGAAGCAGTGGTGGGATTTAGGAATACAGAAAGGAAGCAACTACTTTCAATGGTACCTCTAAAACCAATGAATAAAAGGAGAAACAAGCTTTTCCTTTCTTCCTACTTTCTGCTGGGAAAATCATGTCTTCAATAGTTGTCTTCAAACATTGATGGAAGACATTGGGGAAATATAAAGATGCTGTAAGAAGCATCTAAATATGTGTTGTTTTAATGCTGTTAATTTCCCAATCTTTCCTGGTGGCTCAGACAGTAAAGAATCTGCCTTCAATGCAGGAGACCAGGGTTTAATCCCTGAGTCTGAAAGATCCCCTGGAGAAGGAAATGGCAACCCACTTCAGTATTATTGCTTGGAGAATTCCATGGACAGAGGAGCCTTGTGGGCTACAGTCCTGGGGTTGCAAAGAGTCAGACAGGACTGAGTGACTAACGCTTTCACTTTCAACTTCTTTATGTATTTTTCTTTAAATTGATCTATCTCAGAATTTTCACTCAGGAGTTTATATTACCATAACACATTTCACAACCTTAAGCATACTTTTAGGAAACTCCCTCTTAGTAGTGCTCCAATAGTTAACCTGATCTTTGCTATTGACATGGTAAAATCAAAACATATTCTTACATATGATGTTGAAATGTCTACAGCATTCCATCTAAAATTTATTGTCCAGAACTTCAGAAAATAGCTTGCATTTATTTAGAATTAAGCCTTTTTCCTTTGCTGTGAATATGCTCTCTAATTTTGTCAGATAAATATTTTACTATTATTTTCAACTATGAATTAACTCGATGTTCTCCCATACTCATCCCTACTTTTATAATTAATCTCTTGGTAGCTATACTACTCTCAAACCCTAACTTATTGTGCCTTGTTTTTATTTTGGATTTTTTTAAATTTTTTACATAATTCAGTATTTGTATATATTATAAATCACCATAGTAAGTCTAGTTAACATCTGTCACCATACATAATTACAGTTATTTTTCTTCGGTGAGAACTTTTAAGATCCACTCTTAGCAAATTTCAGATATGGAATATAGCACTATTAATAAGAATTTTTATTTATATGCTATGAAAATGAAAGTATGTCAAGATAAATAATTTTTCCTTATTCATTCATGGGACATGATAAAACAAAAAAATTAAAACATGCCTCAAAAAAAGCTATGAAAATAAATATGTAATAGAATAATAGACATCAAAGGGACTTTGGGGCTTATCTGCTTTCCCAACTACTATTCAATCCCTAATATCCTGAATGCAAGGCTCCCTTCTCTTCAGTGGAAATTTATTTTCAACAGTAACAGTTAGGAATTATTGTCTGACTTCCATCAATCAATTGGAATCATACTTTTCACATTATCAGTCCAAGAATCAATCCAATCCCTGTCCCTGTTTATATCAATTAAATCTTGAGAGGTCAAAATATAAAACAAAATAAAATTAAAACACTGTTAAAACACCTATCTTAAAAAGTTTTAAGAAATTATAAGCAAGTATTAACAGATATTAAACTGAACAGAAGAAAGGTCAGATTTCTGCTGAGACAGAATGACAGAATTCTCTCATCATTTGAATTCCCTTCAAAGCAGCCGCTGAAACTCTAGTCTTCTTTTATATAAGAAAGAGATGGATAAAGTGATGAAGTTTCTGTACTTCTTTTTCTTAGTCTTAGAAACCTTGCACTCCCCTTAAATTGTGACAGCACTTATCACCCACTTATTTCAAATATGGGATGTCAGCTGAGTAAAACTATGAAATAGGAGGAAACATTTTCTGTTATTCTTCTACATATATAAATCATACACTTATTTTTCCATAGAGAAGGAATATATATATAATCACAAGCATATATAAATGCTACTTTTGTTATGAAAAACAAAAATCTCAAATTTAAGTGGTCTATCTACTGAAAAGTTACCTAAATATTTAGGCAATTAAAAGGCTAATAAGAAAAATGGTCAGATGAACTGTATATACATTCTTTCTTATATTTAAAACTGATAACAAAAACAACAAAGAAGTGGATTTTTTTGTTAATAGTTTTGTTGATATACAAAAATTATATACTGTATAATTCATCATTTAAAAAGTACAATTTAGAGGTTTTGGCATCCGATCCCATCACTTCATGGCAAATAGATGAGGAAACAGTGGAAACAGTGGCTGACTTTATTTTGGGGGGCTCCAAAATCACTGTAGATGGTGACTGCAGCCATGAAATTACAACACGCTTATTCCTTGGAAGGAAAGCTATGACCAACCTAGACAGCATATTAAAAAGCAGAGACATTACTTTGTCAACAAATGTCCGTCTATTCAAGGCTATGGTTTTTCCAGTAGTCATGTATGGATTTGAGAGTTGGACTATAAAGAGTACTGAAGAATTGATGCTTTTGAACTGTGGTGTTGGAGAAGACTCTTGAGAGTCCCTTGGACTGCAAGGAGATCCAACTAGTCCATCCTAAAGGAGATCAGTCCTGGGTGTTCATTGGAAGGACTGATGTTGAAGCTGAAACTCCAATACTTTGGCCACCTGATGTGAAGAACTGATTCATTTGAAAAGACCCTGATTCTGGGAAAGATTGAAGGTGGGAAGAGAAGGGGACAACAGAGGATGAGATGGTTGGATGGCATCACCGACTCAGTGGACATAGGTTTGGGTGGACTTTGGGAGTTGGTGATGGACAAGGAGGGCTAGCATGCTGCAGTTCATGGGGTCGCAAAGAGTCAGACACGACTGAGCCACTGAACTGAATATCTTCACAGGGCTGTGCAGCTACAACCATAATCAATTTTAAAACATTTCCACTACACCAAAAAATAAATTTTTATTCATTAGCAATCACTCTCCCTTTTTATCCCAAGACTTAAGCAAGTATCAGCATTCTCTTGGTTCCTATAGATTTACCTATTCTGAACATGTCATTTACAATATGTAGTATTTTTTTACCAGAATTATTTCACATAGCATAAAATTTTCTGCAATATGTTATATAATTCATGTTAGATAATACATGGGTTTCCCTGATAGCTCAGTTGGTAAAGAATCCACCTGCAATGCAGAAGACCCCAGTTCAATTCCTGGGTGGGGAAGATCTGCTGGAAAAGGGATAGGCTACCCACTCCAGTGTTCTTGGGCTTCCCTTATAGCTCAGCTGGTAAAGAATCCGCCTGCAATGTGGGACACCTGGGTTTGATCCCTGGGTTGGGAAGATCCCCTGGGAGAAGAAAAAGGCTACCCACTCTAGTATTCTGGTCTGGAGAATTCAATGAACTGTATTTAGTCCATGGGTCACAAAGAGTCAGACACCACTGAGAGACTTTCACTTTCACATTTTAGAACATGCATCAGTATGTTTTACTTTTGCTATCTAATTACATCTCATTATTGGATATACCAGGCTTCCCAGGTGGCTCAGTGGCAAAGAATCTGCCTGCCAATGCAGGAGACAAGAGATGCAGATTCAATCCCTGGGTTGAGAAGATGCCTTGGAGAAGGCATCAGTTTTCTTTCCTGGAAAAATCCCATGGACTGAGGATCCTAGGCTGCAGTTCATGGGGTCGCAAAAGGGTTGAAATTTATCCCTCCTAATAATTTTATTCTTTCAACATTGTTTCAAGTGAAGTTGTTTTCTTAAGTTCATTTCAAATTTTTTGTGGTGCAATGGTAGAGAATCTGCTTGTCAATGCAAGAGGGCAACGAAGATTCAATTCCTAAATCAGGGAAGATGCCCTGGAGTTGGAAATAGCTACCCATTCCATTGTTCTTGCCTGGATGATTCCATGGACAGAGAAGCCTAGTGAACTATAGTCCATGGGGTTGAAAAGAGTTGGACATGACTGGGGCAATAGAGCACCCATTATATAAAAATACTGTATATTTTAAAATATTGATCTTGTACCTGCAACCTGGTTGAAAGTACTAGTATATAGTATATACTTTTCTTCCTTTTTTTTTTTTTTTTTTTGTAGTATGCCTAGCTAAAGATTTGTCAGGTTTTTTTAGGATTTTTTTGTGTTTGTGTGTGTGTGTGTGTGTGTGTGTGTGTGTGTGTGTGTTTTCCTTTTTTTGGTCTTTCCATATTACTGACTCTTGGTTTGGTTAACTTTCTCTATTGTTTCTCCATTCTCTATGTCATTAATCTGCATTCTAAAAAAGCCTCTTGATGAAAGTGAAACAGGAGAGTGAAAAAGTTGGCTTAAAGCTCAACATTCAGAAAACAAAGATCATGGTATCTGGTCCCATCACTTCATGCGAAATAGATGGGGAAACAGTGGAAACAGTGTCAGACTTTATTTCTTTGGGCTCCAAAATCACTGCAGATGGTGACTGCAGCCATGAAATTAAAAGACGCTTACTCCTTGGAAGGAAAGTTATGACCAACTTAGATAGCATATTGAAAAGCAGAGACATTACTTTGCCAGCAAAGGTCCGTCTAGTCAAGGCTATGGTTTTTCCAGTAGTCATGTATGGATGTGAGAGTTGGACTGTGAAGAAGGCTGAGTGCCGAAGAACTGATGCTTTTGAGCTGTGGTGTTGGAGAAGACTCTTGAGAGTCCCTTGGACTGCAAGGAGATCCAACCAGTCCATTCTAAAGGAGATCAGTCCTGGGTGTTCTTTGGAAGGAATGATGCTGAAACTCCAATACTTTGGCCACCTCATGCGAAGAGTTGACTCATTGGAAAAGACTCTGATGCTGGGAGGGACTGTGGGCAAGAGGAAAAGGGGAGGGCAGAGGATGAGATGGTTGGATGGCATCACCGACTGGATGAACATGAGTTTGGGTGAACTCCGAGAATTGGTGATGGACCAGGAGGCCTGGCATGCTGTGATTCATGGGGTCGCAAAGAGTCGGACACGACTGAGCGACTGAACTGAACTGAACTGAATCTTTACTAGTACTTTCCTTCTATCTGCTTTAGGTTCAGTTCCTTCTTCTTCCCGTGTGTTAAAATGGAAGGCTACATTACTGATTTGAGACCTTCCTTTTTAAAATGTAGAAATATACTCTTAAATTCCCTGCGTGTTTGTGTGTGCTCAGTCATTCCTGACTCTGCCAACCCACAGACTGCAGCTGGCCAAGCTCCTCTGTCCATGGAGTTTTCCAGGCAAGACTACTGGAGTGTGTTGCCATTACCTACTCCAAAATTTCCTAGTAAATACTTTCACTTCACTTAATAAATTTTGATCTATTATGTTTCATCTTCATTCATCTTAATATACTAATTTATCTTGTGCATTTTTGAGTCAATGTTAACTTAATTTCCTGTTGTTGTTGTTTTTTTTCCAAAATGCCTCTTGTTGTTGAGTTCTGAATACATTTCATTTTGGTGGGAGAACTTACTTCATATTAATTCAATACCATTTAAATTTACTGAAGCTTGTTTTATGGCCTAGATTATGATCTATCCAGGAGAATATTTGATACACACCTAAGAAAAACATTTTTTTTTTCTTTTTGTAGAAGGAATGCTCAATTCATGCCAATTTGGTCTAGTTGGTATATAGCATTGTTCTAGCCTTCTATTCCCCCTGTTCATCTTTTGCCTAGTTTTTCTATTGACTATTAAATGTGAAGTATAAAGTCTCTAAGTATCATTGTTATATTCTTTATTCTTTATTTCTCCCTTTATTTTTGCTTCATATATTTTGAGAGTATGTTGGTAGATGCCTATTTTTATAATTGTATGATATTCTTGATGACTTATTCCTTTATCAATATAGAATGTGTTTCTTTATATCTAGTTATGTTTGTTTGTTAAAACTCTATTTTGGAGGAAATATATATATGTAGTTATGACTGATTTGAGTTGTTGCACAGAAACCAAAACAATGTAAAGCAATTATCCTCCAATTATAAATACAGTAATTAATTTAAAAACAGAGTATTTTGTAGAACAGACTTGTAGTTACTAAGGGGTAGAGGAGGTGGGGGAGTGAAGGATTGGAGGCTTGGGATTAAAAAATGAAAACTATTATATATAGGTTGGGTAAGCACAAGGTCCTTGTTACAGCACAGAAAACTATATTCAATATCTTATGATAAACCATAATGGAAAAGTATGAATATATATATATGTGCAACTGTGTTCCTTTCCTGTATAGAATAAATTAACACAACATTGTATTCAATAAAAATAATTTTTTGGTCTATTTTGTCTAATATTAGTTTAGTATACCATCTGTCTTATGGTTAGTTTGTGTGATATACATTTTCCATCTTCTCATTTCCAAAATACATGTCCCTTTGAATCTAAAGTGTGTATCCTATAAATATCAAATGTGCTGTGCTTAGTCCCTCAGTTGTGTCTGACTCTTTGCAAACTCATGGACTGTAGCCTGCCAGGCTCCTCTCTATGGGGATTCTCCAGGCAAGAATACTGGAGTGGGTTGCTGTGCTTTCCTCCAGGGGATCTTCCCAACCCCAGGATCAAATGCAGGTCTCTACCATCTTTACCATCTGAGCCACCAGGGAAGCCCATGAATACTGGAGTGGTGAGCCTATCCCTTCTCCAGGGCATCTTCCCAACCCAGGAATTGAACTGGGGTCTCCTGCATTGCAGGTGGATTCTTAACCAGTAAGCTACCAGGGAAGCCCCATAAATTAAAAATAAATAAATAGCAACTAGTTGTATGCTATTTTTTTTATCTAGCCCAACAATTTATGCATTTTGGTGGATCCATCAATCCATTTTCACTTAATGTTAGTGTTGATTATGTTGAGTTTGTTTCTCTCATTTCATTTTCCTGTATATTTCATGCCCTCTTTGTTCTTCTGTTCCTCCTTTATTTCTTTTATACATTAATCAAATATTTTCTAATAAACACTTTTTTTGGCCATGCCATGCACCATGTCAGATCTTAGCCTCATGACAAGGGACAGAACTCTTGCCCTCTGTGTTGGAAGCATGGAGTTTTAATCACTGTACCACCAGGGAAGTCCTAATAAACAGTTTAATACCTTTTAAAAAGTTTTATTGTATTTATATTTTCTTAGTGTACCCAAGGATTTACCATAGAAATCTTATTAGGACTTGCTTCCTAAAATTTAAAATTTCATTTAAAATTGATATAAATTTAACTTCAGTCACTAACAAAAGCAACTTTATTCCTTTACATTCTGCCACCTCAATTTATTTCATTGTTGTTACAAATTATGTCTTTATATTTTTGTATACCCATTAACACAGACATATATCTTCTTGTCCATTTATCTTTAAAAACTGTGGAATATAAAAAATGAAGTTATAAAGCAAATTGCCCTGACTGCATTTGGATGACTGACTATGTTGATAGCAGCAGCATTTGTTCATGAGATGTAGCTGTTACTGTACTTCAAAGATGGTCTCAAGGAACATAAATTGATACTTCATGGAAAAGTAAAGATTAAGTGTTTTGAAATAAGACAGAGTAGAGTTTGTGCATAATTGGAGACATTCACATAATATACCAAGGATCTCGAAATAGATTTGAGAGAAGAAAATAGTCAAAGCAGATATTTGAGGTCTGGATGTGGAAAAAAATAAGATAGCACTTTGATTTAAAGATATGGAATCATACTTGTTTCCATTTATACTTTTTAACCTATACAACATAATAGACACCTTTCTCTTTTATACTTTAGATATCTTTCTCAAATATTACAGATAATTTTACTGTATAAGTATGTAATGTTAATCTGTTAAAATATAATTAAGCTAGTGAAACATTTCGCAAATGTCTATAATTACTGTTAATATTTAAATGATACAAATGACCCAATGGCATTATAAAGTTAATGGGTTTTGGTTCAAATAAAATGTCTCTATAAGTGACCAAATGCATAGCAAAATCAAGATGCAGTCAAGCATTTGACACTAAATAAATTTAAAGATAGTAATTCTACAAAAACTGAAGTTAAAAACCTTTCTGACATGTTTGTGTTGATTATCTGTAGTCTTCTACATGGAAATATATGTTGCTCTTTGGTCCATTGTAAAATAAACAAAATAAACTATTAAAATATTAAGTATGAGATGCAAAACAGTATATAAATGTTAAGCAGTAAAACATTCACATCACAAAATAAAATGCAGATATATAAATATGTGAATTTCTGTCCCAAGAGAACAAACAAGAAAATGACTAAAAATGCCTCTTCCTCAAATTCAATCAAAATGAGTTAGAAAATGTTCACATATGTAAAATACATGCATGGCTCTTAAGAATGGGAGAAGTGTGATTCTTATTACTAGAGGAGCTATTTTACAATTGCAGAGAAAACAAAAAGAATAATATTTTTTAAAAAATCAGGATAGAAGAGGTTAGAACTCAGAAGATGGTAACTGAAAGAAAGTCTTTAATTGGTGTGGAGGCAGATATTTGGAGCACCAAAGAGCTTCCCAAGCTCTGTGTTAGCTAGTCTAGAAAGCAAGAGGCCCACGACTTAGAAGTTATAGAAATTAATCAAAGGATTGTAGTTGGAATAATGGGGTCAATTTTTTTTTTCTAAGTTCTTCTCTAGTACTTCAGCCTCCTACAGAGATTAGAATCTGGTATCTGAAATTAATCCAAACCAGAAATTTTCTTTAGTAAATAGATATCTTTCTGGAGAGATTTAGAGCTCCTAAAGAGGATTTGAAACCTACAGGAAGGCATTTCTTATTTCAACTACAGTAGAATTATCCACTTGCCTGTAACTCATACATATCGTCATATAGAATCAATCAGACTATAAGCATACCCAAAGATGTACCATTATGAAAATATCGACTCTAAAATAAAAAGAAGATGCAAATAGAATTTTTTTTCAGGAAGCAAGAACAAGTTGCCAACAAATGAAAAGAGAACCAGATTGGAAATTTATTATTCATCAGCAAAAATTACTCCAAGATAGTGTGTCAGTGACATCACAATTCTCAGGAAATTTTATTTTAGACTAGATGTTACATTAAATGTCAGTCTACTTGCAAGGATTTTAAACTATAGAAATTTTAAATCATTAAAGGAGCTGACTTCAAACAAATCTTTCCTAAATACTAACACCCCTTACACAGCAACAAAACAAAGTTAAAATCAAAGGGAAAAAGGGAGAAAATAGATTCCAAGCAATATTACACAAATTTGGAACCCAAGAAAAAGATGATATAAGATCCAAGATAGTAGAGTGGTAGTTTCCAGGGGCTGAGGGATGGGAGAATTGGGGGAAAGTTGGTCAAAAGCAAATATGAATAAGTTCTGGGAACTTAAGGCATAACATGGTGATTACAGTCACAATACTCACATACTTCACAGTTGCTAAATCTTAAATGTCTACAAAAAAAGACAATTATGTGATATGATGGAGGCATTAGATAATATTATAATTGTAATCATATTGTAATATATAAATGTGGCAGATCAACATATTGGGCATCTTAAACTCTCACAATGTTATATTAATTATATCTCAATAAAAAGAAATGAAATTTTAAAAAATTATTTTCAATTGAACAAAAGGTCTAGATTTTTTGCATTCAAACTTCACAAGTTACTGGATGAGAGCTATTTATAGATAAACTTTTTGATCTTGAGCAGATGATAATTTTCTGAAAGAAAAGTAGTTGTTGCCACCGAGGACCTTTAGAAAAATGAGTGACTCATCCTAAAGTGGGGTTCTGGGCAGAACACCACAGCATCTACTATTATAAATGTACTCTAGAAAATAACTTTTTTTTTTTTAATTTTTTTTTAATTTTTTATTTTTTTTAAATTTTAAAATCTTTAATTCTTACATGCGTTCCCAAACATGAACCCCCCTCCCACCTCCCTCCCCACAACATCTCTCTGGGTCATCCCCATGCACCTGCCCCAAGCAAGCTGCACCCTACGTCAGACATGGACTGGCGATTCAATTCTTACATGATAGTATACATGTTAGAATTCCCATTCTCCCAAATCATCCCACCCTCTCCCTCTCCCTCTGAGTCCAAAAGTCCGTTATACACATCTGTGTCTTTTTTCCTGTCTTGCATACAGGGTCGTCATTGCCATCTTCCTAAATTCCATATATATGTGTTAGTATACTGTATTGGTGTTTTTCTTTCTGGCTTACTTCACTCTGTATAATTGGCTCCAGCCCAGTCTAGAAAATAACTTTAAGTGAATGAATGCAAAAGAAGAAATTTTCACAGTCAAGGCAACATTGCATTTAGGTATGCATCATTTTCCCCCGTTTGATGTGGTCAAGAAATAGGTGATAAAATCTCAGTGAATTGATTCATCTGGGTTGAAGCACTTCAGAAACTTGAAACTCCAGAACGTGCAGAATCCAAGTCTTCCACTAATTGTGTGCCACTACTCCCAATGAATGGGGCTTCCCACCTGCAACTTCAAGACTCTGCAAAGGTTAATGCCTTAGAAGAAAGCAAATACTGTTCTCAGTATCTACTGAAAACTCCCCTCCTGGTAACTGCAGACACATGTTTAAAATTAAATATAATTAAAAATCACAGAGGGGAAGTTATGGTTCAGCTAAGGTAGAAAGGACCTATGCGTGAAGGTAACTGAAGAGCCAAGCCAACACATGAATGACACCAAGGGTGCTGAATGAAGGGAGAAGGGCATAAAGTTGGATACTGTTGAGTTTATTGGTACAAAACACTATCCGAACACTTAGGAATAAACGATTTGGCAAAGATTCAGGAAGACTATGTTAATGTGCTACTAGAATGACTCTTGATAGTTTGGAAACATGATAACTCATACCAATGAGGTAGAAAAGCCAGAATTTCTGCTGAAAATCATGAAGGAAATGGCAGTGCTAGAATGGATATCCTACATAAGTCCTGAGAACACACAATCTATGTTCCATGGGCAAGCTAGTTGGCATCCCATTTACCAAAGTAATAAGGAGTGTACTCGTGAGTTGGTACTAGTATCCTTGAAAAGCCCAGTGGTAGCTGTCCTCCATATGCTGAAGCTTGAAGGTAAGTAAAGCTAGAAAGTAACAGCTCCCCACTGATGATGAGGATTCTAGGATCCAAAATAGAGGTCAGATAGCTGTCGTTAATTATCAGAAACAAAGTAGCCTTAATTACTGGAAATGAATAGCAAGCAACCAGAGAAGTTTGATTTACAGAAAGCTTTGTGGTTGGTTCCTAGAGATAAGGAAAGCAGCAACAATGGTATTACTTTATAAAACAATACTTTTTAAGAAAGATTGAAAATGGGCACTGGATAATCAAACCTGAGGCGATTTACTTGTACAACCATATACCAAAGAAAGGAAGCTATCTAAAACATTTTGAGGCCAACTGCCCTGTGACTTTTTCACAAATACCTCTTTGGTAACAACTTTAGCACTGAGTGAGTTCTGAATTATAGAGAAGGCAATGGTACCCCACTCCAGTTTAGTAGGTATAAGGGCAAATTTTTGAGCCAGTCTTTCCATGAACTACCAGTTTTTCTTCGGTCACTCAGTCGTTTAGAACTCTGCGAACCTGTGGACTGCAGCAAGCCAGGTCCCCTGTCCTTTGCTACCCCTTGGAGTTTGCTCAAATTCATGTTTATTGAGTTGGTGATGCTATCTAAACATCTCATCCTCCACTACGCTCTTCTTTTGCCTTCATTCTTTCCCAAAGTCAGGGTCTTTTTCAGTGAGTATGGCTATTCGCATCAGGTGGCCAAAGTATTGGAGTTTCAGCTTCAGCATCTGTTCTTCCAATGAATATTCAGGGTTGGTTTCCTTTAGGATTGACTGGCCTGATCTCCTTGCTGTCCAAGGGACTCTCAAGAGTCTTCTCCGGAACCACAATTTGAAAGCATCAATTCTTCAGGGCTCAGCCTTCTTTATGGTCCAACTCACATCCGTAGGTGATTACTAGAAAAACCATAGCTTTGACTATGTGGACCTTTGTCAGCAAAGTGATGTCTCTGCTTTTTCATATGCTGTCTAAGTTTGTCACAGTTTTCCTTTTAAGGAGCAAGCATCTTTTAATTTCATGGCTGTTGTCACTGTCTGCAGTGATTTTGGAGTCCAAGAAAATACAATCTGTAACTGCTTCCACTTTGAACTACCAGACAGGCAAACAAAAGTAATTACAGTTCTTTGCAAATCAGGCCCACACTGTTCCTCCAGGACTGATAATAGAAATGAAGGCTATTAAGGTTACAGCTGAGCGGGACTGAGCTGGTAAGCAGGGTGTGGGACTAGGCTAAGTTATAATCCCCCAAAACTAACATTCTTACTGAGATTCAGTCACTCCACTTTTCTAGAATAAGCATTCCCCTAATTGCTGCAAAACAACTAACAGCTGTTGTCAATTTTTTCATTGTGTTCCCAAATGACCAGATTTTGGAGTTCCTTACTCCACCCTTTTCACTAATATTATTCTGATTGTTTTTTATAAGCTCATTTATGATAGACCCTAGTAAATAAGATACACAAATGGCCATAAGAAAATGGTCACTGGATTATTTTCTGGAAAAAGAAAAACTAACTTGTTCACATTTTTAAATAACAGATTAAAAAAAAATTATACAATACAGTTTAAAAGGACAGAGAAAGAAAAGATACTTTATAAAACAGTGCATATCAGATGTCATAAATGGGGTGATGGAAATTGTGTAACATCAGATTTCCATCAAAGATATCTGCCTTTCATAGCATGAATGGCAGTAAAAGAGACTGCAGAACAGACAGTTTCATAGTTTTATGCTGGGGGGTATCATTTTTTTTTTTATGTTAGGTAATTAACTTTTGGCTTAACATTAAATTGTTATTGATTCAGACAAGTAATCTGTTCATTTAAAAATTATGAATTCGATTCTTACATGTCTGATGCAGGATACAGCATGCTTGGGGCTGGTGCACGGGGATGACCCAGAGGAATGTTGTGGGGAGGGAGGTAGGAGGGGGGTTCATGTTTGGGATCGCATGTACACTCATGGTGGATTCATGTCAATGTATGGCAAAACCAATACAGTATTGTAAAGTAAAATAAAGTAAAAATAAAAATTAAAAAAAAATTATGAATTCAAGACCATATTTCAAAGAAGACAGTTGAGAGAATAGCAGGTTATTGAAAAAATAAATAAAACATTTAATCTCTATATTTAGTCCTACTCCTCAGAAAGGTGGGTTAAGCTTGGGGAAAGCATATCTAGAAGAAAGGTTATTTTAGCCTCCAGCTAGAATACAACATTGACGATCCTGAATCACTATACAGAGAATCTGCTGGAAATCAAATTTTCATTCCCCCTGCTTGATATGTTTTATTCTTGTGAATAAAGCAATTTCAGTGCAAACTCAAAGGGATATTTTATTAAGAGGATAAAAGACTGTGCTGGACATTTGCCTGTCTACTTTCATATATATCCTAGTTTTCTATCACTGGGAACTATATTTCCCAAGGTCCCTTGCAAGTGGCTTTCATCTATTGAAAAATTATATCCAATTTTTTACAATTACTATTTCAGGTAACTTTTAGAAACACATTGTCAATTTCTAACAAAATTCTGTTTGGGGACTTGACTGTTATTGAGTTGAATTTAAAGACTACCTTTTAGGAAACTTGATGCTTTTACAATATAAAATCATCCTATTCACACATCCAGTTTTCTTATCATATTTTCCATCTTCCTTTATGACCTCTAATAGGGTAAGATAATTTTCTCCACCACTTTCTTATGCATATTTGTTTGATAATTTGCCTGTGTTTTCCCATTTTCACCCTCCATCCTTCTTCTCTGCCTTTTTAATAGGATCTCTGTTTTCTTTCATTTTCTAAATGTATAGACAGAAATTGATTGCTTTATGCTTAATTGTATCTGGCTGCTTGTTTATCTTTTATGTTAGTTTTCATAAATATCTACCTGTATTATCTAGGAAGATGACAATAACATCTATAAGAAAATCGTTTGTCTCTGTCTTATCCCTGTATTCACCACTTCTTCACTGTGTTATGTGTATTCAACACTCAGTTCATAATTGAATGAAACACTAATACTATGCTGGGCATTCTGGTATCATTTCTGATTTTATAGAGAGAGCATTTAAATTTCAAAATATAGTACAGTGTTTGCTGAAGCTTTCCTGTATACATGCGTTTCTCATACAAACTTTTTTTTAATGAAAAGAAAGAATTTCTCTTTACTTTTTAAATGATCTCAAACATGAATTTGTGTTGAATTTTAAAAATGGTTTCCAGTATATAAATGATCATATATATTCTTATGTTTAATCCTCACATTTATTGAAACATGTTACTAGATGTCCATTGTTGAGTAGTTTTTACTTTATTAAATGAATCTTAACTGGTTATGAAATCATATTCTTTTAGTGTATCTTTACACTTAATCTCTTTTTTGTTTTTAAATCTTGGCTTATTGGCAAAATTTATCTGTAATTTTTTATTCTCATTCATGCTTGCCCAATTTGAGTACCAGGGTTATATGAGCTCTAAACCTACACTGAGTTGTATCTGTGGCTGGAGAGAAAATAAGATCTCACGTGGCTTCTCAGGCTGTAGTACCGCCAATTAACTGCCCTACTGGTTGTTCCTGAGCTCTTCCGCCTATTTACTTTTTCCTGATATGAAGCAGCTGTGGATTCACTCCCATATTTTGCAACTGTCCACTGTGCATATATTGATGCAATTCCTACATCAACTCGGTACATTTACTCCTTTGTTTTTCAAGACACTAGTACTTCGTGTTTTCCCATTTTCTGTTTTCAAGTAGTTTAACAGTCATTCATTAAATAATACGCTTTCCGTCATTTAAAAGAGTCACTTTTAAATGGATTCTCATCACAGTTAACATAAAACAGATTCCTCAGAGTGGTCTTCAGGGACCTGTGTACTCTGGCTCTCTCTAGACATCCAGTCTCATCTCCAATCCTGCTTCACCATACTCATTCAGCTGCAGCTGTACTATCTTCCTTTGTGTTTCTCAACATGTTCAATGTGGTCCATTTTAGAGCATTTACATTTGTACCTAGAATGTACTTTAATTTATCTCATCTCTGTGATTTTTTTTTTTTGTCTTGCTCTAAGGGTCA
The DNA here is from genome assembly GCF_001704415.2 of Capra hircus. NCBI lineage: Eukaryota > Metazoa > Chordata > Mammalia > Artiodactyla > Bovidae > Capra > Capra hircus. The sequence continues at coordinate 9,282,397 of NC_030835.1, read as the reverse complement.
TCCCCTCAGATAGAACTATCCCCAAACTGTTATCTAAAATAGCACCCTTTACCACTCTACTTTCCTATGATTTTATCTTCCTTCATTGCTCTAATCAGCTGACATTCTAAGATACATTTATTTGCTTGTTTTCTGTCTATTTAATTAAAAGGTAAAGATGAAGGGAGGGAATTTTTTGTTCTGTTCATTCACTGTTGTTTTATTCTATTCAATTCCCTTTGTCCACATCAGTGAACTTAACTACATTACAAAACTACCAGAGTTCGATCCGAATTCAGGAAAAATATGGCTAAACAACAGAAGAAAATAAAGAAAATACAATGATATGATAAATATACATATAGCATATATATACTATAGCAAGCACTAAATAATTCTGCTAAATAAATACATAAAGGGAGGGAAAGCTTTAGTTTGTGTCTAGGATGCTTAATATAGCACAATGTTAAAAATCCTAGCTTATAAAAGTTCCTCTGCAACTCATTCCCTGGACTCAGTCATTGCTAAATTCCTGCCAAATAATGTGTCCTACACAGTTCAATAGTCTTTAACTCATTGTAATTACTGCTGCTCTAATTTAGGTTTCCTCATCTCTAGGCAGCGTGGACTAATAGCAACCAGTCTTGCTACCTCCAGGCTCTTTGTATCCAAGATGAAGTCCTCTTGTCACCAGATCTATATACCTTCTTGATTGCTTCAGAACTGGAACATGGTTTGGAACCATTCTAGGTTCCCCTACCTATTTTTATTAAACTCTCTTTGATACTGTTCAATGAATAATGCAATTCTTCAGTTAACATGATGATGACTTCCTTATTTATTATGATATTAGTGAAAACATTTGTCTAATGTAGTGTTTCTCAAACTTGAACACGTATCCAAATCCCTGGGAGGGCTTAATCGACCACACATTTTTGAACCCTACTGCCCTAGTATCTGTTTCAGTACGCCTGGAACTCTCTTCTGGAATCCCCAAATGCTATAAATAAAGCTAGACATTGTATTTTAAAACTTTTAAAGTAAAATAATTCCTGGCTAGGTTAGATATAATTTATCCATAGTCACTTAATTGTATATTCAATAGTTTCTCTTCTTTCTTTTCCCAACTTCTATGCATCTGGCAGAAACATATCTTCTGTCATTTTGAAATCAGCCTTCTTTCATTTCTAATATTGCTACAGGTTTTTATTTTTATGAATACTGGTCTTATCAGATTATTTTAGTTAGTAAAGGGGAGAGGTTTTATGATTAGATGCATGTGTGCGTGCATGTTCAGTCAAGTTTGACTCTTTACAACCCCATGGACTATAGCTCGCCAGGCTCCTTTGCCATGGGATTTCCCAGGCATGAATACTGGAGTGGGTTGCCCTTTCCTACTCCAGAGGATCTTCCCCACCCTGGGATTGAACCTCCGTCTTTTGTGTCTCCTGCATTGGTAGGTGGATTCTTTACCACTGGACCACCTGGTAAGTCCCTTGATGGTTAGGTACTCATTGCTTATCAAAGCTTTATAATATTTCCATCTTGGTATAGTTTTTCACTTTGCCTATGTATCAAGTGACAGTTTTGGTTGGAAATAGTATTATTCAAGAGTTAGAGGTAATAGTTTACAGAGATGATAGTGTGTAATGTTGCCATGTTCAGTAAGTACAACTAGTCTGAATCAAGATACATTCTGTATAGAGTCCAAGGTTAATTATCACCAGCTCTTTTCATTTAGCCTTTAAAGAAAGAAATCTATTATTGGTGAATATATAATATCTTTATATAAACCATTATTTTACTTATGTTTTTAAAGTAATTTGGCGGAAAGACAGGCACTGGAGAGGGTGCAAGGTTTAATTGCAAAATGTGTAAAAATGCTGAAATGAACTGGCCTCTGGTTATATGACTCTCAGTACTAAATGCCTTGATACTCACCATCGGTTGGTATTGTTTATTTAGCACATGTGGCATGCAATACATTTTAGAAGCTTTTAAAGCTTGCTTTGGCTTATAAATTTGGGATTTTTATAAATTTGACTTATGTAAACAGTTTTCATATGTCATCCTCTACTGCAGTGACAATATTGATAGACTGAACTAATTTAGAAAGATATTGAACAAAATCCATTTTTGATGAGTTACTTATGAAATAACTTGTAAAAATTTCATAAGAGGGATGACTGACCTCCTTCAAGGTGGGAAATATTTCTTAGTGTTCAGTTCATAAGGTTCATAAATTTAAGAAAACAATAAAGTTAAAACAACTGAATGACAAGACATTGCATAAAATGCTGAATATTTTTTAAAATCTTAAAATATTTTAAATATTTGAACAAATTATTCTTTGCCTCTTACTTTTTGTGAGTGAACTATTATTTGTACCTTTGTTATTAACTAATAGATAATGAGATAATGCAACCAGACATTGATCTTCAAATATTAAAAACTAGTTCTCACAAATGCATTAAAAAATGGAAGCTTTTTTATGGGACTATATAAAACTAAAAACTTCTGCACAGCAAAAGAAATCACCAACAATGTGAAAAGACAGCCTATAGAATGGTTGATAAGATTTGCAAATCACATATCTGATAAAGGGTTAATATCAAAATATAGAAATAACTCATACAACTCAATAGCAAAACACACACACATACAAAACATACAATCCAATTGAAAAATAGGAAGAAGACTTAGACTTTTTGAAAGACAAATGTATAGATAGACAACAGACACATGGAAAGATGGCAGCATCCCTAATCAGGGAACACAAATCAAAACAACAGTGAGATATTACTTCACACCTCTCAAAATGGCTATTATCAAAAAGACAGGAAATATCAAGTGCTGATTGGTATGTGGATAAAAGGAACCCTTGTGCATTGTTGGGCACATAAACTAATGCAACCACTATAGAAACCTCGAAAAATTAGCAGTAGAACTACCACACAATCCAGCAATTCTATTTCTGCCTCTTTATTTGAAGAAAATGAAAACATTAACTGGAAAAGATATTTGCACCCTCATGTTCATAGCAGTATTTCTTACAACAGCTATGACATGGAAAGAACTTTAGTTTTCACTGATGGATGAATAAATAAAAACAATATGTGTGTGTGTATGTGTGTGTGTGTGTCTGTTAGAATATTATTCAGTCATACAAAAGAAGGGAATTGTGCTGTTTGTGAAAACATGAATGGACCTATGGACCTTGATGGCATTATGCTAAGTAAAACTAATGAGACAGAGAAAGGCATAGATGATATCATGTCACTTTCATGTGGAATCACAAAGCAAATAACCCCCCTAACTTATAGATGTGAAAAACAGATAGGAGGTTGCAGAGCTAGGTGTGTGGGGTGGGGCAAGATGGATGAAAGGTGTCAAGAAGCATAGACTCCCAGTAAAAAAAAATAATAAGTTATTGGAATGTAACCTACAGCACTGTGATTATAGTTAAGAATATTGTATTGTATATTTGAAAGTTGCTAAAAGAATACATCTAAAAAGTTCTTGTACAACAAAAACAAATTTAATTATGTGTAATGATGGATGTAATGTTAACTAGTTTTATTGTGGCGACTATTTAAAAATAAGTATAAATATGAAATCACTGTGTTTTACTCATGGAACTAATATAATGTTATATGTCAATTACACTTCAATAAATTAAGGAAACAATTTCTTAAAGAAATTAAATCACCTGGTTAAATGTTTGCTCATTATATGTTTTATTAAGTATTCTTAAATTGTTTCAAAAAATTTACAGCAGTTTTTCCTTCTGACAAAATACATGAGGTTATGCATTATCTCATATTCTCAAAAGCAGTTTTTTAAACCATTCAAATGTATATTTAGAAAGCATTTTTCATAGTCTAGACATTATGCCAAGGCCCAATGATTAAGTATGAAAGAGATTAATTATGGCATATAAATATAAAGTTACAACTTCAATAATAGTGCAATGTGAATATTCAAGATTCCAGTGAAGTACGAATCAGGAGGAGTAGATCCAGTCAGGGAGAATAAAGTGTCCCTGAAGTGTTATATTGTGTATATTTTTAAATTACTAATTAGCTGAGCAAATAATATTTTTGTTTTATTTTTAATTCTCATTTTCTTGGCTAGCAATAAGATTAAAATATTTTCATAAGTCTATAAGCCATTTGTATTTCCCATTGTGAATTGTCTATTAACATACTTGGTCCATTATTCTAATGGGTGTACAGTAGTTTATTAATAATATATTTGTCTTACTCTGTTATTATATGATAATGTACATTAATTTTTTTTGTAAGTTGAAAGCTTTATCCTTGTTATTTCTGGGTTATTTGACTTTGCCAGTTGATCCTCAGTTGTGTGAGCTCAGATGTGTCTGACTCTGCAACCCCATGAACTGTACCCAGCCAGGCTCCTTTTCCATGGGATTTCCCAGGCAAGAATATTGGAGTGGGTTGCCATTTCCTTCTTCAGGGGAATCTTCTCGACCCAGGGATTGAATCCAGGTCTTGAGCATTGCAGACAGATTCTTTACCACTGAGGCCCCATGGAAGCCCTAATTTTATTTATGGTAACTTTTAAAAAGGTTCAGATTTTACAAACTAAATATATATATATTTCTAAGTCAATTACAAATTAAACATATTTTCTTTATTTTCTAAAAACATATTCTTATGCTTTATTTTTTGTGGTTAAAATAAACTGCTAAATATATTTTACCTAATATATAATATTGATCCAAAAATTGATTGAATAATTGGTCATTTTATCCACAGAATTCAATTTTTGCCTTTTTTACAATAGAAAGTTAAACTCCAAGCATATTTTTCAGGATCTGCGCATCAATAATATTCCCCACAGGAAAAAAATATTTTAAGCCATTTCTCTTTGGAATTTTTAGAAGTGAATTCTGTAGGAAACAGAATTTCTAGCAATGGGTGCAAGATTCCACAGCCCCTTATTCCTGGAACCTATGAGTGTCCTGCAATCTCAGTCCCTATGATTGTGTTATGTTATATTCCACAGTTGAGCTTTAAAACACAAGGAGCTAATATAATCACTGAGAGTGCCTTGGACTGCAAGGAGATCAACCTAGTCAATCCTAAAGGATATCAGTCCTGAATATTCTTTGGAAGGACTGATACTGAAGCTGAAACTCCAATACTTTGGCCACCTGATGTAAAAAAACTGACTCATTGGTAAAGACTCTGATGCTGGATAGACTGAAAGCAGAAGGGGATGATAGAGGATGAGAGGGTTGGATGGTATCACTGACTCGATGGACGTAAGTTTGAGGAAGATCTGGGAGTTAGTGATGGACAGGGAAGCTTGATGTGCTGCAGTCCAGGGGGTTGCAAAGAGTTGGACATGACTGAGTGACTGAACTGAACTGAATATAATCACATGCTTGCCAAGCTTATTCTAAGTCGCTAAGTCTGTCTGACTCTGTGACCCTTGGACTGCATCCTACCAGGCTCCTCTGTCCATGGGATTTCCCAGGGAAGAATACTGGAGTGGGTTGCCATTTCCTTTTTGAGGGGATCTTCCTGACCCAGGAATTCAACCCATATCTCTTGTGTCTCTTGCATTGGCAAGCAGATTCTTTACCACTGAGCCACTAGGGAAGTCCAACTTAATCACACAAACCCTTTGAATCAGAGCATGCTCTCTGATTAATAGCAGAAGAGGAAAGTGAAGAGGAAGGCACAAAGGGAAAAGAGAAAAAGAAGCTGGAAAAACTCTTAAAGTAACAAGGACTCCAAATGCCATTGCTGGTCTGAAAATGGGGATGGCCTGTGAGAGGGAATATAAGTGGCCTTCAGGAGTAGAGAGCCTCCCCTGGCCGATAACCATCAGGGAAAATGGGCTGCAGGTATTCTGCCAACAGCCTAAATGAACTTGTAAGTGGATTCTTCCCCAGATCTTCCAGCACTGTGAAATGCTCAGTGCAGAACCCAGATGGGCCACTCAGATATCTGACCCACAGAACAAAAGAGAATAAGTAGACACTGTTTAATGCCACTAATTTGTGGTAATTTTTTACACGGATATAAAAAGCTAATATTAAGTTTCTATTTCTAGATCATGTGTTTCTATTTGTATCCACTCACTCATCTATTTTAGCTATTTTTAGTTAACATTCTACTTATTATGACAAGAAAATTTAATATACTTAGACCACTGTCACCATATAGCTTTCCATTCCCTCATGTTAGCTGAGTATTACTCTTCTTACCACTACTGGTCAACTCTTCACCTTTAATAGCATGTACAAACATTCATTCTTGTACAATCATACACAAGGAGAAGGTTATTCAAAGAGATTGATACTGTGTTCTTTATTTCCAGTTTTCTTTCCTTCCTCATGTCTCTCCTCTTCTATATTAGGATGTAGAATTAAATTTTCATTTTGTGGCCATCATTAAAATTTCTGTTCTTGCTGTGTAGATTCTAAAATTTGAAAGTCAATAAAGGATATTGTCAATTCCTTTGTAAATCTATTTACTACAAAGCCAAGAAGTGTACAGTTCTTTTTCTGAAGGGCCATGCTATGATTTATGGCTAATGCTCAAAATTCTCCAAGCCAGGGTTCAACAGTATTGGAACCAAGAAATTCCAGATGTTCAGGGTGGTTTCAGAAAAGGCAGAGGAACCAGAGATCTAATTGCTAATGTTAATTGGATCATAGGAAAAGCAAGAGAATTCCAGAAAAACATCTACTTCTGCTTCATTGACTACACTAAAGCCTTTGACTGTGTGGATCACAATAAACTGTGGAAAATTCTTAAAGAGATGGGAATACCAGACCACTTTACCTGCCTCCTGAGAAATCTCTATGCAGGCCTTCTTGTATGCAGATCAAGAAGCAACAGTTAGAACCAGACATGGAACAATGGACTGGTTTAAAATTGGGACAGGGATAGGTCAAGGCTACATATTGTCATCCTGCTTATTTAACTTATACAAAGAATACATCATGCGCAATGCTGGGCTGGATGAAGCACAAGCTGGAATAAAGATCGCTGGGAGAAATATCAATAACCTCAGACATGAAAATGATACCACCCTTATGGCAGAAAGCAAAGTGGAAACAATGGAAAGAGTGTCAGACTTTATTTTCTTGGGCTTCAGAATCACTGAAGACGATGACTGCAGCCATGAGATTAAAAGATGCTTGCTCCTTGGAAGGAAACTATGGCAAACCTAGACAGCACACTAAAAAGCAGACACTACTTTGCTGACAAAGGTCTGTATAGTCAAAGCTATGGTGTTTCCAGTAGTCATGTATGAATGTTAAAGCTGGACCATAAAGAAGGCTGATCGCCGAATAATTGATGTTTTTGAACTGTGGTGTTGGAGAAGACTCTTAAGAGCCCCTTGGACTGCAAGGATATCCAACCAGCCAATCCTAAAGGAAATCAGTCCTGAATTGGAAGAACTGATGCTGAAGCTCCAATACTTTGACAACTTGATGGGAAGAGCCATTAGAAAAGACCCTGATGCTGGGAAAGATTGAAGGCAGAAGAAGGGGATGACAGAGGATGAGATGGTTGGATGGCATCACCAACTCAATGGACATGGATTTGAGCAGGCTCTGGGAGGTGGTGAAGGACACGGAGGCCTGGCATGCTGCAGTCCATGGGGTCGCAAAGAGTCGGACATGACTGAGCAACTGGACATCAACAAAAAGAATATTTCCAAATTCAAATATGAACTTACACTCCTCTTTTACCATCCACAGGTACTCAAAGCATAGTTTTTCATACTTTAAATTTCAGCCAAGGTCTATTCTATATGTTCTATTCATTCCTCTTATGAAAAACATACTCCTTTCCACTCTTTGCCTACCTGAATTAATCTGAGAAGCCTATTCTCTAGGTATAACTATTTCTCATTACGTATCACCCCTTAGCTACAGAGATAAATGTGCCTTTTCCTGAATATAACACTTTAACTTTTTGTTAAGTTCTTTGTTTTACTGGTATATAAGTTAAAGAATCTTAGATAAACCTTCTAATGCTTTGAATATTGAAAATGTCTTTATTTTGCCCAAGGATCAAACTGCAGGTTGCTGGATAATGAATATTTTATTTCAAAAATTATTTTCTCAAATATCATTTTCTGTCCATTTGATGAAGTATAAATTTTGAAAAGCCTTTTAGTCAGAAACTAATTAAAGTTGCATAAAATATAAAGTTGTACTACCGGGCTGGAAGGGAAGGGAATATCAAAGGAACTAAAGACAGAGATCTAGCTTAATTATAAGAGAAATTTCTCGAATGTCAAACCCAGTGCTAATTGTGAGACTCAAGATATTTCTAGATGTCATAAGAGGCTGATATGAGCACTAGTTTGTTGGTGCTCCCTAGTTCTAGGTATAAACAAACTAAAATTCTCTCAGAATAATTCTCCCATTAAGACCCAAGTTATCTCTACATGTTAAAATTAATCAAACATGAATTCACAATAAAAGATGACAAAACACACAAGCAAAGAATCCACTATGATTGACTACCAGTTGAAAGGAAAAAAACAAGAGAGAGATTAATACCTCTTGAAGAAAATCAGATATTATAGTTAGCACATGGAGATATAATGAAATATTTAACAAGTAAAAGATGGAACTACAAAATAGATCAAGGAATTATAGATTATCAAAAAGTAACCAAGCTAACTTAAAGGAAAATAATTTCAGAAATAAAAATAAATTATTGAAATTTAAAAACCAACTGATGGATTTCAACTTCTAGTCAGGGTATAAAAAGATGCAAGAGACATTCATTCATATGAAAATAAGAAATTTTAAAGGAGATAAAATATTTTATATTTTTTGTATTCCATTTTATCTCCTCTTATGAATTTTTCTGACAAAAATAAATGTAGCTTTCTCCAGTATAACAAAATTCTGTGGGAAGGAGCCAGAGCTAGTTGGGTATGGGTTCCACATTTGTCAGCTGAGAACTCTGCCTATCTTTAAGCTCAGAGAGCAATAATAACATGTGACTTCTGTCTCATGTCCCAAGATGGAAACCATGTGGCCACATTCCAGTGGAAAGAAGGAGGAAAGAATAAAGGACTCTTCCCAGATCCTTCTATCCCACTGGCATAACATATGACAAGAAATGCTGAGAAATAAACTTTTTATTTCACTAAGGCATTGAGGCAATTCAACAGTAGAAAATATTTCTGACAAATGAAGTTTAAACAATGTGATAAGTAAACTGATCCACTCCTTGATGCATAAAAAAATTAATTTGTGATGGAACATAGCTTTAAATATAAAATATAAATTATAAATGTTCTGAAAGACAACATAAGAGAATTCCTTCAAATACTTTGCTTGTCAAAGGTTTCATAGATGACACAAAAAATCACTAAGCATAAAATTTAAAGAAAGGGATGCTGAAGTTCATTCAAATTAAAAAGCTCTGCTCATCAAAATATGCTGGAAAGAAAACAAGCAAGACGTAGATTGGGAGAAAACATTTGCAATATGCGTTTGCATGAACAAAAGAATAAATCAAATCAAAACAAACAAACAAAAAATGGACTGAATTGTTGAGCTCATAAATAGATCTACACCTAAGTGGAAATTGGTATAAAATAATTTACATTTATGGGTCAGTCAACACACTTGGAAAACATAATAAATTATTCAGGAAAAAAAATTATTCATATAGAAGACAACTTAGACATTTGGTCCTCTATTCCTTCTGAAATAAAAGTTAATTATTTCCTTATCCCTTTATTTTTGTTGCTATTGAATTATACTATGATTTCAAGTTAGAGAGAAGGTTAATGTATATACTCTATCTACAGTTTAAACTAAATGTTTTAGCTTATGACTTTTGCGGATTTATAAAGTTCTATTAAATTGACAAGCTGATTTTTTACATAAACTTCTTTATAAACATTTAGATATTCCTCAGGCTTCTGCTATTATTAGCATGACTCTATGAACATCTTTGAATAGTGTTTATGCTACATCTAATAGATATGAAAAAATAATTCTACAAAAAGTGACAGAACCAAATGGATTTGCCTTTAAATATAGGACAGAATTACCCTCTTATCCAACATGATTACCAAGAATTTGTATTATCAACTTTGGTGCTGGCCAGTCCATGACAATAATTAGATTCTCACACAAAATACTTTGAATTTAAAAATTATGATCTACTTGTTTTTCCTTTATTTTGTGAACTGAAGTTACATGAGTTGCGCTGGATATTTTCTCTCTGTCCCTCTAAATTAACTTTCTATGCTTTTCCTCCATGTTTTATGTGCTGGGTACCTGACAGTTGGGTTTGACCCAAAGGAGGCATGGCAGGAAATTACAAAATAAGATTATAAGGACCAGGTGCTTATTCCCCCAGCTCTCACTCTGATAGGATGATTGGGGATGGCTGAATTCCTTTATTTAAAGATTAAAGGTATTGTCAGAATATGCTTTCCATATGGCTCCTCTCTATAGATTACAGTTATTGCATCCTCTTATTCACACAATCCTAGAGGTGGTCACAAATTTAAACTACTGCTAGCTGTGCAATTTTTTGGTTCCTATAATGCAGCCTCACCTTTGTAAATAGTATCTTTAAATAAATTACAGAATGTTACAATTTCATTTCTTTCCTACCAATCTGCCCATAGAGTCTAAGAGCACATGGTTGGTCTCTTTGTCGGGAAGAGTTATCAATTAAATTGTGTCCATAAAAAGATATGTGGAGCCGATTATACAGAATGAAGTAAGCTAGAAAGAAAAACACCAATACAGTATACTAACACATATATATGGAATTTAGAAAGATGGTAACGATAACCCTGTATGCGAGACAGCAAGACACAGGTGTATAGAGCAGACTTTTGGACTCTGAGGGAGAGGGAGAGGGTGGGATGATTTGGGAGAATGGCATTGAAACATGTATAATATCATGTAAGAAATGAATCACCAGTCTAGGTTCGATGCAGGATACAGGATGCTTGGGGCTGGTGCACTGGGATGACCCAGAGAGATGGTATGGGGAGGGAGGTGGGAAGGGGGTTCAGGATTGGGAACTCATGTACACCCGTGACAGATTCATGTTGATGTATGGCAAAACCAATACAGTATTGTAAAGTAAAATAAAGTAAAATTTAAAAAATAAAATAAAAAAATAAAATTGATGGCAAAAAAAAGATATGTTGAAATCCTCATCTCTCATATATGTAAATACCACCCTTTTAGGAATTAATGTCTTTGCAGATATAATTAAGAGAAGGTCATTAGAGTGGTTCCTAATCCAATAGGACTGTGACCCATGTCCATATAAGAGGAGGAAATTGCCATCTGAATAGAGACACACAGGGCAGATGCTGTGTGATGATAGAGGCAGAGACTAAAGTGAGGCAGCTGCAAGTCAAGGAATGCCAAGGATTAAATGCCACCATAAGAAACTGGGAAAAGCAAGGGAATATCCTACCCAGAATCTCAGAGGGAGCATGGCCCTGCAGACATGTTGGCCGAATTTGTAAAATTTAGCCAAATTTCATACATAATCTTTAATAACATAAATCCCTATGATCTAAAGACTAATCCCCACTCTACTGGGATAATTCGCAACTCTGTACTTCTTATGGTTAAGCACAACTTTTGACTTTAACACTCTGGGATCTTGTTAATTTCATCAATTTCAGGGAAAGAAATTCTATCGCACCATACTACATAGTAATCTTCAACTTAAAGTGAACAAGTAACATAGACAGTATAAAGATATTCTGCCTAGAAAATCCCACTAAAACGTATCCTCGTGGTTAAGACATTCAACAATCAGGTGGACAACGTCATTTGGTCAAGTAGACCCAAGCAGATTCAATTCCTAAGGTTGCTAGTTTGCTCTGCCATGTATCCATAGATCTGACCCACAGGGAGACAAGAAGATCAAATAGATTTAAACCGTTTATTATTTATGTCACAGCACAAAGCATGAGATACACATATGCATTGGTTCCCCCTTGATCCTCCCCAGTTCTCATGTGGATGATGCATAATCAAGACTGATACCCAGTGGATTTATGTCACAGCTGAAGTACAAGTGCTTAGAAAACTCCTAATCTTCAAAGGGCACTTCTAGCAAACCTGCCCAATCTTTATCCCCAAGAGAAGACATTATCTTTATTATCCTAGCCAGGAAACAAATATACTATCTGATCTGGAGGGAGACACTACCTCTATCTTCCCAGTGTATTTGCTAAACATACTGGAAAAGACAATCCTAAATGTATAGAAACATTATAAAGATTTGTCCCTCAATAGACAAGATACCTAGTCTGTGATTGTAAATAGGTTTCTTGCCCCAAACCACTGCAGTGCTTATTTCATGAAACAATGTACCAGGTGGCCAAGGTGGCAAAGGTGGTAATGGTATATGATCTTTATAACTTGAATCTCCCCTTATAAAGGTTGATCTGATTGTGAAACCTACTTACTGCCCACCCTATAAAAGCCTAAGCTAATACTGAGCATTTCTTCACTGGTTCCCATATAAGAATATTTCCTGGATAAACCAGCTGGTAGGTTGATGACATTAAATCCTTCCACCATGGAGATGTCAGTGATGCTTCCTCTGGGGGACAAATATATTCCACATATGAATATGGCTTCCCTGACTGAAGAGCTTCTGCAGTGCCCCTATTATGGATTTCCAGAATGTTTTATTCATAATCATGGCTAATCTATACAACATCACCTCCATGACATACAAGTAGAATTTCACAAGTGTTATCATGTACCCACTACAAAGAATCATCTGGATTGAAACAACTGAATTATAACTTTAGTTGGACTGCAAAACTGCAATATTGTAATCCTTTCTGGAAGAACAGAAAAAATACCTTAGATCTGAATCCAATATTTTGAGATAATTCCTGTATAGTCAGGATACACAGGTCTAGTAACCAAATGGAGGTTATTACACTAAAGAACCCACTGAAAGAATTTTTAATTCTTATACAGTCAACTTTGGGATCATGGATTTAGAAGTCTTTAATTGCCCATGAGAACTCTCACTAGGAAACATAGTTATTGTTATCATCAAGTTGAAAGTTCTCCTTGGATGTTTATGGTTTTCATGTTGCTCTTTTAACAGGCATGAAACAGAGTTTACTGTGTACCTGCTAAGTTGCTTCAGTCATGTTCAACTTTTTGTGACTCTAGGGACTGTAGCCTGCCAGGTTCCTCCATCCATGGGATACTCCAGGAAAGAATACTGCTGTAGGTTGCAATGCCCTCCTCCAGAGGATCTTCCCAACCCAGGGACCAGAACAATTAGCCATGATCTAGAGTCAATGGGTACAAAGGTGATTCAGCATGGAGGTCAGGGGATTTACTGGCATCTGTAATATGAAAGAAAGTGAAAGTCATTCAGTTGTGTCTGACTCTTTGTGACCCCATGGACTACACAGTCCATGAAATTCTCTAGGCCAGAATACTGGAGTGGGTAGCCTTTCCCTTCTCCAGGAGATCTTCCTAGCCCATGGATCGAACCCAGGTCTCTCACATTGCAGGCAGATTCTTTACCAGGTGAGCCACTAGGGACGCCCAGGAAAACTGGAGTGGGTAGCCTATCCCTTCTCCAGTGGATCTTCTCAACCCAGAAATCAAACCAGGGTCTCCTGCATTGCAGGCGGGTTCCTTACCAACTGAACTATCAGGGGAGCCCATCTGTAGTATTCCCTTCCCCAATAATCTTGATCAATAGTAAACTTCAGGAATCTAATAAATACAGATCCAGAAAACACTCAGATCAAATAGGAACAAAGGTTTGGTTAAGAATCCCAGGCAGCCAGAATGCTGGACAAAGTAAGGGGATAATGGAATTCTCTTGTAAAAGGAAGCTACAATTATCTGCTTCAGCCTCATGACTGTCTGCAGAAGTGAAAACAGAAGCTATGCTTTATAGTTTCTCTGTTCCTCATTTTGTCCCAAGTAAAGTGACTAATACTTTAGATTCTAAATAACAGCATGACAGATGGATAATGCATCATTTATCATATGGTAACTGATGGGTCTGTATATGTTCCCTGTTTGGATGATACAGTTTCTATTCTAGACAAAATAAATTACTTGATATTGAGAAGAATTGGGGGTACATTGATATACTTCTTTCAGTTTTCCCCCTGTATTCCTTCCACAGATATATACCTCATTGTGGAGAACCAGACCAACTTTTGATGGAAAACTTTACAAATACCCTTGCCATTTACCTTCTGGCTGAGTTTGACCAGTGGGAGACACTGGCAGTATGGCAGAGGGTTGGAGAAGAGAGAGATTGAAATACTTAATGCCTTCCCATTTTTTTTGAGGTTGACACAGATTGGTTTCATCTTGCAGTCCTAGGTATTGATTGTTGATGTCCCATGAGACCATGAAAAAAAAAAAAACTCTGTGGGCAAACCTAAGATTATTAGACTTACTGCAGGAAGGGCAAATGCCACCTCTTAAAGTCATAAAGTCCCAAATGAGGAAATCAGGGCAGTATGTTACTGGATTTTAGAGCCTGGGCTAAGGGATGCTGAGTGAGTCTTACAAGATTTGGTGGGCAGTGTGTTCCCTTGCTTTAGCCAGCATCAGATTGCATGTATTAGAACACAGACTATTAGCAGATGCACCAAGTGTTTCTGACTTGGTGTATATCTGGGGTGGGACCCTAAATTTGTATTTCCAACAAGTTCCCCTGGTCGGGGGTCCAGACTTTGAAACCATTGTCTTATACATTGTAAATGTTTATGCATTTTTGCCAATTTTCTCAAGCTGGGAGGTAAACCCAGGTGTTTAACCATCTTAATGTAGGCCGGGCTACCCTTGCTTGCTTGTGACTGATAGGGCTCCGTAATTAACATGTGGGCATTTTATTTTTTTCTCCTAAGGAGAGTAACGTTATGATTTTGGAGTCAAAAGAGAAGCTACAGGCTTTAATTCTGGCCCCTTTTGGTCACCTCATTCAGTATCTGTGAAATTTTACAGGTTGTATAACCTCTATATTATCTGTTACCCAGTGATATCAACATTTATTTTGTATGGCTTCTGTGAAGAGAAAATGAGATCATATTTATAAACAGCTTAGTTGATTGCTTAGTGTAGTAAATGCCCAGAAAATGCTTGCTGTTGTTGTTATTGTGGATATATATCCTCTTTATATCACAGTTTTCTCATTTGTACAATGTGGATAGCAAAGAGGTACTTGTGAAGTTTAAATGACATAAATATAGTTTGAGGGAAAGTTTAAGAAAAATTGTACAAAACAAGAATTAAAGTATTGCCCATCTGATTTCCATAAAAACCCTCAAAGAAAAGAAGTATCTTTCTTGAATCTATTAATAGAATTACCTAAACATGATTGATTATTCATTTCCTTCCTTTCTTTTTCCTTATTCCTGCAATATGTTCAACTCACCTCACACAAAACGAAGGTGCTTGGGGAAAAGGATTGAGGTTCATTTAGGGGAGCTTAGAAGTAGCAGCTCCAGCCCCATCTTCCTCATAATTCTTCATACAGGATCAGGATCATTAACTCTTTCTAGCCTACTTTCTAAACATGTGACCCAAAAAACTGCTGGGTTTCTACAATTCTTCTACCATGAAGATGCAACTTTGTGGTTCTATGCCTTCTTCTGGAAGCTAATGTCTGAGTATTTTGCAAGGGTAGCATTAAGAAATCACTTTTATTTTCTCTTTACAAGCATTTCAATGTCATTGAGACATATCAGATATGACTTTTAGTTGTGTTTTCTAGGTACCTCCTCAATTAGTAATGGGTTTCAATTATTTGGGAAGAAATATAATGAGAAATTGTGGGTTTAGTACATGAGAAAAATTCAGAATGTTGCAGTTTATTTTTCCTTTTCAGGTACAAAGGTTTATGAAGATTTTGCATAGCTAATTTTATCCATTAACCTCTCTCTCTCTCTCAGCCTTTGTCTTCTAATAGTGTTCTAATTTTTAGGAGGCAAGTCAAATCAGTAGGAGACTGAGAAAACAAACATTTTAACATTAGATGAACAGACATGGTGGGGAAAATGAAAAGAAAACAAGATTAATTACTGAAATAATTCAGGTACAAAAATAAAACTGACATGAAGTGGAGAAATTGTCACCAATTTGTAAGTCAAACAACATCAGACTTAATATTGATATTATAATAAAGAGTTAAATGATTCTTTTTTAACTTCTCTGAGCCTTTGTTTTATAATCTGGTAAAAGATGGGTGGGTAGGATGATTATCTTATTAACATTTTTCACACATAGTTTTGGACATTACTATGATCCTGGCATCTGCCAGATACTAGGAATTTGAAGATGGTTATAATGTTATTGCTATAAAACATTTACAGACAAATCGGAAACGCAACATGTAAAAGAAAATAATATGGCATGGAAATCAGCAATTAAAATATGCACAGTGTAATACAGAAAAAAGAAATGATAGATTAGGAAAGAGTTAGGAATCGCTTCACATATAAGGAAAAATGTAAGCCCCTGTCGAATGAAAAAACAGGAGAGAAGAACTCTACATTAGGAAACAGCAAATTCTGGCCCATGAGACTGGGAAGACATAAGAAGTACTTGAAATGTCAGGCTTTTGAGTAGGTGCTCAGTGAGAATTTATGCAATAAATTCTGAAGAATGGAGAGACAGTGTGTGAGAATGGTAAGAACTGAGCCTATATAGGTCTGATTATGAATTTCCCATTTGCAGGGTACATATTTTGAACTTCATCTTATGGACAGTAGATAGAAGTAACAGGATAAGTAAATATGATAGGATTTGGTCTTCTGAAAGTGATTCCCAGGTGCAGTGGTAAAGAATCCAGCTGCCAATGCAGGAGACACAAGAGATGTAGGTTCGATCCCAGGGTCAAGAAGATCTCCTGGAGTGGGAAATGGAGACCCATGCATGGGGTCACAAAGAGTCAGACACAACTGAGCAACTGAGTGTGTATTGGTCTTCTGAAGTTCTAATTGCCAGTTCTTTGAAGTTTTTTTTTGGAGTGGAGTAATATCAGGTCAGGTAGGAAAATATTGCAAACTTTTTCAAGGAAAAATGGAAGGTACATCTTTAAAGAATGAGTTCAGTAATAAAAATAAACAAAATAAGCACATTTAGCAAGAGAGATAAATATTTTTCTCTCATGTTCAAGTCCCAGTGTTGATGGCACAGGGTCAGAATGGCCCTTCATGTCGTTAAGGCCACAGGCATTGTCCTTTTTGATGTTCTAACTAGCCCAGATGTCATTCCCAAGGTCACTCATGTGCCATGAAGTCAGCAGTAGTCATTGTTATTTGGTCATATTTAATCAGTTTAAACAAAGAAAAGATGTCAGTGGAAGTAGAGAGGAGACAACACATTTAATGATTATTTATCATTATTTTGAAAAATAGTTAACATGATGGTGACTTGAGTGTGAAATGTGAATGTGAGGAGTTAGCAGAAGCTTGCTTACGATGCCCTCTGGCCTGATGGTATGGTGAAAGGCACAACTGACTGAGCTGAGCTTCAAATGCAAAGTAGAATGAAAGAGGTGTGGATTTATATTTTGAATAAAAGTTAGTAATGTATAGTTGCCATGGAGACATCCAATAAAATAAGAAGGCAAAAGAAATTGAAATGGAGATTAGAAAGAAGATAAGCAACTAGGCAGGGTGTTTGTTCAAGGTGGAAGGCTCAAAAGAAAGAATTTGAGTTACTCCCACTTGGTATGATAGAACATGTTATGAAAGCGAATTTCTGTGTCTTGGCATTATTCCCCAACCCTCTCCCACCTACACAGATCCAGTGCAGCCTAGTCATTCCATGACACATTCAGATTTTTACTCATTGTGGCTGCTACAAAGATCATGGTCATTTTTGGCATCTTTTCATTTTTCTGACAGTATCCCTGAAATTTTTATCTTATTTTAAATTGTAGGTTCATCATTCTTATATTTTACATATTACTTTTGTGTAGTAGAATTTATTAACTTTTTAAATAAAATCCTTGCTTGTAACAGCATCTTTATTGAAATTGATTTACTATTAAACTGATTTGACATTCATCTTAGTTTTTGATATATTATAAATCCAACATTTAGTTTAATTGAGTGTGTGTTTCTCATCATGGAATCAACTATAAAATATGCCTTGGTTATTTTAGAAGCCTGTGACATTAAAATAATGTTTAAATATACAAATTAGAGAAGCTATTATAGAGCTTATTTATATGAGAACCTTACAATTATGCTTCTGATTGCATATTTTTTTAATCCACTTTTGAAGTGATTTTTGCCCCTTTAAGTCAGAAAACAATGAAGACAGCAAATGAGTTTTGGTACATAGAATCCAGTGTTTATTGTATATTACCATGAACTGCAGTGGTGGCATTTGTACGTGTTGTGTAAATTTACATGGCATTCAGCGTTTTTAATTCTAGAGGCACGGGAGGTAAGGGAAAAAATAGATTGTCTTGTTAATTCTTCTAGGCTCCACAATACTTACCTACTATATGTATTTAGATTCTGTGTGGTTGCAAACACAAGAAAATTTAGAATGTGTAGGAGGAAAGTTCATAGCACAGGGAGATAGAAAGTGACTGAGAATATAAACCCCGATTAAATTAAAATGGAAAGATATTTCAGCAAACAGATATTGGAAGGAAGATACGAAATCTCTCTTTAAAGAGTACACTCTGTAGGATCAGTTATCACAGACATCCCAAAGCAGAATAGGTCAGCACTCTACAAATCTGAAAAACAACTGGAGAAATTGTCAAGAGTTGGTCTGCATATGACTATGGCTCTCAAGTTGTCGAGAGCATCAGGATCACCCCAGAAAGGGTCTGTTAATATCTGGATTGCTGTGGCACACAGCATGTCAAACTCGGTAAGTGTGGAGTACCACCTGAGAATTTGCATTTCTAACGATATCTCAGGTAGTGCTGACACTGCTGGTCTAAGAACCACATTGAGTAGCACCACTTAAGCGTGAGCCAGACACAAGAGGGACAGATTTTAAACAACCGCTCTCAAACAGGACTATCTGATTTGCTTCTATGAATCCCAATTCAAGGTAATATAGGTATTTGATACTGCATTAAGCTTCCTATTAAATTATGTAACGAAAAACTTCTCTCGATAAATTTTTACATTTTCTGAGAGAGAGCCTCTGGAGATGTTTCTTTTAAACTTGGCTGATATAATTGACACAGTGTATTTTGTAACTAGGGTAAAAGAAAGTTAATGCCATGATTTTCCCTAAATACTAACGTAGGATTTTAAACATCTTAAGCATTGTTTTAATTTTTTTCAGTAAGTTAATGCTAGATTCTTACAGAAAGATTTAATTAACTTTATTGAATGAATTGAGAAAAATTTTTGGCAGAAAAACCTCTAATGCTTCAGTGCAAGGGCATCCTCTGTGGCCCTGCTAATCACGGTTCTCATTCTTTATCCTGAAAAAAGGTTGTTCATACTATGAGAAGCAGAAATGGAAGGGAATTAGAGAAGGCTTGTATTTCAGAGAAGGGAGCCTGGGGTAAATAAGCTTGAAACATCACAAGACTTCCTTCCATGCACATTACATTGCATCCAGGAGCAATTTCTTGTGAAGGGTATTAGGCTTTCAAGAAGGACAGAAGTAAGTGAATATTCTAATTTTCTGTCAACTCAACTGCCAATTCCATGAAAATAAATAAAAAATAACATAAACACCTGTGCTGTTACTAGAAAAGGCCTGCATTTACATACTTTAAAGTATACTAGTTTGCTAGATATAACTCAAACTAGTTCAGAAGAGGACTTGAGATACTGATATTAAATCCCGTCATTGGTTGCATAGTGCCTTGAGCATACTGAATTATGAAATTATAAAAGTCTCCAGTTAAGGCAGTTTATGTAAAGTCTTTGTTTTAAAATTAGGGTAAAAAATAATGTTTATTTTCAAGGCATGGATTTGCATTCATATAATATCAAGGACAGGAAATCAACTTGGAATCCAGTTTTTTACCTCAATCTGTGGAACCCAGGATTACTGAAGAAACTTTTCATTCACCCAAACAAACTGTGTAGTGAACACCTACTATATATAGAGCACCATTTGTCCAAGCTCTGAGGATAATGTAGAGAGCAAAAAGTTCAAAGCACAGTCCTCCTAGAATTTATATTCTACTGAGTTCTTAGGAAGGTGTTGAGGGAAGACACAAATGGAAATAAAAAGAATATCACAAGGCCTGCCTACAAAAAGCATCAGGCAATTAGATAGACAGTGATATTCTAGATAGAATACCATAAATATGCCATCTGGCAAGATCTGAATCATAAAAGAAAAGCAGCGGAAAGACAGGGGGAAAGCATTCCAGATACAGGCAAGAACTAACGCAATAGTGTTAAGGTCTGAGTTTTTGATACTCAACAAAGAAGTCTAGCAAGTCTGGACCATAACGCATAGTACAGTGTGGGATTTGTGCATACCCAGGCACTTCAGTTGCGTCTAACCCTTTGTGACTCCCAAGGGATGTAGCCCACCAGGGTCCTCTGTCCATGGGATTCTCCAGGCAAGAATACCAACCCAGGGATCAAACCTGTGCCTCCTGATCTCCTACACTGGCAGGCAGATTCTTTACATTGAGCCAGCTGGGAAGCCCTAGTCTGGGAGATGTAATTGGGGTGAACTATGAGCTCCGGATCACATAGGACATTACAGGCTGTGAACAAGGTTTAGAATTCCTTGGAAATAAAATGGAAGTTGAAATTTTTCTTTAAATAGAAGAATGATAAGATTTAAATTGTTAAAAAAATCATTTTGACCATTATAAAAGGTAGGAAAGAAGAAATATTGCCAGGGGAGGAGGCTAGTTTTATAATTTGTAAGGCATAATTATCACATATAGTAGAAAAAAGAAGAAACGTGTAAACTGTTTTAAAATTAAGAATCTTTCAGATTAAAATAGTATTCACTGATTTCAGTAATCTAAGATTCAATTTAGATAGTATGTTTAGTAATTACTGCTAGTGCTAAGTTGCTTCAGTCGTGTCCGACTCTGTGCGACCCCAAAGACAGCAGCCCACCAGCTTCCCCGTCCCTGGGATTCTCCAGGCAAGAACACTGGAGTGGGTTGCCATTTCCTTCTCCAATGCATGAAAGTGAAAAGTGAAAGTGGAGTCGCTCAGTCGTGTCTGACTCTTCGCGACCCTATGGACTTCAGCCCACCAGGCTCCTCCATCTATGGGATTTTCCAGGCAAGAGTTACTGGAGTGGGGTGCCATCGCCTTCTCCAGTTTAGTAATTAAGCTTACCACAAATATCTTCTTCAACTTTAGAGGTAGAACTGAATTACAAACTGTTAAGGGTGTTCTGACCTGTGTAAATGAATTCTTACCGTGATTGATTTCTTTATAAACAATTTTCAATTCAAAGTAATACCATTATACAGATGTAGACAATTGTTTTTATATTTTCACTATTGATAAAAAATAATCCTTCCTAATAGGTACAACAAACATGAACCACTAGAAACATGTTTTTCCAATATGTAGAATTAATTAATTAAGAACTCACTAGCTGATTAATGATCAATAAAGCCAATCTCCACTTAAACCAACCTGTAACACTTAATGATCCTTAATGATATTTCACTGAAATTCCAAAATGAAACAAAGACCTCTATTATAAAGTTGATTTAGGCCTTGTCTATTCTACACTCTCCAATGAAAAATGATGATGATACACAGTGTTCTTCCAGTGTATCTTAGAACCAGGAATAAAAGTGCTTCCTAAATAAGAATGAGTTATAGGATTTTATTCCAGCTCTGGCAATGATTCATTGGATAACCTTGGGAAAGTTACTTCAACACTCTCTGGTGGTTTCCTAGTTGTAAATGGGGATATTAACCATTTGCCACTGAATTTCTAAGCCTGACTTCTGGGATAGTAGTTTCTTACTAAGAATTTTAAAATGCAAACTTTATGCCAAGCTAGACATTCTTAATAAGTACAAGTAAACAAACTGAAATATATAGGGTAACTAAGAACATTTTAACAAGATTTTAAGTTCCAGGCACAAAGTTATACACAGAACAGTAAGATGATTTCAAGGACACCATTTTCAAGCCAAAAAAGTAGGCTCACATGAAAAGTATATTTACAACATGGTGCATGCTATTGAGAATGACTGCCCACTAGAATATAAAATTCATGAGACAGGAGACCTCATCTTTCTTGTTCAGTGTTTATGGTCCACCACTTGGAACAGTGCCTGGCACTTTGGTCATTCAATATTCATTCATTAAGTAAATATTTATTGAATTTCTACCATATACCAGGCACAGTTCCAGAACGGGAGATATTAGCATAGACAAGATAACACCTTTGACTTCAGACACTTTATGTTGTAATATGGGAGATAGGCAATAACAAATAAACAAGACACAGCAATTTAATGCCAAGTAGTGAAAAGTGCTCTAAAGAAATAGAGTGTATAAATGAAAATAGTGTTGCGGGTTGCCATTTTAGCTGCTTTGATCAGAAAGACTTCTCTGAAGAGGCCACAACTGAATGGTGACCTAAAAAATACAAATAACTGAAACATGAGCGTACAGGAGAGAATGTCCTCCAGGAAGTGCAAAGGTCCTGAGGTGGGAGAGACTTTAGTATACTGCAGGGATCAGAAATTGTTTTTAATTAATGAAAAATTAGTTTATGGTGAAAGCTGACTTTTGTCAAAGGCAATGGGAAAATGTTGGTGGGTCTCAAACAAGGGAGTGATATGATCAGACTTAGGTATTTAAAAGATCCCTCTGACTTCCCTATAGAGAACAGATTGTAGGTGAATAATAATGGAGCAGTGAGACCAGTTAAGACTGTTACACTGATCTGGGTAGCAGTTCATGTGGAGCACTGTGGTGCTGAAAGTGTTCAGGTTTGCAATTTAAATTTGACACCTACCTTCAATTTAGAATTAGTAGTATTTGCTCTGGATTAGATGTGAGGTCCCCCAGAGAATGAGAAGTCAGATGCCTGGCTTTACGTCCTGAGCAGCTAGATGGATGGAGCTATCATCTGGGGAGGATAAGATTAGGATGGAGAAATAAACAAGAGATCGACTGTAGAAATACTGTGATTGAGAAGATTTGAAAAATCCAAATGGAGATTTGTTATATGTGACCTGGGGGCTCTTTGGTGAGTCCAATACTAAAAATGCTCCTGGGGAAAAAAAAGGTACAGAGTGGGAGTAGACACAGTGTTACTACACTAGTAAGAAGGCATGGTCATTATTAAAAGTACGTCTTCTTGACTCCAGTTTGGTTCCTTTATCGGTACGCTTCTACCTAAACAGACTTTTGTGTATGTGCTAAGTCATGTCAGTGGTGCCAAACTCTTTGAATCCTATGGACCGTAGCCCACCAGGCTCCTCTGGTCCATGGGATTCTTCAGACAAGAATACTGGAGTGGGCTGCCATGCCCTCCTCCAAGGATTGAACCTGTGTCTCTTAAGTCTCCTGCATTGGCAGGTGGGTTCTATACCACTAGCACCACCTGGGAAGTCCTTGAAGTATTCTCAATGATCCAAATTTAAACTGACAGAGAAAGGATTAAACACTGAGTTGGCAAATGTAAAATATTTCAAGGCTCCTTCAAAAAAAGACATCTATAACCACTGAAATTATCTTGAAATGACTTACTCACAGGTATTATTTTCAAAGAGCATGATTATTTATATAGCAATGTTCTGGCAGAGAACCACACACCACCTGTTTCCCTCTTCTGACAAACAGGGGCAAAATACTGAGGTTGGTTTGTAATTAACCACTTTGATCTACTCCTGGCAAGGCATTCTTCATCATCTTTGCATTATAATACAAGTAGCACCTTTGAATTGAAAGCATTTATCTATAGAAAAGAACATAAACACTCACGTACTGAGGGACCAAATAGCAAATTAGCAAAAATCAGCAGCAAACAGTGAGAGGGTGCTTCAGAGCACTGAAATACAACTTAGCTTCAATCAGCTCAACTGAATTTTATTTTGTATGACAATTCAACCCATACTTATTTTGGTCTTAATTTCTGACTGATATTAAGTGATTCTGTTCATGACTACTAACAGTAGATATGAATAACACATGGACAAGTTGATAGGTAAATATATTTAATACCCATGTGCAGTACCTTTGTAAACTAAGAAGAAAATAATATTTGGAAAGGAAGAAAACCAGAAATTAGGCATTCTATTAAAGCAAGGGTAGAGGCAAAAGTGAAGCTGGGGTATAAAACTCCCATGTGGGTCAAAATCAGGTGTACTTAGATCAAATATGTAAAACTAGGAAATAAGGTATTTATCATTTCTACATGCTGTGCTGTGCTTAGTCATTCAATCGTGTCCAACTCTTTGCAACCCATTAGACTGTAGCCCACCAGGCACCTCTGTCCATGGAATTTTTCAGGCAAGAATACTGGAATGGTTGCCATTTCCTTCTCCAGGGGATCTTCCCTGGCCCAGGGATCTAATCTGTGTCTCCCTCGTCTCCTGGCTCACAGGCAGTTTCTTTACCTGCTGAACCATCGGATAATAACCATCTAAAATGAACTTGCACAATAATCAGATACTATAAGAAAATGGCATTTGAAATCTAGCCTTTCCACTTTACTTTGTTGTTATAATGAATAAAAACAATTATTTAGGCATGTTTTCAAAATTATGGCTGCTGAAGACAGTGTGTGAGTATAAAATGTGTATAATGTGTATAATGTAACGTGTTTAACATGCTACACACAGCATACACACACACACACACACACACGATTGGGGTGGGGGAGGGAAGAAAGAAAGGGAGACAAAGTTATTATAACAGGCAAACAAACAACAGAAAATCCCTTACATAAGATATGTTTGTGGGGCTTTCACCTGGAGAGCTTCCCCAGGTGGAATCTGAAACTGGACCGAGGACAAGGAGGGCAAGGAGAGACCCCAGAAGAGGCAGAGGGCTCCAGACTGGTGGCAGGCAGTTTTAATAAGCAAGGGAATTTACATACAACTTGTCTTGGGCAGCCGCAGAATGAGTAGATCTCTATTCCTGCCCACCAGAATCATCAAGTTTCTGTAGAGGTCTTAACTAGATTCAGTCACATAAACCATCCTGAAGATCTTAACAACACCTTACTCTCTCAAAGCTGTGTCCTTGGGGCAGCTTCTACTCTGGGAAGGCAAGTAGAATTCATATTCCAAGGACAGGAGAGATGGTGAGGAGACTCTGATTGACCCTGGTGGTCAAGTTATCTCAATTACCTCCTCAGTAATGTTCCACTGTGATCCAAGTTGATACTATCATTTAGGAATGAAAGTATCCTTCTTCTGGACCTGGAACCCTATCATGACCTGGGATACTTTGAAGAATACATTGCTTCTCCAGAGCTCTAGGTGTATGAGTGCCATGCACATAGTAGGAACTCAGTGAGTAACCTACGTAGAATCCTCTTTTAAGTATATGTGGCTTTAAAAAATTATTATAATCTAGTGAATAGGATGTCATAAGAAAATCTCAGTTGTCAATTACACACTATATGAAAGAATTGATAAATATTATATATGATCGTACATAGCCATATATAAAATAACTGCCTTCCATAAAGTAATTTTGATACCTCACAATTTCTAAATCTTCTCACTCCAGAATCTTCCATCGTATTTTATGACTGGCCAAGCAATAGTAGAAAAAATATAATGAAAAACCAATCTGCAGATTCATAATAAAATTAGAAGCCTACAGAATCATTATTGGGTCAATATGTGAATGTATTATTAATATTTAACTAGCTCAATGTGAATTTCTCATTAGTTTCTGCTCAGCTAATATGTTACCTTAATGTGTATAGACATTAAATAAATAATAATTTAACCCTAAGACATGAGAATAAGTTTGTCATAAAAGTAACAACATACATGGTCATTTTCAAAATATACATCTTTAAAGAGACTTTAATATCTTAGTTGCATAAGCTAATGACATTTTATCACAAATGTTATTTGGGGAAACATATTTAGAACCATTAGCATCTATAACATTAGAAATAGATAATAAAATGAAAATCATCTGGAGTCATACCCTCATGGTAAGTGATGAAATCAAGGCAGAATTGGGTTAAATTAATGCCCATGGTCATGGAATTTGGAGGGAAAAGACCTAAAACTAATTAATACCTGATCAACACTCTTCTCACTAGACTGTGCTATAAAATAAATTTTAAATCCAATTTATGAATGTACAGTCTATTATGAACATCAAGCCTAATATAAAATGATTCACTGCTGAGTTTTTCTTCCTTTTTTCAATTTGACTTGCTGATCTTTGTATAACCTAAAAATATTAAAATCTTCAGAACCATGTGGAAATAATAAACTGAATGTCTTTATATTCCAGTGTCATGGAAATGTCCTTCACCTTTTGTATTCTAATTGCATTTACGTAAGATCTGGTATAACATACATGTAACCAAATGCAGAGATGAATTTGAGTGGCCATACTATGATCAGCAGGCAATTTATCGCTAGTATAATTGAAAACTATACATCTAGCCCTGATCTAAATATGCAGTTTGAATGTAATTTTGATCCCATAAAAATACAATAATTGTAGGTTAATGATATTAATAAGTACATAATTTGGTAACTTAAATTAAAATTTTAATAAGTTAAAAAAAATCCTTGTAATGCTCTCACAAGAGAGAGCATTCTCTAACTGGTAAATGCCAACAATGAATTTGTGATCCATTATAGAAGCAGGTATTTGAGGAGTTTTGTTTTTGTTAAGGTAGAATAACGCAACTGCTGTAACAGAGAGAGAAGCAATATAACATGCACATACAGGACAAATAATTACTACCTGAGAAGATCAAGGGTGATCAGCACAAGAGGTTCTCCTTGAAGTAAACCACGCAGGCTTGAGTGGCTCAGTTCAGTTCAGTTCAGTTCAGCCACTCAGTCGTGTCTGACTCTTTGCGACCCCATGAATTGCAGCACGCCAGGCCTCCCTGTCCATCACCAACTCCCAGAGTTCACTCAGACTCACGTCCATCGAGTCAGTGATGCCATCCAGCCATCTCATCCTCTGTCGTCCCCTTTTCCTCCTGCCCCCAGTCCCTCCCAGCATCACAGTCTTTTCCAATGAGTCAAATCTTCACATGAGGTGGCCAAAGTACTGGCGTTTCAGCTTCAGCTGAAAGAAATCCCAGGGCTGATCTCCTTCAGAATGGACTGGTTGGATCTCCTTGCAGTCCAAGGGACTCTTGAGAGTCTTCTCCAACACCATAGTTCAAAAGCATCAATTCTTAGGCGCTCAGCCTTCTTCACAGTCCAACTCTCACATCTATATATGACCACTGGAAAAACCATAGCCTTGACTAGAAGGACCTTTGTTGGCAAATAATGTCTCTGCTTTTGAATATGCTATCTGGGTTGGTCATAACTTTTCTTCCAAGGAGTAGGTGTCTTTTAATTTCATGGCTGCAATTACCATCTGCAGTGATTCTGGAGCCCAAAAAGATGAAGTCTGACACTGTTTCCACTGTTTCCCCATCTATTTCCCATGAAGTGATGGGACCAGATGCCATTATCTTCGTTTTCTGAATGTTGAGCTTTAAGCCAACTTTTTCACTCTCCTCTTTCACTTTCATCAAGAGCCTTTTTAGTTCCTCTTCACTTTCTGCCGTAAGGGTAGTGTCATCTGCACATCTGAGGTTATAGTGGTATATAAATGGCTAGTGGTATATAAGTGGCTAAAAGACAGCCTTCTGAATGGGAGAAAATAATAGCAAATGAAGCAACTGACAAACAACTAATCTCAAAAATACACAAGCAACTTATGCAGCTCAATTCCAGACAAACAAATGACCCAATCAAAAAATGGGCCAAAGAACTAAATAGACATTTCTCCAAAGAAGACATACGGATGGCTAACAAACACATGAAAAGATGCTCAACATCACTCATTATTAGAGAAATGCAAATCAAAACCACAATGAGGTATCACTTCACACCAGCCAGAATGTCTGCGATCCAAAAATCTGCAAGCAATAAATGCTGGAGAGGGTGTGGAGAAAAGGGAACCCTCCTACACTGCTGGTGGGAATGAAAACTAGTACAGCCACTATGGAGAACAGTGTGGAGATTCCTTAAAAAATTGCAAATAGAGCTACCTTATGACCCAGCAATCCCACTGCTGGGCATACACACCGAGGAAACCAGAATTGAAAGAGACACATGTACCCCAATGTTCATCGCAGCACTGTTTATAATAGCCAGGACATGGAAACAACCTAGATGTCCATCAACAGATGAATGGATAAGAAAACCGTGGTACATATACACAATGGAGTATTACTCAGCCGTTAAAAAGAATACTTTTGAATCAGTTCTGATGAGATGGATGAAACTGGAGCCGATCATACAGAGTGAAGTAAGCCAGAAAGAAAAACACCAATACAGTATACTAACACATATATATGGAATTTAGGAAGATGGCAATGACGACCCTGCATGCAAGACAGCAAAAAAGACACAGATGTGTATAACGGACTTTTGGACTCAGAGGGAGAGGGAGAGGGTGGGATGATTTGGGAGAATGGCATTCTAACATGTATACTATCGTGTAAGAATCGAATCGCCAGTCTATGTCTGACGCAGGATACAGCATGCTTGGGGCTGGTGCATGGGGATGACCCAGAGAGATGTTATGGGGAGGGAGGTGGGAGGGGGGTTCATGTTTGGGAACGCATGTAAGAATTAAAGATTTTAGAATTAAAAAAAAAAAAGTTAAAAAAAAGAAAAAAAAAGTAAAAAGAAGAAATCAACTTCAATTTCACACAATCATTTCCAAAAAATAGAAGAAGAAACATTTCACAATTCATTTTATGAGGCCAGGATTACCCTAATGCCCAAACCAAAATCAGCACACACACAAAAACAAACAAACAAACAAAAATAAACCTCATGAATTTAGACACAAAAAACCCTCACAAAATTTTTATCAAAGTGAATTCAACAATGTTTAAAAATCAAAAAACCAAATTTAGTTTTGAAAGAAGAAATAAAATGGTCTCTCTTTTCAGACAATATTACTGTCTCTGTCTATAGAAAACCCGAAGGAATTTACAAAAAAAAAAAAAAAAAAAAAAAAAACAAGGAATCACCTAGACTTAACAAGTGAGTTTATTAAGGTCATAGGACACAAGATCAACCTACAAAAATCACCCATATTTTTAGACATCAACAATGAAGAAGAGGAGACAGAAATCAAAATCACAGTACCATAGTTTTTCCAATGCAAATAATAGAAATAAGTCTAACAAAACATATACAGGTTCTGAATGAGGAAAATTATGAAATGCTCATGAAAGAAATCAAAGACTGAAATTATTGGAGAGGCATATTGTGTTCATGTGTTGGAAGACTGAATAAAGTTAAAGATGTCAATTCTATGTTAATTGAGTAGTATAGTACAATTCCTTATAAAATCTCAGGGTGTAAACATAAACAAAATCTCTACTGGAAGATATAGATAAGCTTATTCTTAACTTTATATAGAAAGGTAAAAGTCCTAAAACAGTCAAAACGATTTTAATTCCAATAAATAGTGCTAGAGCAATTGTATTTCCCTCAACACAAACAGATCACAGATTGAATGTAAAACATAAAACTGTAAAACTGGGAAATGAACAAAGTAGAAAATCTTTGCGATGTAGAATTTGGCAAATAATTTATAGGCTTGACACCAAAACCAAGATCTGTAAGTGGGAAAAATTGATAAATCAATAAACTGATAATTGATTAATTGATAAACTAAAAGCTTCTGATCT
Source organism: Capra hircus (assembly GCF_001704415.2). Taxonomy (NCBI): domain Eukaryota; kingdom Metazoa; phylum Chordata; class Mammalia; order Artiodactyla; family Bovidae; genus Capra; species Capra hircus. The sequence goes on along the minus strand of NC_030835.1, from coordinate 9,252,555 downwards.
GAGAAAAATCTGTTTGAAATATGAAAAGACAAGGTACACACTGGAGGAAATATTTTCAAATCATATGATGGACAAAGATATTGTACCTGGAATACACAAATACCTCTTAAAATTCAACAGTAAAACAAACAAAGCAATTCAATTAGAAAATGGGCAAAAAACATAAATAGATGTTATACTGCAAAGGATATATAAATGGCAAATAAATGCATGAAAAGATATTCAAGTTCCTTAGCAATTAAGGAATTGCCAACAATAACCATCACTATCACTACAAACTTATCAAAATGGCAAAAATGAAAAATTGTGATAACACCAAATGCTTGTGAGAATTTGGAGAAAGTGGATGATGACCCAGAGAGATGTTGTGGGGAGGGAGGTGGGAGGGGGTTCATGTTTGGGAACGCATGTAAGAATTTAAGATTTTAAAATTTAAAAAAAAAAATAAATAAAAAAAAAAATTTAAAAAAAAAAAAAAATTGTTACTGAGAATACAAAATGGTCCAGTCACTCTGGAAAACAGCTTGGTATTGTTTTTAAAGCTAAAAATGATTACCATACAACCTAGCAATTTCACTCTTTGGGCTTTTGTTGGCAGAGAAATGAAGACTAAGTTTCATATAAAAAGTTACACACAAATATTCATGGCAGCTGTATTTATAAAAGCCATAAATTGGAAACAACCCAATGTCCTTCAAAGGCTGAATGATTAAATAAACTATGGTACACCCATTCATGCCTTGGAACAGGACTTGCTATTGTTTAGTCATTAAGTCCTATCTGACTCTTGAGACACCATGTCTGTAGTCCACCAGGCTCCTCTGTCCAAGGGATTTCCCAGGCAAGAATACTGGAGTGGGTTGCCATGTCCTTCTTCAGGGGATCTTTGGGACCCAGAGGTTGAACCTGTCTCCTGCACTGGCAGTCAGATTCCTTACCCCTGAGCCAACAAGGAAGACCCTACCATGGGATACTACCCAGCAATAAAATGAATGATTCATTAATCAGTAAGGAATGAACTATTCATATATCTAACACCTTGGATTAACCTTAAGGAAATTATACTGAGAGAAAAAAAGAAGCCAGTCTCAAAATGATGTAAACTTCATGGCTTCATTTTTGTAAATCTGTGAAACATTAATATACAGAAGGAGAACTGATCACAGATTCTGAGTGTTGGGGATGGAATGGGAAGGGATGGTTGTGGCTATGACAGTGTTATACAAGTCAGCTTATGGTGATGTACAGTTGAACATCTTGATTATAATAGTAATACATAAAGTTATGTATGTGATGAAATTGCATATACAAACACAGAAATGAATGCCTGCATACTTATAAAATCTGAATAAGCACTATGAATTATATCAGTATTATTTTATTGGCATTGGTATAGTACTGTTAGATTGTTGCATCAAGTATTAACATTGCAGAGACTGGGAAGAGATTGCATGAGACTTCTCTGTATACATTTCTCTCCAATAAATCTGTGAATCTATAGTATTAGGAAAATTAGTTACTCAGTCGTGTCTGACTCTGCAATCCCATGGACTGTAGCCCACCTGGCTCCTCTGCCAATGGAATTCTCCAGGCAAGAATACTGGAGTGGGTTGCTCTTCCCTTCTCCAGGAGATCTTCCCAACCCAGGGATCAACCCTGGGTCTCCTGCATTGCAGCCAGATTCTTTACCATCTGAACCACTAGGGAAGACCACTTAAATCTACAATTATTTCAAAAAATTAAACAAATATTACTGTAGAATATCAGGCATTAATACCTTAGTTTTTATCTGCCACAGTGCACCTAAGCTTATCAAGGGCTTCAAAACCCTTTCAGTACCACCTAAGGTAGATTTCGGAGAAGGCAATGGCAACCCACTCCAGTACTCTTGCCTGGAAAATCCCATGGACGGAGTAGCCTGGAAGGCTGCAGTCCATGGGATCAAGTGAGGGTCGGACATGACTGAGCGACCTCACTTTCACTTTTCCCTTTCACTAAGGTAGATTTACACATGTGTGCTCAGTCACTTCAGTTGTGTCTAACTCTTTGCTACCCTATGGGTTGTAACCCACCAGGCTCTGCTGTTCATGGAATTCTCCAGGCAATAACACTGGAGTGGGTTGCCATGTCCTCTTCCAAGGGATCTTCCTGACCCAGAGATTGAACCCTCATCTGCATCTCCCTCACTGCAGGTGGCTTCTTTACCACTGAGCCACCAGGGAAGCCCTAAACTAATGATAGACTGGATGGCATGGAATGTTCTTGACATTAATAATTCTCCTTTAACACTCATTTAACAGACATGCTGAATATTATCATGTATTTTGGGTCTGTAGGTACCTGGTTTGCCTAGTGGGAGAGTGGTGGCCAAAAACATGCTACTCTGTGGCGCCCTGAAGCTCCTTATTATCCAGTCCACTCCCTGTTCCTTGTAGATACTGCTTCACTTGGCCCCTTAACCTAGGCATCTTTGAATCTCAATTGTATTAAAGAGAGTAGAATATAAAAGTTTAGAATTACCTTGGGGAGACTAGGAGAGTGCATAGGACTTCCCTGCCCATTTATGTGCAACACCCTGGAATTTATAATTACTTTTAAATTAAAATCTTCTTTTAAAAACCTCCTTTTTTATGGAAAGTATCTTTATTTTTTTACCACTTTTAATTTTTAATTAGAGGATATGTGTTTTACAATATTGTGTTAGTTTCTGCTGTACAACAACATGAATCATCTACAACTATACACATATCCCCTCCCTCCGACCATGCGCCCCATCCCACAGAGAGGCACCTTTGGTCTTCATTTGCTTTGGTACTGATAAAGAAGCTGCAAAGTCCCTGCTAGATCAGTTTAGCAAGAATCCCTACCCGTAACAGGGGATACCTGATCACCTTCTGTATCTGATTAAATTCCTCATCCTGTACACTTAGGATCTGATCATTCTTGCTTGCCTTCAATGACCTTTGTCAAGTTGGTTTAGCCTGAATGCCCTGATGTTTAGCCTGATGTTTCCTCTTAATGATTTTTCACCCACAGACCCAAACTCTGCTCCTTAAAAAAACAAAGTTTTTTGTTTTTGTTTTTTGTTTGTTTTAGCTTTTCTTCACACCACTTACTTGGACATTGCAATTCTATTCAATGCAAAAGTCAATTTTTCCCTTCTCCAACTTCAAGAGTCTGAAAGACTCCAACATGAATTCATTTATTTATTCATTCTTCAATAACTATTTGTCACAAGTTTGCCATGCTACAGACATGATTACTGAAACTAGAGAGGCAGTGATGAGAAAAAAATCAGCAAAACCTCTGCCCTTATCCTTCAGGTATTCATTGACTAAGGTAAACAAATATGAACAGACAAATAACTGAGCAAGAACATTACAAATTCTGCTAAGTCTTATAAAGAAAAAGTAAGAACAATTTGTTGATGAAAGATACAAAGTATTATAGAAATGCTTCTATTTTAGGTGAAATAATATCATCAGAGTTGTACTGTTGGGGAAATGACATTTGAATGAAAGAGAGGAGAGTCATTAAATTATCTATAAAACAATGATTGCCTAGATCGTGAGGTAGAAAATCTCAAGTAGATTAAGACTGGCCTGGCTAGAAAGAATAAGTGGTGTAGGAGAAAGAGTAATATGGGAAGTAGGAAATGGGCTCAGCGATGATCAGTTCTGAAGACTGAGTAAGCCATAGAAGGAATCTGGATTTCTTTGTTGAGTGTAGTATTAGAAAGTAGGGAACATGGGAGTGATCTGCTCTGATGAACAGTTAAAAAAAATCATTTTGGCCACTCTTTAGAAAAAATTATGAAAAAGAGAGACTAACTAGGAAGTTAAGGGATAATGCTGACTTAGAAATGTTAGGTTATGTGAAAGTAAAGTGGTAACTTTATTTTGATATGACTTTTAAAAATAATTTGTAATAGGTGTGATTGGTTTCAGAGATATGTTTAGATTCTCAGATATGCTGAATACTTTGTCTTAACTTCTTATATTAGAATATTTTTCCCTATTTGATGAGTTTTCATAGACATTTTCATAGAAAAGTTGATAATTCGGTGTTAGATTTCTCAAGGTTTTTCCATAACTTTATCCTCTCTGACTCTATCTACCTATATACATATATATATATATATATATATATATAACAATTCATTTATACTCCTTGTTTTTTTAATATCGTGTTGTATTTCTATATGTCAAGGAGCTGGGGTTCTTGTGTCTTCACCAAATGGCAGGCTCCACTTTGCTAATTACCACTGGGCAATTAGCCTTATTAAAATAATAATTACACCTGCATTTGGCTCATTTGAGGAGTAATTGCCCAATTTCAGCCATAATTAGTCACTTGGGTCTATTTTTCTGGCACAATTTCATTGTCATGAGAAACAAACAAACAAAAATTCTGTGGTAGTTGCTCCTTCTACAGTTTGCCTACCAATGAGCCTGCCTTCTGAATATACTTGTTTCATGTGAATACTTCAAGAAAGTTTTGTGAGTACCCTTGGGAATTTCCTGTATTTGTGCAAGGGAAATAATTTCCCTATGTCTGAAGATATTCAAATGTTTTTTTTAAATAGCTATAGTTCATTTAAAAACAACTTACAGAGTCTAGAAAGAAAATTGATGAAACTTGATTCTGAATATCAGAATTATCCATTTATAATCAATCATTAGTTTGTCTGTTTCTCCACACCATCAAGACAAACAATTACAGACATGACTGAGCAACTGAACTGAACTGAACTGATCCACATGACACCACCTACTAACTGATGATATTCGGCTATACCTGATCTCTATGCTGCTGGAAAACAGTAAGAGCTAAAAAAGGCCCCCACATGTTTGTGTTTTGGAAACCTCTAATAACCCTACTCTCATATATTCCAAGATAAAACCTGTTTCTGTTATTTTTTGACTTCCATGAGGTAGGTGAATGACTCCCTTATATACCTGCCTTTCTAAATCTTCAGGCCCCTCCTATTCTGTGAGATATTTCTCATTAATGAGCATTCATTCTACCACAATAGCCTGAATAAAATCAGTCCCTAGTTGTCTGGTGCATTTGTTTTTCATATAATAAGTTGAAATCTGTTTTTAAATCTAGTGAACTAAGTAGGAAACAAAAATACATCTTACCATTAAATAGAAACATTGTTGCTTACAGAGGCACATGTGTTAGGGAAAATAAACTGTTTGAAACCACCCACTATGGCCAGACACCATAGTAACTATTTGCATGAGTTGTTTTAAGACAGAAGGTCCTGCTAAGGAAGAGGGAACTAATAATCCACCCCCAACTGGAAGAGTTCAGGAAGGGTCAAAAGGCAACACCAAGTGTCCAGCCACCTCCCAGAATCCTTCTCGCTGGCATCCATCTCAGCTGAGCAAGGCACTTACCACCAGGAAGGGCTCTGAGTCAGAATGATTGGCTAAAGACAACATGGAAACTAATCCCATCACCATAAAATCTGAGACTGGAGCCATGTGGCAAAGCAGTTCTCCTGGGTTCCCTTACTCTACTGCTCTCTGCCCAGGTGCCCCTTCCCAGTAAAATCTCTTGCTTTGTCAGCACATGTGTCTCCTCAGACAATTCATTTCTGAATGTTAGATAAGAGCCCACTTTCAAGCCCTGGAAGGTGTCCCCCTCCCTGCAACACGTGGATTGTTAAAATCATGAAAGGACACATTTAAAGGTGACATTTAAAGAAATATCTACATCTATTCTATGTAGAAACATTACTAGGGGGGTTTCACATAGCTACCAAAGTCAGATGATGGAATAGTATTTGCATTCTTATAATGAAAGCTTGTTTTTATAGATTAAAAGTTTAGGCAGAATCATATGTCTCAGTTTAAAAATTTTTAATGAATCAAGTGTTAAATTTCAACTATTTCCATAAAAAAGAAAAAAATATAAGTACTTAATAGTGGGAAGCAATACATAACAAAAATTCAGAAGAAATGGCTCACTAGAAATTTTAAATATCCATACAAACTTATTAAAATATGTTTTAAGTGAAAATAAAAGGGCAAACATCATTGAAAAATATTTGCTAAGATGTAATATTCAGAATTGTCAATATCGTTTATAAAAAATACCAGGATACAACCAATGCTCAGCAGAGCAAAAGGGAAGATACAAAACCAGAGGAAAAAAGTTAAATGATTATTTAACCTATTCATCATATTGAAGTGTGAAGCATTAGTCACTCAGTTGTGTCTGACTGTTTGCAACCCCATGGACTGAAGTCCACCAGGCTCCTCTGTCCATGGAATTCTCCAGGCAAGAATACTGGAGTGGGTTTCCATTCCTTTCTCTAATTCATCATATTGAACAGAAAGATAAATTTAAATAATAATGAAATATTTTCCTATCTATTAAATTGCTGATTTCCTCTCCTCATTTGGCAGACTAAATTATAAAAATTTCCCAAAGAACACTTTCTAAGTGTAAGTCATAAGATTTTAGAGTTTTTAATAGTTAGTTCACTGTCATGGTAAAAGTCTACTTTGAAAAAATAAAGCTAAGAAAAATTTTAGGTAAAACCAATTCTTAGTATAATTTGCAATAGAGAAAAATTAGAAACAAACCAAATATCCATCAAAGGAATAAAATGGTTAAATAAATTTTACCTTACTTATTAAGATATATTATAAAACTTCCAACAGTTAGACTGCTAATAAGTTATTAATATAGAAAAGTCTCAATATGTAATACTAATTAAAAAATAAAATATATCTGTGTGCATATATATATAATATGAATTAAAAGTTAAGAATGATCTCTAAATATTAAATTTTGGTTAATTTATTACCTATTTTTATGCATATAAAACCAAATAACATTAAATTGTCTATAATAGATTCCTCAAGTATTTAAAAGCCTTAACTGATTACTTATGAAGAACATATGAATTCAGGAATAAAAAGTAAAAATTGCACTGTATAAGACTAGATTTAAAAGAATTATTATTTTCTAAAGTAATCTGGTATTGAATGAGTCTTTTGTTGCAGGAAGGGGTACGCCTTGCAGGGCCTGAAGCTTGGGTCTTGTCTAACATACAGAAATGAATTGTTGGAGGAGTAGGATGTGCTGACAAAGCAGGAGATTTTATTGGGAAAGGGGACCCAGGTGGAGAGCAGTTGGTAAGGGAACCCAGGAGAACAGCTCTGCCATGTGGCAGAGTTGGGTTTTATGGTGATGGGATTAGTTTCCAGGTTGTCTTTAGCCAATCATTCTGGGAAGGACCCAGAGTCCTTCCTGGTGGTGCATGCCTTGTTCAGCCAAGATGGATGCCAGAGAGAAGGATTCTGGGAGATGGTCAGACATGAGGTGACCTTTTCTGAACTCCTCTGATTGGTGGTGGCTTATTAGTTTCATGTTCCTTACCAGGACCTCCTGTTGTAAAATAAAAACAAACAAACAAACAAACAAAAAAAAAAACTCATGCAAATAGTTACTATGGTGCCTGACCAGGGAGGGCAGTTTCAGTCCGTGTGCTTCCCCTAACATTTGATTTTTCTATGGAAAAAAAAGTCAAACTAGCCCTGAATCAGAATTTTCATATTTAATTCCTAGATTCTATTTTTTTAAAACTTAGTCAAGCCTTGTTGAATAGGTTTATTACTCATCTCACTTTTAATTCATGAAATTTAAAGGCAACATAATATATAGATTATCTTCTTTGGCTGTGATGGAAATGAGAAACTTGAGCTTAAAGACACTTCTATAGGCTTTCTGCAAGCAATTATGCTTAAATGCAGCATAATAGACAAGAAAGGACATAATTGTGCTTGTTAAATGTCCCATTTAACTATCAAAGAAGAGAGTAGAAAAAGAAAAAAAAAAAAGTATTGTCAGCCATGGAGATATTTTCAGACAATCACAATAATCTGCATTACAATATTCTCTCCTATGAAAAGGAGGACCATAATACCACTGCTCATGCTCACCAGCAACAGCAGTTCAATGATAACCACTCAGATTTGATGCCTTAAATGTGAACATCTGTTTCTATCATTAAAGCTATCAGAGTGCAGTTAATTACTTTTCTTTATCTATTTTCAGTATCTGTAAATATATATTCCAGATATAGAAAAGTAATTCCCATTATTTAAATGATTAATTCTAGCATATACGGCCACTATGTTTATCACACATGCACATAAGTGGTCACTTCCTTCTTGCACACATATGTACATAGCTAACATAGAAAATCTGTTTCTTATTTAACATTTCCTCATTTGCCACATTTATTGTTATTTTATATACATATTATATGTATGTTCATACATACAACACACATATATAAACACACCCACTGACATACATACACATTTACAGAGTAAAAGACATATATATGTGAGTATTCCTCAATTAAAAATTATTTTAACTTAACTAATTTAAAAATTCTTTGAATTCAAAGATTTAAAAAAGCCTACTAGGACCCTTGAATACACCCTTTTTTCCTCTTTATATACATATAAACACAGGGAGAGAATTTGCAGTTCTCTGTTTGAATACAGGGAAAATGTAAAATCAAATGTTTTAAAAGATTTCTAGTCAATGTTCATAAGTTTTTCTTGTGTTAATATTATATATTTTATAGTATGGTTGATATAGCATATACTTTCCACAGTAAATGGAAAATGACATGGGATATAGTTGATCTCTCCAAAGATTCTGTATCTATCTTGTAGTTGTCCTTAACTTGAGCTAGTCTAGGAAGACAAAGAAGAAAACAGAATGCATTAGAAAGAATATTTTAATGTAAGAATGAAGAAGAAAAGAGGCTTGGAGATCTATTAAAGATCTCTAACATTAGGAATTTGTAAATTTTCCCTTTAGAGTTTTTTTTTTACTAACTTAGCTCTCAAAAACTAACAGTTGCTCAGTCTTTTAAATATGCAGAATAATGTGGGGAGATAAAGGCCACAGTCTCCATGGAGGATTGTACAGCCATAATATGACCACAATGAGTCATCTCTGTAAGAGCAACAAGTAGTCTGAAAAATAACCCAAGAGGTTTCCACTATATTAGTTACCTTGGTTTGGCAGAACAAACACCTTTCTTTTCTTAAAAGGGATGCCTGAATCTGAGAAAATGCAATAACAATATATAGCCTTGAAAAAACTCTCAGTGAAACTCAAGCTGTTGTCCCTGAGAATGACATTGTTATCAGACTGCAGAATTTCAAAGTTGTATATGTTTCTCTATATATTCTTTGCCATTCTTCTGAGATCTGTACCAAATGTAACATAGATCACAGTAAGTACAGTCTCTATTGGAGGTGTCTGTCGCTTAGAATTGTTTCCACTAAGTCTCAAGCAATTTGACACTTAAAAGAATAAAGATTGAGACAAAACCATGAGGTCTATCACTGATAAGACATAAGCTGACTGACAAGGTACCTTTAAGTCTTCTTGTCAATATCTTAACAAAGGTCCTTAATAGTCAAATTTATGCACAGGGATTTCATCATTCATTGGGGCAGCCCAGGCCCCAAAGGAGGAGCCTCCTGGACAAATAAAATCTGGAGGAGGAGAACTTGTATTTTGGAGGAAAAGCCTCATACCCAGGATCAACAATAGCAACTGTGTCAAATATGGCAAATTATTTCTCCAAAAATAACAATCAAATGTAGCAAAGTGAGCATTTATAACAATTTCTCTGGGAAGAGTAAATATATGGTTGACAGGAAGACTATGGGTGTACTTAAGAAAAACTCCTCTAAACTCCACAATAAAGAGAACTCCACAATATGGAAAGGCTACCCCAAATATAGCAATATAAACAAGATGAAAAGGCAGACGAATACACAGCAGGTAAAGGAACAGGATAAATGCCCACCAAACCAAACAAAAGAGGAAGAGATAGGGAATCTACCTGCGAAAGAATTCTGAATAATGATAGTGAAAATGATCCAAAATCTTGAAAACAAAATGGAGTTACAGATAAATAGCCTGGAGACAAGGATTGAGAAGATGCAAGAAAGGTTTAATAAGGACGTAGAAGAAATAAAAGAGTCAATATATAATGAACAATGCAATAAATGAGATCAAAAACACTCTGGAGGAAACCAAGAGTAGGATAACAGAGGCAGAAGATAGGATAAGTGAGGTAGAAGATAGAATAGTAGAAATCAAATAGTAGAAACAGAGAGGAAAAAAGAAAAACTAATTAAAAGAAATGAGGACAATCTCAGAGACCTCTGGGACAATGTTAAACACCCCAATATTCAAATCATAGAAGTCCCAGAAGAAGACAAGAAAGACCATGAGAAAATACTTGAGGAGATAATAGTTGAAAACTTCCCTAAAATGGGGAAGGAAATAATCACCCAAGTCCAAGAAACCCAGAGGGTCCTAAACAGGATAAACCCAAGGCGAAACACCCCAAGACACATATTAATCAAATTAACAAAGATCAAACACAAAGAACAAATATTAAAAGCAGCAAGAGAAAAACAACAAATAACACACAAGGGGATTCCCATAAGGATAACAGCTGATCTTTCAATAGAAACTCTTCAGGCCAGGAGGGAGTGGCAAGACATACTTAAAGTGAAGAAAGAAAATAACCTACAGCCCAGATTACTGTACCCAGCAAGGATCTCATTCAAATATGAAGGAGAAATCAAAAGCTTTGCAGACAAGCAAAAGCTGAGAGAATTCAGCACCACCAAACCAGTTCTCCAACAAATGCTAAAGGATCTTCTCTAGACAGGAAACACAGAAAGGAAGTATAAACTTGAACCCAAAACAATAAAGTAAATGGCAATGGGATCATACTTAGCAATAATTACCTTAAATGTAAATGGTTTGAATGCCCCAACCAAAAGACAAAGTCTGGTTGAATGGATACAAAAACAAGACCCCTATATATGTTGTCTACAAGAGACCCACCTCGAAACAAGGGACACATACAGACTGAAAGTGAAGGGCTGGAAAAAAATATTCCATGCAAATAGAGATCAAAAGAAAGCAGAAGTAGCAATACTCACATCAGATAAAATAGACTTTAAAACAAAGACTGTGAAAAGAGACAAAGAAGGACACTACATAATGAACAAAGGATCAATCCAAGAAGAAGGTATAAAATTATAAATATATAAGCACCCAACATAGGAGCACCACAATATGTAAGACAAATGCTAACAAGTATGAAAGGGGAAATTAATAATAACACAATAGTGGAAGACTTTAATACCCAACTCACACCTATGGACAGATCAACTAAACAGAAAATTAACAAAGAAACACAAACTTTAAATGATACAGTAGACCAGTTAGACCTAATTAATATCTATAGGACATTTCACCCCAAAACAATGAATTTCACCTTTTTTCTCAAGTGCTCACGGAACCTTATCCAAGATATATCACATCTTGGGCCATAAATCTAGCCTTGGTAAATTCAAACGAATTGAAATTACTCCAAGCATCTTTTCTGACCACAATGCAGAAAGATTAGATCTCAATTACAGGAGAAAAACTATTAAACATTCCAAAATATGAAGGCTGAACAACACGCTGCTGAATAACCAACAAATCACAGAAGAAATCAAAAAAGAAATCAAAATATGCATAGAAACAAATGAAAATGAAAACAAAACAACCCCAAACCTGTGGTACACTCTAAAAGCAGTGCTAAGGGGAAGGTTCATAGCAATAAGAGCATACCTCAAGAAACAAGAAAAAAGTCAAACAAATAACCTAACTCTACACCTGAAACAACTAGAAAAGGAAGAAATGAAGAACCCCAGGGTGAGTAGAAGGAAAGAAATCTTAAAAATTAGGGCAGATGTAAATGCAAAAGAAACAAAAAGACAATAGCAAAAATCAACAAAACCAAAAGCTGGTTCTTTGAGAAGATAAATAAAATTGATAGACCATTAGCCGGACTCATCAAGAAGCAAAGGGAGAAAAATCAAATCAATAAAATTAGAAATGAAAATGGAGAGATCACAACAGACAACACAGAAATGCAAAGGGTCATAAGAGACTACTATCAGCAATCATATGCCAATAAAATGGACAACTTGGAAGAAATGGACAAATTTTTAGAAAAGTACACCTTTCCAAAACTGAACCAGGAAGAAATAGAAAATCTTAACAGACCCATCACAAGCACGGAAATTGAAACTGTAATCAGAAATCTTCCAGCAAACAAAAGCCCAGGACCAGACAGCTTCACAGCTGAATTCTACCAAAAATTTCGAGAAGAGCTAACACCTATCCTACTCAAACTCTTCCAGAAAATTGCAGAGGAAGGTAAACTTCCAAACTCATTCTATGAGGCCACCATCACCCTAATACCAAAACCTGACAAAGACGGCACAAAAGAAGAAAACTAGGCCAATATCACTGATGAACATAGATGCAAAAATCCTTAACAAAATTCTAGCAATCAGAATCCAACAACACATTAAAAAGATCATACATCATGACCAACTGGGCTTTATCCCAAGGATGCAAGGATTCTTCAATATCTGCAAATCAATCAATGTAATTCACCACATTAACAAATTGAAAAATAAAAGTCATATGATTATCTCAATAGATGCAGAGAAAGCCTTTGACAAAATTTAACATCCATTTATGCTAAAAACCCTCCAAAAGCAGGAATAGAAGGAACATACCTCAACATAATAAAAGCTATATATGACAAACCCACAGCAAACATTATCCTCAGTGGAGAAAAATTGAAAGCATTTCCCCTAAAGTCAGGAACAAGACAAGGGTGCCCACTATCACTACTACTATTCAACATATGTTTGGAAGTTTTAGCCACAGCAATCAGAGCAGAAAAAGAAAAAAGAAAAAAAAAAAAAGAATCCAGATTGGAAAAGAAGAAGTAAAACTCTCACTGTTTGCAGATGATTTGATCCTCTACATAGAAAACCCTAAAGACTCCACCAGAAAAGTACTAGAGCTAATCAATTAATATAGTAAAGTGGCAGGATATAAAATCAACACACAGAAATCCCTTGCATTCCTATACACCAACAAAGAAAACAGAAAGGGAAATTAAGGAAACAATTCCATTTACCATTGCAACAAAAAATAAATAAATAAAATACTTAGGAATATATCTACCTAAAGAAACAAAAGACCTATATAAAGAAAACTATAAAGCACTGGTGAAACAAATCAAAGAGGACACTAATAGATGGAAAAATATACTGTGTTCATGGATTGGAAGAATCAATATAGTGAAAATGAGTATACTATCTAAAGCAATGTATAGATTCAATGCAATCCCTATAAGCTACCAACGGTATTTTTCACAGAGCTAGAACAAACAATTTCACAATTTGTCTGGAAATACAAAAAAACCTCAAACAGCCAAAGCAATCTTAAGAAAGAAGAATGGAACTGGAGGAATCAACCTGCCTGACTTCAGGCTCTACTACAAAGACACAGTCATCAAGACAGTATTGTACTGACACAAAGACAGAAATATAGATCAATGGAACAAAACAGAAAGCCCAGAGATAAATCCACAGACCTACGGACACCTTATCTTTGAAAAAGGAAGCAAAAATATACAATGGAGAAAAGACAATCTCTTAAACAAGTGGTGTTGGGAAAACTGGTCAACCACTTGTAAAAGAATGAAACTAAATCACTTTCTAACACCACACACAAAAATAAACTCAAAATGGATTAAAGATCTAAACATAAGACCAGAACTGTCTATGTTCTTCTAGAGGAGAACACAGGGAAAACACTCTGACATAAATCCCAGTAGGATCCTCTATGACCCACCTCCCAGAATGTTGGAAATAAAAGCAAAAATAAACAAATGGGACCTAATTAAAATTAAAAGCTTCTGCACAACAAAGGAAACTATAAGCAAGGTGAAAAGACAGCCTTTAGAATAGGAGAAAATAAAAGCAAATGAAGCAACTGACAAAGAATTAATCTCAAAAATATACGAGCAACTCCTGCAGCTCAATTCCAGAAAAACAAACGACCCAATCAAAAAATGGGCCAAAGAGCTAAATAGACATTTCTCCAAAGAAGACATACAGATGGCTAACACATGAAAGGATGCTCAACGTCACTCATTATCAGAGAAATGCAAATCAAAACCACAATGAGGTATCATTACACTCCCATCAGAATGGCTGCTATCCAAAAGTCTACCAGCAATAAATTCTGGAGAGGGTGTGGAGAAAAGGGAACCCTCCTACACTGTTGGTGGGAATGCAAACTAGTACAGCCACTATGGAGAACAGTGTGGAGATTCCTTAAAAAACTGGAAATAGAACTGCCTTATGACTCAGCAATCCCACTGTTGGGCATACACACCGAGGAAACCAGAATTGAAAGAGACACATGTACCCCAGTGTTCATCACAGCACTGTTTATAATAGCCAGTGGAAGCCACATGGAAGTAACCTAGATGTCCATCAGCAGATGAATGGATAAGAAAGCTGTAGTTCATATACACAATGGAGTATTAGCCATTAAAAAGAAATCATTTGAATCAGTTCTAATAAGGTGGATGAAACTGGAGCCTATTACACAGAGTGGAGTAAGCCAGAAAGAAAAACACCAATACAGTAACTAACACATATATATGGAATTTAGAAAGATGGTAATGATAACCCTGTATGCAAGATAGCAAAAGAGACACAGATGTATAGAAGAGTCTTTTGGACTCTGTGGGAGAGGGCGAGGGTGGGATGATTTGGGAGAATGGCATTGAAACATATATATTATCATATGTGAAACGTATTGCCAGTCCAGGTTCGATGCATGATACAGGATTCTCAGAGCTGGTGCACTGGGATGACTCAGAGGGATGGTATGGGGAGGGAGGTGGGAGGGTGGTTCAGGATGGGGAACACATGTACACCCGTGGTGGATTCATGTCAATGTATGGCAAAACCAATACAATATTGTAGAGTAATTAGTCTCCAATTAAAATAACTTTTTTTTTTCTTAAGAAAAAGTCCTCTGTGTGGAATCCATGAGAAGGAGAAGGAGAACTCCTTGGCACTTTGATATGTAAAGTAAATGATATGTATAGCTTGAGGGGAAGAAAAATAAGATAAAAAATATGTA
The DNA here is from genome assembly GCF_001704415.2 of Capra hircus. Lineage (NCBI taxonomy): Eukaryota > Metazoa > Chordata > Mammalia > Artiodactyla > Bovidae > Capra > Capra hircus. The sequence continues at coordinate 9,237,471 of NC_030835.1, read as the reverse complement.
ACTCCTAATAAACTGCGGAGAGGGCACTAGACAATAAAAAGTACAATAGAGGTAAGAAATGGAAATAATCACTGATCAATAGAAGACAAGAAAAGAGAGAAAAAGAAGCACAGAATTTGTAAGATAAATAGCAAATGATAAAATATGTTTTAAACCAAATACATCAATGTTTACAGTCAATGTAAATATTCCAATTAAGAATGAGTATTGTTAGACTGAATATGCATACTATAATACCATAAATACATACTGCAGTATGTGGTTAGTCGCTCAGTTGTGTCTGACTCTGCATGAGCTGTAGCCCACCCATGGGCTGTAGCCCGCCAGTTTCCTCAGTCCATAGGGATTCTCCAGGCAAGGACACTGGCATGGGTTGCCATGCTCTCCTCCAGCGGATCTTCCCAACCCAGGGATTGAACCCAGGTCTCCCACATTGAAGGTGGATTATTTACTGTTTGAGCCACTAGAGAAGACCATATTCTAGTATATATATATATATATATATATATATATATATATATATATATATATATATATATATATATACTCATTCTAGTGTATATATATATATGTACATATATATATGTATGTATAATTAACTTACGCAGTTTGAAAGAGACACACTTTAAATATAAGGATGTAAAATAATGACCAACTTTTTTCATGAAAATAGGGTCCAAAGTAAATCAGTGTATAATGCAAAAAGCATTCATTACCAGATATAAAGAGAAACATAATGACAAAAAGGTCAATGCATAAGAAAGTTATAACATTTCTAGACTTGTTTTCACCTAATGAAATAATTTCTAAAGATTTAAATAATTAGTGAATTAAATGGGGAAACTGGTGAATCAGTAATCATCGTGGAGGATTTTAGCATATGGAATACATATTATTTTCATATGCATTTAACTATCTGTGGATTTATATTCTAATATCCCATTTATCTCTTTCCTTAACTCACTGAAGCTCAGATTTCTGTGCATTAGATTTACAGAGATGAAGACTCTATACCTAAAGATCTCAATTCATCTGTAATTTGTGCCCAATAATTTACACTTTTTGTAAGCAGCCTGGGTGATTCAGGAAGCGTTGTTGGGTTTCCCCATTGCCACATTGCTCCTTGAAAAATAAAATATGTAAGTCTGCACAGGACTGAATTGAAAAATGTATGTTAGACACATAGTAGGGTAAACTTACCAAAGCTTAACTGATGGAATGCCTCACTGAGAATTTAAGGAGAAGAGTAGGAAGGCTTATTAGGAGTAAAATGAAGTTACTGAAATTTGCTCCCTACCCTCTGACTTATGCAAAATGGTTGTTTGGGCATCTCAGGTCTGAACAGTCTCAGAACAGTCATGTTCTGTTATCAAAGACAAGCAATGAAGGTGTTATTTTATGTTTGCTATTTTCGAGGAAGTATTCTAGGCTCCTAAAGAGAAATGGAGAAGGGATAGCTAAAGAAAGTTTTAAACTAGAGATTATCAATAACAGCCTCCCTAAATGTCAGTGAGTGGAGTGCATTGGCTGTAAGAAAGTTCCATGAAGGAGCAGGGCTCACCATCTCACTTCCAGTGAGTCCTCACTTGAGACACTTCATGCCCCATCTGGCCTTTAGATGAGCAGGGCCATTGCCTTCCCTGTGCTTTGACATTTATCTCTCAGTATCCATGGAAATGTTATCTTCTCTGTCCTCATTTGCTCAGCTAAAATCTTAGAGCAGATTTCAAGCTTTCAAAAAGCACAGTCCTTTACTTGGTGTAAAGGAGGATCTTAATTGCCATTACTTGGGACACAGACTAGAGCACATAGAATTACTCTGAGCTAGGTAGAAAGGTCAGGGCTGTTTAAACTGAATATTTGCATAAGCCAGATGTATCATGAATTTAATGACATTTCCATGGTATACCGATTCACATGTCTATTGCCTTGTAGCATTTATGTTAGAAAAACTGATCACTGAAAAACCGTACAAGGAATGAGATCAGCTGTCTTTTGCAAGGAAGATCAGTAGCAAGTCTAAGGGAAAAGAGAAAGTGGTAAAGCAATGGATTTCAACATTAACTGTATATGAGGATCTTCGGGGGACTTTTTGAAAATACCTAGGTCCTACCTAGAAATTTTATTTCAGTTGCTGTTAGAAGGACCTGGTCTTTTGTTAATCTGTGTCAGATATTTGGAGATGAGTCTGATGTGCATTCCCTGTTAAGATTATTATGATAAAGATGATAAAGGCAAATCTAAGTACATTAGAGGCACATGAAGTTTGTTGTTGTTCAGCCGCTCAGCTGTGTCCTACTGTTTGCAAACCCACGACTGCAGCATGCCAGGCTTCCCTGTCCTTCACTAGCTCCTGGAGTTTGCTCAAACTCATGTCCATTAAGTCAATGATGTCATGCAAACATCTTGTTCTCTGTCACCCCCTTCTCCTCCTCCAGTTTAGGGCTTTCCTGAAGCCCATCTCTGAAAATTCAGAGATGCTTATGTGATTTTATGTAAGGAGCTCAAGATAATTTAACATGAAAATATAATTCCTAAGGAACTAGGAAAGTTGGGCCTTGCTTACAGTTTGATACTCCTTGAAATACACTTCTTAAAATAAGTAAAGTTCCTTCATTTCTGGAAGGACAGTTTAACTCCTTTGCCAATTGCCAAGATTTTAGTTAGGAATGCTTCTGTGGTCAAAGGGGCTCTCTCACTAGCTCTCATTCCTTTGTTGTACAGATAAATTTTGGGGCAGCTGCAATGTGTGATGGATGGTTCTGATAATGAAGTGAAAGAACAATGAACAAACCAAAAAAAAAAAGCTCTGTCTTCCTTAGAGGAAGGCAAGCAGTAAGCAAGTAAATAAATTTCATGTTACAAAGTGACAAGAACAAAACACAGAACAGTTTAAGAATGGACTTGAAGCTTAGGAAAGAAAGTTCAGAAAGATCATACAGAGAAGACAACCTTGGAGCTGACACCTGAGGGAAATGAGGGCATGAGAAAGTGAGCCATGAGACCTCCCTAGCATGTCTTTGAGCTCATGATTCCTAAAGTTTAAAAATTACCATATTCATCCACGACTTTTCTTCACTGATTTTATTGTTTTTACCTTAAAGATGCAAAATCTTCTATCTTAATACAAATTAGAGTTTTCCTTCTGTTTTACTGTTTCTTAAACTAAAATAATTTCACAACAGGATATTTCCTCTGAATCTTCATAAGAGTCTTCATTTTACTCCTTTACTGCATCAAATGTTTGCTGTGTTTACCCTGTTTGCACAACTGTAGATGGAAAATGAGAAACCTAATATTTACTATAGTTTTATTTGGCTGTAGGTATTCTAGACAGCTGCGAAGAACACAGAGGGAGAGACACCCAACTGGGGAGCACACTGATTTGCTAACCATGCCTGAAGTAACTGAGAGCTGTTCCTCTTTCTTTTAGCCTTTAGGAGTTGGTTGTAGCAATCTTCAGTGTTTACTAAGCTATTTATTTGTGTTAAAAGAATAATTATCAAACGTGCCAGGGTAAATTGGTTTGTTGTTGATGTGGCACAGTCAGAAACTGTTCAAGTTATTCAAGTTACCCTCAGTTCACCACCCGAGGTTCACGCGACTCTCAGTTCCTGCTGCTTCCAGCTTGTTTCTTTGTGCTTGTTCCTATGAATCCAGATCCGCAGGGAACTCCTTTAATTTCCTTTCCACACAGTCTTGTTCTGTGTTATGTAATGTAGTGGGTTACCACTTACACTCAGTTCTTGAATTTGGAATCTATTGCTTGGTGTCTAAAACCTTTCATTATTAACAACACATATGTTCACACATTTATTAATATTTTATATTTTTTTACTCATTTCACAAGAACTTTGGAAAGAAGAGAGTTAAATAAATGAGCTCAAATTGCCTCGTTGAAAGTAAGGGACTGCCATATTTATACCCAAACTGTGTATCACTGGTTGCTTGGAGAGCAAAGAGACTGTTACTTCCCTGTTACCCACTTCACCAATATCTCTAATGTTATTGTTCTATAAGACTGACTCTAGAGTTAGCAGCTTACACATGGAAATATCTTAAAAGATTAACAGTGAGAGATAATGCATACTCAATCATTACCACATATTTCTTTTAAAATAATGATATCAAAAATGCTGATATTTTATATTCATATTGCCTAAATATGTATGTTAACAGAATAGGCAGGACAATTAAAATAAGCAACTCCTTATTAGGTTATTGCTTCTGAAATGTTCTTACTGTTTTTCCATAATTTTTGCATCCTCACAGCTCACAAGTAAAATATACAAAGAGAAAATGCTTTTTGAGTTAAGGTCATGGTTAACTTTTGCCATGTGTCTTATGTACCCTTTCAGGAATTATGCAAAATGAGTTATCAGTCAGTTACCTTGTGAATTTGAAATTTAGCTAATCAATTTCTTATACATCAGGAGAGAGAGAATGTATAACACTTCATCATTGCCCAGTGAAACATTTAATTTAATATCTGGATTTATACACCATTTATCTTGAGTTTGCAGCCTCACATTACTTTTTTTTTTATTTAATTTACTCTACCATGTATATGTGCAACAAATTTCCATTCTCCACAGAGAATTTTAATGTCTTCAGCAGAATACAAGTGTTTAAATATGGATTTTGTCAAGTTGAGATATTGATAGTTTAGTTATATTCCTGATTCAGCAAACACTGTGGCTCCGGGCTATTTAACTCTAAATAAGAATACGAACATCAAAGAGTGTTCTGCAAGAAATTAGATCTATAAGCCAAAACCAAGTGCTAATATGTGGTTGAAAAGAGATTAGTTGATGTATGAACTCTCAACCTTTTTACATGTAGTTTTAAAGTCTGCTTTCCCATGAACCAGAAACTTAGTGAGTTAGGAAGCTACAACTCTAGAAAGAAAATAAATGAAAGAATTCTAAAGCTGCTGATCATTTCCAATGTGAAATCGCTCAGTCATGTCCGACTGTTTGTGACCCTGTGGACTGTAGCCCACCAGGCTCCTCCGGCCATGAGATTCTCCAGGCAAGAATACTGGAGTGGGTTGCCATTTCCTTCTCCAGGGGATCTTCCCAACCCAGGGATTGAACCCAGGTCTCTCTCATTGGAGGCAGATGCTTTAACCTCTGAGCCACCAGGGAAGCTTCCAACTGCTCACTAAATAAACTTGAAACTCCACTCTCCAGAACTGGGGTCCACGTGGTCTTTGCAGGTTCACCCTGAGTTTGACATACAACAGCAACCTATGTTTTACCCACACCTGATTTCTCCAGGTTTCTGGGATATAATGCTTTCCCCCCTGATATTACTTTCTAAATACGTTGTTTACACTTCCTGGGTGCCTTTTTCCAATTGTCCAGATGGCAAACTCCTGTATTCCTTTTAAGATCTAACTCAGATATCATCTTTTCTGTGGGTAGCTGCTGGTTTCTTTGACTGCATAGCCAATTTCATTTCCTTCTCTTTGTTCTTGCACCACTTTCTGCATACCTGAATATTTTGAATGAATTCATGCACATGTCACCATCAGTGGACTATGAGATCCTTAAAAACTGTGTGTACTTAGTCATTTCTTGATCCTCAGCAATTAATGCCATAGCCTGACTCCAAGTGGGCATTAAAAATGTTCTTTAAAGCAGACAAAGAAAATAAGATAAATTACAGAATGACATCATACTCTAGAATGGCAATTTAGTAATAATAAACAAAGCATTAAATGACAATGATTAAAATTCAGAATTTTCACATCCTGGGGTAGTGGTAAAAACAACAAAAAATTTACTTTAACTTCTCAATCATTATTAGTTTCTTTTGTATCATCAACCATGTTCGTTTTGATTGAAATAAATTCTAAAGAAACAGAATTATACTTCTGAAATTTTCTCCAGGGGCCAATTGTGTACTTATTTATGAATATCTAAGGAGTACTGACTAGAGCCTATGCTTTGTGTAAGGCACTCATGATACTATAACAAACAAGTCAGACCAGGTAACTGTCCTCAAGCAATCAAAAAAATGAGCAAATGAGGTACCACTTCACACCAGTCAGAATGTCTGTGATCCAAAAATCTGCAAGCAATAAATGCTGGAGAGGGTGTGGAGAAAAGGGAACCCTCCTACACTGTTGGTGGGAATGCAAACTAGTACAGCCACTATGGAGAACAGTGTGGAGATTCCTTAAAAAGTTGCAAATAGAACTACCTTATGACCCAGCAATCCCACTGCTGGGCATACACACCGAGGAAACCAGAATTGAGAGAGACACATGTACCCCAATGTTCATCGCAGCACTGTTTATAATAGCCAGGACATGGAAACAACCTAGATGTCCATCAGCAGATGAATGGATAGGAAAGCTGTGGTACATATACACAATGGAGTATCACTCAGCCGTTAAAAAGAACATATTTGAATCAGTTCTGATGAGATGGATGAAACTGGAGCTGATTATACAGAGTGAAGTAAGCCAGAAAGAAAAACACCAATACAGTATACTAACACATATATATGGAATTTAGAAAGATGACAATGACGACCCTGTATGCAAGACAGCAAAAAAGACACAGATGTGTATAATGGACTTTTGGACTCAGAGGGAGAGGGAGAGGGTGGGATGATTTGGGAGAATGGCATTGTAACATGTATACTATCATGTAAGAATCAAATCGCCAGTCTATGTCTGACGCAGGATACAGCATGCTTGGGGCTGGTGCACGGGGATGACCCAGAGAGATGTTATGGGGAGGGAGGTGGGAGGGGGGTTCATGTTTGGGAACGCATGTACACCTGTGGTGGATTCATGTCAATGTATGGCAAAACCAATACAGTATTGTAAAGTAAAATAAAGTAAAAATAAAAATTAAAAAAAAAAAAAAGAGCAACTGGAACGAGTGCAATTAGTGTCATGGCTATGAAAGTACAGTGAATGTGATGAAATAATATGTGGTCTGGAGAGAGAACACACCAGTTCCCTTACATTTGTGTAGTTCCTTGCAGAGTCTTATTGTATTTGAAAGGCTGGTGCCCAAGTCTGTATACCCAAGGAATCCAGGGTCTTCAACGGCTGAGACTGAGATTTCCATTTCATCCTTAACATGTTGTAGAATGTTGGAACATAATAGGTGCTCAGTAAATATTTAAATGAATGAATTTACAAATTTCTTTCACACCCATAATCACACTTTACTTTACTAGATCAATCCTTAGCCTAAAGAAAATGGAGATAGGAGTGACATTTTTTAAAAAACCATAAAATCAGTGTTGATCACACTTAGTTCAGTTCAGTTCAGTTCAGTCACTCAGTCATGTCTGACTCTTTGCGACCCCATGAGTCACAGCATGCCAGGCCTCCCTGTCCATCACCAACTCCCTGAGTTCACTCAAAGTAACGTCCATCGAAACGGTGATGCCATCCAGCCATCTCATCCTCTGTCGTCCCCTTCTCCTTCTGCCCTCAATCTTTTCCAGCATCAGGACCTTGATCAATGAGTCAGCTCTTTGCATCAGGTGATCAAAATATTGGAGTTTCAGCTTCAAAATCAGTCCTACCAATGAACACCCAGGACTGATCTCCTTTAGGATGGACTGGTTGGATTTCCTTTCAGCCCAAGGGACTCTCAAGAGCCTTCTCCAATACCATAGTTCAAAAGCATCAATTCTTTGGTGTTCAGATTTCTTCACAGTCCAACTCTCACATCCATACATGACTACTGGAAAAACCATAGCCTTGAATAGATGGACCTTTGTTGACAAAGTAATGTCTCTGCTTTTTACTATGCTGTCTAGGTTGGTCATAACTTTCCTTCCAAGGAGTAAGCGTCTTTTAATTTCATGGCTGCAATTACCATGTGCAGTGATTTTGGAGACCAGAAAAATAAAGTCAGTTACTCTTTCTCCATCTATTTGCCATGAAGTGATGGGACCAGATGGCATGATCTTCGTTTTCTGAATGTTGAGCTTTAAGCCAACTTTTTCACTCTCCACTTTCACTTTCATCAAGAGGCTCTTTAGTTCTTCTTCACTATCTGCCATGAGGGTGGTGTCATCTGCATATCTGAGTTTATTGATATTTCTCCCAACAATCTTGATTCCAGCTTACGCTTCAGCCAGCCCAGTGTTTCTCATGATGTACTCTGCATAGAAGTTGAATAAACAGGGTGACAATATACAGCCTTGAAATACTCCTTTTCCTATTTGGAACCAGTCTGTTGTTCCATGTCCAGTTCTAACTGTTGCTTCCTGACCTGCATATAGGTTTCTCAAGAGGGAGGTCAGGTGGTCTGATATTCCCATTTCTTTCAGAATTTTCCACAGTTTATTGTGATCCACACAGTCAAAGGCTTTGGCATAGTCAATAAAGCAGAAACAGATGTTCATATGACTATCACTGGTCCACCAAGGACTGCTCATGTTCATTTGTAATCTCTCCTTTTATATCCATCTCCATATGATTTGCCACCCACCCCCAAACAGAGGGAGTTGCAAAGTGTTTTCTATACATTCTTGAATTTTAAGCTATTCTTGTCAAGCATGCAGCTACTGTTGTTGTGTTCTTAGAGTATAAAATTACTGTAGATCTTAGTTTCATTTTTTGTTCATACAGCCCTATGTGCTAAATATAAATTCAAGTTACTGCTACATAATTGCTACAACTGCTGCATACACATTATATTTATCTGCCTCATATGAACTCAAAAATTGTCTCCAAGCCAGGCACTTGAAACAACACTATTGGGAAAAACCTAACACATATTACTTATGAATCACTTTGAGAATTTCCTTGGAATATATATCCAAGAGTGGTATTTTTAAGTAATAATGTTTGCCTATATACAGTTAGCATAAGTACTTTATGTTTGTCTCTCAGCTAGGGTAGCCATTCCTATCATCACTTTGTAAGATTTCCTATTTCCCTGACAAGATCTGTGTGTGAAAGAGAATTTGTCTTGCCTTCCCCCTCTATTCCTGGGAGATGACCTCTTAATCTTTAGAATTATCTGAGTGATGAGTTATCTGTTATTTATGGGGAATCCCTGGGACCACACACCTGATAGTTTATGCTAACAGATGACTTGGGATTGGGATTATCCACCCCAAAAAATTATTCATGTGACTAGAGGGCTGAAATTTTTAGCCATGTGATATCAGCCCAACCTCTAAGAAGGAAAGAGGGGCTGGAGATTGTGTTCAGACTCATGGCCAGTGATGCAATCACTTGTGCCTAAGTAATGAAGCCTCACTACAAGCTCTGGATTCCAGGAGCTGGATGAGCTTCCCTAGTTGGCAATACTCTACATATCAGAATACATCAAAGTGCCAGGAGAGAAACATGTCCCTGGGCCAAATGGAAGCCTCATATCGGAAGCTCTCCCTAACCTCTCCCTATCCATCTCTCTCTTTGGCTGATTCTGATATATATCATTTTCCATAATAAAACTGTAACTGTAAATATATAAGTATATAAAATTTCCAGAGTTCTGTAGACTATTTTAGCATATTGTTGAATATGAGGAAGTCTGTGAGAATTTCAGATTTGTAGCCAGCTATCTGGAAGGGAGGATAGCCCACCATGACTTCTGAACTCATGGTTGATGTCTGAAGTAAGGACAATCTATAAGGACTGTTTCCCCTTAATCTGTGTAGTTTTGTCAAATACCAGAAAATACAGCATTATCTGATTTTTACAATTTTTCCAGTAAGATTGGTCTAAAGTCATATTCCATTGTTTTAATTTGTATTTCTTTTCCTATAAATGAGTATATCTTATCAAATGCTTATAGAAAAAAATTGTTATTTCCCTTTTTACTTCCTGATCCCAACTTTAACTATACATATCATTTTCCTATTTTAAGTTTTTTTTTTGTGTTTTGGAAAATATTTTTCATATTCTAGATGTCATTTATCACTCACAGAAAAACATCTATTTCTGCTTTATTGACTATGCCAAAGCCTTTGACAGTGTGGATCACAATAAACTGTGGAAAATTCTGAAAGAGATGGGAACACCAGACCATCAGACCTGCCTCTTGAGAAACCTGTATGCAGGCCAGAAAGCAACAGTTAGACTGGACATGGAACAACAGGCTGGTTCCAAACAGGAAAAGGAGTGCATCAAGGCTGTATATTGTCACCCTGCTTATTTAACTTCTATGCAGAGGACATCATGAGAAATGCTGGGCTGGAAGAAGCACAAGCGGGAATCAAGATTGCCGGGAGAAATATCAATAACCTCAGATATGCAGATGACACCACCCTTATGGCAGAAAGTGAAGAGGAACTAAAAAGCCTCTTGATGAAAGTAAAAGAGGAGAGTGAAAAAGCTGGCTTAAAGCTCAACATTCAGAAAACGAAGATCATGGCATCTGGTCCCATCACTTCATGGGAAATAGATGGGGAAACAGTGGAAACAGTGTCAGAGTGTATTTTGGGGGGCTCCAAAATCACTGTAGATGGTGATTGCAGCCATGAAATTAAAAGACGCTTGCTTACTCCTTGGAAGAAAAGTTATGACCAACCTAGAAGTATATTCAAAAGCAGAGACGTTACTTTGCCGACTAAGGTCCATCTAGTCAAGGCTATGGTTTTTCCTGTGGTCATGTATTCATGTGAGAGTTGGACTGTGAAGAAGGCTGAGCGCCGAAGATTTGATGCTTTTGAACTGTGGTGTTGGAGAAGACTCTTGAGAGTCCCTTGGACTGCAAGGAGATCCAACCAGTCCATTCTGAAGGAGATCAACCCCGGGATTTCTTTGGAAGGAATGATGCTAAAGCTGAAACTCCAGTACTTTGGCCACCTCATGCGAAGAGCTGACTCATTGGAAAAGACTTTGATGCTGGGAGGGATTGGGAGCAGGAGAAGAAGGGGACGACAGAGGATGAGATGGCTGGATGGCATCACTGACTCAATGGACGCGAGTCTGAGTGAACTCCGGGAGTTGGTGATGGACAGGGAGGCCTGGCGTGCTGCAATTCATGGGGTTGCAAAGAGTCGGACAGGACTGAGTAACTGAACTGAACTGTGTTAATGTTGTCCTCTGTTGAACAGAAACACTTAATTTTGAAACAAAATGTTAATAGATATCTTTGAGAAGTTCTTTCCTGCCAGAAAGTAATAAAAATGTTATCCTATATGTCTTTATTCAATTTATATATTTTTTTATACTTTGATTTTTAATCCATCATTGTATCTGGTGTAAAATTGGAACTATTTCTTTTTATTCTATAGTGAGTTACTTTACTGAAAACCACCCTTTCCAAAGATTTTTTTTAACTCTGCATAAATTACTTTCATTATATAATTTATATTAAATTCTTTAATAAAAAAAGGTGATATTAGTTTTATTATACATCAATTTCCAACATACATTGATCTTTGTCTGAGTTTTCTACCCTTTGTCATTGGTCTACACATCATTGCTGTGTTAATTATCTAATATTTTCATGACTGTTAGTTTCTAATATGCATTAATATCTAATAGACTTATCTCACCACTTTGTCCATTTTTTTCAAAATTGATTTATTTCTCCATGGATTTCTAATCTAATAATGTGGGTGGATATGTATATGTATGTGTATCAATAGATGTATTTAAAACTTAGCTGATTGTGATTGTAATAAATTATTTGGAGAAACTTAAACATTATTATAATACTTATGCATGTCATATATAATGCTGATAAACTATTGTTTTGCTTTTTTTTTAGATTTTTATACTCTTTATGAGAGTTTCAAGTTTATCTACACATGTCCTGTATATTTTTAAGCTAATTCCAAGATACTTTACATTTTTTAGTTAGTTTTATAGATGAAAGCATGTACTTATACAATTTTCAAGTTGATTATATCTGGTATTTTTAAAAGTACTATTGATTCTAAGAAATAGATATTATATATTTCCATTGCTGAATATATATAATTCTCAGAATAATCAGTGAATTAAAATAAATGTATACATCTCACTTTTTATCTTTACATATTTTTATTCACGTTTCTTACTCTATTGCATTGGTTCAAACCACCAGGACAATGTTAAGAATAGTAAGTGTCCTCATTTCTGATGTAAAAGAAAGTAGGTCTATAGTTTTGTCATTCCTGGCAGAAACTGGACAGATGCTTATCAATTTCTTTTTCTTAGACACACATGAAGATTACAAATTTTATTTTCCATCCTAAACTACTATTAGAATGGGGACTAGTGGCCATGAGCTATAGTCAATATATTACTGGGAGTCATACTTATCACTTCCTGGACTAAGATGCTCCCTTCAATGTTCAACTCTCTCACACTGTGCATCTATTTGCAGAGTATTTGAGAAAAATATTCTAAGAAATCTCTTATAGGTCCTGGGTGGAGTCAAAAGGTGGAAGGAAACAGCAACTCTGGTAGGATCTCAGCATACAGGCTAACAGCTCAGCAGAGTTGGCCAACTCATAGTAGTATGTGATATGAGCAAGAAATAAAAGTTTATTATGTTTAGCTCCTGAGATCTTAGAGCAATCTTGAAATATTTGGTTACTAAGTAGCCTCTTGACGAAAGTGAAAGAGGAGAGTGAAAAAGTTGGCTTAAAGCTCAACATTCAGAAAACGAAGATCATGGCATCTGGTCCCATCACTTCATGGGAAATAGATGGGGAAACAGTGGAAACAGTGTCAGACTTTATTTTGGGGGGCTCCAAAATCACTGCAGATGGTGACTGCAGCCATGAAATTAAAAGATACTTATTCCTTGGAAGGAAAGTTATGACCAACATAGATAGCATATTAAAAAGCAGAGATGTTACTTTGCCAACGAAGTAGTCAAGGCTATGGTTTTTCCTGTAGTCATGTATGGATGTGAGAGTTGGACTGTGAAGAAAGTTGAGCACTGAAGAATTGATGCTTTTGAACTGTGGTGTTGGAGAAGACTCTTGAGAGTCCCTTGGGCTTCAAGGAGATCCAACAAGTCCATCCTAAAGGAGATCAGTCCTGAGTGCTCATTGGAAGGACTGATGCTTAAGATGAAACTCCAATACTTTGGCCACCTGATGCAAAGAGCTGACTCATTGGAAAAGACTCTGATGTGGGAGGGATTGGGGGCAGGAAGAGAAGGGGATGACAGAGGATGAGATGGCTGGATGGCATCACCGACTTGATGGACATGAGTTTGAGTGAATTCTGGGAGTTGGTGATGGACAGGGAGGCCTGGCGTGCTGTGATTTATGGGGTTGCAAAGAGTTGGACATGACTGAGCGACTGAAATGAACTGAGCTGAACTGAAGTAGCCTAAAATACATTCATTTACAGTATTTAATATATTTATTTTGTATCTCCAAGGTATAACATTAATAAAAATTTATATATCATCTTGAAATCTTAGCTAGCAAAAATAATTAAGATAAATATTCTCTGAACTTTATCATCCTTTTTTGGATTTAATGGGATGGACAAAGTTTTTCTTCTTGGATTTATTTAAATTGTAAATTTGATTTATAGACTTCCTGATGCTGGCCAACCATTTTTACACTCAGGGAATAATCTTATATGAGGATAATCTTTTAACGCACTGATTAATTTACACACACACACACTGATAGGGTTTTGCATTTTACCCTTACCCTTCTATAGTCTAGTCACCTAACTACAGCAAAGATAATCTTTAAAAATATAAAACATATCAGCCAACTTCTTACCTTCAGTTCTTCCAATGTCTTTCCATAATTATTTGGCTAAATCTTTCAAAGACCTACAAGGTTATTTTTTTTTTAACTTCCATTTTTTCGCTTCACTGACTCTGCTGTTGTCACACTGTCCTTCTAGTTGTTCTTTCAACATAAGATTTTTCATCTAATTTACTTGCCATTTGGTTACCTGATATTCTCTAAACACACAGGATTTTTAAAATTTTCTCCTTTGTTCAAGTCATGAATCAAATATTATCTCTTTTATATCACTTTCCTAAAAGTAGAGCTGGAGACAGTTTTGTTTGAGTTATGTCTTGAGGATATTCTCTCAGGAGAAGGCGAGTGAAGGAAGCCAAATAAAGATGGGGAACGTCTCAACAAAGACATGGTGTGAGCAGCAGAGTCCTTTTGGCTTGTGCCCACAGTGTTTTGGATTCCTGAAAACACACTTTGAGATGAAAGGTTGCAGAAGATTTATTGGTGCCTACTCTGAAGTAATACATTTTTAAGGAAGTGAAATGTTCAAATTCAGGCAGAGCGGAAGAAGGGAATCCATACTATGATTGCAGCTAACCCCTCTGCCAATGTTAAGAGGAGCTTTGGAGTTAGACTGGCACTTCATATTTGTCCTAAATCGAGGCAAAGTACTACAGCACCCCAGTTCAAATCAGGAAGCTCTGTGGCACAAATTACTCCATAGAATCAGTCCACTGTGAGAGAATGGGAGCTATTCTCTCAACCCCATCTCAGTTACTCCTTGGCTAAAGTCTTTCCCAATGAACAAGGGGTTGCCTCACAGACTAGGTGGCTCACATTTGTTTAACAGACATTTTCTAGAAAAGAAGGCAGCTGTGAGTTGTTATTACACAATATGACAGCAACTGGCAGATGTGTGCACCAGCTTCTAAAGGGAATATTAGGAAAACACCAACAGTATCTAATTCAAACACCCCCACCCCAACCCCCACTCCTTGCACTGCTCAGATAACCCTCCTATTCACCTTAAACTGTGCCTGGAGAGATGGAGAAAGTGAACTTATATGGTTGGTCTCATCTTCTGGGAAAATATAGTAAACCCTGGGTTAGTGGGATAAACTACAACCTTTATTCTGAATCCTCTGAGAGTTGATACTCCATAACTGACACTCATCATTTACTTTCTCCTCTGCCTAAGCACTAGATTAGGGATTAGTGTGTGACATTAATAGCATCAAATTCACTATCTAAGCAGCTTCTGGTAAAACAGAAAAACCTACCCTTTCCCTGGTATGCTTACTCTGATTCATTTTCTCTTTTAACTTTTGATTCCAACAGATGCATCCTTAATGATGGTTTATTATTTGTTTCCTCAAACTAGATGCTAAGTTCCATGTTGAGAAGAATTTGACCTTTTAACTCAAGGCTTTTACATTTAGAGCCTAGAACATTTATTTATATTAAATAAACAAATTCCCTTCATGGATTACAGGATTGTCATAGCAAAGGGGCTTGCATAACTCAATGAGGCAGTGAGCCATGGCATGCAGGGTCACCCAAGATGGACAGGTCATAGTTAAGAGTTCTAACAAAATGTGGTCCACTGGAAGAAGGAATGGCAAACCACTACAGCGTTATTGCCACGAGAAACCCATGAACAGCATGAAAAAGCAAAAACATATGACACTAGAAGATGAGCCCCCAGGTCAGAAAGTGTCCAATATGCTACTGGGATGAGCAGAGTGCAATTACTAATAACTTCAGAAAGAATGAAGCAGCTGGGCCAAAATGGAAATGACACTCAGCTGGTGGATGTATCTGGTGATGAAAGCAAAGTTTGATGGTATAAAGAACAACACTGCAGAGGAACCTGGAATGTCAGGTCCATGAATCAAGGTAAAAATTGCATGTGGTCAAGCAGGAGATGGCAAGAGTGAATATCAGTGTCTTAGGAATCAGTGAACTAGAACGGACAGGAATGAACAAATTTAATTCAGATGACCATTATATCTACTACTGTGGGCAAGAATCCCTTAGAAGAAATAGAGTAGCCCACAAAGTCAACAGAAAGAGTCTGAAATGAAAGATGAATGCTGGATGAGTCATCAGCTTGAATCAAGATTGCCGGGAAAAATATCAACAACCTTAGATATCCAACTATGGCTAACACAGACAGCATATTAAAAAGCAGAGACACTACTTTGCCAACAAAGGTCTGTTTAGTCAAAGCTATGGTTTTTCCAGTAGTTGTGTATGGATGTGAGAGTTGAACCACAAAGAAAGCTGAGCACCAAAGAATGATGCTTTAGAACTGCAGCAATGGAGAAGACTCTTGAGAGTCCCTTGGACTGCATGGATATCAAACCAGTCAATCCTAAAGGAATCAGTCCTGAATATTCATTGAAAGGACTGATGCTGAAACTGAAGCTCCAATACTTTGACCACCTGATGTGAAGAACTGACTCATTTGAAAAGACCCTGATGTTGGGAAAGATTGAAGGTGGGAAAAGGGAATGACAGAGGATGAGATGGTTGGATGGCATCACTGACTCAATGGACATGAGTTTGAACAAGCTCTGGGAGTTGGTGATGGACAGGGAAGCCTGGCATGCTGCAGTTTGTGAAGTCACAAAGAGTTGGACATGACTGAGTGACTGAACTAAACTGAAAAAATATCCAGATTATACCAACTAATAGCAGAAAGTGAACAGGAACTAAAGAGCCTCTTGATATGGGTTAAAGATGAAGGTGAAAAGCTGGCTTAAAACTCAATATTCAAAAAACTAAGACCATGGCATCCGGTCCCATCACTTCATGCCAAATAGAAGGGGAAAAAGTGGAGGCAGTGACAGATTTTCTTTTCTTGGTCTCCAAAATCACTGTGGACTTCAGCCATGAAATTAAAAGACGCTTACTCCTTGGAATGACAAACCTAGACAGCATATTAAGAAGCAAAGACATCACTTTGCGACAAAAGTCTGTAGAGTCAGAGCTATGTGTTTTCCAGTAGTCATGTACGAATGTGAGAGTTGGACCATAAAGAAGGCTGCACGCTGAAGAACTGATGCTTTCGAACTGTGGTGTGAAGAGTATTGACAGTATCTTGAACAGCAAGGAAACCAAACCAGTTGATCTTAAAGGAAATCAGTCCTGAATATTCATTGGAAGGACTGATGCTGAAGCTGAAGCTTTGGTCACCTGATGCAAAGAGACAACTCATTAGAAAAGACCCGATGCTGGGAAAGATTGAAGGCAAAAGGAGAAAGGGGTGGCAGAGGATGAGACGGTTAGACAGCATCACTGACTCAATGGACATGAATTTGAGAAAATTCCAGGAGATAGTAAAGCATGGGGAGCTGGTGGCTGTAGTCCACAGGGTTTCAAAGAGTTGGACATGACCTAGCGACTGAACAATAACAAATAAAGAATCTGCCTGCAATGTGAGAGACCCAGGTTCTATCCCTGGTTCAGGAAGATCCTCTGGAGAAGGGAATCGTTACCCACTTCGGTAGTCCAACCTGGATAATTCCATAGACAGAGGAGTCTGGCAGGCTACATACTTTTCTTGGGGTCATAAAGAGTAGACACAACTGAGTGACTAACACTGAAATGAATATTCATTGAATAAATTAAGATCTTTATATTTTTGTTAGTAATTAATTTCACATTCTCTCTTTTTTAAAGATTTCATGCATTAGAAGTTTTAGGTTCACAGAAAAATGGAGAGAAAGGTACAGAGATTTGCCACATACTCCTACCTGTATACATACACAGCCACCCCCAGCAGTAACATACTCCTATCGGAATAGTATATTTATTATAATCAATGAACCAACACTGGCACATCCTTACCACCCATAGTCCATAGCTTACATTGGGATTCACTCTTTATGCTGCACTCTACATAGGTTTAGACAAAAGTACAATGACATGTTTCCACCACTGTAGTTTCATATAGAATTGTTGCACTGCTCTAAAGATCCTCCACCTATTTATCCCTAATTCTTTCCCCCCAACCTCTGTCAACCACTGATTTTTTAATGTCTCTATAATTTTGTCTTTTCCAGAATGTTACATAGTTGGAATCCCATGGTACATAGCATTTTTAGATCAGTATATTTTACTTGATGTTAATAATATGCACTTAAGATTCCTATATTCCATTGTGTGGACAAACTATAGGTTATTTACCCATTCCTTAAAGAAGGATATCTGGCTTGCTTCCAAGTCTTGGCTATTAAGAATAAGGGTGCTACAAATAGTGGTTTGTGGGCATATATTTTCAAATCATTTGGGCATATACCACAAATTGTGGTTGTTGGATCATAGGGTAAGAGTATGTTCAGTTTTGCAAGAAACTGCCAAATGAAAAAGTAGCTGTACCATTTTTCACTCCCATCAGTAATGAATAAAAATTCGTTTTTTTCCTTTTGACATTCATATCATATTTCAGAATTAAAGTACATTAATTGATTTAGCTGAGTAAGGCTATTTTACGTTATGTTTATGGTGTGTTTCTTTTTGGAATGAGCTAAACGTACCTCACCTATGGAATCATCATGGTCTGGAACTTTAGAGAAATATTCTTACCACTAAAATATCTTTAAATATTAGAGGCCAACTATAAGTTTCCAATTTAAATTTAGATAATTTTTGACAATTTATATTTTCCTAAATTTGTATCAATTTTATTTACATTTCCAAATGCACATTATAGAGACCAGTCTTCATAATATTTCTTTATGAGTAATATTTTCTTTATGATATAATCTTTCATTCTTTTCCTTTCTTTCTTTATTATTTTTGATTGTTTTCATCATCCCTTCTGCTAGAGTGTCTTAGTAATATTTTCATAAAAACAGTCTTGGTGAAATTTTTCTATTTTTTTCTCTTTACTATTAATTTATGTTTTTATCATTTCTTTGAATTTGTTTTCTAGAACTTGAATTTCTGGAAATTATTATGTTACAGATTTAAATCCTTATCTGTTTTGTAATTATTCCTTCATTCCTTCCTATTTCTTAATGAAAATATTTCATTTTCTAAATATTGTTATGTGCTTCTTACAAACTTTGACACATACATAGCTCAATATATAATATGTAATTTTCTTTCATGTCTGAATATTTTGTAATTTCCCTCACTATATATTATTTTCTTAAATGTTATTAAGTAGCTTATGGTTTACTTTCCAAATATATAAAAATTTAAGAATGATATATAGAAATAAAATAATTGTTAAATGTATTCATTATTTCATTTATAGACTTTAGAATACAGTATTATGATGTTAATTATTTGTAACTTATATAAGCACACTTTGTTGACTAATATGTCACTGGATACTGTGATTATTCCATCTGTAGTTCTAAAAAATGCTATATTGTTTTGTTTAAAGAATATTATTGATAGTATTGTAGACTGCTCCTTGTTTCATAAATACAGGAGATGGTCTACCAAGTTTCATATCCCACTTGCATCTTTAATTTATGATTAAGTTTCTCATTTATCAGCAGAGATAATAACTATTACAATTTTAGAGGGCTGTCATGGGGAGCAAATCAGTTAGTACATGTTAAATACTGGTACATAGTCTTACTTGTGATTATTATAAAAAATATTGCTATCCTCCAACAGAAACTAGCTGTTAATACATATAAGAGTATGCAAGTCATTTATTTTCTTGATTTTCTTGATAGCAAAAACTGAAAAAAAATTAGTTTTTTAATTGCAGTCCACAGATTTAGATGAATTATTCATAATCTTTGAATCTTTATTATTGATCTAAGCACTGTTTAATTTTGTTTACTTGTATTTCTGTATGCTATATTAAAATAATATTTTGGAGTTCTGTCTATAGTCATAAAGTATTTAGTATCTCTCCTCTTCGTAGACATTTAAGATGTTCATCTAATTTTTTCATTTTATATACCATTTGCCCTTATACCAAATTGCTGCATAGATTTATGAATAGTCTCTCAGGATGAGTTTCCTAAGAAGAATTGTTAAGTAAAATTACATGAAAAATTTCAGAGCCTCTGATAAATATTTCTAAATTGAAGTGAAGTAAGTTTCTAGCAATTAACATGCCTGTCAGCTGTGATTTCTCACAGTGTTCATTTCTTCTCACCTTCCACCTGGTGAATTAGATTTTTAAAATTCTTTTCAAAATCAACAAGTAAAAAATTAGTTTGCATTCTTTCTAAAATTGCATTTTTGATTGCTAGTGAGTTTGAATATTTATGCCTATGTCCATATGCCATTTGTATGTATTTTAGTAAATGGCTTATTATAGGCTTTGTTAGTAATTCCAGTTGTGTTTTCATCTTCTGATTAGTAATTTTAAGAGTACTTTATAAAAACCCCATTCTCTATCAGATATGCCCCATTTATTTATATATTTATTTTCATTTAAAATTTTTCTACATTAATTTTTGAATTTTAGATTTTTTTATTTGGAGTAGCAAGATTTGTCATATTGTCTTAATATCTGTTTTTTCTCTAAACTTAGATGTGTTTGTAATGTGGTGATTGAAGTATAAGTCACTTCATTCTTCTTTTTTAAGACTTTAAAAATTGTCTTTTGTAATTTTCTTTTTATGCTTTACATAAATTTCTTATATTTGTAACTGTGTGCTTTGTTTTTGTTTTAAAAAATAATCTTACTTTTAATGAAAACAACTTCCAGAATAATTTCATGTCATTTTTACTAGAGTATACAAAAACTGTTGACTTTCTAATATATATGTTTTACCATACCATTTAAAATCACCTAGGAATTTCTAAAAGGGTTCAAATTATTTGATTGGATGTTCCAGAAAAATGGGCACAACTTAGTGATTAAGCAACTACAAAAATATATAATATTATAGCCTCTACATATAACTAATATTGAGTTACCTCATTGAAAATTACAATTAAAAAATTTTTTATTTTCCCTCTTTCTGTTACAGAATAAGAGTTTTAAGATCTGACAAAGTATTAAAAGTCCTTTGGATCACTGAAAAGAAAATGGAGATTACAGAACATATTTCCAGAGATTCTGATTCATTGGTTCTGCTGGCATGGTACCCAATACTCAAGTTTTTGATGCTTCGTTAGGGAAGTCACTGAGTTATGCTTTCTAGAACAGTATTATGCAATAAAACTTTCCTTGTTCCTGAATTTAGGTTACTTTCATCTCATCATGGAATGCTTTATTTCATGTACTTCATTATTTAATTAAAATTGGTAATTTTTAAAATTAAAAGTCCCACTGAAATATAAATATGATGTTTAAGTATTTGATTAGCAATAGCTTATGTAACCTCTCCTTCCAACTGAAAGTTTAATTAATAAAAAATAGAAGATACAAATACAGAAAAACAAGATTTGTATCAATAAACAAACTAGCACAAGAATCTAGATGAAATCGATTGCCATAAAAAAATTAACAGAATTGAAATTTTTTTCTGATGATGTTTCACTGGTTAAATAGAAATTATATTAAAATTTAGAAAGGAAAAAAATGTATCAATGGTTAATTGATATATAACCTCTCTTGCTATCCCAAATCCCTATAAAGAGAAAAGAAAACCATTCAGTTGTGTCTGACTCTTTGCAACCCCATGGACTATACAAGTCCATGGAATTCTCCAGGCCAGAGTACTGGAGTGGGTAGCCGTTCTCTTCTCCAGGGGATCTTCCCAATCCAGGGATCAAACTCAGGTCTCCCCCACTGCAGGTGGATTCTTTACCATCTGAGGCACTAAGGAAGTCCACTAAAAAGAGTTTAAAAAGAGGGGAAAAAAGATATATTTCTGAAATATTGAAAATCACCAGTTATATTTGTTCATTGAGCTTTAAGAGAGTTAATAGATTTTTCACCTTTTTCTCTGAGAAATCTGACTCAAATAATTCCCTTTCACTTTCAATAACAGAAAAACATGTATGCAAGAGGCATTTAGTATTCATTTAGTATTAGTATTAGTATTTTTAGCATTCTATTAATAATCATTCTAGAAGCTTTAGCACAGATTTTTACTTTCCAAGTGTTTCAAGGATAAAGTAGCTTAATTACTTTTATTAAAATCCCATCACTGATATTCAGTTTCTCATGTATTTATACATCAAAACATTTTAAACACATAAAATTAAATTTCTATTAGATTTAAATGTGATTGTTTAAAATAGTAACTACTAACTACTCAGGCTAGCTTGATAGATGAAATTTGTTGAAATTTTCTCACATAAAAGCAAAGGTTAATAAATTTATATTTTAAAAAACCAAAAGTGATATTTTATTGTTGTTCCCATTCTGTTTCTGAGATCTTTTTTATATTCTTCTATGTTGTGCCAGAACTCAAAGGAGCATTAGAAATCATCTTATTCAATTCCATAAATTTAATACCAAAGAGCTAGTGACTCAAAGAGCAGAAATGATTTGTCCAGGTCTTTCCAACCAAATGAGGGAGGCAAAAACCAGAATTCAACCTTCTATCACTCAAATACTTGTTCTTCCTAGTATTTAACTGTGCCTCTTACAGAAATAGACAACACAAAAACATTAACAAAAACCCTGCTTTAGATCTTATAATCTGTGGCATAATATATAATATCTTAATGCAAACCAATCAAACAAAAACTCTATCCCTTCAAATATGTTCCTGGTCACCAAATTCTGGACCAAACCATGCATTTGTTTTTCTGACTTCTTAGTGAGAAAGAGCAAGTTCACCACTATATATTTTTCTCAGTATAATATTTTAACTGATGACATACATGAGTTATCTGATCTCTGGTTCCTCTGCCTTTTCTAAACCCAGTTTGTACATCTGGAAGTTCTTAGTTCACTCACTGCTGAAGACTAGCTAGAAGGACTTTGAGCATTACCTTACTAGCATGTGAAATGAGCACAATTGCATAGTAGTTTGAACATTGTTTGGCATTGCCCTTCTTTGGTATTGGAATGAAAATTGACCTTTTCCAGCCCTGTGGTCACTGCTGAGTTTTCCAAATTTGCTGACATATTGAGTGCAGCACTCCCTGGTGGCTCAAATGGTAAAATATCTCCTGCAATGTGGGAGATGTGGGTTCCATCCCTGGGTCAGGAAGATCCCCTGGAGAAGGAAATGGCAATCCACTCCAGTATTCTTCCCTCGAGAATTCCATGAATGGTGGAATCTGGCAGGCTACAGTCAATGGGGTCAGAAGGAGCTGGACACGACTGAGTGTCTTCACTTTCTTTTCTTTGAGTGCAACACTTTAACAGCATCATCTTTTAAGGTTTGAAATAGCTCAGCTGCAATTCTACCACCTCCACTAGCTTTGTTCATGGTAGTGTTTCTTTATGGCCCACTTGACTTCACACTCCAGGATGTCTGGCTCTAGGTGAGTGACCACACCATCATAGTTATCTGAATAATTAAGCCCTTTCATGTAGAGTTCATCTGTGTATTCTTGCCACCCCTTTTTCCCACCTCAGTCGACACCTTCAAATAAATGTCTTATTTGAGTCAAGTGGTTTAGTGGATACAGGATGGGCTTTGGAATGAGTCAAAAATAAATTTTCAGTATTTTATCTCTATCTATACCTATATGAATGTGGGCAAATTGTATAGCCCATATAAACCTCTGTTCCTTCCTTCCTAATTAGCTAGTCTTTTGGATCAGGTTCAATATATGAATGATGCAAAGAGAGAAATGGTGAGCAGAAGAAATACTGAACTCATAAACCAAAACGATGGGTTCCATTAGGGGCTGATAGTGTGACTTTGTATGAGGATCTCCACTTCTCCAAAATAGTTGATTTTTAAGAATCTTGATGGAATCAGATGAGTTACTGTGTAAGAAATGATTGAGGGGGTATAGATAAAAATGGTGAAGTAAGAAGATCCTTAGTTCACTTCTTTCTGTGGACACAAAACAATAGTTCCACATAAAATAGCTATCTCTGAGAATGAACTGAAACTAGCAGAATAGATTTTCTACAACTAAGGAAGAATACCAAGGATAGATAATAAAGCCTTCTTCAGCGATCAATGCAAAGAAATAGAGGAAAACAACAGAATGGGAAAGACTAGAGATCTCTTCAAGAAAATTAGAGATATCAAGGGAACATTTCATGCAAAGATGGGCTCGATAAAGGACAGAAATGGTATGGACCTAACAGAAGCAGAAGATATTAAGAAGAGGTGGCAAGAATACACAGAAGAACTGTACAAAAAAGATTTTCACAACCCAGATAATCATGATGATGTGATCTCTAATCTAGAGCCAGACATCTTGGAATGTGAAGTCAAGTGGGCCTTAGAAAGCATCACTATGAACAAAGCTATTGGAGGTGATGGAATTCCAGTTGAGCTGTTTCAAATCCTGAAAGATGATGCTGTGAAAGTGCTGCACTCAATATGCCAGCACATTTGGAAAACTCAGCAGTGGCCACAGGACTGGAAAAGGTCAGTTTTCATTCCAATCCCAAAGAAAGGCAATGCAAAAGAATGCTCAAACTACCACACAATTGCACTCATCTCACACGCTAGTAAAGTAACACTCAAAATTCTCCAAGCCAGACTTCAGCAATACGTGAACCGTGAACTCCCTGATGTTCAAGCTTATTTTAGAAAAGGCAGAGGAACCAGAGATCAAATTGCCAACATCTGCTGGATCAGGGAAAAAGCAAGAGAGTTCCAGAAAAACATCTATTTCTGCTTTATGGACTATGTCAAAGCCTTTGACTGTGTGGATCACAATAAACTGTGGGAAATTCTGAAAGAGATGGGAATACCAGACCACCTAACCTGCCTCTTGAGAAATCTGTATGCAGGTCAGGAAGCAACAGCTAGAACTGGACATGGAACAACAGACTGATCCAAATAGGAAAAGGAGTACATCAAGGCTGTATATTGTCACCCTGCTTATTTAACTTCTATGCAGAGTACATCATGAGAAATGCTGGACTGGAAGAAACACAAGCTGGAATCAAGATTGCCGGGAGAAATGTCAGTAACCTCAGATATGCAGATGACACCACCCTTATGGCAGAAAGTGAAGAGGAACTCAAAAGCCTCTTGATGAAAGTGAAACAGGACAGTGAAAAAGTTGGCTTAAAGCTCAACATTCAGAAAACAAAGATCATGGCATCTGGTCCCATCACTTCATGGGAAATAGATGGGGAAACAGTAGAGACAGTGTCAGACTTTATTTTGGGGGGCTCCAAAATCACTGCAGATGGTGACTGCAGCCATGAGATTAAAAGACGCTTACTCCTTGGAAGAAAAGTTATGACCAACCTAGATAGTACATTCAAAAGCAGAGACATTACTTTGCCAACTAAGGTCTGTCTAGTCAAGGCTATGGTTTTTCCTGTGGTCATGTATGGATGTGAGAGTTGAACTGTGAAGAAAGCTGAGTGCCGAAGAATTGATGCTTTTGAACTGTGGTGTTGGAGAAGACTCTTGAGAGTCCCTTGGACTGCAAGAAGATCCAACCAATCCATTCTGAAGGAGATCAGCCCTGGGATTTCTTTGGAAGGAATGATGCTAAAGCTGAAGCTCCAGTACTTTGGCCACCTCATGCGAAGAGTTGACTCATTGGGAAAGACTCTGATGCTGGGAGGGATTGGGGGCAGGAGAAGAAGGGGATGACAGAGGATGAGAAGGTTGGATGGCATCACGGACTCGATGGACGTGAGTCTGAGTGAACTCCGGGAGATGGTGTTGGACAGGGAGGCTTGGCGTGCTGCGATTCATGGGGTCGCAAAGAGTCGGACACGACTGAGCGACTGAACTGAATTGAAGGATATATAAGAAAGGCCATATCAAGACATGTAGAAGGGGTAGAGACAGAGTCTAGTCAGAACACACAGCCCTGGTGCAGGGCCCTAAAAATCAGAGAGATATCAGAAAAACACATGTTCCTCCTGAGTACTGAAGGGTTTGAGTCCCTCTTCAGGCTCCCATGCCCAGGGGACCTGCACTGGAAAGACAAGCCTCCATAATATCTGTCTTAGAAAACCATCAGGGTTTATGTCCTGTAGAGCTGGAGGGCTGTGGGAAATCAAGACTGTTCTTGTAGGGCTTTCACACAAACTCACTTGCTCCAAGTCTCAGTGAAGAGGCAGCAGCTTGGAAAATGCCTGGGTCACATGAGAAGAGAATTAATTGACCAATTTTAGGGTGCCGGGGGCAGGGATCTGGTAGGAGTTTCTCTGGGGACAGAAGCATTGGCAGGCACTCTCTTTTTAACTCTATACCTAGTTTGTCTGACACTGGCTGGCACAATTTCTGTCACTTTCCATCAACCTAGCTAGACACGTTGTACCCTGCCCTGGCATTCCCCTAAGGAACCACCCTATCCAAACTTTTTGTCCTGACTAGCCTCTCTGAAATTACTTCCATCCTTCCCTACCAGGTGGGCAGCCCCAGAAGCGATTAGCATGATATACTCAACATACTGAAAGTAAGGAACTTAAAACCAAGAAAAACCTACCCAGCAAAGTTTCCATTCAGAATGGAAGGAGGGATACGGTACCAGACAAGCAAAAGCTAAAGAAGTTTGTCACCACTAAATCAGCCTTACAAGAAATGTTCATGGACTTATTTAAATGGAAAAGAAAGACTGTAACTAGAAACAAGAAGAATATGAAAGAAAAAAATCCCACTGGTAAAGACAAATATACTGAGAAGGTAATGGAGCAGCCACTAGTAGAGCAAGTGTGAAGGTCAAAAGACAAAAGCAGTAAAATTAACTAAAACTACAATAATTAGTTAAGTGATACACAGAATAAAAAGATGTAAAATGTGACATTAAAAACATAAAGTTTGGGTGGGAGAGTTAAAATGTAGTGCCTTTAGAATGTGTTCAAACTTAAAAACTCATCAATTTGAAATAGACTGCTCACTACATAGGCTGTGATATATGAACGCTATGGTAATCACAAACCAAAAACCTGTAACAGATACACAAAAAATGCATAGAAAGGAATATAAACCTAACACTTAAGAAAGTCATCAAATAACAGAAGAAGAGAACAAAAAAGGAAAGGAACAGAGAAGAATTAAAGAAACAATCAGAAAACAATGAACAAAGTGGTGATAAGTACATACTTATCCATGATTACATTAAACGTAAATGGACTAAATGCCGGCATCAAAATGTGGAAATTGTAGTTCTTATCTGAAATTTACATGAACCAAACTGAAGAAATATCTAAGAGCATATGTTACTAAAACTGAAACAAGAAGAAATAAGGAACAGGATTAGCTTATGGTGTATTAAAAAGTTTAAATTATTATTTCAGACAAAATGCCCCCACACAAACATACCCTTCCACATTCAAGTATAGGGCTTTGGCAGTTTAGTTGGAGATTTGTATCAGATATTTATGAAAAACAAAACCTGCTTTACATAGTTGTTACAAAAAAATAGAATGACAGGACAATCCTTAATCAACAACAACAAAAACACAGCAAAAGATTCACACAGCATAAAATATTCACTCATATTTTAGGAATTCTACATATTAACATATTTTTTAGAATTCTTTTTATAAAAATGCTATCAAAGGGGTGGAAAAATCCAAGACTATAATTTCTATCATATAATATTCTTTATTTCATGTTTAGTCTCCATTTTCTTTAAGTGTTTGTACCTATAAAATGCCTAGGAAAAAGATAAAGGAAGTAACATTAATTGAGTGCCTTTATGACTTAAATACTGTTGGGTTATTTAAATTCAATATTTTATTTACTTAACACAATATCTCAATGTGGGTATCATTAATTCCTTTAATAATACGAATATTTGCTGCTGCTGCTGCTAAGTTGCTTCAGTTGTGTCTGACTTTGTGTGACCCCAGAGACGGCAGCCCACCACGCTCCCCTGTCCCTGGGATTCTCCAGGCAAGAACACTGGAGTGGGTTGCCATTTCCTTCTCCAATGCATAAAGTGAAAAGCAAAAGTCAAGTTGCTCAGTTGTGTCCAACTCTTCATGACCCCATGGACTGCAGTCTACCAGGCTCCTCTGCCCATGGGATTTTTCAGGCAAGAGTACTGGAGTGGGTGTCATTGCCTTCTCCATGGGTTTTTAACTTATGAAATATCTTTAAAATGTTCAAAATAACAATAACCCATAAAATTTTAATGCATATTAGCATAATTTAAATTCTGTCATAAAATGATCTTATGGACCTATAAGAGGGGTATTGAAATAGATGAAAATTTTATATAAAAATAACACATGCAACAATATTTTTGTAGAAAGAGAAATTTAAATGAGAAAAAGTACAGAATTCTTAAATAGTAGGACTTCCTGCACTGATAGATTAAACTGTGTTCTATAATCAATGTTAGCAATATATTTAAAAAGAAAGTGAAGTGTGTTACTAACCAGGTAGAAGAAAATTTCTACACAATATATACCTACTACATTGCTTATAACTAAATTAAACAATAAAAATAAAGCAATTACAGCATCTACATCAATTTACCACTGCTTATCTCACAATCATTGTGATTTACTAATAAGTTATACTGAAATCACCAAAGCAAAACTAAATTTTCATAAACAAATATAAATCATTTATTCTTTTTAATTTGACAAAGAGGTTGATATACTAAAGTAATGTCAAGATTTCACACAGGTGCCTCATATCTTTTACTTCAGATTTAAAAATCACTCAGTCCACAATAGCTGATTGTCACTAAACTTTAGTAAAAGCACCATAATTATTATTTTCAAATATCATTAAAAACATAATTATTTCAATCTTGTGAAATTACTGCAAATGCTGTAGATACTCAGCCATATGTGTAGCAATGTGTTACACAGAATGATGGGTAAGGTGACTCATCCATTCCTTCTTTGGGACACCATCATTGGGTACTATTTGTAAGTCAGAAGCAGAGCTAAATACTGGTTTATAAGGGTGGGTAAACTATTTTCTGATTATAAATATGACTTAGTTCATATCAGCTGCTCAAAAAATATCTGCTGCATGAATAACTATACCAAGAAATTGTGGTCAGCAAAATAAGTCCAAATTAGACACTTCCTTAAGCCAATATTTTAACACACACAAAATACACTAACAAGACGTATAAATAACATGAGCATAGAACAGAAAAGGATGTAAATAGTTTTGATGGGAATTGTGAAGCTATAAGGGGAAAAAAATCAAATACTGTATTATAGAATTATTCTACTTAATCAATAAGAATGTATATACACATTCACTCTTTTGACAAACACACGCTAAGCATATAAACATAGGCACATAGGCACCGTCTTGAGAGAGTATAAAGTATGGTGAGTATAAAGTGATGAGCAATAACATAAATATGTTACCTGACCTAATGGAACCTTTAACAAGGAAGGGTATAGCACAGCACTGTAAATCAATTATACTCCAATAGAAATTTAAGAAACAAATTAATTTTGATTAACCTAAAAAATAAGGAAGAGTAAAACATACAAAAATCACTCAGATATATAGTTACAAAACACTAAAATAAGTTAGGGTAGGGGAACAAGAAAGTGAGAAGGCTTAATGGGCTTTGCAGACAAAATGATTGATCTGCCAGGTAACGAAAGAGGAAAAAAAAAAACCACGTTTTGAATTCTGGGTTCCTGACCAAGTGTCAGGTTCATCAAGATGAGTGATGGTAGAAAATGTTGGAGAGAAGAGCAGGAATTAAACTATAATTTGTCACATGTTCCATATTAAAGTGTTTAATTTGGAAATGAGTGTGAGTTTAAATAATTCAACCTTTAAATAGGATTTTTGGAAGAAACCAATAGACCATGAGAAATATTTAGACATTTAGACCAAGCAACCTTGACTCTTCTGTCAGTCCATGCAAATTAAAAGGTAAAGCAGACTTTATTTAGAGTTGTCAGTGGTAAAAATAAAGCAGCCAATAACCAAAAGTATGTCCCATTGTTAGGGAGCAGGAATGTTCTGACTTTGAGTCCAATATGATATATGGTCCAGATGATAAAACAATACCTAGAATATATTTGTAAAGTAGTAAGAATATGGAATATAAGTTTTCGAAATCCTTTACAGTAAATGTAAACAGCTTTGTTCTTTCATCATGGACCAGCCATTTTCTCTAAGAGTAAATGGAAAGCTCTCATTTATGCTCATAAGTTCAGTACAGTTCAGTTGCTCAGTAGTGTCTGACTCTGCAACCCTATGGACTGCAGTACGCCAGGTTTCCCTGTACATCACCAAGTCCTAGAGCTTACTCATACTCAAGTCCATCGAGTAGGTGATGCTATTCAACCATCAAATCCTCTGTCATCCCCTTCTCCTCCCATCTTCAATCTTTCCCAGATTCAGGGTCATTTCCAGGGAGTCAGTTCTTCCCATCAGGTGGTCAAAGTATTGGAGTTTCAGCTTCAACATCAGTCTTTCCAATGAATATTCAGGACTGATTTCCTTTAGGATGGACTGGTTTGATGCCCTTGCTGTCCAAGAGACTCTCTAGAGTCTTCTCCTACATCATATTTCAAAAGCATCAATTCTTTGGCGCTCAACTTTCTTTATAGTCCAACACTCACATCCATACATGACTACTGGAAAAACCATAGCCTTGACTAGACAGACTTTTGTTGGCAAAGTAATGTCTCTGCTTTTTAATATGCTGTCTAGGTTGGTCATAGCTTTTCTTCCAAGGAATAAGCATCTTTTAATTTCATGGCTGCACTCACCATCTTCAGTGATTTTTGGAGCCCCAGAAAATAAAGTCTTTCACGGTTTCCATTGTTTCCCCATCTATTTGCCATGAAGTGATGGGATTGAATGCCATGATCTTAGTTTTCTGAATGTTGAGTTTTAAGCTGACTTTTTCACTCTCCTCTTTCACTTTCATCAAGAGGCTCTTTAGTTCTTCTTCGCTTTCTGCCATAAGGCTGCTATCATCTACATATCTGAGGTTATTGATATTTCTCCCAGAAATGTTGATTTCAGCTGGTACTTCATCTAGCCTGGCATTTCTCATGATGTTCTCTGCATATAAGTTAAATAAGCAGGGTGACAATATACAGGCTTGATGTACTCCTTTTCCTATTTGGAACCAGTCTGTTGTTCCATGTCCAGCTCTAACTGTTGCTTCTTGACCTGCATACAGATTTTTCAGGAGGCAGGTAAAGTGGTCCAGTATTCCCATCTCCTGAAGAATTTTCCACAGTTTGCAGTGATCCACACAGTCAAAGGCTTTGGCATAGGCAATAAAGCAGAAGTAGATGTTTTTCTAGAACTCTCTTGCTTTTTTGATGATCCAGTGGATGTTGGCAATTTGATTCCTGGTTCCCCTGCCTTTTCTAAATCCAGCTTGGACATCTGGAATTTCATGGTTCACAAACTATTGAAGCTTGGCTTGGAGGATTTTGAGCATTAGTTTGCTAGTGTGTTTGATGAGCGCAATTGTGTGGTAGTTTGAACATTCTTTGGGATTGCCTTTCTTTGGGATTGGAATGAAAACACCTTTTCCACTGTGGCCACTGCTGAGTTTTAACTGAGAAGTTTAATTGGATAAGCACAATTCCAAGGATCTGCTAAACTTTATTGCTATTCACAGAATATTTCAACTTGGAAATAATTATAATATAGGCTCTTCTCAGTTGAAGAAATTGAGGCATGGAGAAAGTGAAAGTGAAGTTACTCAGTCATGTGTGACCCTGTGGACTGTTCCCCACCAGGCTCCTCCTTCCATGGGATTCTCCAGGAAAGAGTACTGGAGTGGGTTGCCATTTCCTTCTCCAAGGGATCTTCCTGACTCAGGGATCAAACCCTGGTCTCCTGCATTGCAGGCAGACGCTTTACCCTCTGAGCCACCAGGGAAGCCAATTTACTCAGAATCAAACGGAGAAAAATGACTGAATCTGGAATAAAAGATAGATCTCCCTACGTATCAACTGCCTGTTGGAACATTAGATCCTGAACAAAATAAAAACAAAACAGATTTTATTCCTATTTTAGAAACATACATTTGAAGTTCAACTTCCAAGGAATGTAAAAAATAACTCTTGTAAAGAAATGACTTGGAAAGTAGAAACAACTTTGGTTCAGGAACCATAAGATCTTTGGTCTTTTTTGTTTCAGCTGTTTTTCCAATGGTCATGTATGGATGTGAGAGCTGGACTGTGAAGAAAGCTGAGTGCTGAATAATTGATGCTTTTGAACTGTGGTGTTGGAGAAGACTCTGGAGAGTCCCTTGGACTGCAAGGAGATCCAACCAGTCCATTCTGAAGGAGATCAGCCCTGGGTGTTCTTTGGAAGGAATGATGCTAAAGCTGAAACTCCAGTACTTTGGCCACCTCATGCGAAGAGTTAACTCATTGGAAAAGACTCTGATGCTGGGAGGGGTTGGGGGCAGGAGGGAAAGGGGACAACAGAGAATGAGATGGCTGGATGGCATCACCAACTCAACGGATGTGAGTTTGAGTGAACTCCAGGAGTTGGTGATGGACAGGGAGGCCTGGCGTGCTGCAATTCATGGGGTCACAAGGAGTCAGAGATGACTGAGCAACTGAACTGAAATGAACTGATGCTTGTAACACTAGCTATGCTCTTTCAAATGATCCCTACTTTTTCCATGATGGGAATGAGCCATGGAAAAAAAAAATATATATATATAGTTGACCTTTGTTGGCAAAGCTGACAAAGGTCCATCTAATCAAAGCTATGGTTTTCCCAGTAGTCATATATGGATGTGAGAGTTGGACTATAAAGAAAGCTGAGCACTGAAGAATTGATGCTTTTGAATTGTGGTGTTGGAAAAAACTCTTGAGAATCCATTGAACTGCAAGGAGATCAAACTAGTCCTTCCTAAAGGAAATCAGACCTGAATATTCTTTGGAAGGATGGATGCTGAAGCTGAGACTCCAATACTTTGGCCACCTGATGCGAAGAGCTGACTCATTTGAAAAGACCCTGATGCTGGGAAAGATTGAAGGCAGGAGTAGACGGGGACAGCAGAGGATGAGATGCTTGGATGGCATCACCGACTCAATGGACATCGAGTTTGGGTAAACTCCAGGAGTTGGTGATGGACAGGGAAGCCTGGTGTGCTGCACTCCATTGGGTCGCAAAGAGTCAGATATGACTCTGTGACTGAACTGAACTGACAGTTGACCTTTGCACTGTTGAACTTTCAACTGATAGTTGACCTGAGAGTTAAGATCACCTACCCTCCACAGAGTTGAACATTTTATATCTAGCTCTCTGTATCCAAGGTTCTAATCCACAGATTCACACAACCATATTGTGCAGTTCTCAATATTTACTATTAAAACAAATTTGTGGATGACTGGACTCAATTCAAACCTATGTTGTTCAAGGGTCAACTGTATGCACGTATGTGTGTGTGTGTGTGTGCATGTGTGTATACACACATATATGTATTCCTAAAATGGTGTTTGCTGCTGCTGCTGCTAAGTTGCTTCAGCTGTGTTTGACTCTGTGCAACCCCATAGATGGCAGCACACCAGGCTTCCCCCTCCTTGGGATTCTCCAGGCAAGAACACTGGAGTGGGTTGCCATTTCCTTCTCCAATGAAAATGGTGTTTAGCTTTATATATTTTTACATATATGTTTTATATGTATATATATAGCAATATGTGTAATGCTAAACATCATTTTATGATACTTACATGCACTTAATCATGTACCTACTTATATCATTTAACTTTTATAAAATCATGGCAAATGAAGTACATGTAATGCCAGTGAAATATTTGGAGCACATGAGTGATGGGATCTCATTGAAGATTAAACATCATGTGGACTAAGGTGTTGATGATACACTCTGTGTGTTGGGGTGATAGCTGGCAAAGACACAATCAAAGTGACAAGTCAGGAAGCCAGGGCAATAACCCACTAGACAAATAATGGTCCTTAGGTGAATGTGGTAGAGTGGAAGTGATACCATATTGTTAAAGGGTTTAGGTTTCAGTGTTTTGAAAACAATGCTGAGAAATGTAGTTGATGGACTGGCAGCATCTCCTTACAGGGTAATCCTCCTTTCTAAGCCTTCTGATAATGTAACGTAATGCAATTCGCTCAGTCATGTCCAACTCTTTGCGACCCTGTGGACTGTAGCGCACCATGCTCCTCCATCCATGGGATTCTCCAGGCAAGAATACTGGAGTGGGTTGCCATTTCCTTTTCCAGGGGATCTTCTGGACCCAGGGATTGAACCCAGGGCTCCTTCATTGCAGGCAGATGCTTTACCCTTCTGGTAGCTATGCTAAAATGTGGAGCATGCAGTATTGGAGTCAAGTGGTCCTGTACCACATCCAAGCTTCTCCACTCCTCCTGTGGAGACTTAAGTCACTTAGTATCTCTGGTGTTCAGTTATTTCATATGTAAAATTTGAAAGGTATTTTCAATATCATAGAGTTTTTGTGACTTAAATGAAATTATGTATAAACAAGTGCTTTAAGCCCCTTTTCACAAAAAAAAACAAGCAATAAATAATATTTATTAGCTTTTAGCATGCATCAGACAGTGTACACGTGCCTCACGTATAATTAAATCCTCAAACACTTTAAGGAAGTTTCTGCAATTATCTCTTATTTTATTCACAAAGAAGCCAAGGCTTTAAGATTTTAATTAACTTGTCTAAGACCCTATAAATTATATATGGTATATCTAGAGACATATAACACTCTACACATGGTAAAATTCAATGTTATAGTCCCATTTTATTTAATATATAAAAATCACTGTAAAAAGCAGTACATTTGAAAGGCAAGAGATATGTAGCCACAAAACAAATACACAACACCAAGTATTTCAGAACTAGTCATAGGCTTGAGAAGCCATTTCATTTCTGAAACTCGTGTCTAGTTCTTCACAAAGAAGAAGTTGCCAAAGAAATCTTACTGATCCCAAAGCACATTTTCTGACCATGTTTAATGCATCCAGAAGGAACGTGGACATCGTCCAAGCAGCACAAGCAGAGAAGAGTAAGGTCCTTGCCAAGGCTCTTGGAAAGCTAAAGAGAATTTTACCCAGCAGAGACTTCTGATAGAAATTAACTGATTGTTTTGCAATGCCACCGATTCTGCTCATTCTCGGAGAAGGCATATGAATTCATTCCGAGAAGACAAAGTTCCTAGTTTGCATCATTTTCATTCAGAAATGTTTTTAATAATTGTTGTCATTGATGTTCAGTTGCTCAGTTGTGTCCAACTTTGCGATCCCATGGAATGTAGCACTCAAGGCTTCTCTGTCCTTCACCATCTCCTAGAGCTTGCTCAAACTCATGTCCATCGAGTCAGTGATGCCATCCAGCCACCTAGTCCTCTGTCATCCCCTTCTCCTCCTGCCTTCACTCTTTCCCAGCATCAGGGTCTTTTCTAATGAGTTGGCACTTCACATCAGGTGGCCAAAGTATTGGCGCTTCAGCTTCAGCATCAGTCCTTCCAATGAATATTCAGGATTGATTTCTTTTAGAATTGACTGGTTTGATCTCCTTGCAGTCCAAGGGACTCTTGAGGTTTTTTTTTTTTTTTTAAGTAATTGTAAAGAGTAAGGCCTGATAGAGAAGGTCATTAAAAAGATGAAGAAGTGAACTTCAATTTGGTTAGGTGGCGCAGTAGTAAAAGCCTCTGTCTGCCAAGGCAGCAGACACAAGAGATGAGGGCTTAACTCCTGTGTTGAAAGATTCACCGAAGGAGGAAATAGTAACCTACTCCAATATTCTTGCCTGAGAAATTCCATGACCAGAGGAGCCTGGCAGGCAACAGCGTATGTGGTTGTAAGAGTCAGACACGACTGAGCAACTGAGCACACACACCCAAGGGACATAGGCTGGATTCACTGATGAGCCATAGAGAGAGCTTTGGCGCATGAGATGAGGAGACAGTGCTGTAAATACACTATAGGTATTTTCCATTAAAATTAGTATTTCTTTGAAATTCCATGTGACAAAACCAATATTGTGAACTAAATCTAAGCTGATGACAATGCAAGAGGAATACTCCAATCTGAGGGCTTCAGATCTCACATAAATAAACAAATAAATAATATTTTTGCTTTGGTTTCCTCTCTCCCCATCAGTACACATAAAGGAAAGGCTGACCAGAGGAGAAGGCATAAATAGTAGTAACTTAGAAATGCGTGTCTATAATTGCGCTTGTGTATATACACATGCACATACGCATTCAGATGTATATTTAGTATATATATATATAATTATACATGCACATTAATATCCAATCAAGATATGCTTAATATCAATTGTGACATTTATTCATAATTCATAGCATATTTTGTGTGCAAATATATGGTAACTCACTGAAAAACTATTTACTTCAAGAAAAGCAACAACACTTTAATCTAGGGATAAACCTTACCTTTCTTATGGCAAAGTAAATTAAAAGCTTTGCTTGAGACAATCCTCCTAAGTAGCTATTATCATGAACTATGCCAACTTTCTGATAAGGCAGAAAAATGGAAAAAAACAGATAAATGAGAGAGAAACTAAATCTTTCCAAACTCCACAGAAATACTGAAATACTCATTATAACAACAACAACAAAAAATTAAAACCTCCAATAACCCCAGTGGAAATAAAATGATGAGATAAATTGAACACACATCATGATCTCATTAGCTGGCATTGAAAATGTAATCAGCATTGTATGAGCTGTATATATTTTATTTGTAAACAAAATGTAAATGAAAACTGAGACTGGTTTCTGGACACTATATGTCAAGGAAATTTTAATAGGTATACAAAAAATGGGAATAAACACATCTGCCTTCATCTCCTATCTTACATTATGCAGGTAGATGTTGTTAGAAACAATCATTTGTATATTCATCTAACAGCTTACTTGCAACTTCCGTGAGAAGAAATACTGTTGGCAGACCCCATGTACTTGCTGACCACCCCTCATGCACACACATACACAGTTCTGTCTGCTGCATATTCAGGGTTAGCCCTGAGAATGCGTCCTGCTGAGAGACTCTCCCAGGTCACAGGCAATGGGACTCACTAAGGAAGAGAGACGTG
The DNA here is from genome assembly GCF_001704415.2 of Capra hircus. Taxonomy (NCBI): domain Eukaryota; kingdom Metazoa; phylum Chordata; class Mammalia; order Artiodactyla; family Bovidae; genus Capra; species Capra hircus. The sequence goes on along the minus strand of NC_030835.1, from coordinate 9,200,823 downwards.
CCCTCTTCCTATCATCAGGTGTTCTGCTAGTGCAAAAATCTCAAGTCTAGCCACAAAAGAACACTGAGAGAGCATGAAAGAAGTGCTTAAATGTCCTATTTACTGTCATATATATAGATACAACACACACACAGATCGATATAAATAGATAAAGATACAGATATGAAAAATATGTACGTATTTTTAATTTGGGATATGTCTTAAGTGCAAGCAAACACAAATATTCATACTGTCCTTAGCAGCAAGGGATTGTGGGCCAGATGTTAACCTCTGCTTAACAGATTTTCAGACTACTGGATGCAGATATCCTAGTTGACTCATGATATTTATGATAGAATTGTCCCCCTCAATTTCTCAAATAAGACTTCTAAAAGACACCTGCAAATTCAGAATAAATATTGTAATTTGGAAACATCACTTGCCTTCCAGAGTCCTGCTGAAATAAACAAAAGGATCATAAAATATGGAACTTTTCATCAGCTACAGGTCTGGGCACCACACACACATTGGAAATTTTAAGTCTTTTCTACCTGAAGGAAAAATAAGTTGTGAATGAGAACACTCACCTATTTGATGCAAGTGAAAACCAGTTTCCCTAAGAAGTAAAAAGAGACTATTTCCCACAACTATACTATAAATTAGAAACGGAAGGTTGGCACTAATAATACAAGGATCCTTTCAAGGTCTTTGGAGAGAACACTAACACCATTAGGAATAGGACATGAGATGCCACCAGAGGCCTTTATCAGCTGATTCTTGATGAACACATCTGTGATGCCCCCCATCGTCCTCACCTGGTATTCATACCCTTGTGTTTTCCTCTCCCATTAAGTGTTGGTTGGATCTTCCACTTGTAAAGATGAAAGATATATGTGACTCTATTACAGAAAACTGAAGCACCTGTCTGGTTGGAAAGTGAAAGTGAAGTCGCTCAGTCGTGTCCGACTCTTTGCAACCCCATGGACTGTAGCCTACCTGGCTCCTCCATCCATGGGATTTTCCAGACAAGAGTACTGGAGTGGGTGCCATTGCCTTCTCCAGGAGATCTTCCCAACCCAGGGATTGAACCCAGGTCTCCTGCATTGCAGGTAGATGCTTTACCGGAATCTTTCTTTTTCTCTGCAGCTGGCAGAAAGGAGGCGGGAAGACATGGCAAGAAACCCTACTTGGCAAGGAACTTCAGGGGACCTCTAGAAACTGGGGGTCCAGCTGACAGCCAGCAAAAAAAAGAAACTCTCAGTAGTGCAGCCACTAGGAGCCAAACACTGCAAACAGCCACACAAGAAGAAAAGCAGGTTCTTCCCCAGTCAGCATTCACAGACACAGCATCAATGCCACCAGTTTACATGGTCATAACAAATAGCTTGAGAACTTGACAGTTCTTTAAACTTCACAGTAAAGGCACAATTGAGGCATTAAAAACCACAAATGATTTTGAAATGATACTAAAATTTACTTGGGATGTGCTGATGAATTTACAAGTAATCTCTATCTCTATTTATCTATATGAAAAGAAAAATTCTGGGAATATATACACTACCAGTAGATTATGCTTCTCTCTGTGGTATGAATGTAAGTGATTTTTCCATTTGCTTTTGTATTTTTTATTAAATTGAAAGGTACATATTTCTTTTGTGGATTCTCCTCCTCCCTTTTTTAAAGTTTTTTTCCATTAAAATTCCTTCTTTGTGATAAAAGTTTTGTGGGTTTTTACAAATGCATGTGTCATGTATCATGGCCTTTTGTAGTCAACACCTTCCTGCAACTTCAGGCTCTGGCAACCACTTATCTCTTTCCATCCCTTTCATGTTCATTTCACCTGAACAGAAATGCCACTGGGATCTGAGGGCTGTAACTTAGTAAAAGGCCTTTATGCTTCAACTATGGTGTTCATGAATAAGTAAACTTTTCTTTTTTACTGTTAAAAAGTAGTCTACTTTATAGATGTACCACAGTTTTTTTAACCCATCTTACTTAGATGGACATCTGAATATTTACAAGCTTCCCTTTAAATTTTTTATTTATTTATTTTAGTTTTGGCTACACTGGGTCTTTGCTGCTGCATGCAGGCTTTCTCTAGTTGTGGAGAGCAGGGGCTACTCTCGTAGTAGTGTTCAGGCTTCTCATTGCAGTGGCTTCTCTTATTGTGGAGCACGGGCTCTAGAGCTCAGCAGCTTCCGTAGTTGTGGCTTGAGTGCTCTAGAGCAGTGGCTCAGGAGTTGTGGTGCACAGGCTTGGTTGCTCTGCTTCATGTGCGATCTTCCGGGGTCAGGGGTTGAACTGGCATCTCCTGCATTCGCAAGCAAATTCTTTACCACTGAGCCACCAGGAAAGCCTCTATTTACAAGTTCTCTAATTCTGCAGTAATAAGTTATCACTAACCTAATGACTCAAAATAGCAGAAATCTTTTAACAGGTGTCAGAAACCCAAAATGGGTCTCATTGAGCTAAAATCGTTAGCATTACTGCAGTTCTCTCTGGAGTCTCTAGGAGAGAATCCCTTTTCTTGTCCTTTCCACTTCTAAAAGCTACCTCCATTGGCCATGCCCCTATTCTTCCTTTTTTGAAGTCAACAATGTCAAGCTGAATCCATCTCACACTTGCTCTCTGGTTCTGACTTCCAGCTTCTCTTCTGTTTTTATGGACCCTTGTCCATACTGTCAGCCCACTTGGATAATCCAGGATAATTTTCTGACTTTAAAGTCGGTGGATTAGCAACCTTGATTTCATCTGAAACCTTAATACCCCTTCGCCATGTAAACTACCGTATTCATTGACTCCAGGGATTAGGATGTAGATATCTTTAGGCAATTATCATTCTATTCACCATAAGGCTGTTTTCAGTTTGAGATGATCATAAATAAATCTTGGACTGCAAGGAGATCCAACCAGTCCTTTCTAAAGGAGATCAGCAGGTGTTCTTTGGAAGGAATGATGCTAAAGCTGAAACTCCAGTACTTTGGCCACCTCATGTGAAGAGCTGACTCATTGGAAAAGACTCTGATGCTGGGAGGGATTGGGGGCAGGAGGAAAAGGGGATGACAGAAGATGAGATGGCTGGATGGCATTACTGACTTGATGGATGTGAGTCTGAGTGAACTCCAGGGGATGGTGATGGACAGGGAGGCCTGGCGTGCTGCGATTCATAGGGTCACAAAGAGTCGGACACGACTGAGTGACTGAACTGAACTGAAATAAATCTGTATAAACATAAATTTAAAAATTCAGTGAATCAATACCTATGCATAAGATGTTGTCATATAATAACCATGATCTTTGAAAGATAAATGTGATATTTCTTAAAGTATTAGCTTAAAAGAAAACCCACAAAATTGTCTTCCAAAGCATGTCACATTTCAAATTCCCATCAGCAGTGCGTGAGAGCTGCTCCTGATCCTTATAGACATTTGATACTGCCTGTTTTAAAATGCTAAAACATTCTGTGTGTAGTGGAATCTCACTGTGGTTTTAATTTGCATTATACTAATGACTAATGATATTGACTATCTTTTCATGTGCTTATTTGCCAGATATGTATATTGTAAATGTCTGTTCAACAGTTGTGAATATTCTTTATTGTGCTGTTGGTTTTGTACATTGAGTTCAGGGATATTTCTCAATACAAGTAATTCAACAGATAAGCGATTTGCAAACATTTTTTTCATTCCATAGGTTGTCTTTTCATTTATATAACCGTCTTTCAAAGAGCAAATTTTTAAAAAGTTTTATAGAGTCCAATAAATCAGAATTTTCTTTTATGGATCATGCTTTGATTTCTAAAAATCCTTTAATGAACATTTCAACACAGGTTTCTTCTATGTTTTCTTCAAAGAGATTTATTATTTTACATGTTATATTTTTATCCATGATCTACTTTAAGATTGTGTTTGTTTTGCATGTAAAGTATGAAACAAATTCACCTTTGGAAAAACTAATTTATTTTTTAATTGAGGTAATATTGGTTTGTAATATATCAGTTTTATATGTACAACTTTGTATTTCTACTGTATACCCCTCAGTCTGCTCCCCAACAAAAATTTAGTTTCCATTTGTCACATGTAGTAAATCCCCTTTAGCCATTTTGCCCTCCCCCATCCCTTCAGAGAAAGTGATGGCACTCCACTCCAGTACTCTTGCCTGGAGAATCCCATGGACGGAGAAGCCTGGTAGGCTGCAGTCCATGGGGTCGCTAAGAGTTGGGCACGACTGAGCGAGTTCACTTTGGCTTTTCACTTTCATGCATTGGAGAAGGAAATGGCAACCCACTCCAGTGTTCTTGCCTGGAGAATCCCAGGGACGGCAGAGCCTGGTGGGCTTCCGTCTATGGGGTCACACAGAGTCGGACATGCCTGAAGTGACTTAGCACCCTCCAATAAACACAATACTGTTCTCTGTAATATGTTTTTGGTTTGGTTTATTTGTTTATTTATTTTGTTTTTGTTTCCTTGTTTGCTTTATTCTACATATGAGTGAAATCACATATGCTATTTGTCCTGCTACATATGACTTATTTCACTTAGCATAATACCCTCCAGATCCATCCATGCTGTTGCAAAGGGAAAGACTTCATCCTATTTATGACTAAGTAGTATTTCAGTGTGTGCATATGTGTGCATGTGTGTAGATTAGATATAGTTATATACCACATCTTCTTTATACACTTATTGGAATATTTTTTGAGTTGGTATTATCTATTTTTTAAGTGTATAGTAGAATTTACCCTGATACTGTGTGGGTGTGGAGGCTATTTTTTTTAAGATTTAATGACAAATTTTATTTTATAATATATTAAAAACTATTCAGACTATCTTTATCCTCTTTAATGAGATTTTAAAGAATATTCTGAGACTCAATTAATTCTACTAGTAAATATGCATTATTAATATATTCTGTTCTGTTAATACTAATTACTATTTATAATAGGACCAAGGGATAGTCTCTCTCTACCAAAATTTTCAAATATTTTATTTAAAAAGATCTACTGAAAATGAGATTTTAGAGTGTGATAAAAAGAATTTTTCAAAAATGAATAATGTATTTGCTAGTATCAACGGCTGAAAGTTTAATTGGACAGTGTATATGATGTTGAAGCTGAAACTCCAATACTTTGGCCACCTGATGTGAAGAGCTGACTCATTTGAAAAGACCCCAGTGCTGGGAAAGATTGAGGGCAGGAGGAGAAGGGGACGACAGAGGATGAGATGGTTGGATGGCATCACCGACTGGATGGACATGGGTTTAGGTGGACTCTGGGAATTGGTGATGGACAGGAAGGTGTGGAGTGCCTCAGTTCATGGGGTAGCAAAGAGTGCGACATGACTGAGCGACTGAACTGAACTGAACTATGTTAGAATCAAAACTGAAACCAATCATCAACATTTGAGCAAAGTTAGACAGAAATTAATAAACACTTGGTGAAAAATTACCTTGCTAGGAAGAGAACAAAAGTGTGTCTAATATGATACAGAAGAGATTTGGGATTTTTTAAATAGTGGAAAGGAATTGACTAAGCATCAATTTTCCAAGGTGCTGTGATGTGATCGGGAGTTAAATGCTCAAGCAGAAACAGAAGCATAGTCAAAACACTAAGTTACCTCCATTTCACATGAAAAAAGCAATTTCCTAAGGTACTTAGTAATTTGCCCTAACAACACAAGACCAAATAGCATAAAAATTGATGTTTTAACATTTCTGTAGGGTTAAACCTCCTGCTCTTTATTTCTATGATACTAGTAGATTGTTTTTAAATGGATAAAATTCATTCACTTCTTAATTCTATTTGCCATTACTGAAAAAGGAAGCATATTCACACCACTGTTACTCTATAGAAACTCAGTGAAAAATATCTCAAGATTATGTGGCTCAACTCAGCACAGTGACTTGTGACAGGAAAACACCTTCCTACCTCACATGTGTGCATGCATCATGCATGTGCTATGATGCCAGAGCCATTTTACATCCTTCATGTCAAGCAGCAGAGTCAAAAGATTTCAAACAGGCCAAATTTTATTTCTAATGGTCTCCTGCATGGCAGGCAGATTCTTTACTGCCTGAGCCACCGGGGAAGCCCAATGTATTTCATTACCATAAGTCAAAGTATTAAAGTATTTTGAAGATATTTTAACATTTTTCATTTGTGTGTGAGTACCTGTGAGTGTTTTGGGCTTTCCAGGTGATGGCTAGTGGTAAAGAACCCATCTGCCAATGTTAAGAGATGCAGGCTAGATCCCTGGGTCAGGAAGATCCCCTGGAGGAGGGCATGGCAACCCACTCCAGTATTCATGCCTGGAGAATCCCATGGACAGCGGACACTGGTGGGCTACAGTCCGCAGAGTTGCAAAGAGTCGGACACAACTGAAGCGACTTCACACATGCATGCATGCACACAATTATGAGTGTTTTAGGATCTCCACCTTGATTGCTCAGATGCAAACCTTAAAAAGAATATTCAGCAATTGATCACTGAAACTGATTACATACTGCTAAAATAACTGAAAATTATAAAAATTGTAGAGGCTACTTCTCTGACTCAGTGTGCATCTTTTCTGGGCTTGTCTGTAGAGATCACGCAGTACTTCCATTCCCAGTGTGTGGGACTGGCTAAGAAAACAAGCACAGTTCAACAGGTATAGGGTAAGTTTCACAAAGAAGTTGAAATAAGGTTTCAGAAAAGCACATATACACATTCCAGTTACATCAAGCATCCTAACAGCATTTTTGCGACATTCTCTTATATCCCAATATCAAACGTAAAATTTAATTTTACTTTTTTCAATTTTGAGGTAGGTATATATCTGTGACTTAGAAAATGACTATAAAGAATTCAGAAATGCAGTTGTTCTGAATAATTAAGAGTTTGCACAGCAAAGGAAACCACTGACCAAACAAAAAGACAATGTACTAAATAGGAGAAAATATTTACAAATGATATGACCAATGAGGGATTCATACAACAGTTCATACAACTCAACAACAACAAAACAACCAGATTAGAAATGTGCAATAGAACTGAATAGATATTTTTCCAAAAAGGGCATACAGATGACTAACAGGCACGTGAAAAGGTACTCAGCATTGCTAATCATCAGGGAAATGTAAATCAAAACCACAATGACATATTACCTTACTTGTCAAGACGCCTATCATCAAAAAGAGCACAAGTAACAAATGTTGGTGACGATGTGGAGAAAATAGAACCTTATACTGTCAGTGGGGATGTAAATTGATACAGCTACTATGCAAAACTATGGACATTTCTCAAAAAACAAAAAAATAGAACTATCAAATGACTCAAAGATTCTACTACTGGGTATATATCAAAAACAACCATTCAGAAAGATACATGCACTCCCATGTTCACAACAGTGTTATTTACAATTGCCAAGATAAGGAAGCAACCTAAGCGTCCATCAACAGATGAATGGACAATGAAGATGTGATACACACAAACACACACACACACACACAATGGGATACTATCTTCCATAAAAAAGAACAAAATGTTTCCATTTGCAGCAACATGAATGAACCTGAAGGGCATTATGCTATGAAATAAGTCAGACAGAGAAAGACCAATATTTGCATGATACCACTTATCTGTGCAACCTAAAAAATACAACAAACTAAGGAATGTAACAAAAAAGGAAGCAGACTCAGATATAGAGAACAAACCAGTGGCTATCATTGTGGGGAGAAGTGGCAATATAGGGATGGGAGAAAGCGAAAGTGAAAGTCACTCAGTCATGTCTCTTTGTCACCCCTTGGATTATACCTACCTCTATGTTGATCAATGTCCTTAGGGGACTGGCCACTCAAATAAAATATGAGATGAAGAAAATATTCAGAGAAGAAACTAAATGTCTTGAATAAGTAGATAAGTAAATCCTATCCTTAAAAGGAAAAATATTAATCTATAAGTTGAATACAAATTCTAAATTTCCAAACTGAAAGTTCTAAAATCCCAACCCAAGGTGATTCTTTAGAAATGTGATACATTATAAACTGCATATAAACTTACAAATATACTAAAGTTGACAAAAACTCTTAGAAAAAAGTATAATTTATATTCTGAGTCATAATATTATCTAATTTTATAGATACGGAAAGTTGGGTTAAGGCATGTTAAGCTGCCTAATTTCATATACTTTGGAAATGATAAAGTTAATAATAAATTATTTCTCTAAAACTGTAAAACTTTTTTACCACATTTTAGTTTCTTCTCATAACATCCGATGAAATGTAATATGTAGAATTTTTCTTTCTGTGAAGCTTGAATTAACTGGTGTGGTAAACATGGCCACATAAAATTAAAGATGCTCCTCTTGGAGCAGAAAAATATATGTTACTTACTTGTTCTCAAGTATGCAAAGCATAAGGAATAAATGCATGGAGCTTCATTTCTTAGGTAACAACTATTATTGCCTATTCAGCCAGTGAGTGGGCAAGAGATGGGTATGGTTGACTCACTGCAAGATAGATTCAAAATAGTACGCTCTGCATCTAAAACAAGGGTGAAGTGATGATTTTAAGACTGATTCTGAGTCACCATATAAAGTAATCACCAGGAGTACCGAGGGCTTTGAAGATAAAGGTTTTAACACGTTAGGAATACTCAGAGGTAAAAAATTGAGCTCTGTGAGGTTAAAATGTATTTTTGCAGAAGTCAATTCATTTCAAACAAACTAAAGGAAAGTCAGCATGTGGAGGTTTGTAAAGCAAGCTTTAATGATTGTGTTAAAAGGAGTGAAGCATAAACAGAGAAAGTACTGGGTGCAGGTACTAGAAGGCAAAGAGCAGCTTTCTTTGTAATAAATTGGCAGTTCAGATAACCTGTAGCCAAGACTCATCTATGAAATTAAAACGTATTGAATGCTTACCTAATTAAAAACCAGGACAATTAATTCCTGAATATCAAAGTGAGTTTATTTGTATTGGATGCAATGAAGACTAGACAAAGACAACTAATCCTGTTATAAAGCTGTTGAATTTCATGAGTTATAGTAAAGGCCTAGCTGTGCACTATAACTAGAGAGAATATTTATGGCTGTGATGTTTATTGATGATATACATGGTCTAGTAAGATGTGCAGAGGAAACAGAAACATCATCAAAGATAGACCAAAATATGAAAAAGAAAGTGGTCAGCAGGAACATATCTGGCTACAAAGCAATTATTTTTATATATCTTGTCTTTCATTTGTTAATAACTGGGTTTGGAATTCTCATCAATTTTCATGAGTGAGACTGGCTTATAATTTTGTTTTCTGATTTCTTCTACATATAAAAGAATATGTGTAGGTCAAAAGAAGAGATTGGCTTTCCATAAAGGGTTAATTAGCAAATAAATAAGTAGGCATCTACCACACAACATTCACAAAATGCCATTAAAAGTCAATAAATACTTACATGTTAACAGGCAAAATTATACTATTTTAGACATGCCATATAAACATTATCTTTATGATTCTGGAGGAAGGAAGGCCTTCTTAAATAAGAGACAAAACCAAATCATAAAGGAAAATAGATAAATTCTACTGCATTAAAATTAAGAATTTGTTTCTTCAAATATTATAAAGATAATGGAAAGTTAAGATGAAAACTTGAAAATAGATTTGCAAAATATTTAACATATTACTACCCTGATTATGTTGGGAAGACTTTCAGATCAACAAGGAAAAGCAATCAATCCATTCTAAACACACAAGAAAATTAAGAGGAATTTCAAAGATGAACCACAAAAGGTATATATATATATATATATATATATATATAATGATACACAGTCTTATTGATAATTAGAATAATTCAATTAAAATCTAAAGTGAGTTTTCATTTCCACTGATCACACGGACCAAAAATTCAAAAACTGAACCATATCAAGTGTTGGCCAGTTTGTAGAACAAGAAGAATTTCCATTTACTCTCAAACCCAGAAAAGAGCTTGGTGCTGTCCTAAACTTGAATATGTGCATACCCTATGACCCAGCAATTTTACTGTTACATATAAGTCCCAAAGAAATTCATGCAGATGGCACACATATGCAAAAATGCATCTACAGTTGTTTGTAATACTAAAAAAATCAAAACAAAACCAAAAAATGGAAGCCACCTGATATTCATTAACAGTAAAGTGAATTAATTGTACAGTACAAAATTCAATGAAGATAAATGTACTACAGTTACAAAAATCAACTTATCTCTATCTGGAAAATATAATATCAAATAAAAGAACAAACCAACAAAAATGTATATATAGTATCATTTCATATGTGAATTCCAGGAAAAGGCAAAAACTAAACAATGACATTTTGAATGTTTTTTACAACTCTAAGGAAAATCAGGGGAATCACTAACTTAAAATCAGAATACTGACTAACTGTGGGATAAAAGAGGATATAACTGGGGAAAGTTACAAGGAGTCCTCTTGTATTGGAATATTCTACTTCTAGGTCCAGGAGAAGAGTAAATATTGCTATCTAAAATAAAGATATCCAGTATGTATTGCATATTGTATTGTGTTACAGACTGTATTACTATCTAAAATAAAGTATATTGCTTAAAAAATAAAAAGACTTCTATCGGAATCCCCTATTAGAAAGCTAGCTCCTTACAGAAAGGTATTTTTGTCTCTCTTTTCAGTACTGTATCCCAAGCACCTAAACAGTACCTAGCATAACATTTATTGATTGAATAATTGAATGAATGCTGTGAACAAGAAGGTATCTATGCTAGATGAGATCCAATCATTTTTCATATAGCTCAGTCATATGTGAATTAAACAGCTCTAACTATTCAATTGAAAATGAAAGGATTACTGAAAAGCCAAAAGTTAAATAACTCTTGAAAAAGACATTGACGGCAAGAAAGTTAAATAACTCTTGAAAAAGACATTGACAGCAAGAAAGGCAATTTTCAATAGAATAAGCTTCCAAAGGATCAAAAACTTGAGGCATAATAAAAGAAAATTTAAAAGATGTTGGTAGATATGAAGTAAGAAATGAAGAGATTGTGTAAAATCACAAGATCTTTAGCTATTAGATTCCTAGATCATTTCCCCTAAAGTATACAGAAATATGTACCCACTATTTCTCCAATTTTTGCAAGAAATAGATGTTGCTGGGGATTTATTGGAATTAGGGACACTAGCCACAGCAGAAAATACAACTGGGTACTCAATTGAAAACAAGGAAATCAAATGTAGATATGCATATTCAACTGTGAAACCTGCAGGACCCTTATGGCTTCTGCCTCAGAAAGGCAAGCAGCTAGAACTATCAGTGGAGTTCTATGGGTATCCCAGGAGAAATCCAAGGTGCTCCAAAAAAAATAACTCCATATCCTATCAACAAGGTAAACACAGGTACAACAACTTCCACCAAGCATTTTTTTTTTTTTTGCTCTTCTTTTTTAATTTGCTTGTTCATTTTTAAATTGGAGGATAATTGCTTAACAATGTCCTGGTTTCTGCCCTACAGCAATGCCTATTATACAGAGTGAAGTAAGTCAGAAAAACAAATAGCACATTTTAATGCATATTTATGAAAAATGATATGGATGAACCAATCGACATCCTAACCAGCAGTGTCACTCTTAACATACAGAGCTAAATGTAATGGAGTTTTGAGGGAAATCTCCTAGTGAAATGAGTTTAAACAATAAATAAGTAAATAAGCCAAAAATAGAGAGGGCTCAGGAAAACAGACAGAGATAAAGGAATTTCAAAGGAATTTTTATAAATGGGGCAGACCTACATTAGGAGGATTTTGAGAGACGAAGTGCCAGGGAAAAGTGCACCCATATTTGACATAATAGGAAGTCAGTACATAAAGTCTAACATTAATTACTTGAAAAATATTAGTAAAAGCACATTAAACATGTACACAGGAAAATGTCAGAAAAATAGCAAATAAAGTTTGAAAGTGTTTATTTCAAGGTAGTTGGATTGTGACATTGAGGAGAGCAAATCCCTGCCATCACTGTCAGTCTTAATATGATTCCACATTTTTAAAATATTTGCATGTATTATTCGGAAAACTATATATATCCCTGAATAAATATTAAGTTCTGGCTAAAAATATAATGGAATAGTCCTGAGTGGTTGGGGACAAGAAAGATATTTTTTTGTTTTTGTTGCAAACTTTTTGTGGCCACACAATGCAGATTCCATGTTATAAAAAGTTGGCAGTCTCTTATGGGTGTTCAGGGTCAGAGTCAGGGTAGAAGTAGAAGGGTGGACAGAATTTAGTAGATTAGGATATATAAATGTTATAATAGACGTACTTACACCTGTAGCAAAAACCATGTATAAATGTTGCAGGATGTCTAGATTTCTAACTTGGACAACTAAGAAGATAAGTATGATTGGAATTAATTGAGATGAGAAACAAAGAATGAATGACATGAAAAGAATTAGGAGACAGATATCATGGCACGTGACCAGACTAGATCAATGAAATCTAGCATTTGAATTTTGAATGAAGGCATAAAAGAAAAAAACTTATAATTAAATAGAATGCATGCATATATTTCCATGATGATTTGTTTTGAAATTATTGATTAATTCTTGCTTGTGAGCTCCCTGGAGATTCTCTGAGACCTGCTCATGTTTCAGCCTGTTTCTCAGACCTACTATCTGATTCTATGTCAGTCAATAATTTCACAGTAACTTATCTTTTTTCCTTGGTCTGTCAACATCCATTCTTATTGCTTTAAATTAAAGAGCATGATAATGATAATATTGTTAATACTAACAATAGTCTACCTTAGTTCCATAATACAAAGGACATTTTGTGACATCTCATAAGGGGTACTTTCAAATGCATTTTGAATTCCTGAAATTCACGCATTTCCAGATTAGAGAAATAGCAAAAGAAACACATATATTTTGGGCACTTACATTTCAGGAAAGAAATTTCCTACTATTCAATTAAGTTCAACAAGCTCCTACTGGGTGCCTGTTGTGTTCTCAGGCATCAAACTGTGTGGACACCAACCTTGTGTAAGGGTCTGGATTTGAAATACTCCAGAGGCCAATAACAATTTGCATAGAAACTCAGTTTCAAAGGAGGAAAACAGTTCAACAAGGAAGAATATGTGACATGTAAATATGAATAACAGAATGAATAACCGAGCTAAGGGAAGAGAAGTTAGAGTTCAGTTCAGTTCAGTTCAGTCGCTCAGTCATGTCCGAACTTTGCAACCCCATGAACCACAGCACGCCAGGCCTCCATGTCCATCACCAGCTCCCCGAGTCCACACAAACCCATGTCCATTGAGTCGATGATGCCATCCAACCATCTCATCCTCTGTCAGCCCCTTCTCCTCCTGCCCCCAATCCCTCCCAGCATCAGAGTCTTTTCCAGTGAGTCAACTCTTTGCATGAGGTGGCCAAAGGATTAGAGTTTCAGGCTCAACATCAGTCCTTCCACTGAACACCCAGGACTGACTTCCTTTACGATGGACTGGTTGAATCTCCTTGCAGTCCAAGGGACTCTCAAGAGTCTTCTCCAATACCACAGTTCAAAAACATCAATTCTTCAGCTCTCAGCTTTCTTTACACTCCAATTCTCACATCCATACATGACCACTGGAAAAACAATAGCCTTGACTAGATGGACCTTTCTTGACAAAGTAATGTCTCTGCTTTTCAATATGCTGTCCAGGTTGGTCATAACTTTCCATCCAAGAAGCAAGCATCTTTTAATTTCACGGCTGCAATCATCATCTGTAGTGATTTTGGAGCCCAGAAAAATAAAGTCAACCACTATTTCCACTGTTTCCCCATCTATTTGTCAGGTAGCACAAAGAAATAGAGGAAAACAACAGAATGGGAAAGACTAGAGATCTCTTCAAGAAAATTAGAAATACCAAGGGAACATTTCATGCAAAGATGGGCTCAATAAAGGACAGAAATGGTAGGGACCTAACAGAAAGCAGAAGATATTAAGGAGAGGTGGCAAGAATACACAGAAGAACTGTACAAAAAAGATCTTCACAACCAAGATAATCATGATGGTGTGATCACTCACATAGAGTCAGACATCCTGGAATGTGAAGTCAAGTGGGCCTTAGAAAGAATCACTATGAACAAAGCCAGTGGAGGTAATGGAATTTCAGTTGAGCTATTTCAAATCCTGAAAGATGATGCTGTGAAAGTGCTGCATTCAATATGCCAGCAAATTTGGAAAACTCAGCAGTGGCCACAGGACTGGAAAAGGTCAGTTTTCATTCCAATCCCAAAGAAAGGCAGTGCCAAAGAATGCTCAAACTACCGCACAATTGCACTCATCTCACATGCTAGTAAATTAATGCTTAAAATTCTGCAAGCCAGGCTTCAGCAATACGTGAACCGTGAACTTCCAGATATTCAAGCTGGTTTTAGAAAAGGCAGAGGAACCAGAGATCAAATTGCCAACATTCGCTAGATCATCGAAAAAGCAAGAGTTCCAGAAAAACATCTATTTTTGCTTTTTTGACTATGTCAAAGCCTTTGACTGTGTGGATCACAATAAACTGTGGAAAATTCTGAAAGAGATGGGAATATCAGACCACCTGACCTGCCTCTTGAGAAAACTATATGCAGTTCAGGAAGCAACAGTCAGAACTGGACATGGAACAACAGACTGGTTCCAAATAGGAAAAGGAGTACGTCAAGGCTGTATATTGTCCTCTGCTTATTTAACTTCTATGCAGAGTACATCATGAGAAATGCTGGGCTAGAAGAAGCACAAGCTGGAATCAAGATTGCCGGGAGAAATATCAATAACCTCAGATATGCAGATGGCACTACCCTTGTGGCAGAAAGTGAAGAGGAACTGAAAAGCCTCTTGATGAAAGTGAAAGAGGAGAGTGAAAAAGTTGGCTTAAAGCTCAACATTCAGAAAACGAAGATCATGGTATCTGGTCCCATCACTTCTTGGGAAATAGATGGAGAAATAGTGGAAACTGTGTCAGACTGTATTTTCTGGGGCTCCAAAATCACTGCAGATGGTGATTGTAGCCATGAAATTAAAAGACGCTTATTCCTTGGAAGGAAAGTTATGCCAACCTAGACAGCATATTAAAAAGCAGAGATATTACTTTGCCAACAAAGGTCTGTCTAGTCAAGGGTATGGTTTTTCCAGTAGTCATGTATGGATATGAGAGTTGGACTGTGAAGAAGGCTGAGCACTGAAGAATTGATTCTTTTGAACTGTGGTGTTGGAGAAGACTCTTGAGAGTCCCTTGGACACCAGTGAGATCCAACCAGTCCATTCTGAAGGAGATCAGCCCTGGTGTTCTTTGGAAGGAATGATGCTAAAGCTGAAACTCCAATACTCTGGTCACCTCATGCGAAGAGTTGACTCATTGGAAAAGACTCTGATGCTGGGAGGGATTGGGTGAAAGAGGAGAAGGGGACGACAGAGGATGAGATGGTTGGATGGCATCACTGACTCGGACATGAGTTTGGGTGAACTCCGGGCATTGGTGATGGACAGGGAGACCTGGCATGCTGCATTCATGGGCTCGCAAAGAGTCAGACACGACTGAGAGACTGAAATGAACTGAACTGAACCGAACTAGAACAGAGACACCAGTATAGCCTAACACATTTTAGTGATATTTAAGAACCAGTCAGTCCTAAAGGAAATCAACCCTGAATATTCACTGGAAGGACTGATGCTGAAGCTGAGGCTTCAATACTTTGGCCACCTGATGTGGAGAGCCAACTCTTTGGAAAAGACCCTAAAGCTGGTGAGGGAGTCAGTTCTTAGGTGGGTTGATGAGAAGGTGGGGGTGGCAGTGGTGGTGAAGGAGCAGGAGGAAGGGAAAGAGGTCTGGGGCTCTGAGAAAGAAAAAAGACAGATTTTTTTATTTCTGCATTCCTTCATCTAAGTCACATAAAATCTGTTTTTCTTTAAGCGCAGAGTTAATGATTACACAACAAAACAACTCTCCTTGGTGAAGGACATGTTTTTCCTTAAACTCTGTACCAAAACCCTGTCATCTTAAAATGAAAGTTGTGAGAGTGGGTCTAATAAGACCTTTACAACCTTGAGACAGTCTTGATTTACTGTAATAAGCAACTGAAAAAGTATATAGTTCCCTTGCTAAGACCAGTGAGGGGGGCATTCTCCATCCCCCTTCTGATGTCTATGTTCTTTTTCACAGTAATAAAGCTTCTGCCACACAAGAGCTCTGAGTGGTCCCTGATCTTGAAGCTGTCACTGGGAAGATTGAGGGCAAGTGGAGGAGGTAACAGAGGATGAGATGCTTGGATGCCATCACTGACTCAATGGACATGAGTTTGAGCAAACTCAGGGAGATAGTGAAGGACAAGGAAGCCTGGCATGCTGCAGTTCATGGGGTCGCAAATAGTCAGACACAACTTAGCAACTGAACAACAAGAACATCAAAGCAAAGGGATTATTTAATACCTAGTGTCACCTATGGCACTCCCTGATTGGGATATTTTCTCGTTGGTACCGTAGTGAAAAGGTATTTTTTGCTGACTCCAAAGATGAAATCATCATCTCTAGAAGGATAAGAAGAAGGGCCTGAAACTAAGAGAAGAATATGTTGTTTGGAGTCACTGTGGAAGTGCTTAGAATGGTCAGTAGAGTATATCCTATGATGAGTCATCCAAAGTTCTCCTTCAGAGTTTCTTATTTCTTATCCCCAAAGTTCTTGTGAAGGTTGTCACCTGACATTTGAAATCTAACAATTTCCTTGGAAATCTTCTGTGACTAAAGAAATCTGCCTCTCTCATGTCATTGCCACTTTCTGGGGCAGCCTTCATACAATGACTGGTCCATACAGGAACTGAACGTCCAGACCCCTGTCCACGATACAGGTCAGCTATACAGGTATTCTGGATGCAGACATCTCTGTGGGTTTGAATGCTGCTGCTGCTAAGTCGCTTCAGTCATGTCCAGCTCTGTGCGACCCCATAGATGGCAGCTCACCAGGCTCCCCTGTCCCTGGGGTTCTCCAGGCAAGAACACTGGAGTGGGGTTGCCATTTCCTTCTCCAATGCATGAAAGTGAAAAGTGAAAGTGAAATCGCTCAGTCGTGTCTGACTCTTAGCGACCGCATAGACTGCAGCCAACCAGGCTCCTCCATCCATGAGATTTTCCAGGCAGAGTACTGGAGTGGGGTGCCATTGCCTTCTCTGTGGGTTTGAATGAGGCTTTCAGTGTTCACAGTTCAAATTCTCCCTCTGCCCAGTCCTTCTGTCTTCCTTTCCTGTACATACAGTTGATTCCAAGAGTACTCCCTGAATGGACCTCATGCTCACCATCTCAGAATCTGTTTCCTAGAGAATCCAACCTGCCAGAGATGGGATGCTTCGCCAAATCGGGATGCTTCCACACTTTTCCAAGGTGGTCATTACTATCTTACTAGATGATCAGTACAAACAATACATTGCAGAAAAACCATCACCCACTTATCCTCTGTGCTTACCACCAGAACACAGCCACCTAGTTTAAGTATTGACTAAGCTGATAATTCATCTCTGTTGTTTTAAGCACTGCATTCCCCAAACAAGGGAAGCAGTGGAGAACAAGGGCTAGTTATAGGCAGTTTGTGATGCATCAGAAGTGATTACAATTCTGATACAACCAAATGCCCTCCAAATGAACTGGATGCAGCAAGCTGAGAGTTTTAGAAAGCTGTTGCTCTCAGAGATTCTCTCAGCTGTTTCTTCAGTAAATCTGTCAAAGGTATTAAACTGCCTACAAGTTTGAAACCTTCAAGCAGGTACGGACAGGAACTGGTGAGTTAGAAACACAGTTACCAGGGGAACGCCATCTGCTGCCACTTTCCTCACTGCTAATACTTACACAAGAAAGATGAAGGAATCTGGTTTATGAGCCAAGATCTTGATGGTTTACAGTGCACATTGCACATAATTACAGAGCACCTACAGGGTAACAAAAATCTGTGTTTTTCAACTGCTTGAAGTTCAAGAAGTCTGATAAAAAAAAAAAAAAACATATTGTCAAATTGCTCAGGTCCTTCTTCAACTTGATAAAAGGACACAGTCAATGTGGTCATAATAGATTATTAAAAAGGTGACTAGAGACCTAATAAGACGGGTGGTAAAAAAGAAAATGAAGACACAGTAGTAAAATTATATATTAGCAAGAAGCCTAGCTCTATATCAAAGAGACAACAATGGCGCTTAAATGATATAGTGGTTTATTTCACTCTCACATAACTGTCTGACCAGGCTAGGCTATCAGGGTCTTCCTACTCTCTTTGGTCATTCATGGACTAAGGATTCTTCTTTTTATGCTTTGGCACTTTTCCATCAGTTACATACTTTCTTAATAGTTATCTCACCTAAACTTTTGTTTCCTGATTTTAAAATTGAGACAAAGATGCCTCATTAGGATATCACGAAAATTAGCATGAAAATTATCAATGAAAATTAGCAGAAATAGTCTAAACAAAGTCTGTAGCACAGAAAAGACACACGGGTTAATAAATATTCATTTTATTCACACTGAGATAATTATTTAAACCCTATTTCAAATGCAAACTATTTTACAAAACCTTCTCAGACTTTTCTTGGCCATTGTTTTTGGTGACCTTTTGATTTCCCATAATAGTTGGCACAGAAACTTAACTGCATGTTATTGTTTGTTTGGTTGTATACAACTGTGATCTGGAAGGCAGAGTGGATGCTTCAGGAGTCTGGGCATCCTAGTCAAATCCATAGTGCGAACATACAAAATATTTACCATAAATAAGTCAAGTAGGCGAGCTAAAGATGATTCAGTCTGAATAATTCCTAGATTGGTGAGAAATACATCAAAATGCAAAACTCATCTTTATACAAAAAGCAAAGCATTTATTATTTTCACTTGGAAAATCTATTACAGCCACTTGCAATTAAATGGCTATAAGGCAAAAAAAAAAAAAAAAAAAAAGAATGGCTAATACCAAAGTCTACAAAGGTTTGCAAAACCTTGCTTGTTGGCAGTATACAAGTAGCAAAATATTTGCTTCTGAAGTGATGGGGTGAGAAATTTGTTTAATGGCAACACTTATTCCCTTGAGTGCAAATGGGTCTCACCAGGAGGCAACCTGTACTTTTAGAGATTGGACCTCTGTCGCCTTAGATGCTCTGCCAACCCCTGTTTGAGAGCCACTCAGGGCAGGAGACCTTTACAAACCAAAAGTGTCATATATTTTTGGTTTTCTTTATTGCACATTTATCACAGTACCTGCAAGAGCCACAAGTGGTGAAACTTGTACATTTCCAAGATCTTTGGTTGTTTCCATGTCTTCTTGGCAGAATTTCTATTACCTTTCTGATCAGCAGGTGAGTTCCCTGGCCTGTAATCATTGCTGTCAGAGCCCCATCAAGTGAGAAAAGTTCCCTTTGCTTATTCACAAGGAAATTCCACCCAATAGCAACGTATTGCTAAAGTTATTTGTTTATAGTGACATTACAGCTTTTCTCAAAGTGTATTGCACTTTGGGTTTTACAAAGACATATTTTCTTTAACTATTTTAAGTAAAAACAAGAAAGTATGTTATTTATTAGCATGACTTATTTTGTCATCCTGGTGTTGTTCATATGGATCTTTTGTTATTTTAAGGAATAAAGAATTTTCTTGGGTGTCTTTCTTCCAAGACATTTCATTATGGGCAAATAAATGAAAACTAAGGTGAGCTGGCAAGAAATAGGCAGCATTGGTACTGCTGTTCTTCTTTTTAGTCACAAATATTTCTATTTATTGTTTAAGGTTTAATGTTTTTTAATTAGTTCTAAGGATACAAAAAATAACATAAGAGCTCTTCCTGCTACACAATATATCATTTCTCAGTAATCTTGCTTAATGTTCCCAAATATTTTTGTATCACTTCTAATAAGTGCAGGGAAATAAACTTTCCTTTGGTCTTAAAGGAATTGAAATAAATAATCTTTTGAGAATTTAAAATCTGTTTTCAAAGAACAAATAACAAAAATGAGATGGTCATTTATCTGGCTTCAGAAAAACAAAATATCACCCAGTGGAATATCATCTTTTACTAATGCTACAATCTCATAGATAATCTATGGAGATCTAGTATTCTGACATAAAGAAGGAAATGTTAATTTGGAATTCTTATTAATGAAACATATTTAATAAAATTAAATCCTATTTATTAGATCAATAGATACTTACTGAGCATACTCAAGGAAGCCAGAAAAAAAAATCTGTCTAGAAAGACAGACTCCACTCTTAGCAATATCATCAGTCATTTGATTAATTTATTTTTTAAATCTAAAAAACAGGACTACGTTATGGTGCTTGGGACACAATAAAGCACATAAAATGCAGAGCTTCTGTGACCTCTCCATGTGGAATCAGGGCAAATCTCCTTTCTGACATATGAGTGTATTCATCAAACAGCAGTCTTCAATGAGTTTTGAGGTCCAGAGTTTGGAATTTCACAGCTTAGAGACGACTAACTAACTCACCGGCCACATGATTGAACTCAGTCTCTACCATCTATCCCTGGAAGTTAGGTTTAGCTCAGAATCCCATCCCCACAACCACACAGTTGATGTTTCTGGTGAACAAACTCCAACTGGAAGTTGTCTAGGGGCCCGTCATAAGTCACCACATTAGCAAAAACTCTATTATCCCAGGGGCTCACAAATAATGAAGACAATAATTCACTTAAATTTCAGGGGTTTTAGAATTTTCCTCCCAGAAGCCAAGGAAAAAGGCCAGTCAAATTCTGTATCATACAGACAGTAACAGTGTCTATGTATTTTCCAATGTCCAAAATTTTGTTTTATTTTTCATCTCATTTTTTTTTCCTATCCTAGGGAATTTTTGCCTTTAAAAAAGAATCATTTTACTGTATTGTCAGGTGGTTTTATGGAGAAAATAAAATCAGATTCATGGGTTTATCTTACCATATTAAACTTTCTATAAGACTTCTTTCCTTTCAGATATTTATTATAAATTTTGAATCAAAGAGAAAGCTGAACAACAGAGGAAGTTGAGGTTTTGTCTTGCATTTTATAAAAAAAAAAAAAAAGAGTAACAAAAAGCTCTCTTTCTGCTCTTACCACAGGAAATGAATAGAAAGAGAATCTAGACCTTGAATCCAAGAGTGGAGGAAAAGATTTTGAGATGAAGACCATAGTGGAATACACATGACTCCTCTCTGTGGGTATATGTAGACATACCCACAAGTCTCAGAGGCTCCAGCTCTCTAGAGCAAGGCTTATATCCCATAGGAGCAAGATTTAATGTAACAGCTTTAGCAAATACAAAGAAAAACTGAGAGTATAAACATAAGAAAACTTTTTAAATTTTGCAATAGATTTTGAGTCCATAGGGAAGAAATTTACTTACAGAGTTCTCCACTAGATATGCAAGTTGCCCATTAACTAAGCTAGTGGATGTAAATCTGTTAATAAACCCTTACTAATGAAGCAGGATGCAAAACTCTAGAAGAGCACAGGGAGGAAAGCTGAGAGATTTTAAATATTTGGAATGGAAAATTAAGAAAGAAAATAGGGAAGATTGGGGAACTGATTTTTACCAATATACATTTTAGAATTTCTCCTAATGAAACGGGATGCCAGAGGTCACCCTCCAAAGGAAGAGCCTAACTGCTGAAGCAGGTTCTGGGGTAAATCTGTTTTATTGTTATGTAAATGTTACTCATCCCAATGAGCTTTTACCCAATAGATTCTTTTAATGTTTGAAATAGCTTTTAATGTTTAATTACCTAAGCAACACATGATGTCTTTAAAGAACAATCTTTAAATACGGAAAGAAAATCAACAATACTCTAACACCTATCAGTTCAGTTCAGTCGCTCAGTTGTGTCCGACTCTTTGCAGCCCCATGAGTCGCAGCACACCAGGCCTCCCTGTCCATCACCAACTCCCGGGGTTTACCCAAACTCATGTCCATCGAGTTGGTGATGCCATCCAGCCATCTCATCCTCTGTTGGCCCCTTCTCTTCTTGCCCCCAATCCCACCCAGCATCAGAGTCTTTTCCAATGAGTCAACTCTTCTTATGGAAGATCTCTATTAATGCACTGCTGCAGATCCACCCCTAGACATGTACTCATACACATTCACATACAAGATCACATACCCATGTACACCCAGCCATACTTAATGACATACATGGTCACATAGCACACATGTATATGTTAAAATACATATTCCTGTATACATATTTGTACACATGTACACATGCCTTGTATGAGACCCTCCTGTGTGTGACTACTAAATCTGAGGAAGACTGAAAGTCAATATCAGGGGAAGCTGAAGTTCCAAAATTTCTACCAGTATCTGCCTTCTACATTCAATCTGATTTTTTCCTCACTAGCAGAAAGTCCCTTTGTTCTGGAAGATACATTTCTGTGAGCTCTTTTATAATGCAAATATAAAGAAAGGGCTCTTCATTCCCAGTGAAGACCTGAAAGCAATAAAACTATCAGAGTCTGTATTCTTCAGACTGAAACACTGAATTCTGTTTATCAATTTAAATTGAATATATCTTTCAGCTGACTTATGTCTTGGAAGATTATGCTTCCTTTAGAGACTTTTATTTCCTCAACTTGAATTTAGATGGTTCTCTGCTTCCTGGTGACTCAGCTGGTAAAGAATCTGCCTGCAATGCAGGAGACCTGGCTTCAATCTCTGGGTCAGGAAGATCCCCTGAAGAAGGAAATAGCAATCCACTCTAGTATTCTTGCCTAGAGAATGCCATGGACATGGGAGCCTAGCAGAGGACAGCTCATGGGGTAGCAAAGAGTTGGACATGACCGAGCAACTAACACTTTCACTCTTTTCTGCTTATTACTAATAGTAATACTTCCCTGGTGGCTCAGCTGGTAAAGAATCTGTCTGCAGTGTGGGAGGCCTGAGTTTGATCTCTGGGTTGGGAAGAACCCCTGGAGAAGGGAATGGCTACCCACTCCAGTATTGTGGCCTGGAGAATTCCATCGCCTGTATAGTCGTCCATGGGGTGGCAGAGTCAGACATGACCAAGTGACTTTCACACACAATAATAGTAATAGTTATTATTACTTTCTGTTTTTAGGAGTTATATTCTTTGTTCTTAGAGTAGATAGTTATAAAACACGCTAGCTAGAGGAATTAAGGGAAGTGCCATATATAGATCCAATCTATTGTTTTCTCTTTGAATTGAGTTTCTGTGTTAGAATTTATCTACCTTGTGGCTAGCACAGAAGGAGAAAAGTTGAGGCTCATCTACTGAGTGAGGATACCTCTTTCCACTACTAGTTAGTAGAACCAAATCATAGCCAAAGACAAAGCAACTTGGGAAAACTCCTTTAAAATACCATTTCTTTTAGACTAAAGTCTTCTCCTAGCTTACATATTCTCCATTCCAATTATCTTGATGACAATTTAAAAGGAAGTGAGGAATCAATGTACTGCTGTAAGTACTGTTCAATAGCTTGATATCTTCAATATATATTTCTTTATATACTATCTGATCAATTCTGTCTTTCCAAGAGACAAGTAGCCTTTTTAATACAAGTTTCTAGAATGATGAAGTTAATATAAGCAAAAACAACAACAGTATAATGAGTTGTTACCTGGTTAGAACTATGAAAGCACTAAATATGATGCCAGGCACATGGTAGGTATTTGATATGCCGACTGATTATACATTGGCATTCTCTGCCTTCATTCTGGGAAAGAATATAGTGACTGACAAAAGGATGCAGACTCTTAAATATAAAAGTTGCGATAAGGAGTTCACAATGTCCTGAATGTAAATCTTAGTTCTTAACTATGATTGATGATGGTTTGTGCCAACCTGAGGAACTGAACTGGATTTGAAATAACTAAACCGATACTTTAGAGACACACATATAGAAAGAGAGAGAGAAGGGGAGAAAGAGAATGAACACTTTTTAAAAAGGTAGTTACTTAATTGCTTGAGGGCTTAAATATATAATAATGATTTTCCATCAGCAAAAGAAAATGTAGTGAAAATATTATATATCTGGTGTTTCTAAATGTTTGTGCTATAAAATAAAAACATTAATTGGAAGTCCCTTGGACTGCAAGGAGATCCAACCAGTCCATCCTAAAGGAAATCAGTCCTGGATGTTCAGTGGAAGGATTGATGTTGAAGCTGAAAATCCAATACTTTGGCCACCTGATGCGAAGAGCTGACTCATTTGAAAATACCCTGATGCTGGGAAAGACTAGGGGTAGGAGGAGAAGGGGCCGACAGAGGATGAGATGGTTGGATGGCATCATCGACTCAATTAACATGGGTTTGGGTGGACTCCAGGAGTTGGTGATGGACAGGAAGACCTGGCATGCTGCAGTTCATGAGGTAGCAAAGAGCCGGACATGACTGAGCAACTAAACTGAACTGAACTATCAGTTCAATCACTCAGTTTGTACAACTCCGCGACCCCATGGACTGCAGCATGCCAGGTTTCCTTGTCCATCACCAACTCCCAAAGCTTTCTAAAACTCATGTCCATCAAGTCGGTGATGCCATCCAACTATCTCATCCTCTGTCATCCCCTTTTCCTCCTACCTTCAATCATTCCCAGGGTCAGGGTCTTTTCAAATGAGTCAGTTCTTCACATCAGGTGGCCAAAGTATTGGAGTTTCAGCTTCAGCATCACTCCTTTCAATGAATATCCAGGAGAGATTTCCTTTAGGATGGACTGGTTTGATTTCCTTGCTGTCCAAGGGACTCTCAAGAGTCTTCTCCAACACCATAGTTTAAAAGCATCAGTTCTTCAACGCTCAGCTTTCTTTATAGTCCAACTCTCACATCCATACATGACTACTGGAAAAACTATAGCTTTGACGAGACGGACCTTTGTTGGCAAAGTAATGTCTCTGCTTTTTAATATGCTGTCTAGGTTGGTCATAACTTTTCTTCCAAAGAGCAAGCATCTTTTAATTTCATGGCTGCAGTCACCATCTGCAGTGATTTTGGAGCCCCCAAAAAATAAGGTCTGTCACTGTTTCCATTGTTTCCCCATCTATTTGCCATGAAGTAATGGGACTGGATGCCATGACTTAGTTTCCTGAATGTTGAGTTTTAAACCAGTTTTTTCACTCTCCTTTTTCACTTTCATTTGGAGGCTCTTTAGTTCTTCTTCGCTTTCTGCCTTAAGGGTGTTGGCATCTGTATATCGGAGGCTATTGATATTTCTCCTGGAAATCTTAATTCCAACTTGTGCTTCATCCAGCCTGGCATTTCACATCATATGCTCTGCATATAAGTTAAACAAGCAGGGTGACAGTATACAGCCTTGATGTACTCCTTTCCCTATTTGGAACCAATCTGTTGTTCTATGTCCAGTTCTAACTGTTACTTCTTGACCTGCATACAGATTTCTCAGGAGGCAGGTAAGGTAGTCTTGAAGAATTCCCATCTCTTGAAGAATTTTTCAGTTTGTTGTGATCCACACAGTCAAAGGCTTTGGCATAGTCAATAAAGCAGAAGTAGATGGTTTTCTGGAACTCTCTTGCTTTGTCAATGATCCAGTGGATGTTGGCAATTTGATCTCTGGTTGCTTTGCCTTTTCTAAATCCAGCTTGAACATCTGGAAATTCATGGTTCACACACTGTTGAAGCCTGGCTTGGAGAATTTTGAGCATTACTTGCTAGCATGTGAGAAGAGTGCAATTGTGCAGTAATTTGAACATTCTTTGGCATTGCCTTTCATTGGGATTGGAATGAAAACTGATCTTTTCCAGTCCTGTGGCCACTGCTGAGTTTTCCAAATGTGCTGGCATATTGAGTGCAGCACTTTCACAGCATCATCTTCCAGGATTTGAAATGCTCAAATGGAATTCTATCACCTCCACTAGCTTTGTTGTAGTGATGCTTCCTATGGCCCACTTGACTTCACGTTCCAGATGTCTGGCTCTAGGTGAGTGATCACATCATTGTGGTTATCTGGGTCATGAAGATCTTTTTTGTATAGTTCTTCTGTGTATTCTTGCCGCCTTTGCTTAATATCTTCTGCTTCTGTTAGGTCCATACTATTTCTGTTCTTATTGTACCCATCTTTGCATGAAATGTTCCATTGGTATCACTAATTTTCTTGAAGAGATCTCTAGCCTTTTCCATTCTATTGTTTTCCTCTATTTCTTCACATTGATCACTGAGGAAGTCTTTTTTTCTCTCTGTGCTATTCTTTGGAACTCTGCATTCAAATTGGTGTATCTTTCCTTTTCTCCTTTGCCTTTCGCTTATCTTCCATTCTCAGCTATTGGTAAGGCCTCCTCAGACAACAATTTTGCCTTTTTACATTTCTTTTTCTTGTCAATGGTTTTGATGATTGCCTCTTGTACAATGTCACAAACTTCTGTCTATAGTTCTTCAGGCACTCTGTCTATGTTTAACTTAATAAGTTGTCAGGTACTCAATTGCATTCATGCATTGACCCTATCATTTAATCTTGATCAAGAAAAGAAAGAAAAGGCTTTGTGAAAGATAAATAAGCATTTACAAAGCAGGCAAAGGAAGGTACAAAAGACACAAATTAGATGAAGAGGACCCAATCAGTTGTGGGAAAATTAAAAGTTGTATTTTATGTACCTTTGTGATTGTAATGTGAATTTAAAATCTTAGATGGATGTCATAAAATCAGTGCAACATGTTTTGGATTCCCAATATAAGCAAACCTATAACCAACATCAAAATCTAGAAAACTGGCATGGAATAAGAAGTAAGCAATGCATGTACGCATTCCATTTTCAGAACTCCCCAATGAGGTCAATAATTTCCACAAAGGGAATGTGTTTCACTATGCCACATCCACTGGAGTTATATTGACGGTCCTGCTGCTGCAGCTAAGTTACTTCAGTTGTGTCTGACTCTGTGTGACCCCATAGACGGCAGCCCTCCAGGCTCCTCCTTACCTGGGATTCTCCAGGCAAGAACACTGGAGTGAGTTGCCATTTCCTTCTCCAATGCGTGAAAGTGAAAAGTGAAAGTGAAGTCACTCAGTCGTGTCTGACTCTTTGTGACCCCACGGTCTGTAGCTTACCAGGCTCCCCCATCCATGGGATTTTCCAGGCAAGAATACTGGAGCAGGTTGCCATTTCCTTCTCCAACTGACATCTCTGATGACTCATTACTTCTCTGACTTCTTCAATTCCATTCATACTTCTAGATTCAACAACAAGAAGCTCACAGGTAGTGAGACTTCCCTAGCAGTCTAGATTAGGACTCCACACTTCCATGGCAGAGGGCACAGGTTTGATCCCTGACTGAGGAACTAAGATTCCACATGCTACACAACACAGCCAAAAAACAATCTCATACGTAGCTTTGTCTTTGGCAGGTTGTTTGCAAAAATGATTGCAGTGCTCCCCTACCTATATCTACTTGCTTGGAAGACCCTCTATTGTATTGACACTGGGATTTTCATGTGAGTTTGTTTTGCCAATAGGATATTAACAAACATGTCCCAAGTCACAGTTTGAAAGAGATTACCCACAGAGGTTTCCTTGCTTGCTGTATTTAAAACCCTGAGGCTACCATGTGAATGGACCCAAGTTGGCTCTAGAAAGGTGATGTGATGAAGATGTAGGTGCCCTGTCAACAAGCTGCCCTACACCAAACATGTAAGCAAGACTATCCTACATCACTTTGCTGCCAGTGGACCTACCATGTGACCCCAGATAATCAGTCAAGACAATCTAGACAAGAAAAATGTCTTACCTGACCCACAGAATGATGAGCTATATGAAACAATTATTGTTTTACATTTTGGTATGTTCAGTTACATAGCCAAAGCTGGCTGACACATTATCTTGACATTTGTACTGTGTTGTCTATTCTACTTACTATTCCAGTTATTATTGCTTCATAATGAATTACCTTAATAGAAAGCTCAAGTCTGAATGTCCAAAACAGAATGTTTGATTCCCTCTTATCTGAAGTTTTCTCTCTTCCCAGTGTTATCCATTTTGGTTAATATATTTTCTCTAATTTTTTGCTACCTCTGGACATGTCTACAGGATTGAATTAAGATAAGCAAAAGCGAATGAACACATTTCCGCTGAAGTATTAACTCCAGGAGAAGACCATTGAGAATTACAACTTTGACTTAGAAACAATTTACAAGAGTTAGATGGGACTAGTGACTCTCAAAACAGCCTTGTGTCTTTCACTGAGCGTGGCTTCTGGAACAGTCCTATGCGCTCATGCCTGATTTCTGAGAGCACAGCAATAAAACAGCTGCAGTGAAACAGCTGGGAAAAAACCGAAACAGCTGTTTATCTTCCAACTCTACGGGACATCCCAAGGCTAAAGGCATGCCTACAGTTAAGAGTCATTTGTTCTATATGTATCAAGAGATGTTGCCTGCAACAGAAGCCATGAGATTGTCAGAAGCAAGATTGGATTGCCTTGGGGCAGACAGCAAGGGAAATTAACATCAGCATGGGTATCTTTTATGAACATTAGTGTTGTGACATTTAATGGGCCTCAATAGTATAACCACCAGTTTATGCATTGGTGAAAACAGAAGAACCAGAGATGAGAAAAAAAGGCAAATGCCAAGCCTTTGGCTGCCCCATGAGGCATAGTTCTAAAAATTCCAGCACTGTATCAGAAGAGTCTAAAAAGAAACAGACTAGCACAGAGTGGAAGATATATTACTTTGCCACAGTCAAAATGACCCCATTCTTACTCTCACCAAGTATGATACACCAAATGTCAGCTACAACTACCATATTTTCAAAGTTCCAAAAGGTCTCCCTAATGATATTTCCTTCAATTTTTAGTTATGTTGCCTTGCCTAAGATCAGACTATTCAAATGTCTTCAAGGGATCACATTTATATGTGCGATTTCCCCTAGGAAACTGATTAATTTCTATTGTATCCTACAAAAGCATTTGCTATTGAGGAAAATGTGCATAGCTGACTATGTTGGTGTTCCACACAAAGCAGAGAAAATTTAGATTTCTGATAAAAACCTCCCAATAAATGTCTATCTGTATCATAATTAAAAGTCTTGCTTGAACCTATTCCTTCTAATTGATTTCTGGAATAATACTGAAGCAGTGACTGTTTTTATATATACTTATACATTTTCATTTTCAATCTGTGAGAAATATATATGCTTTTACAAGTATTTTGATATATGCTTCTTTGTCATTGTAAGTCTCTCTTCTAAGTCCCACCCATCCATAATTATGGTAAAGCCATGAAGCCAGTCTCAGAAAGTATAATATAATCTAGAAAAGTATGAAACTTAAAATTTACCCTTAAAAGTCTAGCCAGATTGGAAAGGAAATTAAAATTTCTTTCATGTTCTACCAAATGCCTTTATGAAAAAGAAACGTGATAGAAAATGAAGGATTGTAATGAAGTACATATTTCTTTTTTTAATATAATTTATTTATTTTAATTGGAGGTTAATTACTTTTCAATATTTCTATCTCTCATCTCCTAACTGAACTCCTAGAGGGTAGATGTACATCACATAGATTAATGAGAAATGTAGGTGTACAAGGGATTTCTAACTACTTATTGTTGAAAAATTTATATCCATCTACCAACTTGGAGCTGAGTTTCTTAAGAATAAATCTGGTAGCACAGACAATTTGGCCAAGGAAGGATCCAAGCATAGTTTATCCAAACAATCTTTGTCACCTAAGTGACAAAGAGAGGGCCCAAGTTTACCACATTCTCTTGTGGTAAGTCAATAAAGATAACTGAGCTGAGGACCATTGGACTAGTTAGGGTAAGGTAATGGTACATAAGACACTGCGGAGTCTATGATTTACAAACATGCTTGGTAGAAAGTATGGCAGGAAAATCCAAGACATGAACAAATTAGTGCTAACAAATTAGAACAAATGGAAATACCACCTAGTCTTGACTAAAACCAAGAAAACAAGTTATGAATTATATTGATCACAGACTTAACTAGAAGATGCTAGCAGAATAGCTACATATTACGGCCCCAGCTTAAAGAACATTTTTAGCCTATGACCTCACAGGAAAGAAATGCAGAAATCCAAACAATGCCATGAGATCAAAGGATACCACACTTCTTCCAACCATGAGGAGGTTGCCTGAGCAGTTCTCCTTCTTGATATATTCAGTGGTCATCTCAGAATAACACAGAGGAAAGTAGGACATATACGCAGAATAAAATCAGAGAGGATTTTTATCCAATAAAACCTGAAAAGGTACCACATGAGAATCTTCAAAATGTTATTCTGATTAAACATTTTAGAATGAACTGAAATATAGATGTTGCACATACCCCTACTTCCTCCTAACTACACAGCAGAAAGGGAAATAATAAAGATAATTCATTAAATTCACATTAACGGAAAATATCCAAAATTAAACAAAGAAAGATGAATACTGGAGAAAGTTAACTTTGAATTATATTATGGAGACAATTAAACCAGCATGATATATATCTATTAATAACTGGAGTCCCTGAAAGATGAGGGGGGAGAAACAGCATATTTTTTGAAGAAATAATGGCTGAAAAATTATAATTTTGACAAAAACTACTAACTCACTGATGGAAGAATTCAACAAACCTGAAGTATAAGAAAGTATACCAAAACACTTGAGAAATGGAGTATTTCCTACCATGTCAATAAACAAGGATGTCACAGTCATCAGTGATTCCAGCCTTCCAGGGCAAATAGGAAGGAGAACAATACCTGCAATCTGGTATTGCAGACAATACCTTCTGGCTGCAGCCACTCCCTGTGGTGAACATTGAGGGAAAAAAAAGGATACTGGCTCCAGATGGCTGAGAAGCATATGAAAAAAAGGATTTCAGTGAGCCCAAGAGTCTTGCATCTTCCCGTACACAGAAAAGTGCTAAATTCTTTAACTTGAGATATCTGGTTTTCCTTAATTATCAATAATCCTTTGATGATCAGACTGCCTACAGCCATGAAATTAAAAGACACTTGCTCCTTGGAAGGAAAGTAATGACAAATATAGACAGTGTATTAAAAAGCAGAGACATCACTTTGCTGACAAAGGTCTTATAGTCAAAGCTACAGTTTTTCCAGTGGTCAGGTGTAGGTATGAGAGCTGGGCCATAAAGAAGGCCGAGGAGTCTGGCAGGCTACAGTCCATGATGTTACAAAGGGTCGGCCATGACTGAAGAGACTTAGCATACACAGCAGCATATTTACATAATTAAATTTGTTTTCCTCCTATTAATCTTTCTTTTTATTTAAGGGGGGAGCTCTTAGGCAAGAACCTAGAAGGGTAGAGACAAATTATTTTATCTTCCCTCTACAAGTCCCTCCCAAGAAAGCCAAATTGTTCAACATGAAAGATAGAGTCTTTAATAAGCTTTAATAAGCAAGAGGACATGAAATTTTGATTTTAGGAAAAGATGGGGCATAAAGGCAGATGTATTAGCCCCTCATATGAAAACTTACTAAAATTACCAGAATGAAATAATAATACGGTGGAAAACACATTGCAACCACAACTAGCAAATGAAAACCCCCACAGGAAATGTGCAGTTTGGGGACCAACTGAGGCAAGTCTTGAAGATATGGCAAACCATAACAGAAATGGAGGATTTACAATTGGAGCCAAGAGACATACTGTAAATTTTCAACAGAGGATGCTGGTCTTAGCGTAAAAGTAACAGGATGATGTTAATGAGAGTGATGGTAACAAATATGATAATGGTAATTCAAGAAACAGGAAAAAAAAAAAAACTATGAGAAAGCTGCAGCTTTCCACTCTTAAGTAAGTAATTTATTTTTTATTACTTTTTAATATAAATTTATTTATTTTAATTGGAGGTTAATTACTTTACAATATTGTATTGGTTTTACCATACATCTAATATAAATTTATTTATTTTAATTGGAGGTTAATTACTTTACAATATTGTATTGGTTTTACCATACATCAACATGAATCCACCACAGGTATACACGTGTTCCCCATCCTGAAACACCCTCCCTCCTCCCTCCCCTTACCATTGCTCTGGGTCATCCCAGTGCACCAGCCCCAAGCATCCTGTATCATGCATCCAACCTGGACTGGCGATTCATTTCATATATGATATAATACATGTTTCAATGCCATTCTCCCAAATCATCCCACCCTCTTCCTCTCCCACAGAGTAGGAAGTAATTTAAAATGAAGCTGAAATGTTAAACAAAGTAAAGTAAAATGTGATGTCATTGAAGATTTTCAATTGTATAAAATTCAGAACATTAAATGTGTATGTGGAGGAAAAGTTTAAGTCCCTGTGAACAACATAGAAGAAAATTAAGTTCAGTTCAGTTCAGTCCCTCAGTCGTGTCCGACTCTTTGCGACCCCATGAATCGCAGCACGCCAGGCCTCCCTGTCCATCACCACCTCCCAGAGTTCACTCAAACTCATGTCCATCGAGTCAGTGATGCCATTCAGCCATCTCATCCTCTGTCGTCCCCTTCTCCTCCTGCCCCCAATCCCTCCCAGCATCAGAGTCTTTTCCAATGAGTCAGCTCTTGGCATGAGGTGGCCAAAGTACTGGAGTTTCAGCTTTAGCATCATTCCTTCCAAAGAAATTCCAGGGCTGATCTCCTTTAGAATGGACTGGTTGAATCTCCTTGCAGTCCAAGGGATCCTCAGTAGTCTTCTCCAACACCACAGTTCAAAAGCATCAATTCTTTGGCGCTCAGCTTTCTTCACAATCCAGCTCTCACATCCATACATGACCACTGGAAAACCATAGCCTTGACTAAACAGACATTTGTTGGCAAAGTAATGTCTGCTTTTCAATATACTATCTAGGTTGGTCATAACTTTTCTTCCAAGGAGTAAGCATCTTTTAATTTCATGGCTGCAGTCACCATCTGCAGTGATTTTGGAGCCTCAAAAAATACAGTCTGGCACTGTTTCCACTGTTTCCCCACCTATTTCCCATGAAGTGATGGGACCAGATGCCATGATCTTCGTTTTCTGAATGTTGAGCTTTAAGCCAACTTTTTCACTCTCCTCTTTCACTTTCATCAAGAGGCTTTTTAGCTCCTCTTCACTTTCTGCCATAAGGGTGGTGTCATCTGCATATCTGAGGTGATTGATATTTCTCCTGGCAATCTTGATTCCAGCTTGTGCTTCTTCCAGCCCAGCGTTTCTCATGATGTACTCTGCATAGATGTTAAATAAGCAGGGTGACAATACACAGCCTTGATGTACTCCTTTTCTTATTTGGAACCAGTCTGTTGTTCCATGTCCAGTTCTAACTGTTGCTTCCTGATGTGCATATAGGTTTCTTAAGAGGCAGGTCTGGTGGTCTGATATTTACATCTCTTTCAGAATTTTCTACAGTTCATTGTGATCCACGCAGTCAAAGGCTTTGGCATAGTCAATAAAGCAAAAATAGATGTTTTTCTGGAACTCTCTTGCTTTTTCCCTGATCCAGCAGATGTTGGCAATTTGATCTCTGGTTCCTCTGCCTTTTCGAAAACCAGCTTGAACATCTGAAAGTTCACGGTTCATGTATTGCTGAAGTCTGGCTTGGAGAATTTTGAGCATGACTTTACTAGCATGTGAGATGAGTGCAATTGTGTGGTAGTTTGAGCCTTCTTTGGCATTGCCTTTCTTTGGGATTGGAATGAAAACTGACCTTTTCCAGTCCTGTGGCTACTGCTGAGTTTTCCAAATTTGCTGGCATATTGAGTGCAGCACTTTCACAGCATCATCTTTCAGGATTTGAAATAGCTCAACTGAAATTCCATCACCTCCACTAGCTTTGTTTGTAGTGATGCTTTCTAAAGCCCACTTGACTTCACATTCCAGGATGTCTGGCTCTAGATGAGTGATCACACCATCATGGTTATCTTGGTCGTGAAGATATTTTTGTACAGTTCTTCTGTGTATTCTTGCCACCTCTTCTTAATATCTTCTGCTTCTGTTAGGTCCAGACCATTTCTGTCCTTTATCGAGCCCATCTTTGCATGAAATGTTCCCTTGGTATCTCTAACTTTCTTGAAGAGATCTCTGGTTTTTCCCATTCTGTTTTCTTCTATTTCTTTATATTGATCACTGAGGAAGGCTTTCTTATCTCTTCTTGCTATTTTTTGGAACTCTGCATTCAGATGTTTATATCTTTCCTTTTCACTTCTCTTCTTTTCACAGCTATTTGTAAGGCCTCCCCAGACAGCCATTTTGCTTTTCTTGCAAAATTTCTTTTCCTGGGGATGGTCTTGATCCCTGTCTCCTGTACAATGTCATGAACCTCAGTCCATAGTTCATCAGGTACTCTATCTATCAGATCTAGTCCCTTAAATCTATTTCTCACTTCCAGTGTATAATCATAAGGGTACTAAGCCTTAAAACATATTCCAGATAAGTTAATAAATGTAGAAGACAGATAATGGAGACATAAAAGGCAGATCTTTATGACCTTGAAGGGAACATGCAAGCAATTGAGCACTAATAAGAGCACTAGACGATCTAGGTTCAAGTTTGGCCTCCACTTGAACAAGCCTTATCATTACCCAAAGGGTAGTAACATTGAGCAATATACTGATCCTCTCCATACCCTACTGTCATTTGAGAAATAAATATAATAGTCATAGCTCTCATATAATTACTGGGAATAATAATAATACAAGTAAAACAATCATAACACCTTGTTAGTTCATGCTTAAAGCATACTAAATATTATGTATTATTAAATGCAATATTTTAAATTCAAATATTTTCATGAAAGAATAATTTGATTATTTAAAGTTACAAATGTAAAGATCAAATAAATTGCTATAAATGGAAACATTAATGAAATGTGATCACTACTTGGATCAATTTATTTCAGATTTTTGAACGTCAAGAAACAAAATCAACTTGAATTTGACACTAAGTAATGGATAACGAAGCCTGCACTCCCTATAAAGCACTATCATTTCTCTTCCTGACCATATTACAGAGAATAAACAGGGAAATATTTCACCTCCAGGGCCTTCTACATCCTGCCTTATCTTTTTTGTTTGCTGATACTGTTACTAAATATTAGCAAAATGAGAAGTGATAGAATTGGGGCAAATGGACAAGAATTACATCTGGCCACACACTTGCACACACACACACAGACACACATGCACACAACAGATTAGGCAGGTCCAGTTTTTAAACTGGTGCAATTAATGAACCCCTACTATAGAGTATAATAGAGAGATTAAGCCTATTCCATTAGAGGGTTCATGCGGCAGAACTTCTCTCTCTATGAAACACTGTGAATACTGTATTACCTGCCTAAGATTTTAGTTTAAATTTTGTAAATAAAATCTTGCAAAAGGTATTCTTAGTGTTTGTTAAATATGTTCTTTCAATAAGTTATTATGGGTGTTTAAGGGGAAATTACAAAAGAGTAATTCACAACATACTCACTCAAAGCCAATTTTATTTATTCTTAATTTGTCTAATATTCATGTTTAATAACAGTGAAATAAAATGTTTAAGACAAAATGCCTAGTTAAAAGTTGGGATTATTTTGAACAATTATTAAGTTTATGGAAAATAATACTCTCTCTTAAAGTCCTATAAATGAAGGGTTGATTTCTAGAAGATGAAAAAGGTTACACTGATGAATGATTCAGACTGTCTTTCATTCTTCATTAGGAGTGAATTAATTTCTTGAAGAAATAAACAAACTTCTTCAGTTGTCAAATGTATAAATTTCATTTCAAACATGCACAGTCCTCGATCTGTTAAAAGACTGATATGTCAATGATGAAATATAAATTGCAGAAACTAATCAGGTTTAGAAACCCTGAGCTTTTGGCTGTGGTTACTGCTGTGATGCTCTGGCATGAGCACATCTCGGCCTGATTATGAGAGATCAGAAGGAAGAGGTGGCATTTGCAGCAAACAGTTCCCACATAAATAGGAGGTGTGATTTGTTATGAATATGGAAAACAGGGTGAGAATTTTGAAAGGATAATCCTTAATAGACGACTCATTATCGAATAGAATGTCACAATTTCTCATATTTGAAAAGGCTGATTATGGAATTGCAAAGAAGATAAGTTTTAACCTACAGTCTTTCTCTTAAAAATTTGTGCATTGTATAATGCAGTATGCATCCTTAACTCATACTTATTTCATAGAAAATGCAAGTGCTTTTCTTACTTAGTCCTGCTTTTGTGTTTTCCCCTAGACTGTTTCTTAGATTTTGTCAACTTCTGTGTATAAAAATAGGATGCATATTAATGTTTCATAAATATTTGTTAAATGTCTTTTCAGTAAATGTTGAAAGTCATAAATATTGGAAATAATGGCAATAATAAAAGTGACAAAAATGGTCTGTGCATTTATATTGTACTATATAATTGAAAATTTATTTCTACAGCTGTTATATTTATCCATAATTAATCCTTTGGATAATACTATAAGGAAGATATCTCCCAGTTTACATGCAACTGAGGAAACTCAGCACAGTTAGTTTATCATAGTTGGAGAGGGCCACAACCAGAAAGAGTCCCAAGCTTTCTGACACTAGAGACCAGGTTAATAAAATCCTACAATAGCTGCGTGATTAGGTTTCAATATATACAAGAAGAGGAGAACAATTTGGTAAAAATATATAGATTCTTCATTGTCTTTCCTTTTTTTTTTTTTTTAAGGTTTTATTTATTTATTTATTTATTTATTTTTATTTTATTTTTTTTTAATTTTTTATTTTTTTTTAATTTTAAAATCTTTAATTCTTACATGCGTTCCCAAACATGAACCCCCCTCCCACCTCCCTCCCCACAACATCTCTCTGGGTCATCCCCATGCACCCATGGATGGCCTCTCATGTTTAGTGTCAAATTCTAGGGAAGAAAAAAATCATATATAGGCCACTGTGAAATTCTGCAATAGACCCTTTAAGAGCACATTTTAAAAAATTATCATTCCTAAATCTGCAAGATCAGAGAAGTTGCTTAATTTATCAAAATACGCACAGTAAGCAATGGCAAAGCCAGCACTGGAAGCTAGGTCTATCTGATTACTAAACACTTTTCATCATAACTTATAATATCTCTCATTCCAAGTAGCATGTAGTTTTCTGGCATCTAGCATATACAAAAAAATAACTGCTCTCTAGAAATGCTGATATGCCTGCTCTTATTTAGTCACTAAGACATATCCAGCTCTTTTGCAACCACATGGATTGTAGCCCACCAGGCTTCTCTGTCCATGGGATTTCCAAGGCAAGAACACTGAAGTGGGTTGCCATTTCCTTCTCCAGGGCATCTTCTCAACCCAGGAGTCAAACCCACCTCTCCTTCACTGGCAGGTAGATTCTTTACTGCTAAGTCACCAGGGAAGCCCCACGATTGCTCCCCTTATCCCGTAAGACAGCGTTTAAAAATTAGTAAGTTCAGTCAGTTCAGTCACTCAGTCATGTTCAACTCTTTGTGAACCCATGGACTGCAGCATGACAGGCCTTCCTGTCCCTCACCAACTCCCAGAGTATACTCAAACTCATGTCCATTGAGTCAGTGATGCCATCCAAGTACCTCATCCTCTGTTGTCCCCTTCTCCTCCCACCATCAATCTTTCCGAGTATCAGGGTCTTTTCACATGAGTCAGCTCTTCACATCAGGTGGCCAAAGTATCGGAGTTTCAGCTTCAACATCAGTCCTTCCAAAGAATATTCAGGACTGATTTCCTTTAGGATGGACTGGTTGGATCTCCTTGATATCCAAGGGACTCTCAAGAGTCTTACCTAACACCACAGTTCAAAAGCATCAATTCTTCTGTGCTCAGCTTTCTTTATAGTCTAACACTCATATGCATACATGAACAGTGGAAAAACAATAGCTTTGACTAGATAGACCTTTGTTGGCAAAGCAATGTCTCTGCTTTTTAATATGCTGTCTAGGTTGGTCATAACTTTTCTTCCAAGGACAAGCGTCTTTTAATTTCATGGCTGCAATCACCATCTGCAAGTGATTTTGGAGCCCAAAAAGATAAAATCTGTCACTGTTTCCATTGTTTCCCCATCTATTTGCCATCAAGTGATGGGACTGGATGCCATGATCTTAGTTTTGAATGTTGAGTTTTAAGCCAAGTTTTTCCCTCTCCTCTTTCACTTTCTTCAAGAGGCTCTTTAGTTCTTCTTCACTTTCTGCCATAAGGGTGGTATCATTGCATATCTGAGGGTATTGATATCTCTCCTGGCAATCTTGATTCCAGCTTGTGCTTCTTCCAGCCCAGCATTTCTCATGATGTACTCTGCATATAAGTTAAATAAGTATGGTGACAATACACAGCCTTGATGTACCCCTTTCCCGATTTGGGACCAGTCTGTTGTTCCATGTCCAGTTCTAACTGTTGCTTCCTGACCTGCATACAGATTTCTCAAGAGGCAGGTCAGGTGGTCTGGTATTCCCATTTCTTTCAGAATTTTCCACAATTAATTGTGATCCACACAGTCAAAGGTTTTGTAACATATGTGCTTTAGCAACATAGATAGTAAACCAAACTCCTCAAGAGTTTTCTTAGATTTAGGAGTTTAGATGGAAGACACTCATATAGAAGGTCCAACTCTGTAAACTTTTTACATCTATTTTTTTAAAAAATAGGTTAGTATTATGCAGGATGTCAATAGTTTTGATCACTGCTAAAAATTTGTCAGTCTTCACACAACTCAAATATAATCACCATATATATAAAATAAGACACTTAAAGGAATGAAAGCAATAAACAGGGAATCACAACCATCCTTGGAAATATATTAGGTCCTTGACTTCTAGACTTAAGAATCATCAATAAGAGGATAAACTTCTGGATTTAGAACATTGGTATTTTACTTCTAACTTCTTTCCATTATAACCTTAGAGAAACTAATCTCTCTGTGATGCTTCCACACCTGTAAAAGTGGATTACAATTTCAGATATAAAAACCAAATGAAATATTCTTTCAGTGAAATTATAAATAACTAAATATAATAATTCCAGCTTCCAATGACCTCTAAAAGGAAGATTAAAGATTTGGTTAAAAATACAGAGCAGAAACACTAAAATATTCCAAACTATATAAGGCAAGAGGAAATAATCAACTCAGATTCCAGCTTTAAGAATAGAAACAATTTGAGGATGATTAAGTTGCTACAGTACTATCATATAGTCATATCTAGTCCTAGTTGATCAAATGTCAGTCATTTTTTTGTATAATCTGTAGAAAGCAAACTCTCCTAAATTAAGTTCAGTTTTCCCCCTGCAAAATTCAGCACATGTAAAATAGGGACTGTATGCATTTCAAGTTCCTTTCAATTTTTTACACAAAGATCTTAATTCACTGTTTATTAATTTATGTAAATCCTTAGACTTCTTTATATTCACATCCTATCCAAAGTTAATAGCATTAGCTTTCTTCATATTATATAAACTAAATAGCCAAATGTGTTTAGAGTTCACACGAGATAAGTTATTATAAGATTTTCTTGTGATAAGCTCTTGTAAAGTTTTTTGTTAAATGATAAAGTGTAATCAATGATTAAATGAGTATTTGCTCTCATTTATTATCCTAGGGCTAGAGATAATCAATATGCAAAAGGAAAATAAAATACTGCAACCAACTTTTTATCAGAATAAGCCACTGTGATTACTATAAGTATTTTTTTCCAATTAATTCAACACTTCCAAGAAGAACAATTTTCTTCCTGCTTTACCAGAAAATTGGACCTATTATTTTTTACTATTCCATTAGTGACTGTCAAAACTCTTAGTTTAGTATAGAACATTGTGAATATAAATTCTCTACTAAAGGTCCCAATAGCAGAGTAAATTCCTCTAACAGAACTGTATTTGGAAAGATGGGCAGTACTTCAATAAAGTAAACAAAGCACTGGAAATAGCATTTTCAATTTTTTCCAGAGAAAAGTAGAGTCTACTACTTATCTCTAAAACTATGGGATTCCCCAAGCATATTAGCAGTTGATTTATGAAAATTAGAAATCCCCCTTTATTTAAGGAAATAACATTTAACACAATAGACTGTAAATTCTCTAGAACTTACAGCTAGAATAAGGCTTTAGAATACAGTCTTCTAAGGGTGGAATGGTACAATTTATTTAAATCACTAGGTTCCAAGTCTAGTCACCAGTAGTACAAAGAAGTGGGTGGAAATGAATTGCTATTTGTTAGTTTAGATTCTTTATTAAGTGCAGGGTTAAATGTAACTGAATAAACGGATGCGTGAGTGACTGTGTGCCTAGCCCACCTGCATTGACCAGTTTCAACAGTTTCAAATGCTTACTGTGTTTATGTGAACGAATGTAGAAGACAGTTTGAGGTGTCATTATGTCAGCACTCTGGGATTCCTGCCCTTTTCCATATCACCTAGTCACCTTCTGAGAGTCACAGCTAACTTTTTTCTCCTTCTGTATTCTGCAAGGGAGGAAACAAGGTGCCTTCCACCTGTTTTGGTGCTCCCTTGGTTAAAAAGTACTGTGTCTTTTTGTCCTGTCCACATGCTCCCCAACAAGTGAACAGAAACAGGAGATGAATTCAGTGTACCAGCTTGACTGCCTCCCCGTTGGCCATTAGCTACACTTCATAGACAAGAATGCTAATGGCTTCATTTTCAAATATGAAACTACTTTTAATTTGCTAGTTTGCTTGTCTGAAACCACCAAATTCTGTATCTCATGACACTGAATCTGAATATTACAGTGTTATTTTTTAATGCTGAGTATCATAACCCCCAATCAATGAGTCTTTCAAACATACTCTAGAAAATAATTACTCTCTTCTATAATTGTCAGATTATCAATTCAATTATTAAATTTGAGATCAAAATAATGTGTTGCAGCTTAAATAAGTGGAAGTTTGTTTCCTTCTCACATAGGAGTCCAAGACTAGGAATCTAGGACGGATATTGTAGAGTAAGCTCTTTTTTGCATTTTCGCTTTGCAATCCCTAACATGAGGATTCCATCTCATGGTCTAAAATGATTGCTTCAATTTCTAGCATCATCAGTTCAGTTCAGTTCAGTCACTCAGTCATGTCTGACTCTTTGTGACCCCATGAACTGCAGCATGCCAGGCCTCCCTGTCCATCACCAACTCCTGGAGTTTACTCAGACTCACATCCATCGAGTCTGTGATGCCATCCAGCCATCTCATCCTCTGTCGTCCCCCAATCCCTCCCAGCATCAGAGTCTTTCCCAATGAGTCAACTCTTCGCATGAGGTGGCCAAAGGACTGGAGTTTCAGCTTTAGCATCATTCCTTCCAAAGAAATCTCAGGGTTGATCTCCTTCAGAATGGACTGGTTGGATTTCCTTGCAGTCCAAGGGACTCTCAAGAGTCTTCTCCAACACCATAGTTCAAAAGCATCAATTCTTTGGCGCTCAGCTTTCTTCACAGTCCAAC
Organism: Capra hircus; assembly: GCF_001704415.2. Lineage (NCBI taxonomy): Eukaryota > Metazoa > Chordata > Mammalia > Artiodactyla > Bovidae > Capra > Capra hircus. Next base: position 9,159,494 of record NC_030835.1, on the reverse strand, counting down.
TCTCACATCCATACATGACCACTGGAAAAACCATAGCCTTGACTAGACGGATCTTAGTCGACAAAGTAATGTCTCTGCTTTTGAATATACTATCTAGGTTGGTCATAACTTTTCTTCCAAGGAGTAAGTGTCTTTTAATTTCATGGCTGCAGTCACCATCTGCAGTGATTTTGGAGCCCAAAAAAATAAAGTCTGACACTGTTTCCACTGTTTCCCCACCTATTTCCCATGAAGTGATGGGACCAGATGCCATTTAGTTTTCTGAATGTTGAGCTTTAGGCCAACTTTTTCACTCTCCTGTTTCACTTTCATCAAGAAGCTTTTGAGTTCCTCTTCACTTTCCGCCATAAGGGTGGTGTCATCTGCATATCGGAGGTTATTGATATTTCTCCTGGCAATCTTGATTCCAGCTTGTGTTTCTTTCAGTCCAGCGTTTCTCATGATGTACTCTGCATATAAGTTAAATAAATAGCATGACAATATACAGCCTTGACGTACTCCTTTTCCTATTTGGAACCAGTCTGTTGTTCCATGTCCAGTTCTAACTTCTGCTTCCTGACCTGCATACAGATTTCTCAAGAGGCAGGTCAGGTGGTCTGGTAATCCCATCTCTTGAAGAATTTTCCACAGTTTATTGTGATCCACACAGTCAAAGGCTTTGGCATAGTCAATAAAGCAGAAATAGATGTTTTTCTGGAATTCTCTTAGTTGCCTTCTAAACAGGGGAGAGAGACCAAGACATTCATGCCTATTCTCTTCAAGGGCAGGACTTAGAAATGTACATATTATATATGCTTATATTTTATTGGTTGAAACTTAGCTGTAGAGCTACATGTATTATCAAGGATGGGAAATAAAGTCTTCACTTTGGTGACCATGTTCTACTGAGAATTTTACTACAAAGGAAGGAGAATGGAAAGTGAGTACTAATTAGCACTAATCATTTTTTCATATACCTAAAAGCAGAAGAAATGGGCAAGTGGGACCCCTACCTTTCACTATGGGCAAGATAGTAAAAGAAATGCTGAATTTTCTAATATCACAGACCAAGAATACCCACTATCATCTCTACTCTATCCTCTGTCTGAGTTGGAAGTTCTTGGTAGATTTAACAAAATGCTTTTAAATTATGTGGGTATTTAGAGCTAATAAAAGCAGCTCTAAATCTTTTATTTCTGATAACTTAAACATTGCTTACTCTTTATATCTGTCTTAGCTATGACTTCAGGGCTTCCCAGGTAGCACTAGTGGTAAAGAACCCATCTGCCAACGCAGAAGATATAAGAGACGAGGGTTCGATCCCTGAGTCGGGAAGATCCCCTGGAGGGGAAATGGCAACCCACTCCAGGAGTCTTACCTGGAGAATCCCCATGCACAGAGGAGCCTGGCAGGATACAGTCCATGGGGATGCAAAGAGTCAGATATGACTGACGCAGCTTAGCACACATAGCTATGTCTTCTTGACTAAAATACAACCAGACCAAGAGAATCTGCTAAAGGACTATGATTAATTCATGAGTTACATAGTCACAGCCATCGGGATGTGACCAAGACTCATAGCAGATCATATTCCACCATAAACGCACTCTTTGTACCTCTGAATGGTCTGTTTCTCCTTCTTGGAGATAATGACAGTGGCCTGACTGTGAAACTGGACAATTTTCTCAGTACCTCTTTTACTAAGCCCAATCAAAAATTAGTCCTGAAATTATAATTTGACAGAGCTGCCACACATTTTCAGCCCTAGCATGCAGTTTAGTAACCATAATCCCATGAAGTAATGATCAGTTCACACACGAACAAGAGCAAACACAAATGCCTTAAATTTATCACCAAAATTTTACCAAGTAATAGTGTAACAGTTTATGAATGGAGCATGTAGTCTCCCCATCAAAGAGACTCTTAGTAAGGAATGCCACAGATTTGCTTTCCTTGGAGTGTCAACCCCCAGGCCTTCCTAGATTTCATGTCAGCAATAATTTGCAGCTTCTCACACGTTTTCCTATCGATTCTCAAATAAAATAAGAAGTCACTCTTTCCCTCTTTCAATATCCACGGCTCTCCTGACTACTTTCTTGTTGGCAGTTTGTCCTAGCGTTACTCTGATACTGATAAGTCAAACTGATGAAGCGTTGACAGAAACAGGCATAATTTTCATCAACATGTTCATAAATGTTTATTTAGTCAGGAACACTTCTTTAATTCACTATCATACATAAAGCATGGGAATGAGGAAGGGCAGAAAGCTGAGAATAATCTGTTGTCATAGTCTGTTGGAAATGTATGTGCCACTTGCTTCAGAGGGGTGTGGAAAAAATGACACTTGTTTATGGAAAGGCGTAATACAGCATGTGATTTGAATAGCAACACTATCCAGTTTAGAATCAGAACCCTAAATTTGATATAAGTTCAGAGAGTATTCTAACCTAGAGTCAAACTCTGCACTAAGCATTATCTTCTATTACTACCTCCACTTTGTTTTATCCCATTTCTAGATCTACTACTGGGATCCAGAATAAGGAGAAGACATTGAAAGAACATATGAGGTGGGTTGACAACCTTCTGGATGGCCAATCATGACGCAAGGAAAGGGTACACAAGGAGCAGAGACTGTGAAACAGCCCTGTTATCTAGAATAACAATGAAGATTCACAAATTTCTATAGAACTATCTATGTGCCAGGAAGTTACAGAGGTTCCAGATAGCCAAGTCAGCTACATATAATGCCTAAGATATTTTTTTTCTATGGAGAAGGCAATGGCATCCCACTTCAGTACTCTTGCCTGGAAAATCCCATGGATGGAGGAGCCTGGTAGGCTGCAGTCCATTGGGTCGCACAGTCGAACACGACTGAGCGACTTTGCTTTCACTTTTCACTTTCATGCATTGGAGAAGGAAATGGCAACCCACTCCAGTGTTCTTGCCTAGAGAATCCCAGGGATGGGGGAGCCTGGTGGGCTGCCGTCTGTGGGGTCACACAGAGTCGGACACAACTGAAGTGACTTAGCAGCAGCAGCAGCAAGGATATCCCTAATATTAACTCTTTGCTATTTCAACATACATGTAAAAGATTCTTATCATATCCTAGTTTTCTAATATCTTGAAATGCCTTCCTCAAATGACCTTGTCTTTCAACTTATCTCAGCCACTCATTCCCTTAAATCATCCCCAAAACCATATGTATTGTATGCCTAAGATCATATGTATGCCTTGTTCTCTTTTAATACCTTCCTATAGTGGTATGTATTTCTGCATGGGCGCTAGAAAACCCCAAAGGAAGGGAAGAGGTAGTACTGATGTGGTAACATAGAACTGGACAGTAAATCAGAAATAGTGGTTAATTTGACTGAAAAAAAAAACAAACCTGCTGAATCAGACTGAGTATTCCTGAAGGTGTTGAAATTAAAGTATTCACTGCCAAGTGGAAATGAGAGCTCATGAAGAAAATTAAATTCTGTTAGAAAAATAGAGTTTCAGTTGAGTACACATCTGTTTTGTAGTTGACTATTATTTATTTTTGTTATGAATTATATCATCCAAATTAGCTAATTGGACCAAATAATCCATATCCCCAACTACCCTCTTCATCAGCTACTGATGAATTACGTAAGACTTCAGAGACACTCTGTAGCATTCTCTCAAACAGAAAAAATAAAAGGAAGAATGAAAAGAAAAGAAATACTAATGGACAAATGTTGACTGTCTTCTTTTCTCATTAGCCATCAGTATATAAAATAAATCAGGTCTTAGACTTGACAAAGAAGATCATCAGCTCCCCTACAAACCACACAGGGATTTCTGAAATCTGAGAAGAGTGTTTGGATCCAAGATGCGTTAAGGTCAATTATGCACAAATAACCAAATTTCCCCAAATTTCTTAAATTCATCTTAAATCAAGAATCCACACAGGCACTGAGACTCAGATATAAAGTCATTAAGTAATTTTTCCTTAATATAACTCATAAATCATTGGGGTTTTTTTAGGTTGTGAATAATTTTAAGTTTTTATTTTATATTGGGGTATAGCTGATTAACAAACAATATTGTGATAGTTTCAGGTGAATAACAAAGGGACTCAGCCATACATATACATGTATCCATTCTTCCCTGGCCAAAAAAATCATTTTTCTATGATAGAACATTCCTCTCAGAATGGTCCTGCAGGAGTCTGAGGTTCTTTGGAATTACTATTCTCCTCATTTGTTAATACCCATTTTCCCCTCACGTCTCAATGACCTTAGTATCTTGTTTACTGCCAGTTTTTGTTAACGTCACTTCTGCCTTAATGGTTTGGAATTCCAACCTAAATGGAAGTGATGCTTTCAGTGTCTTTACCTGCTACTTCCTAAACATTCTCTCCTCCAGTGATCATCTACATTACACCTCAGTCACTCATCCCCTTGGTCATACATGTTAGATGTCATTACAATACCCGTTATCCCTCCATAATCCGTGTTTCACCCTGAGCACTCTCAGCAAGTACCTTTTTTCTTTTTCCAACTCATTAACTCTAGTATAATGGTTTACAACTATCCTTAACCCTGCTTTCCTATATATAGTACATGGTCAAAGATATTGCATATACACTGTTTTCTTCCTCTCCCTGTTAGAATGTAAGTGTTACAAGAGCAAGACTATCTGTCTGTTCTGTAATAGATCTCACCCAAGCAACTAGAAAAAAAACTCCTGGGACATACTAAGCACTGAATAAACTTTTCATAAATGTATGATTAACTGAAAGAAGAAAATATCTTGGTTCTAGAACATGGCTTCCCTTTTAATTTTTTCTTTCATTTCCTTGGACACTAAGGAATAATTAAAATCAAAGCCATCTTAATGTTTCTCCCTAGCTAATCAGGACACTTCCTGTAGAAAAATGACAAAAATGTAACTCCAAAAAATGAGTGAAAAAAAGAGTGTACTGGCTTCAGTTAAGTGGGAAGCTCCTGGAGGAGGTGTAGGAAATGATTTCAAACACAGTTCCATTCAGGGTTTCATATAAAGTTATTAAGTTTCTCAATTTCTTGGATCTATTTGTTTCTGAAGGTTGACCTAATTCTTTCCTAAGACATATGGGCTTCCTTCATGTCATCAGGGAAGCTGGCTCAGGCAGCTTCAAATTCATATCCTGTCAGCCTTATGTCCCCAAAGCAGGAAACAGTTGTTCCCACTCGCAGTCTCAGAAATGTCTAGTGAAGTGCTCTGGCTGTCCAGAGTAGAGCTACTGTCTACCTTTTTGCTGGGCTATCCAAGTTCAGGATAGTCTTCATAGCTTTACCAGGACTATGGATTTGGAGAGAGGTGGTCCCTCCAAGGAAGAAATGCTAAATAAACACCACAAAGCATTTACTTTATATCACATTCCCTTCTCTTTTCTCCTTACCCTGTTAACTGGGATGCTTCAAAGGCCAATTTCTATCTGATGGTACAAATCAGCCAAGAAGCCACGTATAGGGAAAGACGATTAGGTAAGACGATTCTAACTGGAGCCCAAAGGGTTTGAACACAGTGAACTTCGTCCAACCAATGTAGTTCAGAGATTTCAGGCTAGCTATTTTTTTTTCAATTTAGTATAATAAATATTCTAAAAGAAGAATGTTAGTTTCAGATGATTAATAAATAAAATAATATCTTAAAATTACTGTAGTCTTACTCATTTATATTATAATTTCAACTGCATATTCATATACTGTTTTTATTCATCCATCAAATAATTCATCTGTCTGACCATCAGATAAAGGGAGTTATTGCCTACATACTATGTGCAATGCAATGCACTATGCCTGTAATGAAAAATAATATATGTTTCATTCAAATTAACATAAATACTTAATTACATTTGCAAAATTCCACTTATGCAATCAGCTTGCTAAATCCATGATTATAGTAGATATTTTGTATTTCATTTCAAAATTACCATAAATAACATTTATAGAAAGTTAACTGTGTCAGACACTCTATTAAATACTTACATGAATTACTTCCTTTAATCCTCACAATTTTATGTGGTAGGTGCTATTATTACCTCCATGTTTATATAAGTAAACTGATAAAAACCCAGGAATCTGTGATATAGGTCCCACAGTTCAGAAGAGATGGAATTAGAACTCAAATCCAGTGACCTGATTTCAAAGATAAAATTTTTCAACACTCTGTACTCTATCTTAGCAAACGAGTAGAATGGCATTTAATGCAGAGTGACCCATAACCCACAAAGAAGAGGCAGTCACAGACAAGAGTGGTGCTTAATTAGATGTGGTGTCCACATCAAAAACCAATCTTAATATAAAAAATTATATTTTCTTTCTTTAATAAAAGGAGTTTAATATGATTTACATAGACAGTTTCTAACTATAAGGGTCCAAATGGGACTTGTGAAACTGTCAACTTATTGTTGGTGATACTGTAGTCAGAAGCAATTGTAGTAGTGTAGGTTCTTGTTACAAATGTTTTGTATTCAAGGTTCTTAATTACAGCCTACGTAGGAGTACAAAAAAGATAATTCAAGTAGAAGGAGAGGAGGACACAGAAGAGATTGGGTCCTATCATGGAATCAATAGTAAGAAGGCTAGAACAACTGTTTTTTCAGAGCTAGGAGGAGAGACACATGTATACACCATGGAAGAAAGAGTATGACTCTAATAAAAGTTAGTTCTGAGGATATTAGCATTCTAAACACAGAGCAGATTGGGTCCTATCATGGAACCAATGGTATTAGGACTAGAATTTTTTATTGCCTCACACTTGGTAGAAGTGACCTATAAAATGACTGAGTGTCCAGAGGACATAGTGGTTGTACAGGTGTGTGTGTCTATGTGTGTGCACACATGCATAAAATAAAAGAATGGGACAGGAAGGAGAGAGCTAACATTACCAGAAAGTAGAGAACACAAATAGTGAAATGTATAAAAGATGCTTGTATCATATATGTTTTTTTTGTCATTCAATTTCTTAGCTTGGTTGCTTAGTTATTGGTCTTAAAATATGTTTTCATTACCCTGACCTGAAAGATAATGTACTCTTTTATCATGTATTCATCTAAAAGTCATGATATTATTTTCATATATTTTCAGAGTATCAAAACATTACAGTTTATATATTTAATATTTTATACCAGAGTTTAACCACAGTTAATATGAACTAATTGTTAGAACTGGAATCACTGGACTAATTGTCACAGTGATGAACCACGGAGAGACTGAAGTCCAAAAGACTAATTCACATTAAATGTGCATACTGCATAATTTTGGATTCAAGGTGTAGGTTTATATTTTTACCACTTTTAATTAGAATGAAGTAACATCAACAAATATTTATCCAGGATTTAAGAGTTAAACAGGAACATTTAATTTTGTCATTATTTCCCAGGTAATCACGGAGAAGGCAATGGCACCCCACTCCAGTACTCTTGACTGGAAAATCCCATGGGTGGAGGAGCCTGGTGGGCTGCAGTCCATGGGGTCGCACAGAGTCGGACACGACTGAGCGACTTTACTTTCACTTTTCACTTTCATGTACTGGAGAAGGAAATGGCAACCCACTCCAGTGTTCTTGCCTGGAGAATCCCAGGGATGGGGGAACCTGCTGGGCTGTCATCTACGGGGTCGCACAGAGTCGGACACGACTGAAGCTACTTAGCAGCAGCAGCAGCAGCCCAAGTAATCAAAGCATATTAGACTTAATGACAAAGACTGAGTACTACTTATAATTTCTAAAAATTAAAATTAAACAAAGATCATTTCTCTTTAACTGAGAAATAAGGATGAAGAGTGAGAAAAATCTCTATGAAGGTTATATAGGGGAGGGATCGGGTATGTGTGTGAGCAAGTCAGGCTCACAACTGTAATTTTAACCCTAGAATGCACATGTTTTCAGAACAATTTCAGTCAATTTCAAAGGCAAATGAACACAGAACACAAGTTATCATTTAAATGCAAAAAAGATTTCATTAGAATTTTTATCTCCCCTTTCGGTGACGTGACAACACGTCTGTGATATGGATTAAAGGAAATGAAAATTCCTCCACAGAAGCCAGCCAAAAAGCCTCTTTGCTTTGGAGTGTACTCATTTGGGTTACAATTTCTATTATGTTTCTGTTTTAACATTACATTTGCGTTTCATCTTATTAAGTTCATTTACATTAGTATGAAAGTCAGTGTAATAATAGAATAAATTATTTTGAAATTAATGTTAAAATACTAAAGACTCCAAGGCAGCTTTGATGATTAAAGTTGATTATAACAGCTAAATGTTGACAATATAATACATTCTCCAATTATTTCTCTGAATATTGCAACTCATAATCATTTCTTTAACTTCTGTGGGTTATTCTTTGTGTTCAGAACAGCATCTCTGAATATATGTAACCACAATCTTGGGACAGGCAAAGCAGAAATCTACCAAAATCAATAAATTAAATACTGTGGATAACCAACTCAAAAATAAATGCTTTGTTTTTATTTTTATAAAGATATGTTAAAAGGATAAATGTGTAAATCAGAGAATAGTGTAGCCAAAGAGTATAGAGAGATCTGATTCAAACTATTGCCAAATTTAGAAATGTTTATGTGTTATATCCCTTTTGGGGGATTGAAGATGAATGGTATGAGGACACTGTATTAAACATTGATGTGTTTTTTCCATAGAAACAATCATTATGCTTTATCAACCATATTTACCTCATGATGGAGCTAAAAGGCATTACTGTTACTGAGTTCTAATGAGGTGGATGAAACTGGAGCCTATTATACAGTGAAGTAAGCAAGAAAGAAAAACATCAATATAGTATACTAACACATATATATGGGATTTAGAAAGATGGTAACAATAACCCTATATGTGAGACAGCAAAAGAGACACAGATGTATAGAACAGTCTTTTGGACTCTGTGGGAGAAGGCAAGGGTGGGATGATTTGAGAGAATAGCATTGAAACATGTATATTATCATATGTGAAACAGACCGCCAGTCCAGGTTCAATGCATGATACAGGGTGCTCAGTGCTGGTGCACTGGGATGACCCAGAGGGATGGGATAGGGAGGGAGGTGGGAGGGGGGCTCAGGATGGGGAACACATGTACACCCGTGGCTGATTCATGTCAATGTATGGCAAAACCACTACAATACTGTAAAAAAGTAGCCTCCAATTAAAATAAATGAAAAAATTTTTTAAAGTAACAAAGGCATTACATTTAAAAGTAAAAAATAAAAAGTAACAAAGTAAAAGTAACAAAGGCATTTACATTTAAAAGTAAAAAAAGGCATTACATTTCCATTACTGTTCAGGGGAAATTGTATCTGAAAATTCAGGACACAAGGTGATGGGAAAACAGATGAGGAGAGAGACAAGGAGTGAGACCAGCAGAGAGAGACAAGGAAGGTTTCATGTTATCATGCCTGGAAATTTTGTGTGAATTAGACACATGGACAGGTATTCTAGGCAAAAGGTAGATGTAGGTGGTCAGAGCTCTGCCAATCTACCAACTTGTAAGAAAACCATTTCCTGCAACACATAAGGTGACTGTGGGACTGTAACAAGCCATGAAGATGGAGGGATCATCAGGAAAGGCAGTCCATGAAGGGCAGGGATATATATTAAAGCCTTTGAATTGGATATTGGACATAATCTCACCCCACTAAAAGATTTAGGCACGAGAGTGACATAAACACGCTGCATTTATAAAGATGGCTCTTTCAGTGGTTTGAGAAATCTTATAGATTATTGCTCTCTGGTAGAACTACCTGTGATGATGTACAGAAATGTTCTATGTCTGCACTGTTTAATAGGGTAACCACTAACCATACATGGCTATTGAGCATTTGAAATGTGGCTAATGCTACCAAGAAACTGAATTTTTCAGTTTACATAATTTTAATTAATCTAAACTGAACTTTTAATAGCCACATGGGGCTGGGAAAACCACATGGAGCAGTGCAACTCTAGATGTAGGATTGACTTTATCCAAGGTTATCGAAAGAAAGCAGTTGCAGACATTTAGGTTTCTTTGTGCACACTTTTACTTTCTCTAAATATAAGAACTTAAAAGGAGAGATGAGTTGTCAAATAATTGCACCCCATTTTACCATTCTCTTTCTTCTCTGAAAAGTCCTCCATACTGAAAACTGTTCTCAGAACTCTCAGGACTAGAAGGGTTGATAACAAGAAATGTGTATCTGAATATCATGACCTGGGGTTTGATATTCAGTCCAAATATATATTTAATTAAAAATGTAATTTAATATATTTAGCAATGGCAGGTTAAATCCTTGAAAATTAAACTGATCAATTAATTTAACATGCATTTTTAATTCATTTAAATATGTGCTGAGTACTATTCGCCAAACAGTATGCTGGATGCTGGGGATAAAGTTGTGACTAAGTCTGAATTCCTAGAAATTCACAATCCAGCAGAGTGGGCATATTATACATAGAGCTAATCATAATACAGTGAATGACATATGGTGATGGAAATTCAATAAAATGATCACCACACCAGAAGCATGGAAGTGCTTAATTCCGCATGAAGAATTAGGGGGGAAATTAAGTCAGGAGTTGACTCTGATATTGAAATGAGAATTTCAAGGTGAACTAGCAGGTGGGGAAAGATAGAGGATATGAAAGTGGTAGGTGAGTAGCGGTGATTGGAAGAGTGAAAAAACTGCAGAGAGTTGAAACAGCATGATTTAAGTATGAAAACCAATTACTTGTCTTAAAAACTATACATTAATGTTTATGCCTGGGAAACAGGATGATGAACAAGGTTGAAGCTAAGAAGCTACACACTGTACGAAAGTGACAGACACTGAATGACTTTTCTTTTGAATGATATAACTTAGATTTAAAATTTTAAGGATCTGGTAGCATTGGGAAGTAATAAGTGATGAAGATTAAAATAGGCTGCCTAAACCTGAATATGATTGGACAGATATTTTTGAAGTATTTTAAAATTTTAATGTGGAGGTCCATAACTAAGGTCACTAAGGGCTTCCAGCCTGGAAAATTATGTCTTCTTCCTTTAATATGACATGTTTTGTTTTTCTGGCTCATCAATTCCTTAACACTCTTCTCTCCAAATAATTTAAAACTCCACAACTCTCTACAAACGAGAGATCAACCTGAGACCCAATAGATGAGCAGGTAAGGGATTCAGAGAAAATAGGGGTGGCTGCAGCATTTGTGGCTGGAGACAGTGGAAGCTGATACTACTAATGAAATGGGGGAGATGTAGGAATAGTTGAGATTTGGGAGAGTGGTAATGGATGCTTACTCCTTGGAAGGGAAGTTATGACCAACCTAGACAGCATATTCGAAAGCAGAGACATTACTTTGCCAACAAAGCTCCCTCTAGTCAAGGATATGGTTTTTCCAGTGGTCATGTATGGATGTGAGAGTTGGACTGTAAAGAAAGCTGAGCACTGAAGAATTGAACAGCTTTTGAACTGTGGTGTTGGAGAAGACTCTTGAGAGTCCCTTGGACTGCTAGGAGAGCCAACCAGTCCATTCTAAAAGAGATCAGTCCTCGGTGTTCATTGGAAGGACTGATGCTAAAGCTGAAACTCCAGTACTATGGCTGCCTCATGTGAAGAGTTGATTCATTGGAAAAGACTCTGATGCTGGGAGGGATTGGGGTCAGGAGGAGAAGGGGATGACAGAGGATGAGATGGCTGGATGGCATCACCGTTTCGATGGATGTGAGTTTGAGTGAACTCCGGGAGTTGGTGATGGACAGGGAGGCTTGGCGTGCTGCAATTCATGGGGTCGCAAAGAGTCGGACACGACTGAGCAACTGAACTGAACTGAACTGAACTGAATGGATTCAGAGCCATTTCTGCTCCTAGCCACTCTTGATCTTTTCACTAAGTGACGGTAATACTCACCCTCTTACCAAGCACCCTGCCGCCCTAGTGAGTTTAATCTTTGTGAGATGATTACTATTACTATACATCCATCTGACTGGAAATCACTATCTTTCCTATCTTCAAGCACCTTCAAGCTGCATGGAAGAAACTATCTGGACACACAGTAGTTTATCTGTGTGGAAAATACTTTAGCATATCTGACAGAGAAGTCTGCCTTAACGGTTTTCTTTCCAAGTCACTTTGCTCCAGGAAAGGACATGGAAATCAGTTAATAGCCCATGAGATTTTTTGCAGAAATGGAAAATGCACTAAGGATGGAATTTTTCAAAGAGAAAGAAAGAGGCAAATGCATATTGAGCTGGAATCAGATGCTTTGAGTAGTGCTGTTTAACTTTCCTTTACCTAAACACATTTCTAGCAGTTTCCAACTAGCTTACTTCACTCAGCTGAACTTAGAAATGACCAATATTTCACAATCGATAACTGATCTCCAGAGAATTCTGCCAGGTTCCTTTTCCTCTGCCCATATCCATAGTTCACAAGTCATGACTCCCCATGGCTCCTTTGTCCCATTTGAATTTCATAACTAGCTATTGATTATTCTTCTTGGCATTGATGTATAGCCTGATAAGCATACAGCGAATGCTTATTCATGGGCATAAAATACATCCAGTCCTAGTCCCAGGACTGTGCTTACAAAGTCCACTGACTCCCAAACAGAACAGGATGGCAAACTGTGACATAGTACCTGGTAATATAAAACCAATTGCTGGCCTTCAGCTCATTTTTAACTTCTAAAAGTTTATATTTCCTAAAATTGTATTTCTGATGAAATAACATCATAAATTCTACCCTGGATATGAGGCTTGGGCTACCACATACACACACTGTAAATGCATTCAGTACTCTGGGGCATGTTTGGAAATATTGACTGCATTTAAAAACTAAAGCAAAAGGAAAAGACAGCTCCTAAAGCCCAAAGCCATAATATTGTTAACTTTTGAAGGAAAACAAAGAAAAATAAAGTTATTTAATGCATCCTAAAATTCCATGTAACATTATAGGCTGCTGCTGCTGCTGTTGCTAAGTCGCTTCAGTCGTGTCCAACTCTGTGCGACCCCAGAGACAGCAGCCCATCAGGCTCCCCTGTCCCTGGCATTCTCCAGACAAGAACACTGGAGGTCAAAAGCACAGGAGAAAGCCCTAAGGTGCTCACGGAGACTTAAGGGGATACTGACGGGGCATCACCCCAGTGGTCTCACATAACTATGACCAGATCAGTTGCCCTGGAGGTCTGTGGTTTCTTAAAATTTCCTCTGTGCCGTCTCCTCTCCTAGACTCTCCATCTTCTAGCCCAGGATTATTGCTGCTTTTATCAGACATTACCAGTCTGAAGATGCCATATCACCTGGGAGCTGTTAACTGGACTCAGCTGCCATATCACCTAGGGCCTAAGAGTACAACAGTGTCCAGCACACTGGTGTCACAGAAATACAGGTGTGATCGTAGATGTGTACTGCTGAGAAATGGGGAATACCTTTCACCCTTTAAGACATCCACTTTTCTGTGATCACTTAATATTCAGTCTCTTAATATTCAGTCTCTCCTCCTTGCAGTGATCTAGTGAGTGAAACGGGGACCTGCCTGAAGAGAACTCCAAGTAGGAGATACCAAGTTCTACCCACCTCCTCTTGTGCAAATCAGAGCTTCTTATGAGATTATGTCCTGGCTTCCCCTTGGATGAGGAATGTGACTTTGACCAGCTATGGTGGACCTATCTGACATATGTCACCAGGCAAAAGAGTTATGACATCCAGCAGTGAACAGCTTAACTTCAAACAAGACCCTAATTACTCAGGAAAAGGAAGTGAAGCTGGTGAATGAATCATCTGACCACACTCAAGGGCAGATTTCAATATAAAATACCACCTTTTCAAAGTGATTGTGAGCTTTAGAAATTATGACTAAAATGTCATTGAGAAGACCTTATGTAATCTTTTTAAGTAGCATATATCTAAAGTAGTGAAAATATGATCAAGGTTACTGGATTTTGCTTGATCAAAGTAATTTTAATCCTGGATTCACTGAGATAAGCTTACTATCAAAATTAATCAGATGATTAAAGAAGATTCTTAAAACACTCTCCAAGTGGTCATAATACTTTTACTTTCCAATAGTACCTTTCTAACTACAATAGAATAGTGGGAAAACAGGAGCTGGGGTAGTGCTGAGCTAGTCTTCAAAATTAAATTCTGGTTTTGACGTTTACTGACTATATATACGTTTTCAAGCTTAGGCCCAAACTGCACTGTTAACAAACGGAGGGTATAATCCTTACCTTGTATGGTTTTTATTAGCAGGAATAATAAAAAATACAACATATCTTGCTCTACATTCAAATAAATAGTAGCTGCTCAATAAATAGTGTACTTAAAAATCAATATATAACATGTCATTCTTGATCTAGATGCCAAATCTTCATTCGTTTCTCTTTCCCTAATCTTCTATTTTATGAAGTAGGCTAGTCAGTCAAGGCATGGATAACTACAGGAAATGAGAGAGTAAGAACTAGAATTAGACTCTTGCTGAAGAGAGACATAGAGTTGGTAGAGAAAACAGAAGGGTGGGTACCTTCAATGTGAACACAATATCCAAAGTGGTCATCATTCATAAATCATAATACAGGCAAGCCGTTGGCATCAGGGGCCCAGACAAAGTGACAAGTGGGCAGCCATCACTGTTAGCTGGTATTGGAATCCAAGACACAAAGCTGGTTTTCAAGCTCTGGGCAGAGAGAAGATGAAGCACTAGGCAAATCAGAGGCCCAGCTCCTTCCCTTGGTAATAAACACACTACCAAGCCAAGAGATTAGACAGAGAGAAAGTCAAAGCTTAGTACTTGAAAACAGATGCGCAAAGGTGATCTTGATTGAGCTGCAGATGCATGAGGTGGAACCATCTGATTGCTTCCTGTAAGATGTGAGGGAGCAAGTTGGTAGCACCTACTGTCCTGGGGGCTGGGAGGGGGTGACCTCTGGACAAATATAAGGTATCAGACCACTTTGTATGGTCTAGAATATTAGGAAACGCAAGAAAGAACTGATGAATTGAGTATATGAAACCACAAGCAAATATAGCAAATCTGAAGGAAAAGACAAGAATTGAAGGATAGAATGGGTGACTTTTGCAATCACTAAGTCAGTAAAAGGGGAGCACAGTGAAGCTGAGGAGCAGGACAGAGGAGATGCTGTCAGTCTTAGAGGGATGTCTCCTTTGTAGGGCAATGAAACTCCAGCTTAATAAGGGAGAACAGCTGATTAAAGGAACCACATGTGACTAAAGATGAGCTGCTTGATGCTAAGACAGTTCCTAAGGATACTGTAGTTTTAGGCAAAGGAGAAAGGACAGCATAGATATGGAGAGGGGTCTGACACGATCAAAAAGCAGCAGAGCCTGTTGTTATTCCTTAGGTGCCTAATCAACTGTTGCTATATTTAACTTCCCAGTCCCAAGGCCAGGGCATCAGATAGAGATCTAGACAGGGGACATGAGAGTCCATCCTTCACTAAAGTGACACCCAGAGCAGGAACTAAACTGTCTGAGGCATAATTGGTCCATCTAACAAACAAAACTGTTTTACCTACCTCACATGATTGCGTAGATGAGAACAGCATCTCTGAACCACGTGGTAAATGTGGTCACTATGTAATGTTACTATGTGAGTTGTTTTGTAGAAGGTAATTTTTCTGAGTGGTTGGGCACTTAGAGCCCCAGGTCCAGATAAAATACAGGAAGGTGACATTGGGATAGAGAGGAAAACAACAGAATGGGAAAGCCTAGAGATTTCTTCAAGGAAATTAAAGATATCAGGGGAATATTTCATGCAAAGGTGGGCTCGATAAAGGACAGAAATGGTATGGACCTAACAGAAGCAGAAGATATTAAGAAGAGGTGGCAAGAATACACGGAAGAACTGCACAAAAAACATCTTCACGACCCAGATAATCATGATGGTGTGATCACTCTCCTAGAGCCAGACATCCTGGAATGTGAAGTCAAGTGGGCCTTGGAAGGCATCACTATGAACAAAGCTAGTGGAGGTGATGGAATTCCAGTTGAGCTATTTCAAATCCTGGAAGATGATGCTGTGAAAGTGCTGCACTCAACATGCCAGCAAAATTGGAAAACTCAGCAGTGGCCACAGGACTGGAAAAGGTCAGTTTTCATTCCAATCCCAAAGAAAGGCAATGCCAAACAATGCTCAAACTACCACACAATTGCACTCATCTCACACGCTAGCAAAGTAATGCTCAAAATTCTACAAGCCAGGCTTCAGCAATACATGAACCATGAACTTCCAGATGTTCAAGCTAGTCTTAGAAAATGCAGATTAACCAGAGATCAAATTGCCAACATCAACTGGATCATCAAAAAAGCAAGAGAGTTCCAGAAAAACATCTATTTCTGCTTTATTGACTATGCCAAAGCCTTTGACTGTGTGGGTCACAATAAACTGTGGAAAATTCTGAGAGATATGAGAATACCAGACCACCTGACCTGCCTCTTGAGAAATCTACATGCAGTTCAGGAAGCAACAGTTAGAACTGGACATGGAACAACAGACTGGTTCCAAATAAGAAAAGGAGTACATAAAGACTCCCTGCTTATTTAACTTCTATGCAGAGTACATCATGAGAAACGCTGGGCTGGAAGAAGCACAAGCTGGAATCAAGATTGCTGGGAGAACTATCAAGAACCTCAGATATGCAGATGACACCACTCTTATGGAAGAAAGTGAAGAGGAACTAAAAAGCCTCTTGATGAAAGTGAAAGAGGAGAGTGAAAAAGTTTGCTTAAAGCTCAACATTCAGAAAACAAATATCATGCAATCTGGTCCCATCACTTCATGGGAAATAGATGGGGAAACAGTGGAAACAGCATCAGACTGTATTTTTGGTGGTTCCAAAGTCACTGCAGATGGTAATTGCAGCCATGAAATTAAAACGCGCTTACTCCTTGAAAGGAAAGTTATGATCAACCTAGATAGCATATTCAAAAGCAGAGATATTACTTTGCCAACAAAGCCCCATCTAGTCAAGGCTATGATTTTTCCAGTGGTCATGTATGGATGTGAGAGCTGGACTGTGAAGAAAGCTGAGTACCGAAGAATTGATGCTTTTGAACTGTGGTGTTGGAGAAGACTCTTGAGGGTCCCTTGGACTTCAAGGAGATCCAACCAGTCCATTCTAAAGGAGATCAGCCCTGGGTGTTTTTTGGAAGGAATGATGCTAAAGCTCCAGTACTTTGGCCACCTTATGCGAAGAGTTGACTCATTGGAAAAGGCTCTGATGCTGGGAGGGATTGGGGGCAGGAGGAGAAGGGGACAACAGAGGATGAGATGGCTGGATGGCATCACCAACTTGACGGACATGAGTTTGAGTGAACTCTGGGAGTTGGTGATGGACAGGGAGGCCTGGCGTGCTGTGATTCATGGGGTCGCAAAGAGTTGGACACGACTGAGTGACTGAACTGAACTGACACTGGGAATGCCTCCATTGTGAGTACCCGGTCCTTTCCTCAGATGAGAAATTGTCCCAAGTCTGGCAGGTGTCACATAAGAGGGCGGATGATCTGGCGGCCTCTAAGGCATACCTCACTTCTCTGCCAACCACCGTCATGTAGGCACTCATGTCATCACACCATCTCCAAGTGCAAGGAGCAGAGACCTTCTCTCTGTGTACCTCCCAGCTACCAAAGCCCACAGAAGTGGTGGCAGCTGAAAAGGGAGACAAATCAAGGTGAACTCACAGATGTGAAAAGCAGCAAACTGAAAATATCAATCATGTTTCCCAGCACTATGAGAAGCACAGTTCATTTGTTACACCTCAGATTACTTTAAACCAGATGCTCTGTAGGAAATGCCACAGAGCAAAACTGCATAGAAGAGTTTAAATGTGACAGTCTGCATCACAAAATAACATAATTCTGGTGCTCCCAAGGACAATAAGTCAGAATCAGTTTACAGAAAAAAAAAAAATCAGAAAAGGAAAGGTTTTCCCTTCATTTGATGTTTTAAGAAAGTTTTTAATCCAGAGCGTCTCAAACTTGAGTGTGCCTCTAGACTACCTGGGACCTTATCCAAATGTAGATTCAGATTTCACAGGTCTGGGAGGTGCGGGTGGGGGAGACACTGCATTGCAACAAGCTCCCAGATAAGGCTGATAGTAGGAAGGTACTAGACAATCAAATTGAGGATTTTAAAATAGCTCTTATGACTTGTACATACAGATGAGAGAAAACTGATAGGAAAGGAAAGAAGATAACCATCTTATAAAATGAGTCAGTGATATCAAAACAGAGGGATGTTGTGGGGAGGGAGGTGGGAGGGGGGTTCATGTTTGGGATCGCATGTACACCCGTGGTGGATTCATGTCAATGTGTGGCAAAACCAATACAATTTTGTAAAGTAAAATAAAGTAAAAATAAAAATTAAAAAAAAAAAAAACATGCTTGAAAAACGCTTGATGTTTGATGTTCTCTTGTGACACTTACTGTCATTTGAAAGTGTTCACAATTCATTTGTGAAGTCAAGATACATAGACATAGACACAGACATAGACACACGCACATAGACATGTAAGCATATGAAGTCAGAACCACTGTGTACCCAGGGTGAAAATAATGCACTGAACTAACTCTGAAGCTTCTGTGTGAATGGCTGTTACAAATAATAGCCCTCAATAAATGGTTATCATTATCAATAATGGTAGTAACATATCAGTAGACTTTGAGTTTCTCAAGTAAATTCTCATCAATATTTTTAATCTTACTATGGAAGAAAGTGAAAGTGAAGTCACTCAGTTGTGTCTGACTCTTTGCAACACCATAGACTGTAGCCTACCAGGCTCCTCGGTCCATGGGATTTTCCAGGAATGAACACTGGAGTGTCATTTCCTTCTCCAGGGGATCTTCCCAACCCAGGTATCGAACCCGGGTCTCCTGCATTGGAGGCAGATGCTTTACTGTCTGAGCTACTGGTTTTCTGATTAAAGTCAATAATTTTCTTCTAATTTTGGAGGAGATATAGAAAAAGATATAAAATGTTTGAATTCATGCTTAATCCAATTATGAAGTGATGTATATTTTTAATACTCCCATTTGTGAAAATCCATGCAGTATTCATGTCAGATGATATTATAAATATAATATAGTGTAAATTTGTGTATTTAAAATTAAATAGTGTATATTTTGTATCTTTATAGTCACAAAATATATAGTAAAAATTTCCTATATTATAAAATATGAATTTTTATAATCAATTTTAAATGTTCTTTTCAGTGCAATACTATAATTTGTTAAAGTATTCAGTTATTACTTTTACCAGATGTTTATGATGTTTTCTAATTTTAATACTAAAGTTATATTATAATGACTGTTCTTGTAAACATTATTTGTGCACACGTGGTTATATCATGAATTCAGAAAAAAAATATTGCTGAACTAAAGGGTATGTGCCCTTTTTAAGGTTTTGATACATATTTTCAAATTAGCCTGCAAAAGAGCTTACCCATATCAACTCCCACAGGCAATAGGGCAGCAAGGGGGAAGCATGGATATGGGGTGACGGGGTGAGTAGGAGAAGAGGGGTTTGAGAGAGGGAGGTCTGTAAAGAATGGCAATGGCTTTGACTTTCACCCTGAGCAAAATGGGCAGCATGGATGCTTTGTGAGGAGTAATCAAAGTCTTTAACAAATCAAGAACCAAAGTTTGAAGACCATGAAGGAGAGCATTATAGTAATCCCGATGAGAGAAGGCCAGGGCTGCAGGATGGAGATGGTGGATAGACTTCGGATTCTGGACTTAATCAAAGGCAAGGACAACAGGATTTGCTGAATATGAAGGGCAAAATGGGTAACGATGAGTTCAGGTTTTTTAGTATGAGAAAATGGGAGATGTGTCATTTCCTGAGTAGGAGAAAAACTGTGGGTGGACCAAATGGGCTGGGAAAGAAACTCAGCCACTCAGTTTGGTCAAGTCTGATTTGAGATGTCTTTGGGATACTAAGTGGACAGTTAAATTGGTAAGACAGAGCCTCTGTAGTTATTAGTCTAAATTGCTCCTCAATTTCTTTTTGAGTTATGACTATTATTTATCCTAAAGTGATACTTTTCTATAAAATAACTTTTTTTCTTTTTTATTAACATAAACTTATATACAGAATTATCTTCCTTTTATCTTTCATATACTTTGGATGTTCAAATAATTGTGTAGGTTTTTTCCTTCTTTTTTCTTGATGAAGCTAGTTCACAATTAGCTGTGTTCTTATTTGTCTTATTAAGTAGGTGTAGATATTTCTATCCAATTTTTATCATTTCTATTTACAGATTCCTTAATTTTCTCTCTATATTTACTGATATCTCTGTTTCTTCATGTTCTCTTATTCTTCTACCAACTATTTACACTGAATGCTTAATATATTTTAATTCTTTTTGCTTACCAGTAAAATTTCTAAGGATGTGATTTGTGTGTTTGGTGAGAATACACACATTTTTATGCACATGGTTCATATTTTTGTATTTTATAGTTTCTTTTTAATATTTTCTTATCTGATTTATCCTTTGACCAAGCACTTAATTAAAATATTGTTGTTGTTGTTTTTTTTAACAGCAAACATTTGTTTTTATTAGAAAATCCCATTTGGTAAGAGCTTCCCTAAGCCACCACAGAGACTGGGTAGCCTCCAAAAGTCCCATAGCTTTCACCTTATCTTCTACCTTCTTTTGATAGGGGATGGTGGGCAACGGGTGTGGTGTCAGGCAGTCTCAGAGGTGCCCCATCCTAGACCCCTGAGAGAAGTCACATCGCTAGCAACATGCCCTATGACACCTTGAGGTGGGGTGGGGGTCACCACAGGGCCCCTAGGCTCAGGCTGTTGCCTTAGGCAATCCTCTTTATATAGCTTCAGGCAAAATCAAAGAGGCTTTCATAGCCTCCCAGGCCTGGTCCTTTGCTTTGGTTGAGAGCAGGTCAAGATCCAGGAGAACATAGCCAAGGGCTAAGGGAGAAGAGATTGTGTTTGAGATACCCTTTGGAGTCTGGAAAGCACCTGGACATCTGGGGAAGGAAGGGCTGTGGAAGTCCCCATTCACTTTTTCTTGACTTTAGGGGTATCATATTTCCTCTTGCTGGAGTTCCACAAGGGCAGGAGTATGCCAATGGGAGGGAGAGTCATGACCCCAAAGGTCATCCAGTCCAGGAAATGGAGGGAGAATCCCCTCTCAAACTCTCACTGAGACAGGGATCTTTCCTGTCCAGTTGCACTGGTAAAGCCCATCACAACGGACCCATCCTCCTGAGCCAAGTAAGTAATAGTTGCTGAGGTGAAGTGAAATAACCAGCCTTGAGAGGGTGCAGGACCACTGTGTGGGAGACGCTGCTAGCAGGTGCAATCTGATCCCATTTGACACTGAGCATCCCAGACACAATGTCAAAGAAATCTTCTAGAGGGAATAACATCATCAGATAATTCCACATCTAATACATACAGCACTTGAGCCAACATTGTAGATGTACTGTAAGGTCAGGTCTCACCCTTCCATGGCACATTGCTGTTCAGCAGTGATTTAGAGGCCAAAAGCTTGGCTCCTTCCCCTGCCTGAGTGTCAGTAAATAGATCCAAAACCACGAATGCCAGCAGCCTCATCATGTGCACCCCCAAAGCCTTTTGGGGGTCACCAAAACCAGAATCATATGCTGTTCTTTACAAATGTCTAAATTGTATGCTTTTTATGTTATGGTTGGTTATTAATTTCTATTTTCCATTTCTTCCAAGCTACAAAAACTGCATTTTGCAATGCTACTTTTATACTTTTTGGGTGTATTCTTGAGAAGAAGACACGTTAACTGATATGAAACTAGACACAATACAATCCATTATATTGACCTCATTACTTTTACTTTGAAATTAAAGGGAGCTTCCTTTTCTGCTTCAAATGATCATCTTTCTAAATCTACCCTGTGTAACCCTTCTATTGTTGATGATGTCAGAGACCATATTGCTCTGAGCCCTTTTACAGCTTTGGGACATTTCTTGCTCATTGTATTGCCTCAGAAGCATAACCTAGAAAATATTTTCCTGATAACATCAGCACTTAGCAATACTATAAATCTAACACTTAAATCTAACTCCAAAATTATTCTTGAATTTTCTTCTTTCCTGGAAGGTTTGTTCCCTGCCTCTCTCCTGTGCTTGGAATCTCTGCTGGAACTTCAGTTAGATAATGCTCCTTGCTCAGAAGTTAAAAGTTTCTGTCCTCCAACTCTGGATCCTCTAGACCTAGGTCTTCTGCTCAGGCTGGTAGCATAATGAGAATATACACGAGATAAGCAAACTGTTATATTGTAGAGACAGCACTACTCAGATTCTGGTCAGCCACATTCCTGGGTCTGGTCATTTCAAGTGGAATAGAGAAATAGGGATTTTGTTAATCCCTGTGGAAGTCACCATTTAGCCCCAAAGCTTTACACATTTTAGGAATGAGATACAAGAGCTGAAAAGAGATAATTCCAGGATATCATGGGAGAGGACAAAATGTGGGGAGAAATAAATGGGAAATACCAAGGTGTTTGTCTGAAACAAAAATCAGATTAAACTGGAAATAATAAGGCCTCGTGGCTTCATGGATTTCCCTAGTGGCTCAGATGATAAGGAATCCACTGCAAAGCAACAGATGCAGGAGACATGGGTTTGATCCCTGGGTCAGGAAGATTGACTGGAAAAGGAAACGGCAATCCACTCCAGTAGCCCTGCCTGGAGTATTCCATGCACAGAGGAGCCTGATGGGCTACAGTCCATAGGGTTCCAAAGAGCTGGACACGATTGAGTGACTAACACATTCATTTTAATGGAATGAAAGTATTTTAATGTTCTATGTCATTCACTATTATTTTTTTTTCTACAGTCATTTACTAAGTGTTATCTATATTTCAGACATGTGAGTCTAAGACTTATGTCTTTTTTTTCATTAAAAAATAATAAAATTTAAAATTTTGATTCAATAAGATAATTGAACTGTGCATAGTAAGCACCCAAATGGTTGCTGTCATTATAACTATTATGTTTTGGGTTCTGGATATTTGTAGAAGGAGAAACTATTTTCAACCTAAGGTTAAACTCAAAAGGTGGAAGTAAGGGATCAGGGAAGTTTTTTGGAAGAGATGCACTTCTAAACAAGGGAACACCTTGTTTCTGCTTCATACCTAGTTCATGTGTGTGCTGTACAGAACTATCCCTTACATCTCTTTCCTGGTGTTTGATCAGACTCTGGCCTAGTGAGTGTTAATCAAACTCATTGCTTTGCTGTCTTTTATGTCATTAGTTGGAGTATCTTTTTATTTGACCTAATCTGTTGGTAATTTATTCCTTGAAATGAACAGTGAGTGAATAAGACCCCAATCAACAATAAAGACTATTCTTGCCCTGCATTTTAACTAGACACATTTTAATGAAGGGGGATTAAGAAGATTCAGGTGGCATTTTAAAATGAAATGAAAACCAAATCAAATGCAGATGACACCAGGCATACACGTCTTGCCTCATGGTCTTTTATAGGCAGTTAGTAACTAGCTGAAGGAGACTGAAGGCATCACACGGCATATGGCGAGATAAATATGGCTTACTTTTAAAACTGCATTTGTGTCACACAATTAAACATTAAAACTCTGTATTCCTGAAGATTCTGCTGCAAAACTTTAAATTTTTGCAAGTTTCATTGTAACCACTCTGGAGACTTTTGAAGACACGAAATCTATCATTAGAAGCAGACGATCTAAGTCACATGATTCCAGAAAACTATTTTTAAAAAGGTGCGAATAAGACTTGCAATCCAATCCAGGGAGCAGCTCAAGTAATAACCAATATTCACTCCCAGCTACACTGTCCCAGTGAACAGAAGATATAGATGATTGTGCCTCCCTAGAGCCCAGCAAGGGAAGCAGAGTTCTGAGAACCGACTTGTCCCAAGAGGGAATCAAGTGGAGCTGAATTACTGCAAGTCCAAGCCTTGTCTGCAGAGCATAACAGCTTCAGCAAAACTGAGGTTAAGGAGGTGTGTTCCAATATCATTTTGCCACTGCAGCAAAACCAAGACTGACTTAATTAGTGCATTGAATATAGCTTCTGATAGATATCAAAACTAAGGCCCGCCTGAGAAAATGGGCTTTGGTTTCTAAACCTCATTCTTACTGAATTTGGAAAGAAAAAATAAAACAATATTTTTTTCTTAAAAGTTTGAAGAAATATTTCTAAATTATTTTAATCTAAAAAACATTTTTAAATACTCATTGGAGGGACTGATGCTGAAGCTGAAACTCCAATATTTTGGCCACCTGATACGAAGAGCTGACTCATTTGAAAAGACCCTGATGCTGGGAAAGATTGAGGGCAGGAGGAGAAGGGAACGACAAGGATGAGATGGTTGGATGGCATCACCAACTCAATGGACATGGGCTTAGGTGAACTCTGGGAGTTAGTGAAGGACAGGGAGGCCTGGCATGCTGCAGTTCATGAGGTTGCAAAGAGTCGGACATGACTGAGCAAATGAACTGAACTGAACTGAAGAAAAAAAAGTCCCACTCATGTTTCTTTGTCTCAATTTTAAAAAAACTGAAAATAGCTGGAGATCACAGGGTACAATTTAATCAATGGTGCCAAAGCAGAAGCCTGAAGAAAATCTCTCAAAGAAAGATGCCAACGTGGAGTTCCTGGCTCCACTATCATCTGTAAATGCCAGCAGTAAGGTTCTCACCGCAGAAGGCTGCTCTGATGATTTAATGAGTTAATATGTAATTAAGGTTCTTATAACAATATATAGAACATAATAAACAATATATGCATTTGTCATCATTATTACTATTTTGATATTATGGAGATGTAATCTAGACAGTCCCGGATGAGTCAAATAATATTTAAAACCTTTCATTTGATGGGCATTTAATATGTTCAAGGTACTTTATGTAAACTGACTTAATTTTCACAATAATCCTATGAGGTGGATACTACTGTTATTTCAATTTTATAGTTTGAAAATCTGAGGCTTAAAAAAATCGTCAGTTGCTCAAATTAAGGTTAAGTCAATGGGCTGGAAAGTAACTGCCTCAGCGTTTTAACCAGGCAATCTCCTTGAAGCAGCTGCTCTTTAATAACTAAGTTGAATGTCCAAAACCAACAAAGGCAAGATTTATAGTGGCCAAGATCAACATGTAAATCGAGTGAAATCTAACCTAGATGTGCTACACTTGTGACTGTATAAGCAAAGTCACATACGCCACACCTGATGCAGGGGAGCAAAATGTGTCACCCCAAAATATGCCTCTTTGAGCTAAAGGCAATCAAACCCAGAAGTTTTAGGAAAAGCTCCTTACCTCCCTCTCAAATGCCTTAATTCACATAGGAGGGGGCCCTGTAGCATAAGCCATCTGTACCAGACATTCTTTTTCACCTAAGAAATTTATCTGTGTAACAGGGTAACCATTGTTTGCTAAACATCTTACTGTCCCTTCCAGTGAATGGCCTTCCTCCCTTTGTATCCCCACGTCCCTGTAATCCTTTCCTCAGCAGGATGCAATATAAGCTTCATTTACCTGGCTGCCCTTTGAGTCTTCCTATCTTTATGTGGCTTCTGCATGTTTGTAAATCTGTTTCCTCCTGTTAATTCGTCCTATATCAATTTAATTATTAGAATAGCAGAAAAATCTACAAGGGAAGAAGGGAACTGTTTGTCCATGCCTTGAATGACAAATATGCAAATATGACAAACACATGCAAACAGTTCAACAACTGTTTGGAGATAAAAAGCAGTCAACAGCATGAATAGAATCTCAGGGAATCTTCTTGCTTTTAAAGATTTAAGTACTTATGTCTGAAGTCAGGGCCCCTCAACTGTTCTTCCTCACAGTGTGTGTCTCTGTGTAACCTCATGCTTTGATAATACAAAGAAAAGAGGCAGAGATATGTTGAGTTTTCAAGATAAATTCATAGGGATGCCAACTAATGTTCTCCACTTTTAGACTGAGGGATCAGTATACACAAAGGTTGAAATTTCTTACTGAGAATGTGCTAATATAATAAACCCCAAATAACCCAAAGTCTGTGAATTAGAGTTTTGCTTTCTTTTTCTTCCTTCATGTCACTTAGCCAGAACGACAAGCTAGTCCTTGTGGCCTCATCAGATGTTCCATATGAACCTGTCGTGTAGAAACTTCAGACTCTCCTTTTTTTTTCCTTGTCTCCCATCTATAAGTCTGCAGTATGGCCTAGCAAGATCTAAAACAGCATATATTTCCTTAGACTCCAAAACACTGCCAGTGCTATTGATAACATTAGTAGTAACTCTACTTAGCAAACAAGACTACATGTTTCACTTCTAGATTACAACCATGTACAGCTTATTTAGAAGCATTACTTGCAGACACGGGAGAACTCACCTAGTCTTTTCACCATTACACATATCTTGCATTTGGATCTGTAATATCTTTAAAAATTTTAATCCTTGTGTCTTTTGTTTCCTGTGGATGGAACAGGCTTGATGAACCTCTATTATGTAACTAGCATTCATTTTGATAGGTAATTTCATCCCAGATTGCTTTTAGCTCAGTGCCCTGGCAGTCTCTGCCACACTGCCAGAGACTCCATTCTTCAGTACTTCTAAAATACTCATACCAGGGTGTAATCTTTAATTCTCTCTCCACAAGCACAAACATGGCACTGTAATATTTTAAAAATGAATCATCTATGGTAACCGAAGAATTAAAATCTATACAAGAAAAATTGTGTGTGATAATGAGATGGAGAAGTGTTCCAAATCCACAATTAGGATTCCTAATGTACAGTGAGTCTGAATTTGGCAATAAGGAGTTCATGATCTGAGCCACAGTCAGCTCCCGGTCTTGTTTTTGTTGACGGTATAGAGCCTCTCCATCTTTGGCTGCAAAGAATATAATCAGTCTGATTTTGGTGTTGACCATCTGGTGATGTCCATGTGTAGAGTCTTCTCTTGTGTTGTTGGAAGAGGGTGTTTGCTATGACCAGTGCATTTTCTTGGCAAAACTCTATTAGTCTTTGCCCTGCTTCATTCCACATTCCAAGGCCAAATTTGCCTGTTATTCCGGGTGTTTCTTGACTTCCTACTTTTGCATTCCAGTCCCCTATAATGAAAAGGACATCTTTTTAGGGTGTCAGTTCTAAAAGGTCTTGTAGGTCTTCATAGAACCATTCAACTTCAGCTTCTTCAGAGTTACTGGTTGGGGCATAGACTTGGATAAATGTGATATTGAATAGTTTGCCTTAGAGATGAACAGAGATCATTCTGTCTTTTTTGAGACTGCATCCAAGTACTGCATTTCAGACTCTTTTGTTGACCATGATGGCTACTCCATTTCTTCTGAGGGATTTCTGCCCACAGGAGTAGATATAATGGTCATCTGAGTTAAATTCACCCATTCCAGTCCATTTTAGTTCCCTGATTCCTAGAATGTCGACGTTCGCTCTTGCCATCTCCTGTTTGACCACTTCCAGTTTGCCTTGATTCATTGACCTGACATTCTAGTTTCCTATGCAATATTGCTCTTTACAGCATCAGACCTTTCTTCTATCACCAGTCACATCCACAGCTGGGTACTGTTTTTGCTTTGGCTCCATCCCATCATTCTTTCTGGACTCAAATTCAGAGTCAAATTGAAGAAAGCAGGGAAAACTGCTAGACCATTCAGGTATGACCTAAATCAAATCCCTTATGATTATACAGTAGAAGTGAGAAATAGATTTAAGGGCCTAGATCTGATAGATAGAGTGCCTGATGAACTATGGAATGAGGTTCATGATATTGTACAGGAATCAGGGATCAAGACCATTCCCACAGAAAAGAAATGCAAAAAAGCAAAATGGCTGTCTGGGGAGGCCTTACAAATAGCTGTGAAAAGGAGAGAGGTGAACAGCCAAGGAGAAAAGGAAAGATATCAGCATCTGAATGCAGAGTTCTGAAGAATAGCAAGAAGAGATAAGAAAGCCTTCCTCAGCGACCAGTGCAAAGAAATAGAGGAAAAGAACAGAATAGGAAAGACTAGAGATCTCTTCAAGAAAATTAGAGATACCAAGAGAACATTTCATGCAAAGATGGGCTCGATAAAGGGCAGAAATGGTATGGACCTAACAGAAGCAGAAGATATTAAGAAGAGGTGGTAAGAATACACAGAAGAACTGTACAAAAAAGATCTTCACGACCCAGATAACCATGATGGTGTGATCACTAATCTAGAGCCAGACATCCTGGAATGTGAAGTCAAGTGGGCCTTGGAAGGCATTGCTATGAACAAAGCTATTGGAGGTGATGGAATTCCAGTGGAGCTATTTCAAATCCTGAAAGATGATGCTGTGAAAGTGCTGCACTCAATATGCCAGCACATTTGGAAAACTCAGCAGTGGCCACAGGACTGGAAAAGGTCAGTTTTCACTCCAATTCCAAAGAAAGGCAATGCTAACGAATGCTCAAACTACCGCACAATTGCACTCATCTCACACGCTAGCAAAGTAATGCTCAAAATTCTACAAGCCAGGCTTTAGCAATATGTGAACCATGAACTTCCAGATGTTCAAGCTGGTTTTAGAAAAGGCAGAGGAACCAGAGATCAAATTGCCAACATCCACTGGATCATCAAAAATGCAAGAGAGTTTCAGAAAAATATTTATTTCTGCTTTACTGACTATACCAAAGCCTTTGACTGTGTGGATCACAATAAACTGTGGAAAATTCTGAAAGAGATAAGAATACTAGACCACCTAACCTGCCTCTTGAGAAATCTGTATGCAGGTCAGGAAGCGACAGTTAGAACTGGACATGGAACAACAGACTGGTTCCAAATAGGAAAAGGAGTATGTCAAGGCTGTATATTGTCACCCTGCTAATTTAACTTCTATGCAGAGTACATCATGAGAAACGCTGGACTAGAAGAAACACAAACTGGAATCAAGATTGCCAGGAGAAATATCAAGAACCTCAGATATGCAGATGACACCACCCTTATGGCAGAAAGTGAAGAGGAACTAAAAAGCCTCTTGATGAAAGTGAAAGTGGAGAGTGAAAAAGTTGGCTTAAAGCTCAATTCAGAAAACAAAGATCATGGCATCTGGTCCCATCACTTCATGGGAAATAGATGGGGAAAGAGTGGAAACAGTGTCAAACTTTATTTTTGGGGGCTCCAAAATCACTGCAGATGGTGATTAAAAGACGCTTACTCCTTGGAAGAGAAGTTATGACCAATCTAGATAGTATATTCAAAAGCAGAGACATTACTTTGCGGACTAAGGTCCGTCTAGTCAAGGCTATGGTTTTTCCTGTGGTCATGTGTGGATGTGAGAGTTGGACTGTGAAGAAGGCTGAGCACCGAAGAATTGATGCTTTTGAACTGTGGTGTTGGAGAAGACTCTTGAGAGTCCCTTGGACTGCAAAGAGATCCAACCAGTCCATTCTGAAGGAGATCAGCCCTGGGTGTTCTTTGGAAGGAATGATGCTAAAGCTGAAACTCCAGTACTTTGGCCACCTCATGCCAAGAGCTGACTCACTGGAAAAGACACTGATGCTGGGAGGGATTGGGGGCAGGAGAAGAAGGGGACGACAGAGGATGAGATGGCTGGATGGTGTCACTGACTCCATAGATATAAGTCTGAGTGAACTCCAGGAGTTGGTGATGGACAGGGAGGCCTGGCATGCTGCGATTCATGGGGTCGCAAAAAGTCGGACACGACAGAGCGACTCAACTGAACTGAACGTACAGTGAATACACCCAGATCTTAGAGCACAACTGTGAAAAGAAGAGATTGCCGCAGTGTCAGCCCAGATGCCATTTTGAAGACTGGAACCTTGATCTTATATTTTCAGGACAGTTCCAAGGTTGATTTTAATTTTGTTTATGCTTAGTAACAGAATTATTTCTTTAATATTATAGAAATGGTTTGTGGGCACAGACATTACAAAAGTTTAAAGTACTGCACACCCTCAATCTGAGCTCCTGGCACCCAAAGAGTATCCTCTCTGTGAAATCGTAAGACCATCAAAGTTTGGGCAAACTCCACAAGAATACTAACTTCCTGATGGAGCCAATGGATAGCCAAATCCCTAGCCCCACAACCCCTAGCTTTTAATACCCATTATCCTAGTTCCTATTTTGAGCATAAACAAAATTAAAATCAACCTTGGAATTGAGTCTAAGTTTTCATTCTCACCAATCTTTAAACACACAACAGACTCAGGTTTTGCTCCTTACCCAACTACCCTCCTCTAGTTCCTACTCAAACCAAATAAAATAGTGCATTTCATCATATAAAAGAAGTAAGGCCAGAACTAAAATTTGGAGTTTCTATGAAACCTGAAAGCTTGTACATTTGTAACTATGAAAAGAGAGTAAATGTGTTACTAAGTTTCTAAAATCCAACAGCCCTCTTATCCTTCCTTTCCCTTGAGTTTAAAGCCCCAGAGATAGATAGGATTAAGTCAAGGTACTATCCCAAAGATGCCTTCTAACTCAGCTGATAATTTAGTTTCCTGGATCACATCAACTCACATCTCAAATACAGCATTACTAAATTCTTCAGGGTCTAAATGAACATCTGTGTTTTTCCTTTTTCTATTTTTCCCCCTGTAGATGGCCAGTAGTATCTAAAGATAAGCCTTATTGGGGGGCAATGCGAATTTATTACCTACAGTCACAGACTGGTCCACAATAATAAGAAGCTACCTTATAAATCTCTGTAATTAAAAGTATGGTCCATGGTTATCTGCTCCAAAATTCAGACAGGAGTTTGGGGAAATGAATATTACTGGGCTCTACTCTATGTTTCTGAATTAAAATCTCAAGAAAAATTTCTGGGCATCTATACATGAAAAGGTTCATTAAATTTTAACAGTGGAAATCCTCAAACTACTCTTTTAAGTCATCTCATTCTTTAGATAATATCAAGGCATATTGCATAAACACATGTACATATACAAACTTATAAACATATGCATTTTTCCTTTCGTAGTTTGAGCAAATGAAACAATGCCACACTTTGCTTTTAATTATCACTATAAATCTTTCTGTGCTATATACACTTACTGTGCTCTGCATTAGAATGACCTGATGGTTTTCTCAGTTCAGTTCAGTTCAGTTCAGTTCAGTTGCTCAGTCGTGTCTGACTCTGTGCGACCACATAGACGGCAGCCCACCAGGCTCTGCTGCCCCTGGGATTCTCCAAGCAAGAACGCTGGAGTGGGTTGCCATTTCCTTCTCCAATGCATGAAAGTGAAAAGTGAAAGTGAAGTCATTCAGTCATGTCCGACCCTCAGCAACCCCATGGACTGCAGCCTACCAGGCTCCTCCATCCATGAAATTTTCCAGGCAAGAGTACTGGAGTGGGGTGCCATTGCCTTCTCCACAGAAGTCCACTAAGCTACCACAAAGAAATGTATCAGAATAGAACTTCTCTAAGACTGTTGATATGAATGCTTAGGAGATTTGAATTGTTCCTCATGGTAGCTGCTCTTAGTAAGTCAACAATTCAAAATGAAGATCTATACTTGACATCGAATACGTTTCATAGTCATGTTTGACAACAGATTTTCACGTTTTGGATGTGTTAAATTCAGATGAGAGTGGATTGAAATATCATACATTGGACACAGGAGTCAAGAACAAGATTGAAAAGTCAACACCAAGAGTGCTAGGCACTGCATGGTAAGAGGAGGATGGGAACTGAGGCCAAATTTGGAACGTGAGTCACAGGAATGTGCTAGCTTTCTTTCTGTTATTCACGAATACAGATGCATGTTGCTGAAGAATTTTTGGCTTGGAAATGGGAACAAAAATTAGTGGCAAAAATATTCACGATATATAAAGTGTTCTTAGAAGCATGATATACTTTTCTGTATGTGGTGATGGATTTCGGGTGTGTTTAAACACATTACCTGGTCAGGCAATCTCAAGACATGGTGAAATAGTGGAATTCATGAAACTCTTGGAACTTAGAGCTCTGGTTACATTTGCTCAGCACCTGGTTGCCTGCCTCAGCATAAAACCAGCTGGCAGCTGTTTTTTTGTTTCATTTTGTAAGACTTTGTTATTTATTGTCCAAATGCTCCTCATGAATTTCCAAAGCACAAAATTTCAGATAAGTGAAGACTGAGGAACTTTGTTTGGGTCAGTGAGAAATGTAACCTCTATATAATTAACTATCCTCTATTTTTCTCTCTCATGTTATTTTCCAATGAGTGTTAGTGAAGTCTTCTCTTGACTACCCCCCCCATTTGAAGACGTTTCAGTGAATAATTCACATTCAAGGTGTCCAAAAAAGTCAATGCATCATCCTGCTTTACTGCATAAACCCAACTCACTCATCTTGTGTGACAGACAGCTCAGAGTGGGACAGGGGCATCCCTGTTTTCACGCATGCACAAGAGATGCTGACCTTTTCTCTGAAAGACATTTCAAGACTATTTTGGTGCCCTGACTAGGATTCTTATTCCTGAGATGATTAAGAACACATTTGGAATTTCAAGTGGAGCAGAGCACTTTAATTGAAAAGATGTCTGACAAATGGTTTTTAGGTGAAGGAAGAAAGTTGGACATTCTTTCTTGAAAAAAATTTTTTTTAATTTTTATTTTTACTTTATTTTACTTTACAATAGTGTATTGGTTTTGCCATGCATTGACATGAATCCACCATGGTGTACATGCATTCCCAAACATGAACCCCCCCTCCCACCTCCCTCCCCATAAAGATATCCACACCTGGCTCAGATTCCAAGAACATCATGCAATAAACATGATGTCTAGGACAATGTTCATTAGGATAGGATTGTGGTGGAATATTCTTAGAGAAGATATCCCTAGTGGCTCAGGCTGTAAAGAATCTGCAATAAAGGAAACCTGGGTTCCAGCCCTGGATCAGGAAGATTCCCTGGAGAAGGGAATGTCAACCCATCCCAGTATTTCTTGCCATGAGAATCCCACGGATTGAGGAGCCTGGTGGGCTACTCAAGAGTTGGACATGACTAAGCAACTCTCTCACACACACACACGCGCGTGCACATGCACACATTCTGAGAGGAGCTACTATTCAGCTTCCAAGCAGAAGGATGGAGGGAAAGGGAAATCATTTTCCTGGTTTGTGAAAAAGGTCAGTACTTGCAGTGTGCCAGGCCTATACTAACACTTTTTATCAAGTACCTAACAATAATTTGACAGCAACTTGGGAAAATATGTATTGTCAATTCCTTTAAATAGGCTGAAAAAAAAAAAGGAAATATTTCCAAAATCTTCCAATAAATGAATGGGAACAAGATTTCCACCAACTGTGGTGCAGTTTATAAAACTTTCTCACTAAACCTGAGTCTTTATTTTGATACTGTTTACAATCCACATAATTTGTGCTATTAGTAAAAGAACCTAATGTATGAAGATGACCAACAACAGTCAAATGATACCCACAAACTTAAGAATCATACATGAGATAGGTGACCACTGAGTTTTGTTTTGTTTTGTTTCTTTCTGAAATGCACATTGGAGTCCAAGTTTTAGAACACACACACATACAGAGAATAAACAATATTAATGCTACTGCCTGTCTTGTAAACAAATTAAAAAGCAGAATAAATTATTTGGATGTATTTATTAAACATGTACTAGATACTAAGATGGGCTTTCCAGGTATCACAGTGGTAAAGAATCCACCTACCAATGCAGAAGATGCAAGAGACATGGGTTCAATCCCTGGGTCAGGAAGATCCCCTGGAGAAGGAAATGGCAACTTATTCCAGTATTCTTGCCTGGATAATTTCATGGTCAGAGGAGCCTGGTGGACCAGAGTCCATGGGGTTGCAAAGAGTTGGACACAATTGAACGAGTAAGCACACGCAGATACTGAGATAGAGCATTAACAGGGGAAGAGCCCACAGTCCTCTCCCCATGAAGCCTAAAACATAACTTAAAAAGCTCACATGCATAAATAATCACAATGCAACAATAATATGTTCAAACTGAGTTATGAACAGGGAAGAATAAGAGACAGCTCAAAGTATAATTAATCAGCTGGAGAGGATACTATGACACCAGGGAATTCCTCACAAAAGAAAAAAAAAAGTTTTACTTCTTCTTTTCCAATTTGGATTCCTTTTATTTCTTTTTCTGCTCTGATTGCTGTGGCCAAAACTTCCAGAACTATGTTGAATAGTAGCGGTGAAAGTGGGCACCCTTGTCTTGTTCCTGACTTTAGGGGAAATGCTTTCAATTTTTGACCATTGAGGATAATGTTTGCTGTGGGTGTGTCATATATAGCTTTTATTATGTTCAGGTATGTTCCTTCTATTCCTGCTTTCTGGACAGTTTTTATCATAAATGGATGTTGAATTTTGTCAAAGGCCTTCTCTGCATCTATTGAGATAATCATATGGCTTTTATTTTTCAATTTGTTAATGTGGTGAATTACATTGATTGATTTGCAGATATTGAACAATCCTTGCATCCCTGGGATAAAGCCCACTTGGTCATGGTGTATGA
This sequence comes from Capra hircus, assembly GCF_001704415.2. Lineage (NCBI taxonomy): Eukaryota > Metazoa > Chordata > Mammalia > Artiodactyla > Bovidae > Capra > Capra hircus. The sequence goes on along the minus strand of NC_030835.1, from coordinate 9,125,050 downwards.
TCTTTTTAATGTGTTGTTGGATTCTGATTGCTAGAATTTTATTGAGGATTTTTGCATCTATGTTCATCAGTCATATTGGCCTGTAGTTTTCTTTTTTTGTAGTATCTTTGTCAGGTTTTGGTATTAGGGTGATGGTGGCCTCATAGAATGAGTTTGGAAGTTTACCTTCCTCTGCAAGTTTCTGGAAGAGTTTGAGTAGGATAGGTGTTAGCTCTTCCCGAAATTTTTGGTAGAATTCAGCTGTGAAGCCGTCTGGACCTGGGCTTTTGTTTGCTGGAAGATTTCTGATTACAGTTTCAATTTCCATGCTTGTGATGGGTCTGTTAAGATTTTCTACTTCTTCCTGGTTGAGTTTTGGAATATTGTACTTTTCTAAAAATTTGTCCATTTCTTCCACATTGTCCATTTTATTGGCATATAATTAATTATATTGGCATATATTAATTTTATTGGCTGATAGTAGTCTCTTATGATCCTTTGTATTTCTGTGTTGTCTATTGTGATCTCTCCATTTTCATTTCTAATTTTATTGATTTGATTTTTCTCTCTTTGCTTCTTGATGAGTCTGGCTAATGGTTTGTCAATTTTATTTATCCTTTCAAAGAACCAGCTTTTGGCTTTGTTGATTTTTGCTATGGTCTCTTTTGTTTCTTTTGCATTTATTTCTGCCCTAATTTTTAAGATTTCTTTCCTTCTACTAACTCTGGGGTTCTCCAATTCTTCCTTTTCTAGTTGCTTTAGGTGTAGAGTTAGGTTATTTATTTGACTTTTTTCTTGTTTCTTGAAGTATGTCTGTAGTGTTATGAACTTTCCTCTTACCACTGCTTTTATAGTGTCCCACAGGTTTTGGGTTGTTGTGTTTTCATTTTCATTAGTTTCTATGCATATTTTGATTTCTTGCAGATGACATGATCCTCTACATAGAAAACCCTAAAGATTCCACCAGAAAATTACTAGAGCTAATCAATGATATAGTAAAGTTGCAGGATATAAAATCAAAACACAGAAATCCCTTGCATTCCTATTCACTAATAATGAGAAAGTAGAAAAAGAAATTAAGGAAACAATTCCATTCACCATTGCAACGAAAAGAATAAAATACTTAGGAATATATCTACCTAAAGAAACTAAAGACCTAGATATAGAAAACTATAAAACACTGATGAAAGAAATCAAAGAGCACACTAATAGATGGAGAAATATACCATGTTCATGGATTGGAAGAATCAATATAGTGAAAATGAGTATACTACCCAAAGCAATTTACAAATTCAGTGCAATCCCTATCAAACTACCAGCGATATTTTTCACAGAACTAGAACAAATAATTTCAAGATTTGTATGGGAATACAAAAAAACCTCGAATAGCCAAAGCAATCTTGAGAAAGAAGAATGGAAGTGGAGGAATCAACTTGCTTGACTTCAGGCTCTACTACAAAGCCACAGTCATCAAGACAGTATGGTACTGGCACAAAGGCAGAAATATAGATCAATGGAACAAAATAGAAAGCCCAGAGATAAATCCACACACCTATGGACACCTTATCTTTGACAAAGGAGGCAAGAATATACAATGGAGTAAAGACAATCTCTTCAACAAGTGGTGCTAGGAAAACTGGTCAACCACTTGTAAAAGAATGCAACTAGATCACTTTCTAACACCGCACATGAAAATAAACTCAAAATGAATTAAAGATCTAAATGTAAGACCAGAAACTATAAAACTCCTAGAGGAGAACGTAGGAGAAACACTCTCTGACATAAATCACAGCAGGATCCTCTATGATCCACCTCCCAGAATTCTGGAAATAAAAGCAAAAATAAACAAATGGGATCTAATTAAAATTAAAAGCTTCTGCACAACAAAGGAAACTATAAGCAAGGTGAAAAGACAGCCTTCTGAATGGGAGAAAATAATAGCAAATGAAGCAACTGACAAACAACTAATCTCAAAAATATACAAGCAACTTCTGCAGCTCAATTCCAGAAAAATAAACGACCCAATCAAAAAATGGGCCAAAGAACTAAATAGACATTTCTCCAAAGAAGATATACAGATGGCTAACAAACACATGAAAAGATGCTCAACATCACTCATTATTAGAGAAATGCAAATCAAAACCACAATGAGGTACCACTTCACACCAGTCAGAATGTCTGCGATCCAAAAATCTGCAAGCAATAATTGCTGGAGAGGGTGTGGAGAAAAGGGAACCCTCCTACACTGTTGGTGGGAATGCAAACTAGTACAACCACTATGGAGAACAGTGTGGAGATTCCTTAAAAAATTGTAAATAGAACTGCCATATGACCCAGCAATCCCACTGCTGGGCATACACACTGAGGAAACCAGAATTGAAAGAGACACATGTACCCCAATGTTCATTGCAGCACTGTTTATAATAGCCAGGACATGGAAACAACCTAGATGTCCATCAGCAGATGAATGGATAAGAAAGCCATGGTACATATACATAATGGAGTATTACTCAGCCATTAAAAAGAATACATTTGAATCAGTTCTGATGAGATGGATGAAACTGGAGCCAATTATACAGAGTGAAGTAAGCCAGAAAGAAAAACACCAATACAGTATACTAACACATATATATGGAATTTAGAAAGATGGCAATGATGACCCTGTATGCAAGACAGCAAAAAAGACACAGATGTGTAGAGTGGACTTTTGGACTCAGAGGGAGAGGGAGAGGGTGGGATGATTTGGGAGAATGGCATTGAAACATGTATACTATCATGTAAGAATCGAATCACCAGTATGTCCGATGCAGGATACAGCATGCTTGGGGCTGGCGCACGGGGATGACCGAAAGGGATGTTGTGGGGAGGGAGGTGGGAGGGGAGTTCCTGTTTGGGATCACATGTACACCCGTGATGGATTCATGTTAATGTATGGCAAAACCAATACAGTACTGTAAAGTAAAATAAAGTAAAAATAAAAATTAAAAAAAAAAAAGAAGAAAAAAAAAGTGATTTGAATAGTGAAAAAATGACCAGGTGTGCTCCCAATGCATGTATACTGGGGGCAGGGGCATGGAGGAATGTGTTTCGGTGCCTATCTGGAAACCGTGACGGTCACTATTTGAGAATAGTGACAAGTAGGAAGATGAGTATGGTTCAGGTTATGAGGTGCTTTGTATGCCTGCATCTGGACTTGGACTTCAATTTTCCAAGAGGGCACAAACTTGTAGCTTTTTACTCACAGATGCATTCTGTTGGTTCAGAAGGAATGTTTTTAAATTAACTGGCTACCGAGTACTCTAAGACCTATTGTATTTTCTAGACATACTCCTTTTTTTCATGTTACCTACTGACCTGCCTTGCACACAAAGGCATTTTTAGTGTGCAACCCATATTATGATGCATGGTGATCCATCAAACATTTTGAATCTAGAGTGATATAAACTCTGGATGATTAAGAATATTTTCATGAAAATATATTAAAACAAGAGAAAACAAGTTTAAGTTTCCAAAAGATAAACAGCATGTATCTGAGCTGCAATGATAGATTTAAAAACAAAGAATCTGTGCAGAATGAACAACATATAATGATTAACCAAATATTAATACTTGTTATAGTGAGTGAATTGTTATCAGTCGTGTCCAACTCTTTGCGACCATGGACTACCTACTAGGCTTCTCTGTCCATGGGATTTTCCAGACAAGGGTACTAGAGTGGGTTGCCATTTCCTTCTCCAGGGGATCTTCCCGACCCAGGAATCAAACCCGGGTCTCCTGCATTGCAGGCAGACGTTTTACCCTCTGAGCCAGCAGGGAAGGCCAATAATTGTTATAGGAATGGTGAAACAGATAAAAGTTTCAAATTGCAACTTACTATGATCATATATAATTACATGAAGTAGAAGCAAAGTGGTAAATAAAAATACTTCAGTGTCATTAGTTATTGATAAAGAGTTAACTGGGCATGGTTAGTGCAATTAAACTATCCAGTGTATTTGAAACTGTGCCATGGAGGCTGATAGGCAAAACACAGTTAAACCAGAAGTACTGATTAATTACTTTATTGGACCATTAAACATCTGGCTTGTCTTTGCTACTCAATAAACTTAAACAGTTCATTAAAAACCAATGAAACATGACAGAAAAAAATTAGAGGCTTTGTTTTCTTATTTCTTTTTGGCTTACCTATGGATTAGAGGCTCTTATTTCCTTTAGCATTTCCACCTCCAAATATCTAATGGAAAGTCACAAACTTTGCTGAGTAGTGGCAAATTCCACACCCCAAATTAAAACCAGAAACTGCAAACCTGTAACTCTTAAGTAATTGTGAATAAACTAAGTTGCAGAGGTCAGTAGAGAAGGAAAATCCTTTTTGCAATATATGCCAGAAGTCTTTCTGAAATTTATTTACAACTTCAAGGTTAATGCATCTTGGCAACCATTCCTTGCAGGCTACCATTTAACAACCAAATGCAGGTTAGAGTATTGAATGACTGAGAGCCTCAATTCACATTTTAAAATGTAAAACTAACAATGTAAATAAAGTGTTGAAGTCCACAATACTAACCAATGATTGTAATATTAATATTCATTTATCTTCCAATAGACTTACATAAAGAGAGATATATACATAAAGATATATGTTTTAAGTATTGCATTGCAGAACCCTTTTTTCATTTTATTTCTCACCTTAATTTCTGAACATATTTCTATATCAGATTCTTAATGAGAAGACAGCATTTTATTCATTTATTTTTGAACCATCCAACTGTTATTGTAAATGTATGTTGCACTTAGTTTTTGCACTTACAAATCCACTCCAGTGAAAACTTGCCCCGATATCACCATGCTGCTGCTGCTGCTAAGTCGCTTCGGTTGTGTCCGACTCTGTGCGACCCCATAGACGGCAGCCCACCAGGCTCCTCCATCCCTGGGATTCTCCAGGCAAGAACACTGGAGTGGGTTGCCATGTCCTTCTCCAACTGTAGCGACCCCATGGACTGCAGCCTATCAGGCTCCTCCACCCATGGGATTTTCCAGACAAGAATACTGGAGTGGGTCGCCATTGCCTTCTCCGAGATATCACCATAGTCTTATATAATTATGTTCTTTGAATGAATTCTGAGAAGTGAAATTCCTTGGTTATTAATAGGTATCTGAGGCTTTTGTGCCTGTGGCCAACTTGGGAAGCATTATCAGGTTACTTTCATTAGTAAAAATATTAATTAATTATTCATTTAAAACCTTAGCTATAAATACTCTGGGAAGATGAAGTGGTAGCACAGGTCTTGAATATCCCCAAATTCACATATTAAAGCAAACAATAAATAGCAAAAACCAAAGACATGGGAACAGCATTTACAATAAAGCTGGGTTACACAATATAACCACAACCCTCAGATTAAAAACAGATGAAGACAAACTACCAATCACTGGTGGAGAAAGCAAAAGGGAGATGTGAGGTCGCTCACAGATGCAAGGATAACAGAAACTCAAAATAGCCCATAAATTCTTACTGGCTCTTGTGGGTGACCAGTTGGAGAACAGCATCTGAAACTGAGAGATGATATCCATCCTTCTAATTCATGCTGAGCCCAACAGAGTGGAGATGGGAGAGGCTGGGTGGTCTGTTCACAGACTGTCCCCTGAAACTGATTTCCTGGGGCACCTGCCTTGGAGGGGACTGTAGGAACCCACACTCAGAAAACGCTGTTTAGTTTGGCATTTAAATCCAGCAGCCAGAAAAAACACTGAAAAGGATAGAGAAGGTCCAGGTGAAAATGGGGAAAGCAAGAGTCTGGAAGTTCCAGAAAGCTATCCACCATAATTCTGAAGTCTGTTCCCAGGAAGAGATCCATACTTGTATTGAAGACAACCTACTTCCTTTTTCCTGCACCACTATCTCTTAGTCCATGCCTACAAAATGCTGGCTTAAAGGCAGATGCCCCAGGAAAAACAAACAAACAAACAAAATCGCAGAACCTGTGGGAGCCAGGCATGAGAGGGCAACTGGCAACTGCCCTGAACCTGTTCCAGCTAAACCACGAAGGCAGCGCTTGTGCAGATGAGACACGAAGTGTCCAAAAACTGCTCTTGCATCACTACAGTGCTAGTATCTCCACCTAAAGCAGGGACTTGAACTTTGCTAGGCACTTTGTGCCACCTGCAAGGGAGGCGGAAGAACTGCGCATGCTCCAGCTATTGATGGACATTGCTATACCTTTCCCCTGGTGGAACTTCCCTGGTGGCTCATACGGTAAAACGTCTGCCTGCAATGTGTAAGACCTGGATTCGATCCTTGGGTCGGGAAGATCCCCTGGAGAAGAAAATGGCAACCCACTGCAGTATTCTTGCCTAGGAAATCCCCATGGACCGAGGAGCCTGGTCATACAGTCCACGGGGTGGCAGAGTCAGACACGACTGAGCAACCTCACTTTCACTATCCCTTTCCCAGGGTTTTGACAGGTACCCACCACTTACTCCTTAAAAGTTTTCCACTTCCCTCTTTCAGGCAGAAAAGGGTCTTTAAAGAAGGAAGAACTGGGAAAGCCCAATTCCTCAATGAAGGAATAAAGCTTTTGCTCTGATTTGCGGAGGAATTACTTGGTGGTTCAGACAGTAAAGAATCCGTCTGCAATATGGGAAACCTGGGTTCAATCTCTGGGTTGGGAATATCCCCTGGAGGAGGGCATGGCAACCCACTTCGGTATTCTTGCTTGGAGAATCCCCATGAACAGAGGAACCTGGTGGGCTACAGTCCATGGGATCACAAAGAGTGGGATAGGACTGACCGACTAAGTACAGTACTGCTTAGGAAATATGGTGGCAATCCAAACGGGAGTAAAGAATTTCCTGACACAGAACAGTTCAGAAGGGAGTGAATTCATTTAAATAGAACAAAAAGCAGAGATAATGAAGGTGCTGCACATTTAGTGGGCCAGGGAGAACCAACTCTCTTTTCGTGAATTAGTAGCCAATGTTTATAGCTTCAAGACAAGGAAAATTTCTGCTGGAGGGGTGGCATTAGGTGATTAGTTAGGGCGCTATAGGAGGAGTACCAGGGTACCAGGGTGGGCATTTTGCCTAATTTGGGGTTAGGAAGCTTGCTGGGGATGGGGGGATGGGCGGGCTTTTCTATTCAACAGTAAGGAGTCTGCCTGCAAATTCCTGCCAATGTAGGAGATATAGGTTTGATCTCTGGGTTGAGAAGTTCCCCTGGAGAAGGAAATGGCAACCCACTCCAGTACTCTTGCCTGGGAAATCCCATGGACAGAGGAGCTTGGCAGGCTAGAGTCCATGGGGTTGCAAAAAGTCAAACTTGACTGAGTGACTACACAAAAAACAAGGGGGCTTAGTCAATTTCAGAGATAACTTTGGGTCTGGGCTCTGCTTCTGTGGCCTTAGGATAGGACTCCACAGGAAGGACCTAGTTGGGGGTCTACCTTACCCAAGCGGGTCAGTAAAATCTTCTGAATGTTACTGAAAAGAACAGAAGAGGGAGCTCTGAGAAATGAGAAAAGCTACTCTGAACTACACCTCTTTCCACAGGTTCAGGCTAATTCATATGATAGAAGATGAACAACAGGAAAGTCCTGAGGTCAAATTCCAAGAATGACAATAGCATTTCTATGTTAAATGAAAACACACCAAAAAGTCTTGTCACAGAAAACATCAAAATTCACACCTTAAAACTAAGTTGAAAGATGTTAAGAAAACTTGTAAGACATGACAGAACAACATACATCATAATAATATAAAAACCTCAAGTGAGATGATGAAAGTCTGATAAAAATAATGAATAAATGAAAATTCTTGAATGGAGACTAAATTATGAAAAAAATAGACTAAATAAACACAATAGACAATATCTTAAGAGAAAAAGAAGGTGGAAAACGATGAAGTTTTTAATAAGCAAAAAATTTAAAAATTTGAGAGAATGTTAAAAATCATATACTGTATCCATCCTATGAATAATAGGAGTACCTGAAGAATAAAACCTAATCAAAGGAATAAAACAAATACTAAAATTTGCAATTCACAAAAGCTTTCTGGAAATTAAAAGATTTGAAACTATATATTAAAGAGCCCCCCCACATGTTGAAAATACCAATCTGGGATGAATACCACCAGTTGTATTCTAGTAAAATTTCTGGGCTTTATAGAAAAAGGAAAAAAAATACCATTTCTCAGCTAGCAGACAAAAAACCAAGATATTTATAAGACAAAGAAAATTTATCATCTTACATTTCAAAGCAGCATATGGACAACATGAAGAAAAGAGAAATATTTATATACTAAATGAGAGAAAATCTGAGACAAATGTTTTATATTCAGCAAATGTGACTTTTCAAGTCTAAAAACCACATACAAAACAACTATTATTAATTACATATAAAAGTTTGGTAATACTGTTTCCATGAGCACTTACTGAAGTCCCTATTAGATAATGAGCTTAGGCAAAGTAACTTTAAAAACATTTGTAAGATCTACTGATAATCATTAAACATCGTTATAGAACTAAGAATAAATTGGGATTAGAAAGAGTACAGGTTGTCATGGCTACACGCTCAGGCAATGTAGATATTATACAAGTATGAAAACAGGGGAGAATTGGGAGAGTTTATGCAAACAAATGTTAACTCTTTTCGGTATATTGTTGGTAAATTACAATGTTATTCTGAGACAGATATGTGTGTGTAAGTGGGCATAAAGTATATGAATAATTATGGAATAATCTGTCTTTAATCCATTGTATCCTCAGAACCAGAATTCTCAGGAGATTCTCAGAATTCTCAGAAGTTACATTAAAAACTCTCTAATCCTGAATTTCAATATCAATATGAATTTATGAGTCCTGTGTGTATGTGTGTATGTGTCTGTGTTTTTAGCATATATAATTTCTTGGTTCTGTCAACAGACAAGAACTAGAAATAATAATCAACAACCCAAAAGTAATGAGTAATCTTAGTGACTGGATTATGATCTTGAAATACCCAAGTACCATTAGAAAAAAAAAAAAAACAGGGCATTTTAAAGAAATATCCGATTCCATGTCTGAGGCAGGAAATGTACATTTTCATGTAATGGAGAACAAGAAAACCCTCAACTGCTATGGTCATGTCAAGAGCTAGTTAAAAGAGGCTTTGATCACAAATGGGACAATTTGAGCTTCCAAACAGATAATAATTTTGATTTATCAAAACCCACCAAATGTGTTTAAATCAGTAAATTCATGAAAATGTAAAACAAAAGCTTGTAAGTCTCCCTAGGAAAATGATTGGAAATAAATCCATTATCTAAAAGGTGAAAATATTATAAAGTATCAAACATTTTTCCCACCTTTTCTTTATAATTATACAATTGGATAATCAAATAGTAGTAAACAAGGAAAGTGCTATTTCATTAAAAAAAAATCTAACAAATCAAAAAGCAGTTATAAAAGTTGAACATCACCATGTGAACTCCTAAAGGATTACTGGACTGAGGCACTGACTAGGCAATGAGTTGCTGAAATATCCAAAAGACATATCCAAAGTTATATCCTTCCTTCAGTCTCACCAACTGAGGATGCCATCACCAATATCTAGACTATAGGAAACCACAGATGAAATTTTCAACTCATAAACTATGAAGAAAGGAAAGGGACAAAGAGAAAGGAGTCTATAGACGAAAAGATTCTTACAAGTTACAAGGATGCATTCTTGGAAGATTACACTATAAAGAAACATTAAGATAGATTTACAGTGAAAGTCAGGATTGGAAATACTTGTAAGGGATGTATCTATGAGATTATAAGAGGTCAAAAATAAAAAGAGTTTCTGGAATGATTGGCAGAGTTCGATGTTTAGGCTTGTATTGTGCTTACAAGGATGCTTGTTTTATGGTATTCCACTGTTAGAAATTTATATACTTTTCTGAATATGTTTTTTTTTTTTTTACGGGAAAAAGATTAAAGCAAAAGAATGAATGGAACATTGCACCCATCATATGTGATATTTTTTTTCCTCCTACCCCAGGACAATAATGGATAGGTTCTTTTCATTTTTCTTCTTTTTCCTCCTTCCCCTTTTTCCCCTCACTCTCACTCTCTCTCTCTCTCTCTCTCTCTCTCTCTCTCTCCTCTGTTTTGCACCTGTTATAGGCAACATCTGAAATAATTTGCATTTATTTGATTGCAAAAAGTGAACATTTTATCCTTTGTTCATTATAGCATTTTTAGTTTTTCCTTTGAGAAATTCTCCTCTCAATATCTTTGTATCTATTTAATCATTATTGTATGATTAATTTCTAGCTAACTTGAAAGAACTCTTTTAAAATCAAGGTTGTTACTCTTATATCTGATCTACAAATTATTTGTTATTTAATTTTTTTTATTTTATATAGGATAATTCATTAACTATTAAAATATTTATATTAGATATAGTTAAATTTAAATATTTTATTATCTTGTTTTTCTTTTATGCTCAGAAATTCTTTCTTCACCTCAAAATTATGGCAATGTTTGTTCATATTTTTCCTCATTCTTATATGGTTAACTTTTCCTTTTTTATCTTTTTAAGGCATTTGCAGGTTATTTTAATGAATAATTTAAGGTTCAGAACAACAAAATTATGCTCTTCCAAAAGGATAGCCAATTATTCCATCATAACTTTTTGGAAAGTTTATAATTTCTCCCACTTGTGTGAAATGCTCTTTTTTTAATCAGAATGCATATTTTTCTCAAATGCGAAAATCAAAACCAAAATTTCAGATACCTAAAGCTGGCATTATCACAGTGTTTATTTTGTGAACATTTAATGAAGCATGATGCATATAACGTACAGAAATTATTGAATAGATGTAACTCAGATAAAAATCATCTATCCTTCAGAAGCATCCCTTGTCCTCCCAGTCACCATTGCTCTACCATGGTAACTCTTAATAATATCTTTATTCATTTTTGATGGTTATGTAAATGAGGTCTTAGAGTATGTAACATTTTACACCAAGATTCTTTTGCTCAAACTTAAGTTTATAGACTATTCTCATTGTTGTAAAGTGGTAATAATCCTAAGAACATATCATAAGTGATTTATCTATTCCACAATAGCCATTTTTACTACAAATAATGCTGCTATGAATGTCCATTGTACATATATTTTGATAAACATATGTTTGCATCATATGGTTAGATATAACCTTTCAGAGTGGAAATGCTGAATCGTGGGATGTGTAAATATTGCCAAGAAGTGTTTGTGCAAAGTTACATACCACAGTTATGTTTCTTTTGATACTTACTGATGCTCCAGGGCCTCACTATTATTCGGCGTTAGTCATTTTATTTTAGACATTACGCCATCGCAGGTTTAACTTGTATTTCTATAACAGCTAATAAGCTTGTGCACCATCTTTTAAGTTTATCAGTTATTTGGATAGGCTATTTTGTGAAATGTCTTTAAATCTTTTGCCTCTTTTCTGTATTTGACTCACTGCTTTTTCAAAAATTTGATTTAAAATGTGTTCTTCATATATTTTGGATAACATTCTTTGTCAGAAATTGCAGAACCAAACAATATAATCTTCAAAAATAGAGTATATATTTTGTTAGATGTTTTGTGAGGTATTTGATTTTAATGCTATTTTTAACTGGCACTGTTTCCTAAATTTAATTTCCTTTTTCTTGATTAGCAGTAAACTGAAATAAAATTTATTTATTGACATTTTATTCAATTACCTTGTGAATTCACTTAGTCCTATGTCCTAAGTGTAGATTCTTTGGAATCTTGTTCATTCACATTCATGTCATCTGCAAATAATGACAATCATTTCTTTCTTTTCATCACTTGTTTCCTGCCTTACTACACTAGCAAGGAACTGTACTGTATTGTTGATAGAAGTTATGATAGCAAAGAAAAAGCTTTCAAAGTTTTTGATGCTTTTTTTATTATACCAAGGAATTTTCTTTCTATTCCTAGATTACTAAGAAGTTTTAAAATAAATAAGTGTTATAATGATCATATGATAGTTCTTTTTATTATAGCAAACGTTATGATTAATTTTAAAAAATATAAGCTAATATTGCAGTCCTTAAAAGAGCATAATTTCATATGATTTTTAAGTCATACTTGTTTTTATCTGCTAATATTTTCTTTAGAAAAAATTTAGGTATACTTATGAGAAATTGGTCTAAAAGTTTCTTGTAATATCCTTGTCAAATGTTGGTGTTAAAGTGCTCTGGCCTCATAAAATATGTTGGGGTGTGTAGTAAGTTAATTAATAGCCCTCCAAAGGTATCTCCATGTCCTAATGCCTGGAACCTGTGAATATGACCTTATTTGGGAAAAAAAAAAAAAAGGTCTTTGCCAGTGTAATTGAGAATGTTGATGTGAAACCATTCTTGATTTAATGCGGGTCCTAAAACTGACGCGACAGACATGAGTTTGAGTAGGCTCTGGGAGTTGGTGATGGACAGGCAAGCTTGGCATGCTGCAGTCCATGGGGTCGCAAAGATCCAGACACAACTGAGTGACTGAACTGAACTGAACTGAAACTCAGTGAGAAATTGTCCTTCCAAGAGAGAGGCAGAGGAAGATTGCAGGAGAGAAAACCAGGGAAGATCGAGGTAGAGACTGGAGTTATATTGCTGCAAATCAAGGAACACCTGGAGCCAAAACCTGAATGAACCACAGTGGGATTCTCCTATAGAGCCCTCAGAAAGGTGGCCCTGCTAGTAACACCTTGATTCAGATTTGTGGGCTCCAGAGCTCTGGAAAAATGATTTGATTTAAATCATCAAACTTATGGCCATTTGTTACAGCAGCAGTAGAAAATAAATACAGGAAGTGTTCCTTGTTTTCTTATATTTGGAGTTTGTGTAAGATTGGTAAATATTTATTGCTTAAAAGTTTGAAGAAATTCATCCTTGAAGACAAATAGACTGAGGGATTATGGAAACTATTTCTATTAAAATTCTATTTCTTTGGAAGAGATAGGATACCTTATAGTTGATACCTAAATTTTAGTGAATTGGGTGATATATTTTTTTCTTAGGAAAATCTCATCTAAATTTTCAAATTTCTTGTTCACAGTATCCTCTATTATAACTTACTAGACTTTTTAATTTGAGACAATTGAAGATTCATATGCAGTTTTAAGATAAATACAGAGAGATCCTTGTGCCCTTTATTCAGTTTCCCCATGTGGCAAGATCTTGAAAAACTACAATGTACTTATAGCCAGGAGGGTGACAGTGATACAGTCAAGATAAAAAATATTTCCACCACACAAAGTATTCTTCATGTTGCTCTCATAACTACTTCCCTTCTGTCTTTGCCTTTGCGTTTCAAGGCACCGTCTAATCTGTTCTCCATTTCTATAATCTTGTCATTTTTTAAAATGTTACATAAATGAAATCATATGCTATATAACTTTGACAGGATTCTTCACTTACTATAACTTTTTTGATCTATCCAGATTGTACTGTATATTAAAAATTCATTCCTTTTTATTGCTCAGAGGCACACCATGGTTTGACTGTGGCAATGTTTGTATATTTAATTGACAAATACCTGGGTTGTTTCCAACTTTTGGCTATTATGAATAAAGCTGCTACAAACACTCATGAAGTTTTTGTGTAAATTTTCGTTTCCTTAAAATAAACGAACACATGGTAATTGCAGGATCATATAGTTGCATGCTTTTTTATTTTTTTCTTTTTAAGAAACTGCCAAAGGGTTTTGCAGGGTAGATGAACTGTTTTACATATTTAACAGCAAAGTATGAATCATTTGGTTTCTTTGTATCCTTACCAGCATTTTATGTTCTCATTGTTTTTAAATTTAGCCATTCTGATTTGTGATCTCACATTGTGGGTTTAATTTGCATTTCTCTAATATCTAGTAATATTAAATATCTTTCAACACACTCATTTGATATCTATATATCAGCTTCCATGAAATTTCAATTTATATCATTTTTTACCCATTTGTTAACCTGATTTGTTTTCACTTTTGTGTTTTGAGAGTTCTTTCCATATAATTGATCCTATGATTAGTCAGATATGTGGTTTACATATATTTTATCCCACTTTATAGCTTATCTTTCTATATCATTAAGAAAATCTTTTACAGACATTTTAATTTTGATAAAGTGCAATTTATCTACTATTCTTACAGATTGTGGTTTTGGATCAATTTTAAGACCTATTGACTTATCCTCAGATCCAGAAGGATTTTGCCTAAATTGTTTCTAAAGGTTATTTTGTTATACATCCAATTCTGTGATTCATTTTGAGTTAATTTCTATATAAACTGTGCGGTTTAAGTTGAAGTTCATTTTTTATTTTTTCTTTTTTTTTGGCCAATGGATATCCAATTGCTACAGAATCTTTGTTTTTTAAAAAATTTATCTCTCCACTCAGTTGCTTTTGTAGCTTTGTCAAAAATAAGTTGAACAAATTTGTGTATTTCTATTATCTAGTCCTTTATTATCTTTCATCGCTGTCTACTGTTGTTGTTTTACCAGTCTGAATGAAATACTGAAACATTATCTCTCATTAATCCATTTACCTTCCCCATTTACTACTGTCAAATATATACATTCTTTTTGAATTACATAAAACAGATTTATAATGTTTATTTCAACAATTAAATATAATTTTAAAAATGCAAGAGGAGAAAGTTTACTGTACGTTCTCATATTTTTGCATGCCATATTTTTTTCTTTCTTACTCAAGTTCTAAAATTCTTTCTTCATTTCCTTCCTATTTAGAACATTTCTCCCCCAACCTTTTTTCAGGGCAGTCAGGTAAAAGCATACCTGTAACAAATTTTCTTAGTTGTTTTACTTCTGAGAATATCTTGGTCTTCCCTTTGTTACTGAAGGATATTTTCTGGGCACAAGATTCTGGGCTGACAGTTCTTTCAGTACTTAAAAAATGTGCCACTTCCTTCTGGTCTCTATAGGTTCTACTGAGAAATACACTGTCATTTAAATTGTTTCACAGGTGAAGCATAATCTCTTGCTGCCCTCAAGATTCCTCTTTAACACTTTCTCTGACTCTGTCCTACATGTCTCTCTTGTATAAGAATAATTATGATTATAGTTGGGCCACCCAGATAATCTAGGATAACATCTATCTCAAGATTCTTAATATTTTCACATCTACAAAGTGCCTCTTGCCATGTAAGATAGCATATTCACAGGTTCCAAGGATTAGGTCACAGTCATCTTTGGGGGGAACCATTATTCTATCACATTTTCTAACTTATTTTGTAAGCCAAGAAACTTTATGATCCCAAAACTAGGGGGGAAATGTGCCATAAAAATATCCCACATAGGCACATAAAAAGCATTCTATAAAATACTAGCTAGGTGCATTCCCAATATATAATAAGTGCAACATGCAATAAACAAGGAGTTCTTGCCAGACTAAAAATAACAGGTTTCATTATACCTTCAGTAATCAATATAACTTAACATATGCAATGTTAAAGGAGCAAAAAATACAATCATCTTAATAGATTCACCAAAAGGAGTTCTTCTAGCCAAGAGAAAAGACAATCTTTTTAATTTAAGAAGCTGCTATTTTTAGATGTATCTGTGCTCAGTTGTGTCTGACTCTCTGACCCATGGACTGCAGCCCGCCAGGCTCCTCTGTCCATGGGATTTCCCAGGCAAGAATACTGGAGTGGGGAGCCATTTCCTTCCCAAGGGGGTCTTCCTGACCCAGCGATTGAACCTGGGTCTCCTGCATTGCAGGTGGATTCTTACCAGCTGAGCTACAGAGATCTACTGACTAAAGCTAACAATAAAGAAGTTTTAAAATGATACATACGTTTATATGGGCTTCCCAGGTGGTGCTAGTGGTAAAGAACTTGCCTGCCAATGCAGGAGACTTAAGAGACTTTCATTCCATCCTTGGGTCAGGAAGATCCCTTAGAGAAGGGCATGGCAACCTATTTCAGTATGACTGTCTGAAGAATCCCGCAGACAGAGGAGCCTGGCAGGCTATGGTCCAAAGGGTCACACAAAGCCATACACAACTGAAGGGACTTAGCATACATGCACAACACTAACAATAAAGGAGAAGGCAGTGGCACCCCACTCCAGCACTCTTGCCTGGAAAATCCCATGGACGGAGGAGCCCGGTGGGCCGCAGTCAATGGGGTCACTAGGAGTCGGACACGACTGAGCGACTTCACTTTCACTTTTCACTTTCATGCATTGGAGAAGGAAGTGGCAACCCACTCCAGTGTTCTTGCCTGGAGAATCCCAGGGACGGGGGAGCCTGCTGGGCTGCCGTCTATGGGGTCGCACAGAGTCGGACACGACTGAAGCGACTTAGCAGCAGCAGCAGCAGCAGCAGCAGCAGCAGCAGCAGCAGCAGCAGCAGCAGCAGCAATAAAGAAGTTTAGAAACTATATATATGTTTATGTATATGAAAGAGCTACAAATAAAAGAGGGTATAGAAATGTTTTAAACTCTAAAAAGGAAAACACATATATTAAAAAAATACCTCAGATGACACAACAAAGTATAAGTGATAGAAAATACATTTTTCAAAAATGAAACAAACAAGTGAAAATGGTAGCAATAAAGACCAAACATATTTTCATATTTGTAAATTAAAGTAATATTTTTAAAAGTGAAAGGCATGCAGATAGTGTTAAAGTATAAAAAAATAATATAAAACAAAAGATATCATAAATGTTTAAAAGAAAAGAATAAACAGTGATTTCTCTTGTGGTCCAGTGATTAAAACTCTGCATGTCCACTATAGTGGGTATGGGTTCCATTCCTGGTCAGGGAACTAAGATCCCACATGCCACATGGCCAAAAAGGCAAAACAAACAACAACAACAAAGAATAAACAAGAACAGAGCCTGTAAATGCTGTAAATGGAAAGCAAGATAGTCATGGCATAAAAATCATAGCAAAAAACAAACATTAGAGTCAGTCATTTATGAATGTGAGCAATAGATATTTATAGACTGTTTTACACTTTTATTCTTTGCTTTCAATACTTCAGAGATATATTAGAGTAACCAAAAAATAAAGATCTGAAATGATATAAATATGGTCATTTTGATATATATATCTCATATATGTGTGAATACACACACAACTATCATGTTCTCTAAAAACAGAAGAAATATCTTTTAAATGCACATAGATAGTATTTGAAAATTGGCCTCATAGTAAATAAAATAAACTACAATTCTTGGGAAAAATACAGCCCAACACATTTTAAAATGATACAGTGACATTTGCAGTTAAGTGGAGAAACAAATGCACTCCAATTCTGGAAACATTATGAGAAAAGAAAATCAAAATTTAACCTGCAAAATCATTAAAAAATGATGATAGCAAAAAATTATGGAATAGATATTATATGCTAAGGCTATTTTAGTAGGTTCTGCTGCATAAACTATCCTCAGATCTCAATGACCTAAAATGACAACTTACCTTATAACTCTTATTCCATGTAGGCTTTAGGTCAATGATGGCTTTGCACCCAGCTGCAGCTTTGCTACAAACTGTGCCTCTATTAAAATTGTAACCAAAACATTAACCTGGACAGGAGCAAAGTTACAGAAAGGGATATTTAGTTATTTCACTGTTGGCATCGCAATAGCAAGTCACATGACAATTGGCACAGATTTTAAACCTTTTACATGGAAAGGGAATAGTGCATATTTATGAACAATATTACAAATCCCATGATAGTTAGGGCAATGTCCAAAGGAAACTGTATATTAATAGATGAGAGAAGAAGATATGGTGTTAATAATGTGTAAATATTTGCTAAAAACCAACAAACATGCATAATGGAACTCTTAGCAAATGAGAAATATAAGGGAATTTTCATAATATACTATGTGGTATATATGCAAATTAAAAGACACCTGTTCCTTGGAAGAAAAGCTATGATAAACCTAGACAACATATTAAAAAGCAAAAATGTTGCTTTGCTGACAAAGGTCCATATAGTCAAAATTATGGTGTTTCCAGTAGTCATGTACAGATGTGAGAGTTGGACTATAATGAAGGATGAGTGCCAAAGAATTGATGCTTTTGAATTGTGGTGTTGAAGACTCTTGAGAGTCCCTTGGACTGCAGAGAGATCAAATCAGTTAATCCTAAAGGAAATTAAGCCTGGATTTTCATTGGAAGGGTTGATGCTGAAGCTCCAATATTTTGGCCACCTGATGAGAAGAACTGACTCATTGGCAAAGACCCTGATGCTGGGAAAGATTTAAGGGAGGAGGAGAAAGAGACAAAGAGGACAAGATGGTTGGTTGGTATCATCAATTCAATGGACATGAGTTTGAGCAAGTTCAGGAGACAGGAAGGAAGGAAGCCTGGCATGCTGCAGTCCATGGGGTCACAAAGAGTCAGACACTACTGAGTGGCTGAACAACAATATATGAAAATTACTAGAAGACAAAGAACTTGCACATGGATCAAATTTTACAAGTCAGTAACAAGACTAGTAAAGGCTTGTTTACTAGTTTACAAGGCTACTACAAAAACTCTGCTCAATGTTATGTGGCAGACTGGATGGGAGGGGAGTTAAGGGGAGAATAGATACATGTACATATATGGCTGAGTCCGTTTGCTGTCCACCTGAAACTATCACAATATTGTTAATCAGCTGCACTCCAATGTAAAATGAAAAATTTTTAAAAAGAAAAAAATTAAATATATGGAGAAACAGGGGACTTCCCAGGTACTAGTGGTAAAGAACCTGCTTGCCAATTCAGGAGACATAAGAGATGCTGGTTCGATCCCTGGGTTGGGAAGATCCCCTGGAGGAGGGCATGGCAACCCACTCCAGTATTCTTGCCTGGAGAACCCCAGGGACAGAGGATCCTGGTGGGCTACAGTCCATAGGGTTGCAAAGAGTTGGACACAACTAAAGCAACTTGGCATAAGCGGAGAAAAAACACCAAAATGCTATCATCAGTCAGTTGGTAGTGTTGCTCAGTCGTGTTGGACTCTTTGCGACCCCATGGACTGCAGCATGCCAGGCTTTCCTGTCCATCACCAACACCCGGAGCTTGCTGAAACTCATGTTCATCAATTCGGTGATGCCATCCAACCATCTCATCCTCTGTTGTCCCCTTCTCCTCCTGCATTCAATCTTTCAGAGCATCAGGGTCTCTTCCAATGAGTCAGTTCTTCCCATTAGGTGGCCAGAGTATTGGAGCTTCAGCTTCAGCATCAGTCCTTCCAATGAATATTCAGGACTGAGACTAAAGCAACTCGGCACACATGGGAAAAAAAGACCAAAATACTACTACAACTACTTCTGTTGTTATACTAGAGATTCTAGCCAATAAGTAAGTATGAGAATTGGAAATAAAGGAACACAACTGTCATTTCCAAACAGTATAGCTATCTATATTAGAAAACACAAAATAATCTATACACTGTATAAAGTATTAAAGAATTTCAGCAGGGATGGTATATGAAAGATCAATACACAAAATCAATAAGAAAATATACTAAACATTTCATTCACAATGCATAAGTTCCACAGTGAGTATAGAATATCCAAGAGCAGACATGATAGACCTTAATGGAGAAGGATATAAATACGAGGGCATAGGTCAAGCACAAAAAAAAAAAAAGAAAAAATATGAAAAAGAAAATGGTAGAATGATTTGTCCTTCAGTATACAAGTAGTTTTTACAAAGATATGGCAATAAATGTAACTTAACTCCGGGAGTTGGTGATGGACAGGGAGGCCTAGCGTGCTGCGATTCATGGGGTCGCAAAGAGTCAGACACGACTGAGCAACTGAACTGAACCGAACTGAAGTCACTTCAGTCGTGTCCGACTCTGTGCGACCCCATAGAAGGCAGCCCACCAGGTTCCCCCGTCCCTGGGATTCTCCAGGCAAGAACGCTGGAGTGGGTTGCCATTTCCTTCTCCAATGCATGAAAGTGAAAAGTGAAAGTGACGTTGCTCAGTTGTGTCTGACGATTAGCGACCCCATGGACTGCAGCCTATCAGGCTCCTCCGCCCATGGGATTTTCCAGGCAAGAGTATTGCAGTGGGGTACCATTGCCTTCTCCATTTATTTGCTCAGGAATAATCAAATAGTAAAAGATTAGAGAGGCTATAGAACTTATGCATATTTGGAAACTGATACATGGTAGAGCCATCAGCAACCAGTGGGAAAAGGGACTATTATGACCAATGCAGAAATCACTGGTTTTCAAAGTGGAAAATTCTCTTAAAAAATTAGATTCACATTTCAAGTAAAACATGAAACTAAATCACAGATAAATGACTAGTATAAATGAAAAGTTACCAGCATAAATAAATAATAAGAATAAAATGAAAATAACATAATTGTTTCTATGTTATATATAAATAATAACAATAAATTTTATATACAAAATAGATTTTATTATTATATAAAATTTTTTATAAAATATTCATTTATATAAATGATAAATTATATACAAATATAAATAAAATAAACATAACTGTTTTAAACAAAATAAATTATTAAATGAAAGGAGTTTATTATTAGAATCTTCTGTTATTAAATGTTTAATACTTATGCTATGCTTTTTTCTAATAAATCTAAAGTAATTCAATATTTCTAAACAGATCCTGAACAACTTGAGTATTTTCATACTCTACCATTAAATGATGAAATTAATTACAAATGTCCTTATTTTTAATTAGTTTCTGTTTTGCATTTAAAACAACAAATTTCTCATTGGTTTTATTCTATACCCAACTGTTTTCATTTTAGTTCTGCCTGCTTTTTTTCTAATAAGTTACTTTAAAGTATTTTCCAGGTTCTTATACTACTTTATCTCTTTCATCATCTGGTTATTAGTTTGTCAATTTTGTTGGCTATCTCTCTTAGAGTTGTTTGTTAGCTCATGTGTTATAAATATGATTGAAAATCTCTTTTTTTCTCCCTCATTACATACCTATGCCCAGAAGTTTTGTGTTTTTTTTTTTAATACCTGATAAACCAGGGCCTCTGATCCAAAATAAGGTTTTGACCAGACATTAAAAAATGAAATACACAGTAGACTGTCCAGTTAACATATCAAAACACAAAAAGAATGATTACCCCATCTCTTTTGCTAGCCCATCCTTTTATCTCCTTGCTCAGAGGTAACAACTACTCTCAGTTGTGAAGACTTCCTTTTTCTTCTTCATATAAGTTTACAGTAGTATTAGTATCAGTCACTCAGTCATTCAACTCTTTGAGATTCCATGGGCTGTAGCCCACCAGGCTCCTGTGTCCATGGAATTCTCCAGGCAATACTGGAGTGGGTAGTCATTTTCTTATCCAGGGGATCGTCCCGACTCAGGTATCGAACCTGGGTCTCCTGCATCGCAGGCAGATTCTTTACCATCTGGGCCATCAGGGAAGCTCTCATATAAGTATATATGCCTATACAATAAATTTAGGTTTTCTTATTTGAAAATTATATATAGAAAATATTATTAGATATAGTTCTATGATTTTCCTTTTTGCACAATATTATATTACTAAGTTTACCTATGATATTGTATGTGACTGTGATTCTTTTTTTTTTTTTTTTTGTATCCTTAGGTATTGCATTGTGAGAATATGCCATTTTACTTATCATGGCATCCCTTCTCTTTTCTGTAGATGTCTGTTGTTTCCAATTTTTTTGTTGTTATTATTAGTTCCAAATAGGGAAAGGAGTATGTCAAGGCTGTATATTGTCACCCCGCTTATTTAACTTATATGCAGAGTACATCATGAGAAACACTGGGCTGGAGGAAGCACAGCTGGAATCAAGATCACCAAGAGAAATATAAATAACCCCACATATGCAGATGACACCACCCTTATGGCAGAAAGTGAAGAGGAACTAAAGAGCCTCTTGATGAAAGTGAAAGAGGAGAGTCAAAAAGTTTGCTTAAAACTCAACATTCAGAAAACTAAGATTATGGTATCTGGTCCCATCACTTCATGGCAAATAGATGGGGAAACAGTGGAAACAGTGGCTGACTTTATTTTTCTGGGCTCCAAAATCATTGCAGATGGTGATTCCAGCCATGAAATAAAAAGACGCTTACTCCTTGGAAGGAAAGTTATGACCAATCTAGACAGCATATTCAAAAGCAGAGACATTACTTTGCCACCAAAGGGTCATCTACTCAAGGCTATGGTTTTTCCAGTAGTCATGTACGGATGTGAGAGTTGGACTATAAAGAAAGCTGAGCACTGAAGAACTGATGCTTTTGACCTGTGGTGTTGGAGAAGACTCTTGAGAGTCCCTTGGACTGCAAGGAGATCCAACCAGTCCACTCTAAAGGAGATCAGCCCTGGGTGTTCACTGGAGGAATGATGAAGCTGAAACTCCAATACTTTGGCCACCTGACGCAAAGAGCTGACTCATTTGAAAAGACTCTGATGCTGGGAAAGATTGAAGGCAAGAGGAGAAGGGGATGACAGAGGATAAGATGGTTGGATAGCATCACTAACTCAATGGACATGGGTTTGGGTGGACTCTGGGAGCCGGTGATAGACAGGGAGGCCTGGCGTGCTGTGGTTCATGGGCTCACAAAGAGTCGGACATGACTAAATGACTGAACTGAACTGAGTATTCTTATAAATGCCAACTATTTCACATAGGCAATTTTTCATCAGTTTATGCCCAACAATGGAATTGCTGAATGTATCATACATGAAATTGCACCAGTTTAAACTCCCATCAATCATGTGTAGTGGGAACTTTGCTGGTAGTCCAGTGGTTAAGACTCTATGTTTCCAATACAGGGGGCACAAATTTGATCCCTGTTCAGGGAACTAAGGTCCCATATTGCACATGGCACAGTCAAAAATTTTTTTTTTTAATTTTTGAAAATATGTAGGGTGATCCCGATCCATGACTCCTTTAACAATTTGCACTATCAGGCTTCATCTTAAATTTTTATTTTTAAAATTGAATTTCATTGTGGTCTTGATTGGTATTTTTATGATTCTAGTGAAAATACCATTTTTAAAAATGTTTAGCCATGTATGTGTTCTTTTGTTTGAAATAATGTTCATTTATTTTGCTTACTTTTTATTAGATTTTTCTTGATGATTTTAAGAGCTATTTATATATTTGAAACTAATGTTTTATAAATTATACACTTTAAAACTCTTTTCAGGGAGATATGAAGATGGCGGAGGAGTAGGTGGACATGGAGTACATCTCTCTCCGTGGATACATCAGGAATACACCTTCAGACACAGAAGTGCATGCAGAACACCAGCTGAGAGTGGGCAGGAGTACCTGACCAGTGGAAAACGAATATACAGAACCACTCAAAACTTTGCAGGACAAAGGAACTAGGGGGAGAAACAGGAGTGTTAGTAGGACCGGACTTACCCTCAGCAAGTGGCGGAACTGAAGCAGGGGTTCAGTCCCCACATTGGGGCAATTGTCTGAGTCAGAGGAGAAACATTTAAGGCTGAGAGTGAAACAGCTGATCTATGGCAGCCTAAATGGAATGAGAGTCAATCCTTGCCACAGCCACACATACCCCAGACAAGAACGCTGCTGGGAGCTGGAGTTTGGGGATTGTGGAGCAATCCCAGAGCTAGGGCTGCTGTTGACTGAGGAGAGACGGATTGAGGGGATATGAGGGAGGAGATAATGGTGGGAAATGCTGGTGGAGGAAAGGCAGGAAGACCAGGAAGCAAGGCAATACTGCTGAATCACGAGTAGTGGATGACACCATCACTATAGCCTCTCTCTCCCCACATGCCAGCATCAGTAGCTGAACAATATGCTGGCCCATCAAAAGCCTGATGCACTGAACTACAGAGTAGGACCCCACCCAGGGTGCCCCTTTAAGTGCCTGACACACTGATCTACAGAGATGGACCCCAGCCAGGAGGGGGGCCCTCTATTTGCCTGATGTGACAAACAACAGAGGGAGGACCCCAGGCAAGGGAGCCCTCTAAGTACCTGAATGGGTGGAGCTATGGAGAAAGACTGTCCAAAAAGCCCTTTTGATCGCCAAAAACAAGAGGCTGGAATAAAGACCCTGATAGGGTCATAACTCCTGCAGTGGAGGAAGTCCGTGTCCCTGCATACTTGGTGCCACCAGACTCCCTGCAAGCCAAGTAGCTGCTCCACTTTCACACTCAACTCTCACTGGGGCAGAGCTGCCACAGGCAAAATGTCTTGTGTCCATGCTTGCACAGTCACTTTGGTCATGTCCAACTCTTTGCGACCCTATAGACTATGGCCTGCCAGGCCCCTCTGTCAGGAAGGGGGTGGTTCTCCAGGCAAGAATACTGCAGTGTATTGGACAAAACTGGTTGCCATACCCTTCTAGAGCACTGTATTTCCTGCTGCCCTTGCCGCCAACTCCCCTGAGTACCGGGTGCTACCAGAATCTCTGCAACCCAGGCAGCTGCACCACCTCCACACCTGGCCCTCACAGGGGCAAACACAAGTCCTCCAGGGCAGCCTCAGGAGCAAACCCCAGTGGACGACCCACATGTCAAGGTGGAAATAAAACCACAATTGAAACCCAGGGCAGTGTAGCTAAGGAAGAAGACCCAAAACCTTCCCACCAGCTGTACAAGCTGCAGATTAAATCCACATGATCAACTAGGCAGGCTCTGTGTCTATGGAATTATAAGAAAGGCCATTGAGAGCTCCCACAAAAGAAAAGTCACTAGTTTTAAGAGCTGCGGACACTGGCAGCAAGAACATATAGGAACAGGAGCAGATTAGAATCTGAGCTGCCCCCATAGCAGGTCCAGAGATCAGCACAGTGTTGGAGGGCATCTTAGGGAGGTAAGATGGACTGTGATTCATAGCAAGGGAAAGGACTCTGACAGCAGTGACTCGAGAAAAAAATTTATTAGTTTTATTTTTGGACTTGTTCTGCAGATTCTTTTGGATTTTTTTCTCTTTTTTTCTTATAATCCTTTCCCCTCCTCTGTTGTAGTTGTCAATTTTATTGGAACTAAGAAATACAATTAAACTTTGAAGCTTTTTTTTTTCCCTCAGTCACTTTTTTTTTTTTTTTTTTTTTTTTTGCTATAAACCTCTGCCTCTGCCTTGGGCTTTTGCAGTTCTGTGGAGATTTTCTTTTGTTCTCTCTATTATTTTTAATTTTTTAAACCTATTATTATTTTTCTACACGTATTCCTTTGTTTTATTTTCTGGTGTTCTTTTCCCCTTGCACTTAATCTTTAATGTATATAAATCTTCTTCATCTACCTCTATTTAACTTTGCAAATCTATTCTTTCTTTCTTTCTCTGCTTTCCTCTAAACACATTTGTTAGTTTTATTTTCATTGCTTTATTCCCCAATTGGCACCTCGTTTTAGTTTTGTTTTCCAGTTGGTGCTTTAGTTAGTTTTGTTCTTAACTGGTAAGTATAATTTTTTATTTCCTTTGTTTGTCAGGTAAATCTACTTTACTTTATTTTTCTGTGACTGTTTTGATTTTGCTCATGGGTGTATATGTATATATTCTATTATTTTAATTATTACTTGCCTGATTTTGTAACTGCCATTTGTCTGGGGTTCATCTTCCATTCCTCATTTTGGGATATTTGTTCTAATCTCACTTAATGCCATAACTTTTCCAACAAAGGTTCATTTAGTCAAGGCTATGGTCATGTATGGATGTGATAGTTGGACTGTGAAGAAAGCTGAGCGCTGAAGAATTGATGCTTTTGACCTGTGGTGTTGGAGAAGACTCTTGAGAGTCCCTTGGACTGCAAGGAGATCCAACCAGTCCATTCTAAAGGAGATCAGCCTTGGGTGTTCTTTGGAAGGAATGATACTAAAGCTGAAACTCCAGTACTTTGGCCACCTCATGCAAAGAGTTGACTCATTGGAAAAGACCCTGATGCTGGGAGGGATTGGGGGCAGGAGAAGAAGGGGACGACAGAGGATGAGATGGCTGGATGGTGCCACTGACTCCATAGATATAAGTCTGAGTGAACTCCAGGAGTTGGTGATGGACAGGGAGGCCTGGCGTGCTTCGATTCATGGGGTTGCAAAGAGTCAGAGACGACTAAGTGACTGAACTGAACTGAATGCCATAACAAATCACTTGTGGAATCTTTGTTCCTGACCAGAGATCAAGCCCTGAGACTTTGGAGTGGGAGCAGTGCCTCCAAGACCATAGACTATCAGAGAACTAACCCTGCTGCTGCTGCTGCTGCTAAGTCACTTCAGTCGTGTCCGACTCTGTGTGACCCCATAGACGGCAGCCCACCAGGCTTCCCTGTCCCTGGGATTCTCCAGGCAAGAAAACTGGAGTGGGTTGCCATTTCCTCCTCCAAGGCATGAAAGTGAAATCTCTCAGTTGTGTCCTACTCTTAGCAACCCCATGGACTGCAGCCCACCTACAGAGTATCAGATAGTGAGAACTCACACAAAGGAAACAACTTTAATACAAGGCCTGGCATCACCCAAACACCAGTAGCACCCTGTGTTGGATGCCTCATATAAACAAACAAAACAAAAATACAAACCCAATCATCAGAAGACAGGATTAAAACCTCATTCAGCCTTGCCCATCAGAGGAAAAACAAACAAACAAAAACTCAGCAAAAATCTCACCCTATAGGAAGCCTACACAAATCACTGGACCAACCTTAAGAGGGCAGAAACCAAAAGGAAGAAAGAATTCAACCTTCTTCAAGGAAAGACTTCAACTTTCCTTGAAGCCTGGGAAAAGGAGACCTCAAACACAGTAAGTTTAAAAAAATAATAATAATAAGGCAGAGAAATACTATACAAATGAAGGAACAAACTAGAAACACAGAAGTCCAAATAAATGAAGAGGAAATAGGCAAACTACCTGAAAAATAATTCAGAACAGTAATAGTAAAGATGATCAAAAATCTTGAAAGCAAAATGGAGAAAATGAAAGAATCAATTACCAAAGACCTAGAAGAATTAAAGAATAAACACAGAGAGACAAACAACAAAATTACTGTATTAAAAATATTCTAGGCAGAATCAATAGCAGAATATCTGAAACAAAAGAATGAATCAGTGTGCTGGAACATAAAACAGTGGAAATAACTTCTGAAGAGCACCATATTAACAAATTGAAAGATAAAAACCATAAGACAATCTCAAAAGATGCAGAAAAAGCCTTTGACAAAATTCAGCACCCATTTATGATTAAAACTCTTCAACAAATGGGCATAGAAGGAACCTACCTCAACATTCAGTTCACTTCAGTCAGTCAGCCATGTCCGACTCTTTGTGACCCCGTGGATGGCAGCTCGCCAGGTCTCTCTGTTCATCGACAACTTCCAGAGTTTACTCAAACTCATGTCCATTGAGTTGGTGATGCCATCCAACCATCTCATCCTTTGTCATCCTTTCTCCTGCCTTCAACCTTTCTCAGCATCAGGGTCTTTTCAAATGAGTCAGTTCCTCACATCAGGTGGCCAAAGTATTGGAGTTTCAGCTTCAACATCAGTCCTTCTGATGAATAATCAGGACTGATTTCCTTTAGGATGGACTGGTTGGATCTCCATGCAGTCCAAGAGACTCTCAAGAGTCTTCTTCAACACCACAGTTCAAAAGTATCAATTCTTCAGCACTCAGCTTTTTTTTAATAGACCAACACTCACATCCATACGTGACTACTGGAAAAACCACAGCTTTGACTAGACGGAGCTTTGTTGGCAAAGTAATGTCTCTGCTTTTTAATATGCTGTCTAGATTGGTCATAACTTTTTTTCCAAGAAGCAAGCATCTTTTAATTTCATGGCTGCACTCACCATCTGCAGTGATTTTGGAGTCCAGAAAAATAAAGTCAGCCACTGTTTCCATTGTTTCCCCATCTATTTGCCATGAAGTGATGGGGCCAGATGGCATGATCTTAGTTTTCTGAATGTTGAGATTTGAGCCAACCTTTTCACTCTCCTCTTTCACTCTCATCAAGAAGCTCTTTAGTTTTTCTTTACTTTCTGTCATAAGGGTGGTGTCATCTACATATGTGAAGTTATTGATATTTTCCCCTGCAGTCTTGATTCCAGCTTATGCTTCTTTCAGCCCACTGTTTCTCACGATGTACTTAGCATATAAGCTAAAAGAGCAGAGTGACAATATACAGCCTTGACGTACTCCTCTTCCTATTTGGAACCAGTCTGTTGTTCCATGTCCAGTTCTAACTGTTGCTTCCTGACCTGCATATAGATTTCTCAAGAGGCAGATCAGGTGGTCTGGTATTCCCATCTCTTCAAGAATTTTCCACAGTTTGTTGTGGTCTACACATTCAAGGCTTTGGCATAGTCAATAAAGTAGTAGATGTTTTTCTGGAACTCTCTTGCTTTATCGATGATTCAACAGATGTTGGAAATTTGATCTCCTGCTCCTCTGCCTTTTCTAAAACCAGCTTGAACACCTGGAAGTTCACGGTTCACATACTGTTGGAGAATTTTGAGTATTATTTTACTAGTATGTGAGATGAGTGCAACTGTGCAGTAGTTTGACCATTCTTTGGCACTGCCTTTCTTTGGGATTGGAATGAAAACTGACCTCTTCCAGTCCTGGGGCCACTGCTGAGTTTTCCAAATTTGCTGGCATATTGAGTGCAGCACTTTCACAGCATCGTCTTTCAGGATTTGAAATAGCTCAACTGAAATTCCATCACCTCCACTAGCTTTATCCATAGTGATGCTTCCTAAGGCCCACTTGACTTTGCATTCCAGGATGTCTGGCTCTAGGTGAGTGACCACACCATCGTGACTATCTGGGTTGTGAAGATCTTTTTTGTATAATTCTTCTGTGTATTCTTGCCACCTCTTCTTAATATCTTCTGCTTCTGTTAGGTCCATACCATTTCTGTCCTTTATTGTGTCTGTCTTTACATGAAATGTTCCCTTGGTATCTCTAATTTTCTTGAAGAGATCTCTAGTCTTTCCCATTCTTATTTTCCTCTATTTCTTTGCACTGATCACTGAGAAAGTCTTTCTTATCCCTCCTTGCTATTCTTTGGAACTCCGCATTCACATGGGTGTATCTTTCCTTTTCTTCTTTGCCTTTCACTTCTCTTCTATTCACAGCTTTTGTAAGGCCTCCTCAGACAACCATTTTGCCTTTTTGCACTTATTTTCCTTGGGGATGGTCTTGATCCCTGCCTCCTGTACAATGTCAGAAACCTTCATCCATAGTTCTTCAGACACTCTATCAGATCTAATCCCTTGAATCTACTTGTCACTTCCACTATATGTAGAGGCCATATATGATAAGCCTACAGCAAACATTATTCTCAATAGTAGAAAACTGAAAGCATTCCCCCTAAAATCAGGACAAAGACAAGGGTGTCCACTTTCTCCACTATTATTCAACATGGTTCTGGAAGTTCTAGTTACAGTAATCAGAGAAGAAAAATAAATAAAAGGAATCCAGAACAGAGAAGTAAAGCTCTCACTTTTTGCAGATGACATGATAGTGTACATAGAAAACCCTAAGGCTAGAATCAGAAATTTACTAGAGCTAATCAGTGAATTTAGCAAAGTTGCACGGCATAAAATCAATACACAGAAAATCACTTGCATTTCTATATCCTAAGAATGAAAAATCAGAAAGAGAAATTAAGGAATCAATCACACTCACCATTGCAACAAAAAGAATTTAATATCTAGGAATAAACTTACCTAAGGAGACAAAAGAACTGTACACAGAAAATTATAAGACACTAATGAAAGAAATCAAAGATGACATAAACGGATGGAGAGATATTCCATGTTCCTGGGTAGGAAGAATCAATATTGTGAAAATGGCTATACTACCAAATGCAAGCTACAGATTCAATATGATCCCTATCAAATTACCAATGGCACTTTTCACAGAACCAGAACAAAAAATTTCACAGTTCATATGGAAACACAAAAGACCCCAAATAACCAAAACAGTCTCAAGAAAGACGAATGGAGCTGGAGGAATCAACCTTCCTGATTTCAGATTATTCTACAAAGCTACAGTCATCAAGACAGTATGGTACTGGCACAAAAACAGAAACATAGACCAATGGAACAAGATAGAATGCCCAGAAATAAATCCATGCACCTATGGGTACCTTATTTTTGAGGCAAAAATATACAATGGGGCAAAGACAATCTCTTCAATAAATGGTGCTGGGAAAAGTGTACAGCTACATGTAAAAGAATGAAATTAGAACATTTCCTAACACCATACACAAAGATAAACTCAAAATGGATTAAAGACCTAAATGTAAGACCAGAAACTATAAAACTCTTAGAGGAAAACATAGGCAGAACACTCAATGATATAAATCAAAGCAAGATCCTCTATGACCCACATCCTAGAGTAATGGAAATAAAAACAGAAGTAAACAAATGATACCTGATTAAACTTAAAAGCTTTTGCACAGTGAAGGAAACTATAAGCAAGGTGAAAAGACAACCCACAGAATGGGAGAAAATAATAGCAAATGAAACAACTGACAAAGGATTAATTTCCAAAATATATAAGCAGCTCATACAACTCAATGCCAAAAAAAGAAATAACCCAATCAAAAAGTGAGAAAAAGACTTAAACAGACATTTCTCTGAAGAAGACATACAGATGGCTAACAAACAAATGAAAAGATCCTCAACATCACTCATTATTAGAGAAATCCAAATCAAAACTACAATGAAATATCACCTCACTTCGGTCAGAATGGCCATAATCAAAAAGTCTACAAACAATAAATGCTGGAGAGGGTATGGAGAAAAGGGAACACTTTTGCAGTGTTGATGGGAATGTAAATTGATGCAGACATTATGGAAGAGGATGGAGATTCCTTAAATTACTAGGAATAAAACCACAATATGACCCAGCAATCCCACTCATAGGCATATACTCTAAGGAAACTAAAATTGAAAGAGACACATGTATCCCATTGTTCACTGAAGCACTATTTATAATAGTTAGAACATGCAAGCCACCTAGATGTCCATTGACAGATGAATGGATAAAGGAGTTGGGGTACATATACATAATGGAATATTACCCAGCCATAAAAAGGAATGCATTTGAGTCAGTTCTAATGAGGTAGATGAACCTAGAACATATTATACAGATTGAAGTCAGAAAGAGAAAGATAAATATCATATTCTAACACATATATATACAGAATCTAGAAAAATGGTACTGAAGAATTTATTTACAGGGCAGCAATGGAGAAACAGACATAGAGAATAGACTTATGGACATGGGGAGAGGGTGAAATGTATGAAAAGACTAACATGGAAACTTACACTACCATATGTATAATAGATAGCCAACGGGAATTTGCTGTATGGCTCAGGAAACTCAAACAGGGCTCTGTATCAGACGGGTGGGATGGGGAGGCAGATGGAAGGGAGGTTCAAAAGGGAGGGGATATATATAAACCTATGGCTAATTCATGCTGAGGTTTGAAAGAAAACAGCAAAATTCTGTAAAGCAATTATTCTTCAATAAAAAGTAAATTTAAAAAACTCCTTTTCAAATTAATAATCTGTCTTTTTACTTTAAAGTAAAATGATAAATAGAATTCCTTAATATTATTATATTCAAATTTATCAGTTTTACAGATAATATATTTATTTATAATAAACTCAAATTTATTTTTTGTTGTTCTGGGGATGAGAAAGTGAAGTTGCTCAGTCGTGTCTGACTCTTTGTGACCCCGTGGACTGCAGCCTACCAGGCTCCTCTGTCCTTGGGATTTTCCAGGCAATAGTACTGGAGTGGATTGCCATTTCCTTGAGAGGAAGCTGTCAAATGACAAGTGCATATAAAATTTATTAAATTACCTAAAATAATGAGTTCCGTCTTTGTCAGAGCTCCCACTTCAGCAATGACAAAAGGACATAAATGGACAAATAATGAAAGAGAAAAATATAAAAATTTGTAAAACTGTTTAGTCTCACCAGCAATTTTTAAAAAATGAGAATTAATATTCTGTGATTAGTTGTTATCAACTATCAAAATAACCAACACTCAGAAAATGCAAATCTTCACAGTGAATGAGGATTTGTGGAACATGCAACTTACTGCTTTGCAGCTGGCAGTGTGGTCCGTAAGCCAGTAGCATCGGCCTCACCTGGAAGCTTGTTAGAATTTCAGAATCTCAGGTCACATCCAAGACCTAATAAAACCAGGATTTATATTTTAACTGGATCCCCAGGTGACTCATAGGCACATTAAAATTCAAAAAGCACTGGTCAAATACTCTACTTTCGAAACTGCATGCATTACAATCACTTTGAAAAATAATATCAATATTTTCAAGGTAAAGTATGTACACAAATCTGTTCATGGCAGGACTATATATTATATGGGGAAAAAAGGAAAAATATCTCAGATGTATGGAAATTGCCAAAATCAAGTCATTCATGTGATTATACCTTTACATAAAAATACAAATTTGTGGATAATGCTTATATGACCAGCTACAAAATCACCTATACACTGTAACTTCAAATTTTGTTTTAAAATACAGGACAAAAATTAATTTCATCAACAAAAAATATCTTCAGATGGAAGGATTATTAATAATTTTTCCATTGTTTTACATGCATATTTCATAGATTATTTTAGTAAAATTTAATGAATACAAGAGATTTTATATAAAACACTACTAAGAGGCAAGCAAAAATACTGGATTAAATGGATTGCATGTGGAAATAGTGCTCTGACTCTCTTGCTAGGAGTCTCTCTTTGCTTCTTCAGTTTTTCAGACATTCTGATTTTTGAGTCTCACCTCTTACTTAATAGTCTCTTGGCACTTAATCTGTGTGTCACTTACTGGTCCTCGGCTTACATTCTTCCTCTTTGTAGGACCCCTCTCACTGCTCTCCCGGCAACAGTTCTTACTTACATCAGCCCCAAGATGTAAAAGTCCTATGCCTTCTGAGGAAGCTCTAATGATGAGGCTTGATAGTCTAGGTACCATCCTCTTTATGACTAGTCACTTGAGTGCTATACCTGAAACAGATTGGTGGTGAAACCCTAAAGAATGAAAATATAATAATGTTATTCATTATCAGGCTAGAGAAGAAACCAAGATCTGAAAACCAGGGGGCATGGTGCTCTACCTGGACCTGCAGAAATTAGTCAACTACATTCTACTTCATGGACACCACCACTCACACTTTATTAACCACTGGAGGAGATCTAATTTCCCTCTCTTCTGAATTAGGCTGGAAGATTTTGTGCCATGTTTTATGGTGTTTTCAAGAAAACCTAAGTCCTGTTGAATTGTGAGGTTGGGCAGCAAGGATTGCCTAAGTACATAAGAATAACTAGAACAATTCCATAAGCCTTTGTAACTTAGAGAGCTTTTTTCTCTTTAAATAATTGACAAGAACTTTCTCACTAGACAGGCTTTTTCAGCTTTTACAGATCTAATAGAGATGAATGAAGAATGTATGGCCAGAGAAAAGCAGAGAAAGAAGAAATGGTCATAAAAAAAATAGAGGACAATTTTATATTTTATAAAACAATGACTGTGCTAACTTTTTAACATCATTTCTATGGAGCAATGATAAATGAGGGTTTTGCATTAGCAGAAAAATGGCTAATATTTGTTAATGATATTTTATGATATTTTAGGATGTGCAAGTTTACAGCAATGACTTACTCCGCTGTTATTAAGCCTTCTGTTTAAGGCTGTTGAGGACATATCTCCAGGGCTGGCATAGGAAAGAAAAGAACTCTTGCACAATGCTAGTTCTCTCAAGTTAATGTGAAAGTTTCCATCAGCAGATTTCATTGACATTGAGGACAATATTCAGATCAGATAAAGGAAGAAAAGCACACTGTGATGGGAAAATAATCAACCAGAGCAGGAGTCAAATTTATATAGAAAAGTGCTCTCCCTTACCTCTCTTTTTCTCAGTCTCTTTGTCTCACTCTCTCCCTCCCTCACACACACACACACACACATACTTGGATTTGTCAATTTCTTTACATTTTTAATAACTTAAAAAGTTAGAGCTTACTGGGCTTCCCTGGTGGCTCAGTGGTAAAGAATCCTCCTCCCAATGCAGGAGACATAGGTTCAATCTCTGGGCTCGGAAGGGCCTACAGAGCAACCAAGTCCATGCAGCGCATTTACTGAGCCCATGTGCCTGAGAACCACGCTCAGCAACAAGAGAAGCCGCCCCAGTGCGAAGCCTGCACACTGCAGCTGGAGTGTAGCCCTTGCTTGGCACAACTAGAGCAAAGTCCACGCTGCAACGAAGACCTAGCACAGACCAAAAGAAATAAAATTATATCTAAAAAAGTAACAGCGCACTGATATCTGACTATTATAAAAACTTAAAAAGTAGAAAGTCTAAAAGGTAAGAAGAATGAAGATGAAATAAAAATCATCTAAAAAGCCAGCGTTCTAGAAATAAGCATTATTAACATTTACGCATATATTTTTCAAGATTCATATACATAATTATGGGCTGTTACTGTAAACAATATTTTGTATATATATTGGCTTTTTAAATACAATAATGAGTTGCATGTTAATTAAACTATACATTATTATGATCAGGAGTCACACATGTCACATTATGTGGGTATATCATACAGCTTATGATTTCCCAAATATTTGATATTAATATAGTTTACAGGCTTCCCAAGTGGCTCAGTAGTAAAGAATCTGCCTATGATGCATGAGATGCTGGTTCAATCCCTAGGTCTGGATGATTCCCTTGGAGAAGAAAATCTCCCATTATTCTTGCCTGGGAAATCCCATGGACAGATGGGCCTGGGGGCTAGAGTCCATGGGAACTCAGAGTGGAATCTGACTTAGCCACTAAACAACCCCTGATGATTTAGATGATAAGGAATCTGCCTGTAGTGCAGAGACCTGAGTTCAATCCCAAGGTCAGAAAGTTCCCCTGGAGAAGAGAATGGCAACCCACTCCAGTGTTCTTGCCTGGAGAATTCACGGACAGATGATCCTGGCAGGATACAGTCCACGGGGTTGCAAAGAGTTGGACATCACTGAGCAACCAAAGAACTATAGCAACAAATAGCTTTCAGTCTTTAACACTGCTGTGGCACATTTGAACCAACACTTGATATTACCATTCATAAATTTTAAATCTTTAAGATAAAAAATGTATTATTACTTTAGTCTAAATTTTTTAAGAATAAAAATATAGTGCATATCTTTGCTTTTTATTATTTTTGTGAATTCCCCTTAAACAGTTCTATCCATTTTTCTATTAAGATTATGATTTTTATTGTGAAATTCATAGATTAAAAATACTAACTCATCACTCATATTGAAAAAGTATGGACTTCTCAGTTGGCTCAGTGGTAAAGAATGTACCTGCTAATGCAGGAGACTCAGAATTATGGCTAAGGTAGGCATGTGACCTCTGAACAGTGAAGTAATATTTTGGTGAACATGATTCTGTTTTATAACTGGACATATCTTTCTATGGGAAATAAAATCAAAAGAAAGAAAAATATGAATGATCTGTCCAGAATAAAGTATTATTTTGGTGAAAAATATATCTGTATTAGGAAGTAAAATTGGAATAAAAAATTAATATTAAGGAAAAAACAAAAATGACTCAATGTAAGAAACTCCATTACTATTCTGAAATGACAATAAATATTTGAAAATGTAAACACAAATTCAATATTCATTACAGAATATGGTAATTTAAAAATTGCAAAGAAATCTCAGAGACTACATAATGTGGAGACAGTCTGGAGTTTGAAATCAAAATAAAGAGACTTGAGTAAACTTCCAGACTTCCAGGTAAGACTCAAGCAAAGTGACATCAGTTTTAACAAATGTGCCACTCTGGTGGGGGGCATTGGCCATAAGGAAGGCTATGCACATTTGGGGGCAGGTGATATATGGGAAATGTCACAGTCTGCTGTGACCCTAAAGCTACTCTAAAAAAAATAAAGTCTAACAAGAATTAAAAAGGAACAAGAATGAATACAATTAGACAACTCCATGTGTTCACTTTAAGATTTCTTTTAAAACTATAGTAACTAAAACCATTTAATATTGGTGAAATCAGAGACAAATTTATAAAACAGAATAGAGAAACCAATGACTGCAAACAATGGGAAAATAAAATTAAAAGTGTTTTGGTGTTACAATAAGACCAAAACATAAAATTTTAGGGAAAAAATGTAATAATGCATATGCAATAACTGAACACTTGGACTTCTCAGTTGGCTCAGTGGTAAAGAATGTACCTGCTAATGCAGGAGACTCAGGAGATGCGGGTTTGATCCCTGAGTCAGGGAGATCCTGTGGAGTAGGAAATGGAAACCCACTCCAGTATTCTTGCTTGGAAAATTCCATGGAAAAGAGGAAACCTGTGGGCTATGGTCCATGGGGTCTGAAAGAGCTGGACATGACTGAGTGGCTAAGCAAGAACGCATGCATGCAGAAACCAAATAACATTGCTAATAGAAAGCACTATGTGATACATAATACAAGAAAAATAAAATAAAGATCACTTCAGGTCAGTTATGCAGTTCAGTCATGTCTGACTCTTTGCGACCCCATGGACTGAAGCTCGCTAGGCCTCCCTGTCCATCACCAACTCCCGGAGTTTACTCAAACTCATGTCCATTGAGTCAGTAATGCCATCCAACTATCTCATCCTCTGTCATCCCCTTCTCCTCTTGGCCTCAATCCCTCCCAGCATCAGGCTCTTTTCAAATGAGTCAGCTCTTCGCATCAGGTGGCCAAAGTATTGGAGTTTCAGCTTCAACATCAGTCCTTCCAATGAACACCCAGGACTGATCTCCTTTAGGATGGACTGGTTGGATCTCCTTGCAGTCCAAGAGACTCTCAAGATTCTTCTGCAACACCACAGTCCAAAAGCATCACTTCTTCTGCACTCAGCTTTCTTTATAGTCCAACTCTCACATCCATACATGACCACTGGGAAAACCATAGCCTTGAATAGATGGAACTTTGTTGACAAAATAATGTCTCTGCTTTTGAATATGCTGTATAGGTTGGTCATAACTTTCCTTCCAAGGAGTAAACGTCTTTTAATTTCATGGCTACAGTCACCATGTGCAGTGATTTCGGAACCCAGAAAAATAAAGTCTGACACTGTTTCCACTGTTTACCCATCTATTTGCCATGAAGTGATGCGACCAAATGCCATGATCTTCGTTTTCTGAATGTTGAGTTTTAAGCCAACTTTTTCACTCTCCTCTTTCACTTTCATCAAGAGGCTCTTTAGTTCCTCTTCACTTTCTGCCATAAGGGTGGTGTCATCTGCATATCTGAGGTTATTGATATTTCTGCCAGCAATCTTGATTCCAGCTTGTGCTTCTTCAGGCCCAGCGTTTCTCATGATGTACTCTGCATATAAGTTAAATAAGCAGGGTGACGATATAAGTCTTGACATCCTCCTTTTGCTATTTGGACCCAGTCTGTTGTTCCATGTCCAGTTCTAACTGTTGCTTCCTGGCCTGCATATAGGTTTCTCAAGATCACAAAAAATTAAAATCATCTCTATTTGCAGGTGTGTTAATTAGTCACTTAGTTGTGCCGAACTGTTTGCGACCCCATGGACTGTAGCCCTCCAGGTTCCTCTGTCCATGGGATTTCCCAGGCAAGAATACTGGAGTGGGTTTTCATTTCCTTCTCCAGGGGATCACCTGACCCAGGGATTGAAACTGCATCTCCTGCATTGCAGGCAGATGATTCTTTACCATCTGAGCCCACAGGGAAGTATCGTGTTCTTACAGAAATTTCAGGCTCTACAAATCAACTAGTAAAATGGAAAAGCTAAGTTAGTAAGGTCACAGAATGCAAAATTAATTATGTACAGAAATCAGTTATATTTTACGCACATGTAACGAACAACGGGAAAATAAAAAATTTAAATATGCATTGAAAAATATAAACTACTTTGAAAATGGGCATAGAATACCCATAACAATGAGCACATAACATGTAAACAGTATAATGTACAAATTATAACGTATTTTTGTAAATATTAACAAGCCAATTCTAAAATATATAGGGAAATCCATAAAATTAAAATACTCAAGGCAATTTTTTAAAAGAAAAAAAATTGAAAGACCTATACAACATTATTTAAGACTTGTCTTAGAACAAGAAGGTCCTGTTGTAGAACACAGGGTACTAGATTGAATTATCTATAAGAAACCATAATGAAAAAAATATGAAAGGATATATATCTGTATAACTGAATCACTTTGCTGTACAACAGAAACTAACACCACATTTTAGATTAATCCCTTATGATTATACAGTGGAAGTGAGAAATAGATTTAAGGGCCTAGATCTGATAGATAGAGTGCCTGATGAACTATGGACGGAGATTCGTGACATTGTACAGGAGACAGGGATTAAGATCATCCCCATGGAAAAGAAATGCAAAAAAGCAAAATGGCTGTCTGAGGAGGCCTTACAAATAGCTGTGAAAAGAAGAGAACCAAAAAGCAAAGGAGAAAAGGAAAGATATAAGCATCTGAATACAGAGTTCCAAAGAATGGCAAGGAGAGATAAGAAAGCCTTCCTCAGTGATCAATGCAAAGAAATAGAGGAAAACAACACAATGGGAAAGACTCTTTAAGAAAATTAGAGATACCAAGGGAACATTTCATGCAAAGATGGGCTCGATAAAGGACAGAAATGCTATGGACCTAACAGAAGCAGAAGATATTAAGAAAAGGTGGCAAGAATACACAGAAGAGCTGTACAAAAAAGCTTCACTCTACCCAGATAATCACGATGGTGCGATCACTCACCTAGAGCCAGTCACCCTGGAATGTGAAGTCAAGTGAGCCTTAGAAAGCATCACTATGAACAAAGCTAGTAGAGGTGATGGAATTTCAGTTGAGCTATTTCAAATCCTGGGAGATGATGCTGTGAAAGTGCTGCACTCAACATGCCAGCACATTTGGAAAACTCAGCAGTGGCCACAGGACTGGAAAAGGTCAGTTTTCATTCCAATCCCAAAGAAAGGTAATGCCAAAGAATGCTCAAACTACTGCACAATTGTACTTATCTCATGCTAGTAAAGCAATGCTCAAAATTTTCCAAGCCAGGCTTTGGCAATATGTGAACCATGAACGTCCAGGTGTTCAAGCTTGTTTTAGAAAATGCAGAGGAACCAGAGATCAAATTGCCAACATCTGCTGGATCATTAAAAAAGCAAGAGAGTTCCAGAAAAGCATCTATTTCTGCTTTATTGACTATGCCAAAGCCTTTGACTGTGTGGATCACAATAAACTGTGGAAAATTCTGAAAGAGATGGGAATACCAGACCACCTGACCTGCCTCTTGAGAAACCTCTATGCAGATCAGGAAGCAACAGTTAGAACTGGACATGGAACAACAGACTGGGTCCAAATAGGAAAAGGAGTACATCAAGGCTGTATATTGTCACCCTGCTTATTTAACTTATATGCAGAGTATATCATGGGAAATGGGCTGGAAGAAGCACAAGCTGGAATCAAGATTGCCAAGAGAAATATCAAGAACCTCAGATATGCAGATGGCACCACCCTTATGGCAGAAAGTGAAGAGGAACTAAAAAGCCTCTTGATGAAAGTGAAAGTGGAGAGTGAAAAAGTTGGCTTAAAGCTCAACATTCAAAAAACTAAGATCATGCCATCTGGTCCCATCACTTCATGGCAGATAGATGGGGAAACAGTGGAAACAGTGGCTGACTTTATTTTTCTGGGCTCCAAAATCACTGCAGATGGTCACCGCAGCCATGAAATTAAAAGACGCTTACTCCCTGGAAGAAAAGTTATGACCAACCTAGATAGCATATTAAAAAGCAGAGACATTACTTTGTCAACAAAGCTCCATCTAGTCAAGGCTATTTTTCCAGTAGTCATGTATGGGTGTGAGATTTGGACTCTGAAGATAGCTGAGCACTGAAGAATTGATCCCCTGAACTGTGGTGTTGCAGAAGACTCTTGAGAGTCCCTTGGACTGCAAGGAGTTCCAACCAGTCCATCCTAAAGGAGATCAGTGTTCATTGGAAGGACTGATGTTGAAGCTGAAACTTCAATACTTTGGCCACCTGATGCGAAGAGCTGACTCATTTGGAAAGACCCTGATGCTGGGAAAGATTGAAGGCGGGAGGAGAAGGGGACGACAGAGGATGAGATGGTTGGATGGCATCACCAACTCAATAGACATGGGTTTGGGTTAACTCCGGGAGTTGGTGATGGGCAGGGAGGCCTGGTGTGCTGCGGTTCATGAGGTTGCAAAGAGTCGGACATGACTGAGCGACTGAACTGAACTGAACTGATAAAATGTAAATTAATCTTGTATAGATCAATACTTGCCTATGAATGACAGCAGGTATTGGGAGCACTGTGAAGGTGCATAAAATCTTTAGGGCATGTTGGAAAATCTCTGTATCTTATCTGTGGTTGTGGCCTCATGGGTTTTTATAACTATTGAAACCAACTGAATTGAGCAATTTTAAAGGGCACAGTTTACTGTATCTTATTTACCATCAAAGATAATAACAAAAAATGAACTAGGACCATAAGCAATTTGCAGGTTGGAACTGTGTCTGATTTTTTTATTGGATGTTTATATTTTTGCTCATCACTACAGTGCTTGTTATTTATGAGATATTCATTAATATTTCTTGAATAAATAAACCAATGGATTTATAACTAAATTATTCACATGTAAAATTCAATGTATTTAAATAAAATTAAGTTGTCTCATTAAATAGTATTATTGTAGGCACAGACACAACTGGATAAATCAGCCTTTGCACCTGTTCATAATAATAATTACATTTGTTGATGTTGTTTAGCCACTAAGTCGTGTCCATCTCTTTTGCAATCTCATGGACTATGGACCACCAGGTTCCTCCTCTGTCCATGAGATATTCCAAGCAAGAATCCTCCTGCTGCTGCTAAGTCGCTTCAGTCACGTCCGACTCTTTGCGACCCCAGAGACAGCAGGCCACCACGCTCCCCCGTCCCTGGGATTCTCCAGGCAAGAACACTGGAGTGGGTTGCCATTTCTTTCTCCAGGGGATCTTCCTAACCCAGAGATCAAATATGCATCTCTTGCATTGGCAGGTGGATTCTTTACCACCAAGCCAACAGGGAAGCCCAATAATAACATTTACTCTAGATCTAATTTGCAAAAACTTCATCAGTCCTTAATGAGACCTGACACCAAGTTCCCCCAAAGCACACATTTATAGATCTTCTAGGATTAAAAAAGTGAAGACTTCTGAATGATTGATCAGGTTTGATCGATTTTGAGACAAGTTAAATAAAAGGAAAACTTTCCTTAATTCTATAAATTGGTAAGTGGCATGAAGGCTCTAAATTCACAACAAAGTAAGGAAAAGTAAAGACACATTTTCTGTCTAATGTCATAGTTTCAGTACCAGTGAGAATGTTTTGAGCAGCACGCAGTCTTCACAGGTAATCCCAGAACATCTGAGTTTCACTCAAGCAGGTATCATTCCTCGGGCCTAACGAGCTGTGACTCCCACACAGCTGGGATTCTCAGGGAGCGTTGTTGACAGCTTGAGCCAGCCTGGACAATACCGGAGAGAGGGAGAACCTCCCTCCTAGAGAACAGACCAATGTGGATATAATATTCTAAACAAAAACCACCACCAACAAAAACAAATTCACCAGGCTTCCTTTGTAACTAAATACAATTGAATTGCAATTACAATTCTATACTTGCAACTGGAAACATCACACAAGCAGACAACTTGTCTCTCTATAATCTTTTGCAAAAATGAATAAAGGCAAACAAAGAATCAGTTTTCTTTGGGTAAATATCCAATGCCCTTTAAAACCAATATCAAGAGGGAGATGAACAGCTTAAGCTTTACCTACACACTCATAGTCTTTCTGGATATTTCTGTCCTTGTGACCAACCTATGGCAAACAGGCCGTTTGACATATATACTTTTTATGTACTTCTCTTGCCTGACCTTGGGCTTAAATATTGTCCAAGGAGCAAACATTGGTTCACTAAGGACTGAAAGAAGCCAGGATTTCCGCCTCCTCCCTCAGAGCACGTTCAATTGCTTGTTTAAAGTGAGAGTAACATTTGCCCCTTGACTGAACTTTCCTCCCACAAAGGACAACCACTTTGGGAGTGCACTGAGAACAGAAGGTTATCTGTGTTCCAACTGAGCCCCAGAAACTGCATCAAGACTGTCATTGACCAAACCTGAGGCAGGCTCCTTGGAGCCCTCTCCTCCATTAGACCCTGATCTGGAGTTCTGTCCTTTACCTACCTAGTCTAGTTTTAGCAAGAATTCCTGTTGCTTCAATCTAGCAAAAGTCCCCCATCCTCATCTTGGATATCTGATCAAATGCCTCATCCTCCACCCTTGACATATTATCACCCTGGCCTGCCTTTGGCAAGAATCCTGCCAAATCTGTTTCACCAGATGAATTTCCCTTACCCTGATGTCTCCTCTTAATAATTTTCCACCCAATGACTGCTCCAATCCCTTGACTATAAATCCCGACTAGTCCTTGTTTTACACAGAGTTGAGCTCTATCTCTCAGCCCTACTGCGAAAATCCACTGCAGTTGTCCTTTTTCCTTACTGACCAAGTATCATGAAAATTTGGTTCATCAATCCTAGCTAGTATGCTAAGTATGCTAAGACTGCTGCTAAGCCGCTTCAGTCGTGTCCGACTCTGTGTGACCCCATAGACGGCAGCCCACCAGGCTCCGCCGTCCTTGGGATTCTCTAGGCAAGAATACTGGAGTGGGTTGCCATTTCCTTCTCCAATACATGAAAGTGAAAAGTGAAAGTGAAGTCGCTCAGTCAGTCATGTCCCACTCTTAGCGACCCCATGGACTGCGGCCTATCAGGCTCCTCCATCCACAGGATTTTCCAGGCAAGAGTACTCGAGTGAGGTGCCATTGCCTTCTCCACCTAGCTAGTATAGCGATCTGCAAATCAGGATCCTGAGACTATACACACATGTTTCAGTTCACATCCAAACAGTAGGCACTTTGGAGCACCAGGGAGAAGGAACATTAGAGGGGGGGAAAAAGGATGGCCTAAAGGTCCATCCCCAAGGGGCAATGAAAACATTGAACTTAGCATGGAAACAGCATTTTTCAGGAAAGTTATGATGACTTCTGACATCTTTCACCAACTGGCTATGTGATTTTAAGTGAGTCACTAAGCAACTGTGAACATCTAATTATTTAAAAATACAGTATTTACAATAGATTGTTGGGGCTTCCCAGATGGCACTAGTGGGTAAAGAAAGAACCTATCAGCCAATGCAGGAGACATAAGAGATGCAGGTTTGATCCCCTGGAGGAAGGCATGGCAACCCACTCCAGTATTGTTTCCTGGAAAATCCCATGGTCAGAGGAGCCTGGCAGGCTGGAGTCCACAGGGTCGCAAAGAATTGGACATGACTGAAGCAACTTAGCAGCAGCAGCAGCACACTCGATTGTTATTTTAAATAAAATTCATATTTTGCACTAATACTGTAAACTTTATATATAAAAAATGAATATTTGCCATCATTGTTACCCTGAGTTTCCTCTTGGGGGGTGTCAAGCCGAAAGATGTAACCATGCCAAAGATGGAAAGAAAGGATTTATTACTTGCCCCAAGGAAGAACACCGGGATTTTTCACAAAGCAGCAAAATTGGAGGAATTTTAACCTAAGGATTTCTGCATATTCATGAAGGGGCTGGCCGGAGGAAAACTCAGCATAGAATTAGGGCAAAGGGCAACAGAGTCCAAGCTTTAGTTGATTTGAGTCAGGAGGGTCAGCATCGTAACTCTACTCTCCATCTGGATGGGGGACTTCCTACATAATTCAAAGATATATAATTATGTATATCCCTTGAGAAGAAAGTAGGACTCTGCTTTTATCACTAAACCACTGTTTGACTGTCTTTTTTCTGTTCCTGCTTTCCTTTGTTCCCTTAAAATCATTAAATATTAAAACCCATTCAAAGGTAAGCATAGTAGCCTGGCTTAGACCAGAAAATGGCCTAGATCAAAATGGCTTCTCGTATGTTAAGACAGCCATTCCTGATTCTCTTTCTCCAGGGACTTCTAACCTTCTAACATAACCTATCTGCTTACATTATTATGATCATTTTTGTTTACATAACCAGGAGAAAAACTGATTTAATTGATTGTAAGCCACTTTCTAGAAACTTATGGCACAGGAAGAGGCTCTGTGTGGCTTATATTTGACTCAAAAATTCATCCTGAGTATGCTCACTAGAAGAATAAATCAGCATTCATAAATGTGTGGTTTGCCTTTTCTGATTACTTGTTCATTTAAATGTTATAAAGATTTTTAGAATATTTTATTCTTACAAGTTTACTTGGTGAACATTTCATGATTTTTATTTTTAGCACATTTCACTTATGTCCTTAAACTGCCTTTTAAAAATCATCATTCATTCAAGATATATATGTAGCTCAGAAAGCTATACAGATAATCGTCTCAGCTGCATGGTTTTCCCTGGTGGCTCAGATGGTAAAGCATCTGTCTACAATGCGGGAGACCTGGGTTCAAACCCTGGCTTGGGAAGATCCCGTGGAGAAGGAAATGCAATCCACTCCAGTACTATTGCCTGGAAAATCCCATGGACAGAGGAGCCTGGTAGGCTACAGTCTATGGGATCGCAAAGAGTCAGTCACGACTGAGCAACTTCACGACTTCATGACGACCTCTGCCTTAAAAAAACATGGAAAGTGGCTAAACTCTGTGGCCAACAGCCATGTTCAGCAACAAACGTAAGGTTGGGAGACTCTCCATCTGAACATGTCATTGTTTGGCATGCTACAAAGGCATCAAAGATCATCTTACAAAGCCTATGGCTTTG
The DNA here is from genome assembly GCF_001704415.2 of Capra hircus. NCBI lineage: Eukaryota > Metazoa > Chordata > Mammalia > Artiodactyla > Bovidae > Capra > Capra hircus. The sequence goes on along the minus strand of NC_030835.1, from coordinate 9,080,253 downwards.
ACGTTAAAGAAGTTGAAGGCTAACAACTTTCTTAACATCTCTTACTGATTGAAGTAATTGAAATGAATTAGCAAGGTCAACTCTATATTATGTGACTCCTAAAATCCCAAGGACCATTTTGCAATGAAATTCTCTTTCCTTACAGACTCCAACTCCTCTATGAAAGAAAGAAGGAAGGAAGGAAGGAAAAAGGAAAGCTTAGGGGAATAATATTGGATAGTGTGGAACACTTTCAGCTGCTTTCAACAAAGAATTATGGATTAAACTGGGATTATCAATGAACAAAATGAGTAGAAGGTCATAGCCTATGCAGGTGGCCTCTGCCTTGACTAGGACAAGGGTTTATTGATCCCCTAGCTAGAAACCAACTTTCATGTAAAACCTTTAAAATCTTCTATACGTCATACCAAACTCCTAACTACCATCTGCTTCCAAACAAACAGACTATGAGTAGAAGAATCCAAGTGTACTATAATCTATTTTCAAGTGTGAATCGACTCTCTAGATATTTAAATTGCCAATGATTGAATCATTCATCTGGATATCATAGCTCATTTTGTTTGTACCATACTAGAGATAAAGATAATATTCATTTCCCATGTAAAATCTTTTCCTTGAATATCTAGAGTTTGCCAGATCATCCTCATCCTTTTTCTTTTTTCCTGGCTTCCCTATGATCAAAAGGAAAAGCAAAGAGAGAGAGAAAGAAAGGAAAAAGGAGAGAGAGAAAGAGAGAGAAAAAAGGAATGAAGGAAGAAAAAAATAGAAAGGAAGAAGGAAGGGAGAAAGGGAGAAATTGAAAGAGCGAGAGAGAGAGACAGAGAGGAGGGAGTGAGGGAAGAGGAAAGAGAAATTCCAATTATTAATGTAAAACTCTACCTTTCTATGGAGAAAGTGAAATATTTGTGTATGAGTCAGTTAACAGATGCACCAGGCAATGAAGCAAAAAACTAGGGAAAAGGTTTCTCATTAGTATAAAATATGTTGAGAAGTAGCTAGCATTTATTAAAGTTTTGCCACATTATCTCATTTAATTCTTGTTACAGGTAATAATTTCTTTTATTATTTCAACTTCAAAGATGAAGAAGTAGAAGTTAGGACAAGATAGACCACATAACCAACTATGAAATAATTGCATTGCATCCCAATCTATTCCATGGCATATTCTTTTATCACCAGTCTATGATGATGCCTTTAAGCAGTAGTCTATTAAGGAATTATTCTATGAATAGCATTATAGCAATCTGAGTTCAGATAGGAGCAAAAACAAGGAAACAGTGATATGAGTTGCCAGGGCAAGGGAAAGCAATGTATTCAAGATTGGGATTTACAAAAGAAAATATGTATTTTGTGTTGGTATACTTTTAGTTGAAGTAGTCCATGACTTGCCTTAAAGAGGAAAAAATGGCTACCTTCAGGATAACCGAATAAACTAAGAAAGTCTCAGTAGTTCACATCAGCTCATCTAATCACCGTGCAGTTACCTATATAGGCAGAAAAGTTCTGTGATCTTTTTGCAGATAAGCAGAAAGTGAAAGTGAAGTTGCTCAGTCCTGTCCGACTCTTTGCGACTCCAGACTGTAGCCTATCAGGCTTCTCCATCCATGGGATTTTCCAGGCAAGAGTGCTGGAGTGGATTGCCATTTCCTTCTCCAGGGGATCTTCCCAACCCAGGAATTGAACCCTGGTCTCCCGCATTGCAGGCAGACGCTTTACCATCTGTGCCACAAGCAAAAAAGTACTTAAACATGAACTTAACTTCAAACAAAGTTAAAAGAAAATACAGAATTTACAAGAAGCTTTGTAACTTTTATTCACTTCCAATTAGGTTGAGAAAAGTAAGAACGAAACGTCTACATTCCCCACGTAGACCCAGTTATTAAGGATTTTCCTTGCTAGATAAATGGTTAGAGAATAAAGTCTGAAAAACATTCTCAAAGAAAAGCTGGGACTGATTCCTACTCAAGGAATAGGAATGCCATTTCTATGGTTAGCACTAAGAAACAATGAAGAAATTTGTTTATCAAAACTTATTAAGTAGGTCAAATTGTCACTTAGTTAAGTAAGAGGATAGTATTCAATGCCTCTGGTGGAATTAAGTGGTCATACATTTTGCCTCATAAAGGTAACACAGGGTACCAAAACGAGCCTGGAACTAGGAATCACTGAGACATATGTTTTCATGCTGTTTTTCAGTTCAGCTCAGTCGCTCAGCCGTGTCTGACTCTTTGTGACCCCATGAACCGCAGCTACCAGGCCTCCATGTCCATCACCAACTCCCAAAGTTTACCCAAACTCATGTCCATTGACTTGGTGATGCCATCCAACCATCTCATCCTCTGTCATCCCCTTCTCCTCCTGCCCTCAATCTTTCCCAGCATCAGGGTATTTTCAAATGAGTCACGCCTCACATCAGGTGGCCAAAATATTGGAGTTTCAGCATCAACATCGCTCCTTCCAATGAAAATCCAGGACTGATCTCCTTTAGGATGGACTGATTGGATTTCCTTGAGTCCAAGGGACTCTCAAGAGTCTTCTCCAACACCACAGTTCAAGAGCATCAATTCTTCAGTGCTCAGCTTTCTTTATAGTCCAACTCTCACATCCATACATGACCATTGGGAAAACAACCGCCTTGACTAGATGGACCTTTGTTAACAGAATAATGTCTCTGCTTTTTAATATGCTGTATACGCTGGTCATAACTTTCCTTCCAAGGAGTAAGCGTGTTTTAATTTCATGGCTGCAGTCACCATCTGAAGTGATTTTGGAGCCCAGAAAAATAAAGTCAGCCACTGTTTCCAGTTTCCCCATCTATTTGCCTTGAAGTGATGGGACCATATGCCATGATCTTAGTTTTCTGAATGTTGAGTTTAAGTCAACTTTTTGACCTCCTCTTTCACTTGCATCAAGAGGCTCTTAAGTTCTTCTTCACTTTCTGCCATCTGCATATCTGAGGTTATTGATATTTCTCCCAGCAATCTTGCTACCAGCTTGTGCTTCTTCTAGCCCAGCGTTTCTCATGATGTACTCTACATATAAGTTAAATAAGCAGGGTGACAATATACAGCCTTGACATACTCCTTTTCCTACTTGGAAGCAGTCTGTCATTCCATGTCCAGTTCTAACTGTTGCTTCCTGACCTGCACATAGGTTTCTCAAGAGGCAGGTCAGGTGGTCTGGTATTCCCATCTCTTTCAGAATGTTCCACAGATTATTGTGATCCACACAGTCAAAGGCTTTGGCATAGTCAATAAAGCTGAAATAAGATGTTTTTCTGGAACTCTCTTGCTTTTTCAATGATCCAGCAGATGCTCGCAATTTGATATCTGGTTCCTCTGCCTTTTCTAAAACAAGCTTGAATATCTGGACGTTCACAGTTTATGTATTGCTGAAGCCTGGCTTGGAGAAGTTTGAGCATTACTTTACTAGCATGTGAGATGAGTGCAATTTTGCGGTAGTTTGAGCATTCTTTGGTGTTGCCTTTCTTTGGGATTGGAATGGAAACTGAACTTTTCTAGTCATGTGGCCACTGCTAAGTTGTCCAAATTTGGTGGCATATTGAGTGCAGCACTTTCACAGCATTTTCTTTCAGGATTTGAAATAGTTCAACTGGAATTTCATCACCTCCACTAGCTTTATTAGTAATGATGCTTCCAAAGACCCAGTTGACTTCACATTCCAGGATGTCTGGCTCTAAGTGAGTGATCACAGCATCGTGATTATCTGGGTCATGAAGATCTTTTTTGTTTCTTCTGTGTATTCTTGACACCTCTTCTTAATATCTTCTGCTTTGGTCAGGTCTATACCATTTCTGTCCTTTATCGAGCCCATCTTTGCATGAAAGTTTCTTTTGGTATCTCTAATTTTCTTGAAGAGATCTCTAGTCTTTCCCATTCTGTTGTTTTCCTCTTTTTCTTTACACTGATCACTGAGAAAGGCATTCTTATCTCTTCTTGCTATTCTCTGGAACTCTGCATTCAGATGCTTATATCTTTCCTTTGCTCCTTTGCTTTTTGCTTTGCTTCTATTCACAGATACTTGTATGTCCTCCTCAGACAGCCATTTTGTGTTTTTGCATTTCTTTTTCTTGGGGATGGTCTTGATCCCTGTCTCTTGTGCAATGTCGTGAACCTCCATCCATAGTTCATCAGGCACTCACTCTATCAGATCTAGTCCCTTAAATCTATTTCTCACTTCCACTGTATAGTCATAAGGGATTTGATTTAGGTAATACCTGAATGGTCTAGTGGTTTTCCCTACTTTCTTCAATTTAAGTCTGAATTTAGCAATAAGGAGTTCATGATCTGAGCCACAGTCAGCTTCCGGTCTCATTTTTGCTCCAGACTGTATCAAGCTTCTCCATTTTGGCTGCAAAGAATATAATCAATCTGATTTTGGTGTTGACTGTCTGGTGATGTCCATATGTAGAGTCTTCTCTTGTGTTGTTGGAAGAGGGTGTTTGCTATGACCACTGCATTCTCTTGGCAAAACTCTATTAGCCTTTGCCCTGCTTCATTCTGTACTCCAAGGCCAAATTTGCCTGTTACCCCAGGTGTTTCTTCACTTCCTACTTTTGCATTCCAGTCCCCTACAATGAAAAGGACATCTTTTTTAGGTGTTAGTTCTAAAAGATCTCATAGGTCTTCATAGAACCGTTCAACTTCAGCTTCTTCAGCATTACTGGTTGGGGCAGAGACTTGGATTACTGTGATATTGAATGGTTTCCTTGGAAACGAACAGAGATCATTCTGTCATTTCAGAGATTGCATCCAAGTACTGCGTTTCAGACTCCTTTGTTGACTATGACTGCTACTCCATTTCTTCTAAGGGATTCTTGCCCACAGTAGTAGATATAATGGTCATCTGAGTTAAATTCACCCATTCCAGCCCATTTTAGTTCACTTATTCCTAGAATGTTGACTTTCATTCTCGCCATCTCCTGTCTGACTGCCAGGAGCCACCACGGGAGATCCCACCCATGACAAAGGTTATGCGGAGAAGACCTGACAGGCAAAGGCAGATCAGGATTCGAGGGACTCCCTAGACCTGCTTGAGCATCTACCCCAAAATCAGAATCTGTCTGTCTACTATTTTGTGCCTTTCACCAACTCTCCTGACATTAACAGGGGGCTATCCCTGACCACCTCTCTCTGGAGAAAATCAACTTAGGACTCTAGCTAATAAGTCTCCTGGACATGAGAGGAATATTTCAAATCAAACCCCCTCTGTTAGCATTCTAGCTTGCTTGGTAGGTTTATCCAGACTTTCACAGCTATGCATGTGATTGTTCACAGCCTCCCAACTGTGAGAGGCACGGGAAGCCTAAAACATAGAGCCTTTCAAAGAGTTAAAAGTTATTAGAATAGTACTGGTGTAGGATTTCATTGTTGAGCCAATGCTTGCTGCTAGGTTCCCATATCTCTTATCCACTGTGCACCTGGGAGTGCATTAGTTAACATAGTTGGAATGTAAGAAAAACAAGTGTAGCCTTGAAATTAACCACATCAGACCTTTGAGCTAATTGGTTCTTTCTTGTAACTCATTGCACCTTTGCTCCGTGAGAAATGTAACTCTGTTTGATACTTTCTGAGGATGACATAGATTAGAAATATAAAGAAAAAACACTTTGAGGGAAAGTAAGTTTCCTGGTTGAGCAGCCTTTATCAAAAGAGGGTCATACCCACAGAGATGTTATGGGGAGGGAGGTGGGAGGGGGGTTCATGTTTGGGAACGCATGTAAGAATTAAAGATTTTAAAATTAAAAAAATAAAAAACTGAAGAAAAATAATAATAAAAAATTTTAAAAAAAAAGAGGGTCATAAAATGTCCACAGGCCTCCAAGGCCAGAAGATAATGTACACAACATTGTTTATGGGAAAGGTATGCAGGAAAAATCCTGGTTTCGATAAGGGCAAAACTGCTGGAGTGTTTGGGCTGATTCTGCATGACCTTGCATCCTTCATTTCCCTCTATGTACAAGTCAAGGTATAAAAGTCCCTTTTGAAAATAAAGTTCCAGGCCTCGCTCACCAAACCTTGGTCACCCCATGTCTTTCTTTCTTTCTCTCTCTTGCTCTCTTTTTCAGGCTGATCCCTTGGAGCATAGAGGCTCTCTGCATTCACTTATCTGCCTGGGCTTCTAAGACCTGAACGGGAAGGCGCTCTGCGTCTTCAGTCCCTTGGGGGACTGGGAGGGCACCTGCGGCCTCCGTGAACAGAGCAAGTCCCTTGTCTTGGGGCTTTATTGGCTTTCTGTGTAAACCAAGGAATATCAGCCTCTTTCTCTCCTCTATTTTCTTATCTGCAACATTCTTTCTTTATCTCTCTCTCTAAACCATTCTCTTCGCCGATGTCGTCACACTTCGGATACCCTGGGTCCAACGGGGGTAAGACCCCGGCATTTGATCACTTCCAATTTGCCTTGACTCATGGACCTGACATTTCTGGTTCCTATGCAATATTGCTCTTTATAGCATTGAGCCTTCCTTCTATCACCAGTCCCATCCACAACTGGGTATTGTTTTTGCTTTGGCTCCATCCCTTTATTCTTTCTGGAGTTACTTTTCCACTGATCTCCAGTAGCATATTGGGCACCTACCGACCCAGGGAGCTCCTCTTTCAGTGTCCTATCTTTTTGCCTTTTCATACTGTTCATGGGGTTCTCTAGGCAAGAATACTGAAGTGGTTTGCCATTCTTTTCTCCAGTGGACCACATTCTGTCAGAATATCTCTACCATGACCCTCCCATCTTGGGTGGCCCCTCATGGCATGGCTTATTTTCATTGAGTTAGACAAGGCTATGGTCCATGTGATCAGATTGGCTGGTTTTCTGTGATTGTGGTTCCAGTCTGTCTGCCCTCTGATCCCCTCTCTTAGTACCTACTTTGGTTTCTCTTCCCTTGGACGTGGGGTATCACTTCACAGAAGCTCCCTGGGGAGCTGTCCAAGGCTCTTACCTTGGACTTGGGGTATCTCCTCACAGCTGCTGCTCCTGACCTTGGATGTGGGGTATCTCCTCTCAACCGCTGCTCCTGTCCTTGGACATGGAGTATCTCCTCTTGACCACTCTTGCTTTTCACAGCCACCACTCCTGAACCGTGTCCACCCAACACTGACTTCACTTTCCTGCTTGGGTGCGGGAGACTCCAGATCACAGTGTATGATGGGATGAGAAGGCTTCATGTCCCGATCTCCATGGTGCTCACATGCAGGTATTCACTCAGGAAAAATTTATCCTTGATGACGATTGTGTTTTTCTGTCTGAAGGCCAGTGGATTGGTTTTTATTTGAAGAGTCCCAGTGGTGTTTTGTTTTGCTGGTTTTCCAAAATGAAAGGTGTGGCTTAAGGCTAGGTGAACACTCTTCTAGATCTTAAGTCTCTCCTGCTCCACCGTGAGAACCCAAAGTCCCAAACTGTCCCCACAGTTTTTGCAATTTGTTAAATAAACAAATGACTGAACTCCTCTGAGCCTCAATTTCCTTTCCATAGAATGGGAGAAGTCAATATCCCACACACACCCAAACCTCAGAGAACTCTGCTATCCCCTGATTGCTAACATAAAATAGCAATTTACTGTTTCTCTACCCACCACAGTTTCTTTCTAAAATATTTACATATTTCTAATCTTGATGTTTCTGGGACTCGAATGTTTCTCACAGTCTTCGTGCATTTTTAGTGTGTTGACATTTTTTCTGTTTGTTTCTTGAAGAGATGTTATTAAATTCCTGGTTTGTCTTACAAAGAATGAGATCTCCAGATTGAGGAAACAGAATTCAAAGTCACTAAGATGAACAGATACACTATAATTAGTGGGCCTTAGTGAGCAAAGTCAGTTCATGCAAAAGTGCTATTAATCAGTGCCAGAATATCTTCAATCATCTCTTAGAGTAAAGGGTTATTTAACTCACAAAGATTTTTTTCCATTAAATAACAGATATTTGTCCCCATTATTGATAAAGTAAACTTGCATTGTCTCCATTTTACAAAGGAACCAACAGATTTAGAAAGGTTCATTAAATGTGCCCTTATATTATATTTCTTACAATTGCCCCTTGCTCTCATTCTTCTTCTATAGATAAGGTCTTAGAAGTCAGAAGACCACAATACCCTATCATCTAGCAAATTTACCCCTAGAAAAACTCAAGCGCGTATGTATGAGATTATATGTATTGTTCAAAGTAGCTCCAAAATATGTAACACTCTTAATGTTTATAAACAGCAAATGCATAAATTATTAAATATTCATACAATGGAATATTATATAATGATGAAAGTAATCAAGGTGTAACCACTTGCAAAGCATGAATGAAGCTCAGAAAGCACCATGTATAGTTTAGAATTCCATACAATAGAATTTAAAATATAGAAAAAAACAATCTATAATTTACAGTGATACACATATGATTAGTAACATGACGAAAAACAAAATGATTATCATAAAGCTCAGGATAATGATCATTTCTAGGGGAGAATGATGAGGCTATAATTGGTGAGAAGTACACCATGCTCTTCTGGGAACTGGAAGTGCTCTAACTATTTACATGTGGATATATGAGGCTGACTCTATGAAAATTCATTTAATTATGGTTCACACAGAGTAGAAAAAAAATATGGGGCAAATAAGGGCTCAGAAACTTCATTACCCATGAACTACAAGAAGATTTGCTTAACAATGTAATCTGGCAACTTTTTTTTTTATATTTCCCCATAAAAAGAAAGTCACCAGCTGTAAAAGATTCTGTCAGTCCTCTTGTCCTTTTTTCTGTATACAATTTAGATGCCAGAGCATTCTGCACCCATGCAGAAACACTTTGAATTGTTATTGCACCAGGGGAGCAGAAGTACTTGTCTCCTCCCACCATGTCCACAGCTGCATGCTTCCTCTTCAGTTCAGTTCAGCTCAGTCAGTTCAGCTCAGTGTCCACCTTGTTGCAACCACATAGACTGCAGCATGCCAGGCTTGCCTGTCCATCAACAACTCCCAGAGTTTACTCAAACTCATGTCCATTGAGTCGGTGATGCCATCCAATCATCTCATTCTCTGCCATCCCGTTCTCCTCCTGCCCTCGATCTTTCCCAGTATCAGGGCCTTTTCCAGTGAGTCAGTTTTTCATATCAGGTGGCCAAAGTATTGGAGTTTCAGCTTCAGCATCAGTCCTTCCAATGAATATTCAGGATTGATTTCCTTTAGGATGGACTGGTTGGACCTCCTTGCTGTCCAGGGGACTCTCAAGAGTCTTCTCCAACACCACAGTTTAAAATCATCAATTCTTCAGCACTCAGCTTTCTTTATAGTCCAACTCTCACATCCATACATGACTACTGGAAAAATCATAGCCTTGACTAGACAGACCTTTGTTGGCAAAGTAATGTCTCTGCTTTTTAATATGTTGTCTATGTTGGTCATAACTTTTCTTTCATGGAGCAAGAGTCTTTTAATTTCATGGCTGCAGTTACCATCTGCAGTGATTTTGGAGCCCCCCAAAATAAAGTCTGTCATTGTTTCCATTGTTTCCCCATCTATTTGCCAAGAAGTAATGGGACCAGATGGCATGATCTTAGCTTTCTGAATGTTGAGTTTTAAGCCAACTTTTCCACTCTCTTTTTTCACTTTCATCAACTGACTCTTTAGCTCTTCTTTACTTTCTACCATAAGCGTGATGTCAGATCTGCATATCTGAGGCTATTGATATTTTCCCCAGCAATCTTGATTCCAGCTTGTACTTCATCCAGTCAAGCGTTTCTCATGATGTACTCTGCATATAAGTTAAATAAGCATGTTTTACAGAAGATAACTGTCCCTCCTTGCATTGGAGTCTGATTCCTCTACCCATGTTTAGAATTCCCATTCTAACTTCAAAATGTTAGGCTGTCTGGTATATTCATCTTTCTTTCAATTTAATTTCCCATTCAGTTCAGTTCAGTTCAGTCACTCAGTCATGTCCAACTCTTTGCAACCCCACAGACTGCATGCAGCATGCCAGGCTTCCCTGTCCATCACCAGCTCTGGGAGCTTGCTCAAACTCATCCATCAAGTCGGTGATGCCATCCAACCATCTCATCCTCTGTCGTCCCCTTCTCCTCTCACTTTCAATCTTTCCCAGAATCAGAGTTTCTTCCAATGAGTTAGTTCTTCGCATCAGATGGCCAGAGTATTGGAGCTTCATCTTCAGCATCAGTTCTTCCAATGAATATTCAGGACTGATTTCCTTTAGGTTTTTGACTCACTTGATCTCCTTGTAGTCCAAGAGACTCTCAAGAGTCTTCTCCAACACCACAGTTCAAAAGCATCAATTCTTCAGCGCTCAGCTTTCTTTACGGTCCAACTCACATCCATATATATATATATATATATATATATATATATATATATATATATATATATATATACACTATATCAAACTAGGATCCAGAAGCCCTGTCCAGATATAACCATCTGTGTTAGATGAACCAACTTCAAAAATGCCTATACTCATAACCCTAATTTATGTATATGTCACCAAATTATAGGACAAACCAGTTATCTGCCTGTTATGACACAGAATAATTCTTTCTATGGTAACCATGTCACTGAGTCCAGTTGGTATTTTTCAGTTTTCATTCTATCTCACCTCCTAATAGCTTTCAATCCTACTTGACTACTTTTTCCTTGAAGCATTGTCTTCCTTTACTTCTTTTTATACTAATGACACATCTATAACCTGCTTTTCTCCTAACTCCCTGACAGCTTCTCAGTCTTATTTCCATGCACCTCTTATTTCAGGGTTGAAGGTCAAGGCCACATTCCCTCTGACTCAATGCTCTCCCAGGCTTATACAATGCTAGTCCATGACACTGATTACCAAAATATGCAAAATTCTCAAACTCCAACCAAAACTCTATTACTAAGTTCTAGGATAACCTATCTCCGCTTACAGGTTTCAAGTTCATATCTAACTAAACATATTCAAACTGAAATTATGATCTTCATTTTTTCCTATATCCTTCGCCTAATGGGATGGCAGAGTGTAGGCCAGATACTCTGAAACATTTTGATACTTTCACCCAATTTATCATCAAGTTCTATTAATATTATATCTTCAACTAGAACAAGCTGCCATTGTTTCTTCTTGAAACCACTGAAATAGATTTCTAACTAGCTGATTTTGCAATGTGCAGGTATATGTCTCAGTATATTTTCCATTTTCTGCATTCTCCAACAACCTTTAGAACAGAATTTATTATAATCATCTTCTCTCCCACCTCAATTTAAAAACCTTCAATGAAATTCTGTTGCCTAACAATCCTTTGCATGATCTATTACCTACTATTATTTCAAACCTTATCTTGTACCTGCAGCCCTGAAATTTCTCAATTTTTTACTTTCTTTGCACACTTTTGCCTTGAATAATCAAACCTCTACCACTCTTTCTCACTCTTTTCACCTGTGTATGGATATGTATTTATATACATATATTTACATATAGAAAAGAGACAAACACTTGCTTTTCTTTTTTTCTTTTTCAAAAACCACTATTCAAACATGGAGAAAACTACAAAAATAAGATGTGATGTCAGTTGTGCCCACCACTCATGTATAATAAAGGGACTGTTGTCAAAATCACTTACTTTTACTTCTAAGAAAATAAACTATTATAAATACAATGTTCCCATGGAATTCCTTTCCAATTCCATTCCTCTCTTTCTCAAGAGGCATCCAGAGTCTGGAAATTTGTGGTTTTCCTTTCCAGCCGAGTCCACAAACCCATATGTATTTATTATTCATTTAGTTTTCTCCCTCTTTCTCTCTTTTTGAGTAAAATGGCAATATATTGCATTATTTTTTTGCATTTTCCATGGCTATGTAGAAGTATTATTATTATAATTCTTCAAGAAGATTTCATTCAATATTAAACTTTGATATATATAAGTATCAGTATATGCAAAAATAATGTATTCATTAACACTGGAAGTATTCATCTTTCCTCCATTGATGAATATTTCTTTTTTGCTTGCCATTCTTTTTGCTCTTATAGAAAAAGGACACAGTAAAGTTCTTCTATGTCCTTATATGTATGTAAGTAAAAGTTTCTGAATACATACTGGTAATTGATGGATATTAGCGTATACACAACTTCAGCATTATTAAATAATGGCAATTGCTTTCCAATATTGGTAAATTGCTTTCCAATATGGCTGTAGACATATTGAAATCAGCAATATTTTAAAAATTGATTTATTTGAAGTTTAACTGAGCTACAATGTTGTGTTAGCTTCTGGTATATAGCATTGTGCTTTAGATAAATATATATATTAGAGTTGCACAGAGTCGGACACAATGGAAGTGACTTAGCAGCCACACACATATCCTTATGCATATTCTTTTCCACTATGCTTTATTACAAGATATTGAATATTGTTCACTATTCTATAGAGTAGGACCTAGTTTATTTTCTATATAGAATAGTTGCCTCTGCTAACCCCAGACTCCCAGTCCACCCCTCCTCCACTCCATGGCCCCGCCTGGAATCTCCGAGTCTCTTCTCCATGTCTGTGAGTCTGTTTCACAGATAAGTTCATTTGTGTCACAGTTTAGATTCCACGTGTAAGTGATATATGGCATTTGTCTTTCCAGCTTACTTCACTTGGTGTGATAATCTCTAGGTCCATCCATGTTGCTACAAAAGGCATTAATTCATTCTTTTGTATGACTGATTATCATTCCATAGTGTATATATATATTTTCTTTATTCATTCCTCTGTCAATGGACACTAAGTTTGCTTCCTTTTTCTGGCTATTATAAATAATGCTAAAGCGATATTTAACTTTCCATCTCATATTCATGATATCGATGATTTATAAAATAGTTTCTCACACTTCAAATTAGATTTACCTGATTACTAGAGATTCGAGGGAGCCTGGTGGGCCACCATCTATGGGGTCACACAGAGTCGGACACGACTGAAGTGACTTAGCAGCAACAGCAGCAGAGATTAAGCATATTTTCATATATATCAATCATTTGAATTTCTTCTTCCTAAATTGATTCTAGGTGCTGTTCGCCCATTTTATTTTTATTTTGGCTAGTTTTTCTTATTGATCTGTAAGTTCTAAAAGGATTCTTTTAATTAATCCTCACCTACTTTTATATGTTGTGCTATCATTTCCCAAGCTGTAGCCTATTTTAAAAATTAGCTCATATATAGTGTATTTATTGGAGAAGGAAATGGCAACCCACTCCAGTATTCTTGCCTGGAGAATCCTAGGGACAAAGGAGCCTGGCGGGCTGCCATCTATGGGGTAGCACAGAGTTGGACACGACTGAATTGACTTAGCAAGCAGCAGCATAGTGTAGTTATATAAATAGAAACTTTTAAAATAAAATGAAAAATTTATCAATATTTTACATTTTAATTTGTGTGATTGTTTCATGTTCAGAAAACCCTATTCTACTATGATACTTCCTTATACTTTTCTCTAAGCATTTTAAAGTATTACTTTGTTTTGTATTTAGAGCACTTGACCATGTGGAATTTGTCCTGTGTGCAAGAGGATGAGGTAGGGATCTAATCTCACAGCTTTCCAAGTCAAGTTGTCAGATGCTGAAAGCAATTTATTAAAACAGACCAGAGATTGACAAACTGTGGCCCATGGACCAGCTTCCTATTTCTGTAAATAAAGCTGTGCTGAACATAACCCCTCCACATCTTTTTATACATTAGCTTTGCACTACACAGCAGAGGTGAGTAATTGTGACAGCTAATATGTAAAATAGTTAATATGTGGCCCTTTAAGAAAATTTCCAAGGCCCAGACTAGTTAATCATTTCTTTTATTTTTTATAAAACTATGACTTGTGAAAAAAACACATTTAAATGTTTATTTGCATGTGAGAAGATGCAACATCTTTAAGATACTGAGTCTTTTATCCAGGAAGTGAGGTATTTCTTTCTTAGTAAAGGCCTTCCTTTATGTACTTTGCAAAATTTTGAAGTTTTCTCTATAATAACTTTGTACATCTTGGCAAAATGATTCTCAGATATATTACCACTCTTTTTATATCTCTTACTTCTTGTATTTCCTTTTTCCATTTCTATACTGCATTATGGATAATATTCTCAGGTCTTTGTTCAATTCATTAAATCACTCTTTAAATGTGCCTAATCTGCTATTTACTTTAACATTCACTGAGGTGTTTCTTATACCAAGGGCTATACTTTTATTTCTAGAAGTTTTATTTGATTCCTTTTAAAATATGGCTGTTCTTTAAGTTTCCATTTTTTCAAATACTTACTTTATCCATTTAATCCTTTCAACATAGTTACTTTATTGTTCCTTTCAAAATGTTCTAATCACTCACATTATGGGTATTCTTAATTTTTATCTTCTTTCTATTCCTGATCCCCTCATGGGTATCTAACGTGTCCTTTACTTTGACAAAGTTTCTACAGAATGATTTTTAAATTCCTCCTGCCAATTGCTGTGTGTGTGTGTGTGCACTTTTTTTTGCAGTTGTTGTTTGCATTATTGTTTAGAATAATCTCACAGTAATTTCACCATCTTGAATATACATGTTGGTATATCAGTTAAGCCTCCAAGACAATGCCTCTCACAAAAAGTCACCTGGATTCCCAGGACAGAATCAAGCTTCTTTATCACTTTGCCTATTGTTGATTCCACCTTCCTTCAAGGTTTGATGCCCCTTTCAATGGTCCAGGGGCACATCATTTCCAGATTTGTAGATATTAAATCTTCAGTCCCAATGTTCTTCTGACATGTCCCCAGTTCCTTGCTGCATCACTCCACAAGCAGGTTATTTAAGATTCTGTGCTAGTTCTGCTATGAGGGGATTCCCCATCTTTCTTTCAATGTCCATCATATTTATTTTACTGCTCTTCTTGTTGTTGTATCTAGCTCAATATAGTTTATGTACTTGCAAGAAAAAGCCCATTTTAATTCTGGCATTATGCTATAAACAAAAGTGTCAGTTAAATGGGTCTTATTCTTCAGACTTCAGCTTTCTCAAGTTCTCCTATCCCAACTTCACAACCTAGCATGTTTGCCACCTAGCAAAAATAATCTTTCCTATTAAAGCTGGATCATTATCTTAGACTCACATTTTGCTCTTCAACATGACATTATTTCAGAATTTTCCTTGGCTTTCTCCACCACTAGAATTTGGTTGGTTAGAACTACTTTTCCATTGCAATCATCTGCTTAACCTTGGATCTCGAACCTCACTACTAGAGGTATTAATTCAGAAAGTTTGTCCAACAGTGAAATTTATTGAATAACAAGGACTGAAGTAGTTTTTGCCAAGCTGTTCTAAAGGAAAATAAAATATACTTGCAAAAAATGTTGATAATTTCTTACTCTATACTAAAAACACGTAGGAAAACACATAAATTATTATTTGCCAGAATAAAGATGTGGTTTAAAGTGGTTTCTACTTCCATCACTTACTAGGAAAACTAAGCATTAATTTCCCATATTTCTTATACCTCAACAAGTTAGCCTATAAAAAGATATCTTGCTAACTAAATAACAGGAAACAACAGTTAAAAATAAAAATCAATACGTAATAGAAGTTTTATGTGTTATTTTCTCAGCCATATCCAACTGTTTGCCACCCCATGGACTGTAGCCCTGTTCATGGAATTCTCCAGGTAAGATCACTAGAGTGGGCTGCCATTCTTTTCTCCAGGGGACCTTCCTGACCCAGGGATTAAATCCAGGTCTCCTGCATTGCAGGTGGACTTTTTTTTTTCCTTACCATCTGAACTACCAGGGAACTCCAGAAGTTTTATAGCACAAGTATAGGGTGAAATTTTCAATAGAGTTACTCAGTAAATGATATATGAAGTGGATATAAGAAATACAGAAACAAGTTGAATAACAGGTTTATAAGATACATATTTTCTATGTGTGGGCCTTTTATCCAAAAAAAAAAAAAAAAAAGATGTTCAGATTCTTAAGAAAAGTAAAAAAATAAAGAAGAAAAAAAAAGAAAAATTTAAATACAAATATATATTATACTGCTAGTTATACACAAGGTTCATTAAATTGCACAAAGAATCAAGCAAGTAGTGAATTGCTCAGCAGTTCATTGGTAAGGATCTGGTGCTTTCACTGCTGGGTCTGAGGTCTGATCACTATGCAGGGAACTAAGATTCCACAAGCCAAAAAAAAAGAAAAAAAAGAAAGGCAAAAAACTATGTCAATGCAATATACAATAACATGGAATTAACTGTAGAAGAATAGCCAATAATACCCACCTTGGAAATTAAATATATATAGTATATGTGCTAAATAACTTGGGTTCTAGAGGAAGTAACACCAAAGTAAGGGATTTTTTTTAATGATTAGAACTGAGAGCATTATGTACATGTCATCTATAGCATTCAGAGAAAAAACTATATTCTTCATTTCATTTACTAGAACATATCAGTATTTTTAGTACAGAGCAATACTACTACTCTATACTGAGTGGTAGTATTCAGAATTAGTGCAGAGTACTAAAACATAATGAAACATTCAAAACAAAATTTTTTTAAAAAAGAAAATACTAAACAATAATAATAAAACTAAACCAAAAGCTAGTTCTTAGAAAAAAGCAGTTTAAAGATAAAATCTGAACTACATGACCAAAAATAACACACAGCAATAGAAACATGAAAGCTAATATAACCATACACAAGTTCAGTGCAGGCACTCAGTCATGTCCGAATCCTTAAACCACGTGGACTGAAGCACACCAGGCTTCCCAGTCCGTCACCAACTCCTCGAGCTTGCTCAAACTCACGTCCATTGAGTCGGTGATGCCGTCCAACCATCTCATCCTCTGTTGTCCCTGTCTCCTCCTGTTTTCAACCTTTCCTAGCACCTGGGTCTTTTCCAATGAGTCAGTTCTTCTATCAGGTGGCCAAAGTATTGGAGCTTCAGCTTCAGCATCAGTCCTTCCAATGAATATTGAAGACTGCTTTCCTTTAGGATTGACTGGCTTGGTCCCCTTGCAGTCCAAGGGACTCTCAAGAGTCTTTTCCAACATCACAGTTCAAAAACATCAATTCCTCAGGGTTCAGCTTTCTTTATAGTCCAACTCTCACATTCATTCATGACTACTGGAAAAACCATAGCTTTGACTAGATGGATCTTTGTTGGCAAAGTAATGTCTTTGCTTTACTTTCTTAATATGCTATCAATGTTGGTCAAAGCTTTTATTCCAAGGAGCAAACATCTTTTAATTTCATGGCTGCAATCACCATCTGCAGTGATTTTGGAGCCCCCCAAAATAAAGTCTCTCACTCTTTCCTTTGTGCTTCCAACTATACACAGAAGTCTTTAAAAGGTAAATACTCTAGCCAAAGAGTTTGAAAATCAATTGATATATACATGCATGAAAGTGAAGTGAAAGTGAAGTCGCTCAGTCGTGTCCGACTCTTCACGATCCCATGGGCTGCAGCCTAGCAGGCTCCTCCATCCATGGGAGTTTCCAGGCAAGAGTACTGGAGTGGGTTGTCATTGCCTTCTCCATATACATGCATAAAATATGTAATATGTATGTATGTGTTTATGTATATAAGTTGATATATAAAATACACATATGCATGCATATGTAAATCAACTGTTATATCAATATGATATAATCAATACATACATTCAAGATAATCAAACAAAAATATCAATCTGAGCCCCCAAGGATGCCCCAAACAATAGCTAGA
Organism: Capra hircus; assembly: GCF_001704415.2. Lineage (NCBI taxonomy): Eukaryota > Metazoa > Chordata > Mammalia > Artiodactyla > Bovidae > Capra > Capra hircus. Next base: position 9,062,551 of record NC_030835.1, on the reverse strand, counting down.
GGCTAGCTAACCTTACTCTGAGAAGCATCTGGTAAGGAGTTTGAGAGTGAGTTATGCTACACAAGCTGAGATACAATAGAAAGAATTTCCTTTACAAATACAACAGATAGATGGGTGAAAACATTTCCAGCTAATTTTGACTAGCAATATTGCATGAGTTGGTAATCTCTACTATTCACCCATTGTGTTAGAGAGTAACTGTTACCTTGGAAGAATAAAGACTTGAAAAGTGTAAAAATGCATTTTCTTTCTGCCTTGGGACTGGAGCACTAATAGCTACCTATTGTTTAATAAATTATTATTGTCCCTTATTCTAATCAGAAATGTTGAATCCTTCTAGCAGAGCTAAGAGGGGATTAATAACCAAAAGGTGGAACACAATAAAAATGTGCTAAAAAGACATGATAAAAACCTGAGCAATGGATAAAACTGTTCTAGGGTGGATGGAGGAGGTATGCTTGGGAAGATTTATGAAGATAAAATATTCCAAAATTACAATGATGGCAATTGCTAAGTACATGTACCTGCTCCCTAAATACAAATCCTTAACTGCCTAGGGAACTAGATGTTAAAGAATTGAAAAATACATATTTTTTCATTTAGATGGACATTTTAGGTGTGCAATTGGAAGCCTCAAGGCAAGAACCATAATGGCAAATAGAAGAAAACTACTTTATTCTGCAAAACCGATGGCAATAACTGGATTTCCGAAGTCATTTTAAGAAGGAAAGTACTAGACAAATGAGGAGCATATTAAAATTATGTGATGATGTTATTAAAAGAGGGTGTGAATAATACAAAAGTCTTGGGGCCTGGAAGAAAGCAGCAGAACATGAGCAATTTTTATTGACTGAAATGACTGAGACATTTCTAAAGGCATGAATTTCAGTCTGTGATGAAACTTAAAAACATTTTAAAAAATTCTTTGACACTTTCCAACCAAAGATGTAGTCAACAAAAGGTATAGCCTAATGTCTAATTATCCTCCTGTTGAATATGGTTTAGTCTAAAATACTTGTTTCTAATGACAGAAGTGAGTGCGTGACATAAAGGGAGTGACGGACGGCGTGACAGTACTATTCTTGCCCAAAACTCTCTTGAGGTACTTGCTTTTCAAACTCATCTACTCTGTTATAAAGAAGCCCAAAGCACAAAAAGAGGCTGTAGGTAGGTTTCTGGCCAGTAGTTCCAGCTAATTTCTAAGATGAAAGCCAGCATCACCCAAAAGATATGTAAGTGAATGCCTTTAGCAAATTCTAGTCCCTAACCTCTGATGTGGACCAAATTAGGCAGGGTGAAGCAGAACTAAGATGTCTCTACCAAACCCTACCCAAGTTGCAACTTAGTGAATAAAAGATGAACGTTATTCTTTTAAGCAACTACTTTTATGGGTGGCTTGTTATATAACAAGATGATTATAGTAATATCCTTTGTATATTAAGAGTTCATACAAATCAAAATTTCAGTGACAATTGGAAAAAATCCAGAAAGTTAAAAAGTAATTCATAGACACATATGAACAATACATGTACTAAAAATGCCCCATAATGCTTATTACTAGGTGAATTAAAATGATACAATAAAAACATGTATACCTTATAAATTTGACAACTTCTTACAACAAAAAGGATCTTAAATACATTAATCAAAAATGATGGCAAAATAAATTATTATACATCAGATGTGCCTATTACATGAAATATGCATGAAAAATTGTTAAATCTAAGATCACAATGCTAAGTAAAAGAAGTCTCATTCTTTGGTTAATAAACCATATGTCTGTGAGCACATAGGGAGTTGGTTGAAAATGCAGGATTATGATATGAAATTCAATTTTTATTCTATATACTTTATAATTTTCACAGAACTCATATATTGATTTAATAACTCATAAAGAAGCCAATTATTCATTAAAATTCCTGACTGTGAAGGAATGCGGATGCTTTGGAGTTGGTGCAAAGAGTTGAGTTTTCCAAAGAAGATGTATGTCTCTGTTGTGCTGTTACAAATAGAATGCATTCCCCAACCAGGTGAGATTGCTTTCACAAATTATACAATCAATTAAGAAAAAAACAACTCACAGAATGGAAAAAATATTTTCAAATTATATATCTAATGAGGAACTTGAATGTATCCAAAAGGTATAAAGAGTTCCAACAACTTAATAATAAATAAAAAGGCAACTCAAGTATTTACAAAAGATTTCTTCTGTAGACATTTCTCTAAAGAAAATGCACAAACAACCATGCACATGAAATAACACTGGATGCTATTACTCATTCAGTTCAGTTCAGTTCAGTTCAGTTCAGTTCAGTTCAGTCGTGTCCAACTCTTTGCAACCCCATGAACCACAGCATGCCAGGCTTCCCTGTCCATCACCAAATCCCGGAGTCCACCCAAACCCACGCCCATTATATCAGTGATGCCATCCAGCCATCTCATCCTCTGTCGTCCCCTCCTCCTCTGGCCCTCAATCTTTCCCAGCATCAGGGTCTTTTCAAATGAGTCAGTTCTTCATGTGACCAAAGTATTGGAGTTTCAGCTTGAGCATCAGTCCTTCCAATGAACATCCAGGAATGATCTCTTTTAGGATGGACTGGTTGGACCTCCTTGCAGTCCAAAGGACTCTCAAGAGTCTTCTCCAACACCACAGTTCAAAAGCATCACTTCTTCTGCACTCAGCTTTCTTTATAGTCCAACTCTCACATCTGTACATGACTACTGGAAAAACCATAGCCTCGACTAGATGGACCTTTGTTGGCAAAGTAATGTCTCTGCTTCTGAATATGCTATCTAGGTCGGTCAGTCATAACTTTCCTTCCAAGGAGCAAGCGTCTTTTAATTTCATGGCTGCAATCACCATCTGCAGTGATTTTGGAGCCCAGAAAAATAAAGTCTGACACTGTTTCCACTGTTTCCCCATCTATTTCCCACAAAGTGATGGGACCAAATGCCATGATCTTAGTTTTCTGAATGTTGAGCTTTAAGCCAACTTTTTCACTCTCCTCTTTCACTTTCATCCATAGGCTCTTTAGTTCTTCTTCACTTTCTGCCATAAGGGTGGTGTCATCTGCATATCTGAGGGTATTGATGTTTCTCCTGGCAATCTTGATTCCAGCTTGTGCTTCCTCCAGCCCAGCATTTCTCATGATGTGCTCTGCATATAAGTTAAATAAACAAGGTGACAATATACAGCCTTGACGTACTCCTTTTCCTATCTGGAACCAGTCTGTTGTTGCTTCCTGACCTGCATACAGATTTCTCAAGAGGCAGGTCAGGTGGTCTGATATTCCCATCTCTTTCAGAATTTTCCACAGTTTATTGTGATCCACACAGTCAAAGGCTTTGGCATAGTCAATAAAGCAGAAATACATGTTTTTCTGAAACTCTCTTGCTTTTTTAATGATCCAGCGGATATTGGCAATTTGATCTCTGGTTCCTCTGCCTTTTCTAAAATGAGCTTTAACATCTGGACGTTCACAGTTCACATATTGCTGAAGCCTGCCTGGCTTGGAGAATTTTGAGCATTACTTTACTAGCGTGTGAGATGAGTGCAATTGTGCGGAAGTTTGAGCATTCTTTGGCATTACCTTTGTTTGGGATTGGAATGAAAACTGATTGGGAAATACAGAACAGAACCACCATGAGATACCACTTCATCCCCATTAGGATAACTATTGTCAACAGGATAGATAGTTACTGTAATCCTCACTCATTGTTGTGGAATTTAAAATGGAGCAGTCACTTTGGAAAATAATTTGATAGTTCCACAATTGTTAACTATAGAATTATGATATCAACAGCAATTCCCCTTCTAGGTAAAAAATGAAAACACAGAACCTAATTTGCATATGTTTGTAGTATTAGTCATAATAGCTAAAATTTTGAAACAGCTCAAACATCTGCTATCTGATAAACAGAGGGACAAAATGTGATCTACCCATACAATGGAATATTAATCAATCATAAAGAAGGAACAAAGTATTAGTATACACACACACAGATATATATGTTACAACATGAGCAAAACTTATCATACAAGTGAAGTAAGTCAGAGAACAACAAAGATCATGATATAGCTATTATGCACAATCTTTAAAAAAGGATACAAATGAACTTACTTATAAAACAGAAACCGGCTTACAGACTTAGAAAACAAACTTATGGTTACCAAAGGGGAAAGTTAAGAGTGGGAACAATAAATTGGGAGTTTGGAATTGACATATACACACTACTATATTTAAAATAGATGGAATAAAAAAAAAACCACAGATCATTTCAACATTCTTAAACTGGGCATCGGTTTATGAGCATTTTATAAATAAACTATTACTAACTTTATAAAAAATAATCAACAACGACTTATTGTGTAGCACAGGGGACACTGTTCAGTATACTGTAACAACCTACAGGGGAAAAGAATTTGTAAAAGAGAAGAAACGTGTCTATGTATAATTGAATCAATTTACTATACACTTGAAACTAGCACAACATTGTTAATGAACTGTACTTCAAGGTAAAATAAACATGTTTTTAATGAACAGAAAAAGAAAATGTTATGCTAAGTGAAGGAAGCTCATTGCAAAACCTAATATTATATGAATCTATTTTTACATCATATCCACAATTGGTAAATCTTTAGAGCAGAAAATGGATTAGTGGTTGCCTGGAACTGGAAGTATGGTAAATGATGAATGACTGCTAATGGGGACGGAGTTTCTTTTTGGCACAATGGAAATGTTCTAAACTTACATGTGGTAACAGATCCACAAGTCTGCAAGTATACTAAAATAAGAAACAAAACACTGAATTGTATAACTTAAATGGGTGAATTACAGGGTATGTGAATTATATCTCAATAAAGCTTTTTATCCTATATTTTTTCCTACAAAAAGAACTGTAAGCCATGTTCTAGTCAAGGTATTTAGTGCTCTATGAATTCAAGACAGGTAGGCTCCAAGTAGCTGATCTATCCCTGGGAAGAAAAGATTCAGTTCTTTCCATCTATACATGAATTCTTAAAGGCAATATTCTTGCCTGGGAAATCCCATGGACTGAGGAGCCTGGTAGGCTACAGTCCATGGGGTCACAAGAATCAGACATGACTTAACAACTAACCCACCACCACCAAAACAGGCCTTTACTAGCACGTACGCACGCACGCACGCACGCGCACACACACACACACACACACACACAGTAGGCCTCTACTATAGGAGGAAGCAAGGAAGGAAGATGCCAATTCACAGCTGCAGAAGCTACTTGATTTAATCTCAGCAAACTGTCCTTATCTTCTGCATTAGATAAACATTTAACACAATCCAGCAGCATTGAGTGTATAAATAAAACACTACACTGCAATTATTTGTCAATTCTGGAAGGCTAGGAATTTCTACAAGTAGAAAATTTTATCCATCGTTTAATTGCTTAGGATTACAATTATGGAATGCCACATATGTTCAACTACTGCTGGCAGAAAATAAGCTTATCCAGAAATTCAAGAAGCTCCAAGTCATACCTGGGAACTTGTCAGAAATGTAAATTTTCAGACTTCACCCAGACATACTGAATTGGACACTTCTGGCTTGGGGACCAGCAATCTGTGCTTAATGAAGCCTTCCAGGTGATTCTGGAAGACCCTAAGGCTATAGAACACTCAGGTAAACACAGCCAATATTTAGAACACTTGTTTACAAAAATAAGATATTAAGAATATCCTGCTGTCTTACTTTTTAAGGTCCTTATGCTAGCCTTCCAAGGAATACCACCTCTTTCTAATGAAACAAATGACATACAATTTCCCATCAATGTTTGTGAATACCTTTAATCAATGAAGCTTTAAAATATAAAGAGAATACAGTGAGTCTGCTAGTTTATATCAACAACTGAGACAGTCCTCGGTAGCTGAGATTTATCAGGTTAAAAAGAGTGCCTGCCACCACTTGCAAAAGTGAGAGACTTATCCAAATATTTAAAGCCTAGGCCTGAGAATTAGGCATGATACACTGATGCCAAAAGCCGCAAGCCTCCATGTTAGAAAGAAATGTCTTTTAGGTTTCCAAGGAAACAGAAATCTCATGTTTGAATTCTCACTTGGCTGAATTGAATTCTAAAAATCATCAGGATCTATATACCTGGAGGCAAGAATAGAAATGGCCCAGGTTTAAAAATAGTTTATCTGACTTGGCCACCATCAGAGAAGACGAAACGATAGGTACGAGCAACAATTTCCCAACTGCACAAATGCTATCAATTATATTGTATAATTTCAAAGAATGAATTCTTTCCAATCACTGCTGCCACACAGGAGTTTACTGGAGGCGAGAAGCAGATTTCCAGCCTCCAGTTAGAAGATGTGCCTCAGGCAGATTCAAATGCACGATCGAAAACATCTTTGAAAGAAGCCCACACCGCATCTATTAGGAAGTAATGAAGTTTCTAAGTAATTCATGGCTGAACTCAGAGGTGCATAAGCACACAATCGTATGTGGTGCATTGTGTGTGTGTGTGTGTGTGTGTACGATACTGGATATAAATTACATCAATTAAGAGCTTCCCACATAAAAATGAAATCTAAATTGAAGAGAAAACAAGAAATGCCCTGGAGCCTTTGAAAAAAAATTGATAAAGTCAGCCAAATAACACCTCTCAATAAAAAAGTAAATAATCCTAACTAGCTGTGCCAGGTATGGTGGACCATAAAACAAACATGTAGGGAGACTAAGTTATCAGTACTAATCATCAGGAAAATGTCCCTATGACTTTTAATGCATGAGACCCGGGTTCAATCCCTGGGTAGGGAAGATCCCTTGGAGAAGGAAATGGCAACCCACTCCAGTACTCTTGCCTGGAGAATCCCATGGAGGGAGGAGCCTGGTAGGCTATAGTCCATGGGATCGCAAATAGTTGGACACAACTGAGCGACTTCACTTTCTTTTTCTTTGTTTTTCAGTTAAGAAAGAAGAATGAAAAGCACTCAGGATAGTGAAGTATTTTATCTTTTCAACTTTTAAAGCAAAGTCTCCATTTAATGCATTCATCACCGGTATTGTGTCATTTTTAAAGGTTCCTCCATCAGTTATGAAAGTACAGAAGTAGTTATACATATTCTTTAATTCATAAACTGTTTTTAGAGCATTTTTAGATTTGCAAAAAAAAAAAAAAGAGCAGAAAGTGCAGAAAGTAGTTCCCATGCACTCTTTCTCGTCTCTCCACTCAATTTCCCTTATTATTAACATCTTGCACTGATGTGGTACATTTTGTACAACTGATGAATCAATATTGGTACACTGTTAACTAAAATCCATAGAATACATATGGTTCCCTCTGTTTTATACTCTCTGCATTTTGATATATGTATAATGACATGTGTCCATCGTTATCATACAGAGTAACTTCACTGCCCTAAAAATCCCCTGTGCTCTACCTATTCATCCCCTATTCCCCCTTACTCTCAACCCTCTGGCAATGACTAATCTTTTTCCTGTCTCCAAAGTTTTGTCTTTTCCAGAATGCCATCTAGTTGAAATCACTAACTATGTAGCCATTTCAGATTGCCTTCTTTCACTTAGCAATATGCTTGTAAGATTCATCCATGTTCTTTTGTGGCTCAATAGCTCATTTCTTTTCATCAATGAGTAATATTCCATTACATAGAGGTACTATTGTTTGTTTACTCATTTACCCATTGAAACACAGCTTGGCTGCTTTCAATTTTTGTCAGTTACGAACAAAGCTCCTATAAACATTTGTGTGAAGGTTTTGTATGGGCTCTACATCAGTTATGAAAGTATGCAAATTATATTTTAATCAACACAGTTTTTAAAAAAATAATCTTTGTAACCTAAAATATCTTAGTCATTCTTGTCCATATCAGATCCATGAAATTTAGTCCTGCTATAGGAAGAGATGGTAAAGAATCTGCCTGCCAATGCAGGAGACCTGGGTTGAATCCCAGGAGACGCTGGGTCAGGAAGACCCCCTGGAGAAGGAAATGACAACCCACTCCAGTATTCCTGCCTGGAGAATTACGTGGATAGAGGATCCCAGCAGGCTGCAGTCCATGGGGTCTCTGAGAGTCAGACATGACTGAGTGACTTTCATTTTCAGGAACTGGGATTACAGAAAGGAGGAAAAGAAAAATTGAATCATAGAAGCTCATGGTTAGAAAGAATACTGATGGTCATTCCTGAGCCTTCAAGCCCATGTCTGGGTTCTCCTACATGCCTCCTACATTCAGTTTCTGCTGACCAACTATTTTTTGTTTAGCATTCTCTGAATTTTAAAAATATTACTCCTTGTATTGTACCAACTGAATTTCTATTTCCTAGGGCTCCACAGGAATAGTAGACTTAATCATCTCCTGGAAGCCTTGAGATTTTTAAAGACATTTTCACATCTCCTTAGTTTCTTCAAACTTTCTGCTTGGAATATGTTTCTGCATCTTTTCATCAGCATGATCTATTCATGATTCTAGTTTAATTGTATGTCAAATTTCTACACTATTTCTCCTCAAGGAAGCAGATATGTCATCGTACAGATTAATTATACAACATACAATTAGGAAAAATTTCATGTACTTGCCAAAATCAAGCTATAAATGTGGTATAACAAATCCATTGTTTATAGCTCATGCTTGTTATTTGCATTGACTGGTAGAAAGGTTGACATATACAGAAATGATCTTCTCAAAATCTATGCCAAAATCTTTGAGGACAGTGTTTAAGGATAGGGAAAATGCATTATGATTTATCTCAGATGAATTATTAACAAAATTGAAAAATTAAGAAAAATGAAACCCAGGAGGATATGAGATGTATTAAAATCATAACTTTCATATTAATTACAACGAATTAGTGAACCCCAGATTGAAAATAGCTGGAGTCAATCAGTGCATTAGAATAAAAGTTCTAGAAATTCTTACATCACTCCTATAGACTGCTTAGAAAAGTTGTTTTTCAACTGTCAAATCTGGAAAATGCATTTTAGAAGCAGAGAGTCCTAGAAGAGAAATACTTCCACCAAGAAAACAGCAAAATCCCATAAAGGTACAATTGCCACCACTCCAGGCTCCTTTGGCCAAGAGACCAGCTGCACAGGAAAGAAGCAACCATCCAGGCAGATGTAATTGTTCTTGATCATCAGGAGAAGATAGGTCTTTTAAGATACACTGAGGAAGCGAAGAATATATTTGGTAATCAGGTGGTCTTCTGGTAATCTGGTGGTCTCTTGATACTTCTGAACCTAATTTTGATGGTAAATAGACAAATACAGTGGTCTGATAAGATTATATAACCCAAGAGATCAGACCTCTCGGAAATGAAAGTCTGGGTTACTGAATCAGGAAGGACTTCTAGGGATTTATTGGAAGGATAGGAGAAATCTAGCTCTCAAGGCCAGAATACTGGAGTGGGTAGCCGTTCCCTTCTCCAGAGGATCTTACCAACCCAGGGATCGAATCTAGGTCTCCTGCATTGCAGGCAGATTCTTTACCATCTGAGCCACCAGGGAAGCTCAAATGAGCAGCAGAGGAAATAAAAATGAATACCAGTTGTGTTCTCAAGGTCAACTATGGTGATGGGTACTTAGTCATTCCACTAAACTTCTTTCAACTTTCCTCAGAGGACCTGTTCCCAAATTCAGAAGACATTATATAAAAGTGGAACCAAGAGGCACAAAGAATGGACTGTTATGGATGTGCCCTGCAGGACCATTCCCCCAGCTTGCCGGTAGTGTTAGTTGCTGATGGCTCACAGTTCAATCTTTCCAGAAATTACCCATAGCCAAAGATAGCCACCTCGATCAAGGTTAATCCCTCCCCACAGGCATCCCATATCTATTGCCTTAATTTCGGGCAAATAGCAAGTTTGGATGAGCTCCAAAGCTCTCCATGGAATAAACTAAAGATTTTTTTCACATTGCATCATAGCCTAGCTTCTGTCCATTCTCCCTTCCTTCAGCCTCTCACAAATATGATTCCCAGTAGCACTACTCAATAAACATAGTGCATGCAACCTCCATCTCAAAGCTTCTTTAGGGAAGCTAACCGAAGAAACAGCAGGTGCTTACTCCTTGGAAGGAAAGTTATGACCAACCTAGATAGCATATTCAAAAGCAGAGATATTACTTTGCCAACAAAGGTCCGTCTAGTCAAGGCTATGGCTTTTCCAGTGGTCATGTATGGATGTGAGGGTTGGACTGTGAAGAAAGCTGAGTGCTGAAGAATTGATGCTTTTGAACTGTGGTGTTGGAGAAGACTCTTGAGAGTCCCTTGGACTGTGAGGAGATCCAACCAGTCCATGCTAAAGGAGATCAGTCCTGGGTGTTCATTGGAAGGACTGATGCTCAAGGTCAAACTCCAATACTTTGGCCACCTCATGCGAAGAATTGACTCATTGGAAAGGACCCTGATGCTGGGAGGGATTAGGGGGAGAAGAGGAGGAGAAGGGGATGACAGAGGATGAGACGGCTGGATGGCATCCCCAACTTGGTGGGCATGAGTTTGAGTGAATTCTGGGAGCTGGTGATGGACAGGGAGGCCTGGCGTGCTGTGATTCATGGAGTTGTAAGGAGTCGGACATGAGTGAGCAACTGAACTGAACTAACTGAGCCTAAGAAACATATGTTACCAGATTCCACTGAGAAATTCTGTAACACTGGTATCTGGATACAAACATTCATAAATCTCTCCATAAGTTATTATTATGCTGATATTCAGAATATCATTAGTCAATTACATGTGCTAAGCACTTAATAATATATCACTAAAAGAAAGTGAAAATATATATATATATCATTAAAAGAGCAAATTCATACATCATGAATATAATATTTTGAGTTCATATTTGTGTATAAAAGCTAATAAATGCCAAAGTTATACTTCTTACAAAAAAACTTATCCGTTCATGTCAACCTCAAAGTATGTATTAGAAACTATAATTTCAAGTACCAATAAACTATGTTAAACAACCCCATGATTCTTCATTTGCCTTTGTAAAACTTTAGAAATAATTAGGCATAATATAGTCAATTAACTTACACAATAATTCTTCACTTTTTTTTTTCATTTATGCCTTTAGTCTTTTTTTACCTAGAATGTTTTAAGAACTCACATGAGCAAACTGTGATACTTATGAGTTTCTTACAATTTTCTACTCTTTTATTTTCTAAAGGTCAATGTTAACCATTTTACATTCTTTAACTGAATGACTACATTTTATCAAACACAAAACATAATCATTACAGAAACTTGCTTTTCTCTCATTTTCCATATTCCATCAGTTGTCAGTTCTCTTCATCTACCTCTTTAATATATCTTAAATTCTTTTCTCCTTCATTCCTAGTGCTTTGATATGAATTCAGTTGTTTATCCTTTGAGCACTTTTACACTAACATCAATCTTCTCTCTGGGTTTTACAAATAGTCAATTATAGCCTGCTGAACACCCGCATTAGCTCTTTCTCCTGCTCTTCTTGCTCTTAATCTGCAATGATGTCAGAGTCACATCTCTAAACCACAAATCTCAACTATTACTCTCCTACTTAAAAGCCTCCATTGCATGTTAGAGTGCATTTTTTTAACCATGCAATAAACGATATAGATTCTTTCTACCTTTTTAACCTCCTCTCCTACCTGACTTGGACTGTAGCCTGCCAGGCTCTTCTGTCCATGGGGATTCTCCAGGCAAGAGTACTGGAGTGGATTGCCACGCCCTTCCGCAGGGGACCTTCCCAACCCAGGGATCAAACTCAGGTCTCCCTCATTGCAGGCAGATTCTTTACCATCTGAGCCACCAGGGAAGCCCAATAATACTGAAGTGGGTAGTCTATCCCTTCTTCAGGGGAACTTCCTGATCCAGGAATCGAACCAGGGTCTCCTACATTGCAGGCAGATTCTTTACCAGGGAAGCCTAAAGTGAAAGTGAAACCGTTCAGTCGTGTCCGACTCTTTGCGACCCCATGGACTGTAGCCTACCAGGATCCTCAGTCCATGGGACTTTCTAGGCAAGAGTACTGGAGGGGGTTGCCATTTCCTTCTCCAGGGGATCTTCCCAACCCAGGGACTGAACCTGAGTCTCCTGCATTGTAGGCAGATGCTTTACCGTCTGAGCTAGTAGGGAAGCCTAACTTTTTCTAAATATCATTCTCCTTTCCACACATACAGATATCTTCCCCTGTTTACTGCCTCCTCTTCTCTTGATAATATTTATGCACTAGTTCTACCCAACCCAGGCATCATTTTTCCAGTGTACTCTTCCCTAAGTCACATTTTCTCTATAAATCTCTCAATAGTTCATTATCTTTGTTACCATGTTGTCTTATACACAGCACAAATTGCAATGATTTGCAGCCATGTTTTTTTGCTAATCTTTCTTCTTATTATACTAAGACACAAGGGTCTTATCTCCAATAACTCTGTAGCATTAGAGTCTTGCATAGTTTTAGCCTGTTGCTAATACTCGAAAGGTATGAGCTAAATTGAACTGAATTGAACTAAACTGAAGAAAAGCATTTAGGATTATTAACGATACCCCAGTAACCATTTGGGCCATTGCCCTTTTCTAAACCTCACATTCGAAAGACAATTTTAATCTTTAGTGTATACCTTTAGAGAACCCATGAGGCAGATGATGAGACAATCATAGAGAAGAATCCCAAATTTTGCTTGCTGGGCTGATGATCTCATTCCTTCTCTTTAATAGATTGGCCATATTTTAACTCTCTGAAGTAGAGGTGGGGCCTTGAACACTAGAAATCAAGTTATCCAGAGTCAACAATTTTAGAAAAAAATGTAACCATACTGCTATAAAGTTGTTGCTTATTTGTTGTCTCTTAGGAAGCCCCAGTCTCTGTCCTCATTATGGCTTTAGTCACAATGGGGGAAGGTTCATATGGAGATCTAAATTTCACTTTGGAAATATTCAGGATTTTTTTTTTCCCTGATAATGCTACCTTTAGGTAACTGTCTGCATGGTGTTAAATTCATTGACTATAATAAGGCACATTAAAAAGTTAATATGATATTTGAGAAATGTACACAATATAATGTTGGAATAAAGTTTCATTTTTTATGATTATAGTACATTACAAAGATTTTTCAAATTATGAATTCTTTTTAATATTGCAACAAAAACTACTTTCTGTTTTGTATTTATCACATAAGCACAAGTGAATCATATAGATGGGAAGCAATGACTAGAAACACTTAGGAATAAAAAAAGCAGAACAAATGAGAATGTTTCACAGCAACCAGAGTCTTTAGAGAATCTTCAGATTAGACAACAATGGAGAAAAAATGTAAAACAAGGAGAAATGAGCTTTCCACCTATTAAGTGGGGAGAATTGGTTTGAGAACAAATTAAGATAGGATGTTCTCCCACTTAAATGTGTTTAACAAACATTCTCTTCATCTTTTATGTATTAACCTGTTGTTTTCTGAAAGACTGAAATATCATACAAGCAGAGAGTAGAACAGTGGTAAACAGGGGTTTGGTGGGGTTGGAGGGAAGAATGGGGAGATGTTGGTGAAGGGGTACAAGGTTTCATTCAGACAAGCTGAACAAGTTCTTGAGATCTAATGTACAATATGGTGGAGAGGTCTGACAGAATGCGGTCCACTGGAGAAGGAAATAGCAAACCACTTCAGTATTCTTGCCGTGAGAACCACATGAACAGTATGAAAAGGCAAAAATATAGGACACTGAGAGATGAACTCCTCAGGTCGCTAGGTGCCCAATATGCTACTGGAAATCAGTGGAGAAATAACTCCAGAAAGATTGAAGGGATGGAGCCAATGCAAAAACAACACCCAGGTGTGGATGGGACTGGTGATAGAAGCAAAATTCAATGTTGTAAAGAGCTACACTGTATAGGAACCTGGAATGTTAGGTCCATGAATCAAGGCAAACTGGAAGTGGTCAAACAAGAGATGGCAAGAGGGGATGTCAATATTCTAGGAATCAGGGAACTAAAATGAACTAGAATGGGTGAATTTAACTCAGATGACCATGATATCTACTACTGCAGGCATGAATCACTTAGAAGAAATGGAGTAGCCATCATGGTCAACCAAAGAGTTTGAAATGCAGTCCTTGGATGCAATCTCAAAAATGACAGAATGATCTCTGTTCGTTTCCAAGGCAAACCATTCAATATCATGGTAATCCAAGTCTATGCCCCAACCAGTAATGCTGAAGAAGCTGAAGTTGAATGATTCTATGAAGACCTACAAGACCTTTTAGAACTAACGCCCAAAAAAGATGTCCTGTTCATTATAGGGGACTGGAATGCAAAGGTAGGAAGTCAAGAAACACCTGGAGTAACAGGCAAATTTGGCCTTAGAAGGCGGAATGAAGCAGGGCAAAGGGAAACAGAGTTTTGTCAAGAGAAGCACTGGTCATACATAACAAACACTCTCTTCCAACAACACAAGAGAAGACTCTACACATCAACATCACCAGATGGTAAACACTGAAATCAGACTGATTATATTCTTTGCAGCCAAAGATGGAGAAGCTCTATACAGTTAGCAAAAACAAGACCAGGAGCTGACTGTGGCTTAGATCATGAACTCCTTATTACCAAATTCAGACTCAAATTGAAGAAAGTAGGGAAAACCACTAGAACATTCAGGTATGACCTAAATCAAACCCCTTATGATTATACAGCGGAAGTGAGAAATAGATTTAAGGGACAGATCTGATAGACAGAGTGCCTGATGGACTATGGATGGAGGTTCATGACATTGTACAGGAGACAGGGATCAAGACCAACCCCATGGAAAAGAAATGCAAAAAAGCAAAGTGGCTATCTGGGGAGGCCTTACAAATAGCTGTGAAAAGAAGTGAAAAGCAAAGGAGAAAAGGAAAGATATAAGCATCTGAATGCAGAGTTCCAAAGAATAGCAAGGATAGATAAGAAAGCCTTCCTCAGTGATCAATGCAAAGAAATAGAGGAAAAGAATAGAATGGGAAAGACTAGAGATCTCTTCAAGAAAATTAGAGATACCAAGGGAACATTTCATGCAAAGATGGGTTCGATAAAGGACAGAAATGATCTGGACCTAACAGAAGCAGAAAATATTAAGAAGAGGTGGCAAGAATACACAGAAGAACTGTACAAAAAAGATCTTCATGACCTGGATAATCACGATGGTGTGATCACTCATCTAGAGCCAGACATCCTGGAATGTGAAGTCAAGTGAGCCTTAGAAAGCATCACTATGAACAAAGCTAGTGGAGGTGATAGAATTCCAGCTGAGCTATTTCCAATCCTGAAAGATGACGTTGTGAAAGTGTTGCCTCAATATGCCAGCAAATTTGGAAAACTCAGTAGTGGCCACAGGACTGGAAACGGTCAGTTTTCATTCCAATCCCAAAGAAAGGCAATGCCAAAGAATGCTCAAACTACCGCACAATTGCACTCATCTCACACGCTAGTAAAGTGATGTTCAAAATTCTCCAAGCCAGGCTTGAACCGTGAACTTACAGATGTTCAAGTTGGTTTTAGAAAAGGCAGAGGAATCAGAGATCAAATTGCCAACATCTACTGGATCATTAAAAAAGCAAGAGAGTTCCAGAAAAACATGTATTTCTGCTTTATTGACTATGCCAAAGCCTTTGACTGTGTGGATCACAATAAACTGTGGAAAATTCTGAAAGGGATGGGAATACCAGACCACCTGACCTGCCTCTTGAGAAATCTATATGCAGGTTAGAAAGCAACAGTTAGAACTGGACATGGAATAACAGACTGGTTCCAAATAAGAAAAGGAGTACGTCAAGGCTGTATATTGTCACCCTGCTTATTTAACTTATATGCAGAGTACATCAAGAGAATCGCTGGACTGAAAGAAGCACAAGCTGGAATCAAGATTGCTGGGAGAAATATCAATAACCTCAGATAAGCAGATGACACCACCCTTATGGCAGAAAGTGAAGAAGAATTAAAAATCCTAGTGATGAAAGTGAAAGAGGAGAGTGAAAAAGTTGGCTTAAAGCTCAACATTCAGAAAACAAAGATCATGGCATCTGGTCCCATCACTTCATGGGAAATAGATGGGAAACAGTGGAAACAGTGTCGGACCTTATTTTGGGGGGGCTCCAAAATCACTGTGGATGGTGATTGCAGCCATGAAATTAAAAGATGCTTGCTCCTTGGAAGGAAAGTTATGACCAACCTAGGTAGCATATTGAAATGCAGAGATATTACCTTGCCAAAAAAGGTCCGTCTTGTCAAGGCTATGGTTTTTTCAGTGGTCATGTATGGATATGAGAGTTAGATTGTGAAGAAAGCTGAACGCTGAAGAATTGATGCTTTTGAACTGTGGTGTTGGAGAAGACTCTTGAGAGCCCCTTGGACTGCAAGGAGATCCAACCAGTCCATCCTAAAGGAGGTCAGTCCTGAATGTTCATTGGAAGGACTGATGCTCAAGCTGAAACTCCTATACTTTGGCCACCTCATGTGAAGAGTTAACTCATCGGAAAGGACCCTGATGCTGGGAGGGGTTGGGGGTGGGAGGAGAACGGGATGACAGAGGATTAGATGGCTGGATGGCATCACCTACTCGGTGGACATGAGTTTGAGTGAACTCCGGGAGTTGATGATGGACAGGGAGGCCTGGCGTGTTACAATTCATGGGGTCGCAAAGAGTCGGACATGACTGAGCGACTGAACTGAACTGAATTAATAATACTGTGCTGTACACTTCAAATTTGCTAAGAGAGTGAAAGTGGAAGTCACTCAGTCCTTTCCGGCTCCTTGCAATCCCAAGGACTATATAGTCCATGGAATTCTCTAGGCTAGAATACTGGAGTGGGTAGCTGTTCCCTTCTCCAGGGGATCTTTCCAACCCAGGGACGTAACCAGGGTCACCTGCATTGCAGGCAGATTCTTTACCATTGAGCTATCAGGGAAGCCCTTGCTAAGAGGATAAATCTGAAGTATTCTTAACACAGAAAAAGAAAGGAAGAATAAAAGAAATAATAACTCTGTGAAAATGGGTATGTTAATTAGCTTGAAGTGATTATTTCTCAATGCATGCTTGTATCAAACCCTGAAGTTGTAAAGATTATATGTAATTTTAATTGTCAATTATATCTCAGTAAAGCTGGAGAGGAAAAAAGAGAGATAAAAGAACCCCCTCACTACCTTTGAAAACTAATTTAAGACATAACCAAAAGCAGGCTTACCTCTAGATTTTATCCTTGGCTGTTTTCTCTTCCCCAGTCATTCTCATCCTTTGCAGAGAAACTCAATTTCATAGTTGTCAATACTATATCTTTGTTAATCTTCCCTAGTCCTAATCTTTTTCCTGAACTTCAGCATCAAATATAAACTCTCTGCCTGATACAAGCTATTATATATCTCATCATCAATATTTAATATAATCTATTTTAAAGAAGATAACTTGTTTTCATTACAATGGTAACACTTTAGTTCAACAAGCCTGAGATGGTATTAAATAACTTTGAATTTAATTTCATGCTCATATTTAAGATATCTGGAAGTGAAATACTGTGTGCTTGACCAAAATTTAATCAGGCTCCTCTGAGCCATCTTCTCCAAAGACTCAGAAAGTTCTCAACACAAAAGATTTCCTTGATCCCCAACACTTGACTCAAACAGACACTAGCATGATTTCCAGCAGCTCAAGACCATATCCCTGGATGACTCAGACCTGTTAAGTTCCTGATTTGGAAAACTCAAGGCTACCAGAAGAATTTACCATTTGTTCCAAACCAAACTGCGAATATATACACTGAGCCAACACCTGACTAGTCTGTTACTGAAAAGCAGCCCCACTAACTTTTGTGATTTTCCACACTCCCGATGCTCGAGACCCTACCTGATTCTTCCTAATTCGTCATTCTCCCCTAAAATTCCCAGCATCTCTGCCTGGATTAGAGTTGAACTCAATTTATACTGAAGTCTCTCTCTTCTCCAACTGCAGGAGCAAAAAGAAAATTCTGTCTTGTTGCTTTAACAAATGCCTGGCTCTGTTCCTCTTTGACAGTGATAATTGCTCTAGAGCTGACTGGCAAACCACTGGCTCAGGGATCTACTTTCTTTTCATTTTGTCCCTCTGTTTTGCATGACTTCTAATCCCAACACCACATCGCAGAACAAGATATCGGCTACAATTCCAACTATATTATGGATGTACTCCAGCCCACTGGAAACGGGGGGAAAAGAACAGAAAGCATGCCACTTTATAGACAATTCTTGGAAGCTGTTTACCATCTTTGTAGATATAATATATAGCTGTAGATATCACATATAGCTGCAGAGAGGATGGGCATATGTAGATTATATTCTAGGCAATCTTGTGCTCTATAAACACTGGAAATTATTACTGTAAAAAGGAGAGAACAGATATTAGGACAAAGCTAGCATGATCCACCATACCACTCCCCCAAATTATTTCCCTTTATTTAATGTTTCTGTTAATGTATATTAGTTATCAGAGTCAAAACTTGGCACCTCCCTTTTTTAGCCTAAATATTAAAATGAAGCTACAGTTTTGCCTTAACAAAATAATGATATTTAATTTAGATAATCTCTAAGTTCCTCTTCAAACATTGCCAAGAACACTCAAATCCTTTGAAAAGTATATCTGACAATGGTTATAGGACCAAAAAATAAGAGCAGCAGAGCACTGAGTGACTCCCAAAATGTATTCATGGAAATGCAATTGAAAAATCCCTAAACCATAATTATTAAAGGTTGAAGAGGTTATCATCTACCAGTCAGGAAGGAGAGGGAAGAAACTGACCTAAGGATACCACACTTCAGATAAATCCAAAAAGGTGAGCTTGAGATTTAGTATGTAGAGGTGAATTCATCTGGAATAGGAAGTTGAAAAACTACAAATAGATCATATGAAATTGGACTCATAACTTTGAAACAGATGAGGGAGGAGGAGGAAGAAGGGACGGGAGGACAAGAAGAGGAGAAAAAGAAGAGGATGAAAGAAACACCCAGTATCAGCAAATAAGAATATTTGAGAATGTTAACATTTTGGTGACATTTTTAGAGAAACATTAAGAAAGTATTTTACATTATTCTATCAAAATATTCTAAAAGCCCACATACAACATGTAAATTAACAGATAATATAACTTCAAGAACCAAGAGAAATGGAGGATGTGGTTTCTTAATGTATAATGAGAAAAATGGAAATCTGATGCTACAAAGTACATCTAGTCAGGAGTCTTAAATCCTAACGATACAATAAAATTACCTGAAAAAAAAGCTTTTTAAAATGTTAGTGCCTTACCCCCACAAACAGATTGATTAAAACGAGATATCTGTGATGGGCTTAGGCATTCATTTTTATTTTAATTTGCACAGGTTATTATACCCAACATTGAGAAACACTAGCCAATTTAAAGGGTTAAGTGTTAATAACTTAGATCTTTAGTAGATCTTTCTGAGAATCACTGGAAACCATGACAGTGTTAAGGATTCACGTTTTTACTTGTCATTTCCTAAAATTTAATTTTACCCAGATGGCTTCCTAATTGGTTTGCTTTACTTTAGGTTAGTTGAAAAATCTCTCATTCAAAGAGAACTCAAAATGTATGATGCATTTTAATTACTGTGGTGATTTTAGCTTAAATATAAACTTTTTATAATGCAGTTTGGAGAATATACAGAACTTCTTGCTAATGTAGAATAACTTGGTGGAATTAAAGTATTGGTTACCAGTTGCAGGTTTCCACACAGAATTGTGTTTTTTATTGGTTATTAGCTCATATGTTCAGAGATAGTTATAATGATTTTGCTTTCAAGGGAGCATTCTCACTTGAACATTCTGATTTTCTACATTCAGGTTTTAAGTCAAGATTTATTTATTGCAAAGGAGTTGGAATGGGTGATGCACTTTTCAGATTAAAACTCAGTGATTTGATCCATGTGTACAATCCCATCTGCCTACAAAGAAGATAAATTAAGGGCTTGGGTGTGACTGTTACTAGGAATGTTATCTCATTGCAGTGAAGGGACCCTTGATAGTGGTGTGGTACAGTAATAGCCCTGGTGGCTATCCCTGGTGGCTCAGAGGGTAAAGCGTCTGCCTGCAATGCAGGAGCCCTGGTTTCGATCCCTGGGTCGGGAAGATCCCCTGGAAAAGGAAATGGCAACCCACTCCAGTATCCTTGCCTGGAGAATCCCATGGACAGAGGAGCCTGGTGGGCTACAGTCCACAGGGTTGCAAAGAGTCGGACATGACTGAGCAACTTCACTTTCACTTCACTTCACTGTAATAGCCACCACTAAATCTGGTTACATCATAGGCATAGGCATTGCCTGTTCTCAGCCCCAAACTTCCAGCCATCTATGGAACAAAAGAGGCCTGACACATCAGGAACATGGCATGATGTCATAGCTTACACTGTATAAGCAGGGTCTTGGAACCACACAGCATAGTTTCTTTAGTAATCACTGGCAGTAGTAGTAAATGCATGCCCTTTATAGCTGGTAATTTAATAGAAGTGGCAAAACTGGGAGTGTGTACTTGTTGTTCTTAAAGGTCAAATGAATTGGAAAACAAATGTCAAGGCTTTTATACAGCCAAACACATTTTTATGATAGAAGCAAATAAACTTGAGAACTGCATAAAATATAGGAAATCATACTAGTGCAGTTCTAGCAGATTTTGAACCTACCCAGCTGCCCGGTGAGAAGCAATCACTGACAAGTGATTAAGACGCGGTGAAATGATTTCTCACAAAATAAGGAACAATACATCCTAAGTTTTTTGGTTGTAAATATCTAACATGTAGCTAAACTATAAAAAGGCCAGGCAATCAACTTCATGCACTGCAAAAACCAGGAGACTCAGATTACTCCCCCTCATTAGTCACATGAAAACACTGATGAAAAGGAGTCATGTAGTATTCAAAGACATAGAATTCATGAGTTTCAGAGCTGGAACCAACACTCAAGGCAACTAACTCCTAGTCTATTCATCCTCAAGATGTCTTTCAAATTATGTTTAATCTTGGTGCTGTAGCTTACAATTTTGTTTGTGAGAAATATGTCAGATTTTCTTCAATTTACAAATCAAACATCTTGAAATTCTAAGTTATCGGAATTATGTTCAAAAGGGACTATAGAGCAAGTGTCTATCTTCAACTTCTTTGATGAAATAGCTGACTGAATGGGGTTAGAATAGATAATACAAAAATTTACTTCTGTCTTCAGACTCTTTAGTCTGTGCAAAAGTATCCAAATCTATTTCATGTTTTCTGATAATTTATGAGGACCTAATATTTCTCTTACAGAAGCATCAATATGTTTTATTTATTGTACTCTGACTACACTGAGTTTTCATACACTGGAAAACCAAATACTCACCTAGAAAATGGAGAAATGGAACTTACATAATAGGGTTCAAGAAAAAATCTACAGAGATGTTAAAGAAGTTTCTGTTACATAAACTACCACCAATCAAAAATGTTATTATAATCATAAATAATCATAAATTATAAAAATGTTCAGGATAACTTCAGAGTTAAAAAATATTTTTATTGTCATACTACTGTATTAAAATACAAAGTATCCAAATAATTATCTGACAATATGTTGTCTTTTCTTAAAACTATGCTATCCTCCAACGCTAGACATGGAAGGAACCTTAGAAACCATACATTTCCAGGAATTTTCTATTTCTAAGTGCTCAGAAAATACTTTTTTTCCATTAAGCCTTAGGTAAAAGTCCACTACATAAATTGCTTTGAATTGCTTTGATTCGGGCAACTTCCCAGTAGCTTCCTTAATCTTCATATTCAGTAATATCTCAGTCAGTTTTTTAAATCTCCTAATCCTCCTCAAAGCTAAGTGTGAAAAACACTGAAACAGCCCAGCCCTCTTATTTTACAGGTGAGGTAACCATATCCAATGCTATCAAAGCTGGTGAATTAGTGTTTGAGTCAGAAAGAGAATGTCAGTCGCAAATAATCGATTAACATTGACCAAAGAGAGATGTGGTCTTTGCCACTGGCTCCTGAAAGGTAACCACTAAATCCGGTTCAACAAGAGTGGCTTTGTTTGCCCAGAGGTGTTGGGATATGTGGATTGTCAATGTTAATAACATGATTTAAGGCAGAGGAACTTGGATCACTTACTAGCTCAGCCTCTGAAGGGTCTAGAGACTAAAATCAGCCATGCAGGTGATCACCCATGTGTACACAGCCAGTGAAGTGAAAGTCACTCAGTCATGTCTGACTCTTTGCAACCGCACGGACTCTACAGACCATGGAATTCTCCAGGCCAGAATACTGGAGTGGGTAGCCGATCACCCATGTGTACCTGACCAAGGTCCAGTGAAAACCCTGGAAGCCAAAGCTTGGGTGAGCTTCATTTATTGGGAATACTCCAAGTGCATTTTTACATGTTGTTGCTGGAAAAAACGGTGCCATCCAAACAACTCCATATGGAGAGGACAAGTGGAAGTTCACACCTGCTAACTCTGGGATACTGCCTGGTGTTCCCTTGCCTTGGCTGATTTTAGCCCGGGTTCTTTGGGTGTAAAAAATCATGACTATGAGTAAAATAGTTTTTCTGAGTTCTGTGACTCCTTCTAGCAAATGATTAAGCCTGAGAGGAGAGTTAAAGACTCTGAACATTTCAGGCTGTCACTATCTTGATTTCCTTGGTCTATTTCTCTTTTCATAACACCACTTGCATTACCCACACAATCCATTTCCAATGTACTACAATGGAGGATGGGCATTATATACAGCAATACTGTATACCCAGCTGTTCTACTTATTAATGGCAAGGAGTAGAGGTAAACCCACGAATTAGATTTAAGGTATATTCTTTACTTATTAATAAATTATTATATAGATATGCAATCATAAATAGAAACTAAGAATGAGGTTTCAATGTTTTTCTAATAAGACTTATATGAATAAATAAGGATTTTCACAACATTTCATTTTACTAAGTATTTTCACATCATTATTTCACTGATTTTCCTAAGAGCTCTGTGTGGTAGAAAAATTATTATTACAGATACTTGCATCATAAGATCTAAAATTACAAATGTTGCTTTGACATGTTTGACCTTCACCAGAAACCAGATATGCCCCACCCAGTGGGAAAGGGTCCCTGCCTTGCTGTTTCCACTATCAATCAGACCAGTTGCACCCAACCTGGTTCCCAATGGTTCCTCAGCAACCTAACAGATTTCACCTCTCTGCTTAGATAGCTCAGTGACTAAGCAAAGGTCCTGCCTGTATTCTAAGTTGCTTCAGCTGTGTCCTACTCTTTGCAACCCTATGGATCCTAGCCCATCAGGCTCCTCCATCTATGGAATTCTCCAGGCAAGAATATTGGAGTGGGTTGCCATACCCTCCTCCAACGGATCTTCCAGACCCAGGGATCTAAACCTTCAACTCTTACGTCTCCTGCATTGGCAGGCTGGTTCTTTACCACTAGCGCCAACTAGGCAGCCCTTCCCCTGCCTACCAACCATCAGATTACTCAAACAAATCACATCCTCTTATGGGAACCTGTGGGCATTCCATCCTTGTGTTACTACAAAGCCTGCTTCCCCTAGCCCCTCTGGTTCATGCTACAATATGTTTGGGTTGTGAGTACATGTGACTAATAAACTATTGTCAATCTCATCAGTACAGTCAAAGTACAGATCCATATAGTTAAAGCTATGGTTCTTCCAGTAGTCAGGTATGGATGTGAGAGATGGACCATAAAGAAGGCTGAGCACCAAAGAATTGATGCTTTCGAATTGTGGTGCTAGAGAAGACTCTTGAGAGTTCCTTGGAAAGCAAGGAGATCAAACCAGTCAATCCTAAAGGAAATCAACCTTGACTATCCATTGGAAGGGCTGATGCTGAAGCTGCTGTAATATTTTGACCACGTGATGCAAATAGCTGACTCATTGAAAAAGACCCTGATGCTGGGAAAGATTGAGAGCAGGAGGAGAAGGGGGAGACAGAGAATGGGATGGTTGGATAGCATCACGCACTTAAAGGGCATGAGTTTGAGCAAACTCTAGGAGGTAGTGAAGGACAAGGAAGCCTGGAATGCTGCAGTTCATGGGGTCTCAAAGAGTTGGACATGACTTAGTGACTAAACAACAACAATCTCATCAAACCACTGTTGGGTATTATATATTTACTTATATGACTTAGAGCACAGGATTCTTCTACCAGTGGGGAGAAGAGGAGATGATCAGAACACCATTGCACAGATGAGTTAAACTCATCTTTCATGACATATCCATGTAAAACTAGGTGTTCTAATCATATAGTGCTTTAATTGTAAACATTTCTCCACTTACTGAATCCAGGTTGATATTTCAACTGTATGGTATCTAAGATAGAATGACTCAGAATTCACGCTAAACAGAACAAGTAAGGTGACATTTTTCCATGACCAGACGAAGGGTGAAGATTCAGATTAGAACCATATCTTCACTTTTCGTCTTTATTTCAGGCCAAAAGATTGCAGGAACTTCCTTGGCTACCCTAGTAGCCACAGGCTCAGAAAATAAATCTATTTTAGTCAATTCCAGTGTTTTATGGAGCTGGGTCTGGAACAGTTCCTTGTAGGTCATTTAGCTTGTTTCAATTTCATGGCCACAGCTTATACACAAGAGCGTAGCCTTATAGCTACAACAGCATTGGGAAGGAGGACACTGACTAGACAAGCCTGGCTGCACTGTGTAGCCTCATGGCAGGCAGAGGGTCAAGGTCTGTTAAGCTTTGTTGGACACTAATTTCTAGGATTTCACTATAGCTTACTGTGGACCCAATGGATCTATTTTGGGAAGTACTTACACAGTCTTTCCAAATGATAAAAATAGCTAGTGAAGTTGTGCAGCTTCTTCCTAAGGGTGGGAAGAAAAGCTCTTAACTTTTAAGATAAATGTTATTTTAATAACCTTAAAAGACAGAGAGAACTACAAAAGATGGTGAAAATAGAGTGTGTTTGCCTAGTCAGGTAGCTCAAGCTCAGGGATCATATTTATTTGCTCTTAATAACATTGCCATCTTTGGGCAAGTTACTTTACTTTCTTAATTTTGTCATCTGAAAATTGAGAACAATTATATTGGAAACAAGTTTAGTGTATAATATTGTATTATACTTAGACTATCATTTCAAAACTTAGATCTTCATAACTATGAGTTAAATTTTCTAAGAAATAAAATAACCTGAAGTTTTATATACATCTTCCAAATTAACACATAAATATAAGATTCTAGAAAATAGTTACATGTGGCATTAAGAAGAAAATTTGGGTAATTTGCCTTGAATAACTTAAGGAAAGCATGTAACATCTAAGTAAACATACCCGCCAGAAGCAGAAGTGTGTTTGAACTTTAAAAGCTGACTCTTGTAACTTCCTTGGTGGCTCAGACCATAAAGAATCTGCCTGCAATGCAAGAGACCTGTTCGATCCCTGGCCAGGAAGATCCTCTGGAGAAGGGAAGAGCAACCCACTGCAATATTCTTGCCTGGAGAATTCCATGGACAGAGAGGAGTCTTAAGAGTCTGACACCACTGAGCGACTTTCACTTTGCTTTTTAAAATTTTGCCAATGTCATCTTTGCATTCCATTGGAATAATTTACCTATTTAGGTCTTCCTCAGAAAGCATTTAGGGATTTGCGTCACATGTTCCCTGGTGTATCAGTGGTAAAGAATCATCCTGCAAGGCAGGAGACTGCCTGTGATGCAGGAGACATAGGTTTGATACCAACTCAGGAAAATCTCCTGGAGAAGGAAATGGCAACCCATTCCAGTATTCTTGCCTGGGAAATACCATGGACAGGGGGAGCTTGGTGGGCCTTAATCCTGGGGTCACAAAGAGTTGGACCCAACTTAGCTACTAAATCACCACCACCACATCATATGTGGTGAAACAATATAACTCTAGGCTGACAAGCATCTGTGGTAATCTAACATCATATATGTTAAAATAATATAATTCCAAATCTGCAAATGGATTGAGTGTTGGCTCACAGGATCAGGAACACAGAAGGGATTTTAAAATTTTCTTGCCAGAGCACAACCTATCTGATGAAATAAGGATGTTTAAACATAAAGCAACATGGCTTCTAAAGAAAGGAAATTTTACGTCAAATTTCCACTGTGTTGAATTTTGAAGAGTGACTTAAGAAATGTGAGATACCTTTTTAACCTTTATTACCCCAGTCAGCAAAGGCCAAAAACCAAAATTCAGATCATTTTCAGTCTGCCTTCCTTCAAATTTCTGACATAAGGTAAATATTTCATTTTTTCCTGTCCTCATTCAATATTGACATGTAAATCTCACAGCTGATAAAACTGTTTCTCTCCCACTTCCATAAAAGAAGTCTAGAAAACATAAAATCTTTATTATGCAAATATATTCCAAAAGAAAAGAGTAAATATTTGAGCTTTTGCGGCCAAAAAGTCAGGGAGATTAATCTCTTAGTTTGTTTATACATAACCTCATTGTGATTTGGGCACAGGGATAATATACAGAATCACCAGACTTGCTGATAGTTCAAGTGCATTATAGACTGAGTGAATATACTGTTACATACAGTTTCATTTTCTCACTTTAAAGTGTGGATATGATTCTTAAAACCCAAGTCTTACTGCAGGTTGTTTTCTTTCTTTAAACCTTCAAATTCTAGAGAGGTTGAGCTCAACTGCATTTGAGAAATTTGCATGCAAGCCACTAAAAGAATTGTTTTGAAATTGTTGTGTTAGGGATATTTCAGAAACATTTATAAATCTGCCAGATTATTTCCTATGTCTAAATGGCCATCTACAAACACTGCCTTATCAAATATTTATATGCACGTAAAATATTTTTCTTTTAGAAGTGATAAAAGTAACATAAACAACAATAAAATTTTGAATATTTAAACATAAAATTCAATGTCTATGTATGAACACTTCCTTCACCATTATCCCAAGTATCTCTCAAAGAAACAATCACAGCTAAAAGTTTCTTAAATAGTCTATCAGAAAAAGCACATGTGTTTGTAAGTCTCCATGTACGTCTACTTTTCATAGCAGAAATTAGAGGATACTCTGTTTATAGCATTTTTTAACTTAATGTTTTATGCTGCTGCTGCTGCTGCTGCTGCTAAGTCGCTTCAGTTGTGTCCCCATAGGCGGCAGACCACCAGGCTCCCCCGTCCCTGGGATTCTCAACACTGGAGCGGGTTGCCATTTCCTTCTCCAATGCATGAAAGGGAAAAGTGAAAGAGAAGTCGCTCAGTCGTGTTCGACTCTTAGCGACCCCAAGGACTGCAGCCCACCAGGCTCCTCTGTCCATGGGATTTTCCAGGCAAGAGTACTGGAGTGTTTGGATATTAACAAACTGGTTGCCAAAGACAGAACATAGATTAACACTTTCAACGGTAGCAAACAGGGTGCATTTCCCTCTATCCCATACAGCACTATTTATTTTGAAATATTTTTATATTTCTGTTTGATAAGTCAAATATTTAAAAAGTCATATTAATGTAATTATGAGTTGGAATCATCCTATATGTTTATAATCCATTCATATTGATTTATATTT